>NC_090937.1:689282828-689907828 GCF_040938575.1 Ambystoma mexicanum | reverse complement strand
AACATTATTTCAGGCATCGGGCATGCAAGTGACATCAGCATTTTCAATGGGCTCCTGAGGTATCAACAAGCGATTTTTGGCTACAGCATCAGCTATCAAAAGGTAGGAGTTCAGGTATTTGTCTTGGTCAAGCTTTGGGGGGTAAGGGCATACTGCTAGGTATTTCAGCATATCCGAGACTAAAGGCCTATAAGATGTGCTAGAGTCAGAGTGCATACAGGTCATCAGAGCAATATCTGGGGCATTAGGGCAGAAAGGTACACAATTCCCAATATTATAGACCTTGGATACATTAGCAAAAGTTGTACTAGGAGGATTTGGGTTGTTTGATCAAAGTCAATTTTGATGCGAATCGCTTTGCACTTGAGCCAAAGAAACCAAAATCTACCTTTACTTTACTTTATAACATTTGTAATGCGCAGCCATAGACCCATGGGTGTGAGGCCGCAGACAAAGGACAAATGTAACGAGAAACAAGCAGTAGATATCCTAAGGTCAACACGTTACCAGAGAGAAGGATATCAGATGAATGCTAATTAAAGAGGAAGGTTTTAAGAACCTATTTGAAGTTACTCAAGACTTAAGAGTTTCTCCGGTGACTGGGCAGGGCATTCCAAAACGCCAGGGCCGCAAACACAAAGGCACCCAATTGCGCTTTTTTGGTTTTAAATCTTGGCTGGTTAAAGAGGTTATGATTGTTAGAACGCAAATTTCTAAGGCAGTGTTTTTTCCTATTTACCTTTGTAAATATGGTGGCATCGTACCCTTGATACATTTAAAGGTGATGACCAAAAGTCTGAAGGATATCCGAGACTCCATAGGAAGCCAGTGCAGAGCTTGACGCGCTTCAGAGACATGGGCCCTGTAAGAGAGTCCAGCTACGACTCTACCCGCGCCATTTTGAACCACCTGGAGACGATTGATGGTGGATTTACTGGAGCCTGCAAGCAGACTGCAGCAATAATCCAGTTTGGCTCCTACAATAGCTTGGGCGATAGACTCGCCATTCTGTTGAGAGATAAGCGGTCTCAGGTGTGCCAACAATTTAATATAGTAGGTGGTGGATGAAACTATACTGGCTACATAGGGCTTCATGTTAAGCGACTGATCCAGAACCACTCCCAAGATTTTTACTTTGGGGAGAGTGGGGATTTGAACATCCCCTAGCTGGAATTGCTTATAAACTTGGTCAAGTTTAGATAACATGCCCTCAATCCCACCACCATAAATTCAGTGTTACCACGGTTGAGTGCGAGGTTATTTAGCATCATCCATTGTTCAATAATGGAGAATATGCGATTGAGTTCACTCTCGTCCAGGTCATGTTGACCCGTGAGAGGGATGACACATTGTATGTCATCTGCATAATTAGAAAAAAGAATACCCTCTTGAGCAAGATGAGCGAAGAAAGGAGCCATGAAGATATTATAAATACAAGGGGATAGACTGGTTCCTTGCGGAACTTCAAAGAGTACCTGTATGGTCGGTGCCTTCGCCTCATTGGCATACTCCCTACTGAATTTATTGGATAAGAAAGAGAGCAGCCATTTGGTGGTGGCCTGGGAGCAATTGGCTACCGACATGAGCCTGTCTGCCAGTATGGAATGATCGACGAGGTCAAACGCCGCAGATTGGTCCAAAGAAATTAGAAGCGAAATCTGCTGATTATCCAATCTCTGAAGCAGTTGAGATTTGAGGTCCAGTAAAGAGGTCTCGGTGCGAAAGCCTTGTCTGAACCCTGATTGAAAGGGATTGAGGCTATGGTGCGAATCAAGATGTTGAGCGATTTGAGCATATGCAACCCGGTCCAATATTTTCAACAGAAAGGGGGTGTTAGTTATCGGCCTATAATTGGTTGGGACCGTCTGATCCAAGTTGGGTTTTTTTAAGAGGGGGGTGACCCAAGCTTGCTTCATCTCATGTGGAACAATGCCATTGAGAAGTGAAGAGTTTACAAATTTGCATATGGCCTGTACCAATGTAGGAGGACAGGTTTTAATAATAGTGTAAGCACAGGGATCGCCAGTGCAATTGGTGGCTTTCAGTTTTACACTACCTCCCCTCCCCTACTTACCTGCTTCCTCGCCCGCACTTCCCCTGAACCCCTGCAGTGTCAGATCCGTCCCTTTAATGCGGGTCGGATCCGATGCTGAAGGGACCCTTTTTCTTTTTTTATTTGGTCCATGCCTCCAGTGTTGAGGAAGCAGGGAACACCTCTGCAACCCCCCCAGGCCCAAAAATACTAAACATGGGGGGCAGCGAAAACCCCTGCAACCCACGATCCACATGTTTGGTATTTTCAAAAATGGATTGACTGGTACTGACCAAAATCGGTTAAATGTAAAATTCGATCGATTTTAAACAATCAAATTGGCTAATTCCGTACTAGGACACGAATGCAGACATTTTATAGAGGCAGCATCACACTCAGTTAGGAAATCAGGCAAGCAGTTACTGGCAGTGATCAGATTATGAGCTAGAAGGGCAGGCAAGCAGTCATTGGCGTGGTTGGAAGTTATAATTTGGTCAGAGGGTACACGAGTATCTGTGGTGGTAATTGACTCATTGGGGTACGCGGGTAGAAACATTTAATTGTAGGTGAGCACTGGACTACAGGGTGAAAACGAGCATTTGTTGTCAACATAGCTAGTCCTGGGAGGCAAGAAAACTGGCAAGCATACAGTCGAGCATTTGTTGGCAGCAAAGCTAGTACTGGGAGGCAAGCACATGGGCAAGCATAAAGACATTTGTTGGCAGCATAGCTAGTACTGGGTGGCAAGCATACAGGCACATGGTTAGCATCAACATGAGGGTGAAATGTGCAGGTTTTCAGGCAATTGTCATTGTAGCTTTCCATAAAGTTCATATTAGTTGGTGCAATGGGTGAGGGGCCAATAGTTTTTGGAAAAGGAGCAGACGATAGGAGATTTGCCATAACAGCAATGCTTTGAGCTGCTGGATCCTTATGCAGCGCAAGCGGCCATGGTGTTGCCTGCAGGAACGCATCATTGGTTGGTGCTTATGGAGTATCTTGGTCCCATATGGCAGGAAGTGGGGGTGATTGGGGAAGGGTGCAGCAGGCAGCGGCCGTTAGGGGTGGTGGAACGGGCTGCGATAGCATAGTGGAGGGAGTGACAATCAGTGCATGAGCAGGAAACCAGTGAGGTGGCGGCTTAGGGGTTTTGTTCTCAGTCACGGGCATGTTCTTTCCTTTAGCTAGGTGGCAAAGGCTTGAGTCAGTGGCAATGCACCCATACTGCTTGGCGATGAGGGCTTGTAGAGCTGCTGGTTGGAGGCCCTCCCAGTCTGCCATGTTCCAGACAGGCAAAGGCCTTTCATGCGGGCCTTGTTTGGGGGACGCCGGCTAAGCCTGCCATCTTGCTGGTCCTCTGAGCTCTTCATCTGCATGCATCCAATTGGTGCAGTTCTTCCGGGCCATAGATGCAGCATTATGTGATGAGTGTTGCAGGCCGCATCCTGCTGATATTTGGAGCTGATGGCGGTGGCCATCTTAAAAGGGAGCTTGTGCTCCGTTGTCTGCTTCAGTATTTTGGCATCAGCCTCCTCCTGCAGTGCAATCTTCATCAGGAGGGGTCCCGATTCCTTGTTGTTGTAGTGGGCGAAGCCTCTGAAGCACCAGCTGATGCTCATGGTGAGAGATCTTATTTAAATCAGTGACTAAACTGCCGAATAGGTTATTATCTCAGACAAACTGCACACTATTTAAAGAGTTTTCAGAGCAAGAGCACTACCACCAAGCATTTTAAGAGTACCATATAAGGTGTGGGTTTAGTCAAGTCTCATCAAAGATTATGCAAAAAGAATAAACAGAAAATATAGAGAGAATGTTTGCCAAATAGCAGCGCCACTTTTTCCTGAATGTGGGGTACTTTAAGGGGGCGGTCTCAGCTAACTTTGTGAAACCACTGCTTTACATATGTGGGTAGAAATCGCAAAGAATGGGATATCTTTACCTCCAAAAATACCCAACACCCCACTGCAGTTCTCTTGATTTTCATACTGCATTTAATATTTCGTATAAGATTTTCTGACCCCGGGAGAGCACCCATACTATGTCAGGATTCTCACGTCCCTGTCCCACTATTACTTATTACAGAAAAAAAGAGTACAACGTTTGGAACCATGTTAGTCCCGTTTTAAAATCGCACACAAGGCAGGTTTGACTACCTTGTATTGGACTAACTGTGAATATTATGCTGAGATGGTACAATGCATTTGCTTTCAAAGTCCCATACACTTCTTTATCAGATGGTGCACAGTGAAATATCACATGGCAAAGCCAACAAATCTCCACATTTATTGTCAAATAATTATACAGGAATACTCCTATCCGTCAACTTTGGAATTTTCTGCAAAGTGAAATTTCACTCTGCACCATTTGATGGTGCAGTGTATGGGAATTTGAAAGATAATGCATCATTCCATCTCTGGAGGAAAAGATGTGGTGCACCGAGAGACTAGAGACCCACTACATTGCATAGTCCCCCCAACTAGTCATCTGTGTCCACCAAACTAAACAATCGGCTCTTACAGCAACACACTTTTACTTTGATCCACTCACTAAACGAGGGGGTGATGGCAAGTTTTCATTACACATTGAATCGCTCATAAACATTACCAGTAGTGAATAAACTGTTCTCTTAGCACTGGCTCAGAACCTCAGATTTCATAACCAGAATCTACAACAAACCTAACACGAGGAGACTGAAAATATGAGGACACTCCCTCAGACTTCACAGATTGCAAAACACATTGTAACCATCACTCTCCGTTCCGAATCTGTAGTCAACGTTGCACGCCATTTCCCAGTACAATATACACATTCTCAGCATTACAATCCCATCACTAATATAGATATAACAAAGGAAGTGGTGAGCAAACCCCTAGAACATCTGTCATGATTTGCTAAACAGTTTCAAGAAATAATAAATAAAAAATATCTTTGAACGTCATGCTCCTTCGTAAATGAAAGCTCAAGAAATATACCATGCAATGGACCAAGAAAAACGCCATAGAGCAGATTCAGATTTAGCACCAAAACAATAACAAGACAATGAAGTGGTGTTGGGAGAGACCCTCGGTGCAATTTTGTGCAAAGATCAACTCCAAAAGGAGCAAATGACAGATCATCATATTAAAACAAAATTAGTAGCGACACAACCTGAATGTGCATTCAAAGACAGCGCACCCTCACCAACAATAATGATTTAAGTTTAAAAGTGCATTGTATATCAGCTCATCCTCACAGCAAAGCGATGCAGACAATGGTGACGCTGTCCTAAAATAAGAACAAAATGCTGAAGAAGAGCATTAAGAAAATACATGTCAAGTTTAAACATAGAAAAGCACAAACTCCGAGAAATAGAGAACATGCAGTGAGGAAAGGGAAAGAGGGGAAAAACAAATAAGTTGCAGAGTGAATCTATTAACATGACAACTATGAAAAACTCAACCCACCTATGATAATCTGGGTGATGGGTTCACCTTACTGGATAACACTGTTTGTGCCCCATGGGATGCCCTTTGTAACAACAGTCTATCACTCCTACCCCGACACTAAGCACAAACTTCACTACCAGGCCTGACTTTGCTGATATCCAGCCATTAGCATTGACATGAAGCTCAATTCTCAAGCCAGTGGCAACTAGGGAAGGGCCCTGATGAAATGTCCATATCCTCAACACTGTATACACTGAATCTAGCTGATCTAGTTTTGAATGGACACACAGGACAATAAATGTTCCACCGTTTGGATGCGCTGCCGTCTCACACAAGTTTTACATCTGTTACGACAAAGTCCTCGTAAGCAGTCCATTATGCAATGTATATGCAATTGACACGTAGGTGAATTGTTGCATTATTTAATGGTCTTCATATCAAATAAGAAGTTTCAAATAACAGAGTGATGTGCCCAAATTTGCAGAAATGACACGTCCCACATTTTAAAAAAACCTTCGGCTTAGGAGGTAGCCATGATATGGAGTTGGCAGGATTGATTGGTGGAGCTAGAAAAGATGGGCACAGATGCCCCTTAAGTGTGCGATTACGCAAAAAAATAAACCTAGGTTTATCCGCAATATAGGGCGTAACATCTGAATCAAGTTGGAGTAAATGCCAATGCTTAGTTAGTAATCTATATAGCATCTCCGAATTATGAACATACTTTGTGATAATGCGTACATCAGAGAGACCAGTGGGCTTTTGCCTCTCATGGTCAGTCAACATATCCTCTCGTGATATGGTGCTCACCGGTTGTGTACCATTTGTGATGCTGCGATTGGAGTAACCTCTTTGTTTGAACCTTTCTTGAATCTGTCCGACTTCATTAGTGAAGTCTACCATATCACTGCAATTTCGTCGAGCACGGTAAAATTCCCCGAACGGTATGTTCTCTATAACTGAACGTTTGTGGCAACTGGTAGCTTGTAAAATAGAGTTCACAGCAGTTGGTTTTCTGAATGTTTGAGTATGTATTTGACAATTTGCAATGCTAATGACAAGATCCAAAAATTTGATTCTATTTGGGCTCATATGTCCCACAAATTCAATGCCAAATGTGTTCTTGTTCAAATATTCCGTAAACTCTTGAAAAGTTTCTGAAGAACCATTCCAAATCAACAAAACATCATCAATATACCTCTTCCATACTACGATATGATCTTGAAATTTGTGTGTTTTGTATATATAATGATGTTCGAAATATCCCATGAAGAGATTAGCTAATGAGGGAGGCATACTTAGCGCCCATAGCCACTCCTCTTGTTTGCACGTAATACTGACCGTTAAATAAAAACTGATTATGTTGCAGCGTGAATGCCAAGAAATCCTTAATCATGGATGTGTGATCTGCATAAGAGGCAAAATGATTTCTGAATGAAAAGTCAATAGTATCAAGTGCTAGGTTGTGTTGAGTTTGTTTGTTTGTTTGTTTATTTTATTTCTAATGCGCTCCGGACCCATAGGTAGAAGGGCGCAGCAGGTAGGATAATGCAAAACTTACATTGTTACAGATTATACAGGATACAGTAAAAGTTATACATATTATACAAGATACAGTAATGGATATTATAGATATTATACAAGTTATACAGATTATACAGGATACAGTAATATTATACAAATGTGCAGGACCATCATCGTGCAGGTCGATGAATTACATAGGGGATGGTACGCATAACATATCGTGAGACAGAGGACAAGTGTCAGAGGAAAAGTGTCAGGTCTGGGAATGTTATAAACCTATATCTAGTGGTCGTTGGAGATAAGATATTGGATAACATTCCTTCTAAATAGTGGGTACGGCTGATCTGCTCTTAGATTGTTGGGTAGTAGTGTATAATGATTTAACATCATAGGTGGCTAGCAAAAAGTGTTCTGACCATTTGATGGAGGTTAGAATCTGTAGAGTATGAGTAGTATCTCGTAGATAGGCAGGCAGTGTGGTAACCAAACATTTAATGGCGGTATCTATATACTGCGAAAGCCCTTCTGTGGCCCATCCTAAACCACTTAAAATCGGTCTGACTTGTGGTAACTCAGCATATTCTTTAGGAATTTTAGGTAAAAAATACATGGTTGGCATTACTGGAGCCGTCTGTTTTTTTAAATGTGGGACGTGTAATTTCTGCAAATTTTGGCACATCATTCTGTTATTTGAAACTTCTTATTTGATATGAAGACCATTAAATAACGCAACAATTCACCTACGTGTCAATTGCAATATACATTGCATAATGGACTGCTTATGAGGACTTTGTCGTAACAGATGTAAAACTTGTGTGAGACGGCAGTGCATCCAAACGGTGGAACATTTATTGTCCTGTTTGCTTTGTTGAGTAGGGTTGGGGTGCCCACTTGTTCCCCCTGGTTGCAGCAGCCTGTCCTGTGTGTTTAAGAAATGATTCTGTCTAAATACCAACAGCTCGAGCTCTTCCATTTACCTGGTATACCTCAGCTTTACTAGTTTTGAATGGAACCTGGCACACCTGGCAGCTCTCGTCACCCTTGGTAATGCTTCTAGGCTGGCCTTTTTGGATACCACTTCTAACATTTGTTATGAAGCTGGGTGGATATTATACAAACATGCAACAGCTTATCACACAAAGGCACCACACAAGAAGAAGAGTTTCTGATGATTTATTTGTTGACTTTACATGATGGGGCCAAAGTGGGAAGCCTAATCATGTCACCCCCTCCCTGGGGTTTTCCCAGGCCTTCACCCTAATCACAGACTATTTGTGGGGTCTTTGTTGAACTTCCTGCATTCTTAGCTAATTTGGTGGGTGGTGTTAGGATGTAGGATTAAGAGTTGGACACAAGGGTGGCATATTTATTGGCAAAGACTTTTATTAATAACAAAAAGGGGGGGGAGTTGGAGGAAATCCTACCTAACCCTACCTCTAAGCGGGGTTACCTGCCTCAAAAAAACTAGCCAATGAAACTGTGGCAGAATGTCCAAAGTAAAATTCATCATCCTGTGTCCAAATCCTAACCTATCCCTCACAAGCTAAACTTAATATAAGGTAAAAATGGAAATGTCTATTGGCTGTCCGCCTGCAGACCAGCTTTGTAGTTCAAAACTAAAAGTTCCAAAAAGATGTAGAAAAGCAAACAAAAGTTCCATAAGACTCACGGGTTTGCTTCCCTTTCCCCAGAGTCTTTCCAATAGTCAAGAAAGATCCTTATCTTCGCATGGTGGACCTGGCTCTCAGGTCCTGCGATAAGGAAGAATGGCCTGGACACCTTTTCAAAGCCATCCTGTGAGTCCCGGACTCTATTTGAGCATATCCGTCTTCCAGGGACTGTGACAAAAAAGAATAGCATGGTCCTCTCACACAAGCTGTGCTGAGGGTCCCTGCCCCTTTCTCAGTAGCCCTTCTCTTGGCCCACTCTCCTGCCAAATAGGGTACTCAACCTTCTTGGTTTCACAGTTCTTTGTCTATGTCTTCACTTCCATGCCCAGCCTTGGTATACTCTTCTGCCAAGGTTTCTGAGTGGCACTGGTACAACCCAGCTGTATTTCTCCTGATTACAGTTTGGGGTGCACTTCCCCAACATTGGGCCCTAGACCCCTAAAGTTTGTATTCCCCTTTATTACTGGTCAGGGTATGCCTTCCTGATATGGGTCCCAGACCCTCTTCACTTAGTTAATCACAATGTTCTCCTCACCCTCTGTACAGTACCAAGCCTTGGTTTACTCTCTTGCCAAGGTCTGTGAGTGCCACTTAAATCTAAAAAGTTTGTATTCCCCTTTATTACCGGTCGGGGAAGGCCTTCCTGATATGGGTCCCAGAACCCCTTCACTAGGTCCCTCTGCCCTGTGAGTATTCCTTGTGTTCTTCACTTCAGCCCCCTTGTGTTGTCTGGGTCTCCGCAGCACTGTGATAAGCAATCCTTGTACCTGTAGGTTCTTGGCCGTCACCCTCTGGTTGTTTGCGGGTCTCTCAGGAGCTTCAGCGGCTTCTCTGGTTAACCCGGGATCTTTCCTGGACTTCCACACGTCTCTCCTGCAGCTTGCCGGTGGGTTTGTTGCACACCAACAGCTTCGGTCACTGGCAGGTATCTTCCCTTCCCTCCAGTCTTCCTTCTGCGTCACAGGCTTTCCGCAAGTGTGCCTCCCTCCTGGACATCGTCTGCCTCTCTGTGGGTCTGCGTGGGCCTTGCCAAGCTCTCGGTCCATGCAAAGCCAAGAATGAAGACGCAATTTTTCTCTTCCCTCTTTGCCTTTAAATGACAGCTGACCAATGGGATAGTTCGAAAGTCTAGAGCACGTGCGTTCGTTCTTGTCAGTGATCTTGATTACTCGTAGCCTCTTCCTCGTACCAGTAGTTCTTATTTGTGATGTGTTAAACAGTACATAGGGACATTAGGAAATGCAGAATTGGAGGGGTCTTGAGGGAAGGTAGGAGGGTCAAAGGGATGCTGTGTTCTGCTGAAATGGTCACTACTCTGAATGGGGTCCTCACTCCCCATGAGATCCTCCCGCTGAGTACCAGCCCCAGAGGGACTGTTGGGTAGCGGCCTCACCTCCCATGCCTCATTGAAAGGTTCTCCCCCATCTAAAGCAGTAACACCACCTCAGGATTTATCACATACCCTTTCCCTTACCATTTTGGTTACTCCTTCTCCTAAAGGGAAATGGGAGAGGAAGTCAACATTCCCCTGTTCCTTGTCCTTGCGATGGTTCACACAAAAACAATACAGTTGCAGGTCAAGGAACCATCACATAATTCAAGGATTGGTATATTTCCAAAGGCTGAGCCATACTAATGGGGAATGGTCAGTGACTAATGTTAAGTTTCTCCCTGTGAGGTAGTATTGGAGATGTCCCACTGCCCATTTGATTGCTGGGGCCTCCAGTTCTATGGTAGAATCATGTATCTCTCTCAGAACCAGTTTTCTTCCGATATACTGGAGGAGGTTGCCTGCATCCCTGCTTCCCCCGGAATCCATGACCTCCAGTGGCCCCTTCCAGCAGCTCATATGCAAAGGTAAGCCCTTCCTCTGGATCTTTGAGCACAATCTCTGATGATAACATGTGTGCGCTACAACTACTATGAATCAGCTGTCATGCATGCCGTAATTACCAGTCTGATTACTGAGGCACTGAGGCCCTGATCACCTTTCACATTGGGATAACAAATGTATGTGCACCCTGCGCCATTGTGTGCACTAATCATTTCTTCATTTCATGATGGTCGCCCTATTCCTCAGCCGAGTGTCTCAGAGGGCTGCACAGGTTGCCATGGTGCCTTGGCACACACACGGTGCCTGATTGGCTGCCCCTGCTTCTTCACAATCCAATCACAAGCCGGCAGGCGAGGAAAGCCGGCCCCCAGCAAAGACCCACACGAAAGGCTCCTATCTTAGCCTGTATGAAAATGGAGTAGCACAAATCTTCCATTACAGACTTCACAATCACTGAAGGTTTGAAAAGTCCATTCGCACGGTAAACTGCCAGGAGGTAGTACACTCCTATACCACCTCTGTTCATTATTCCGCCTCTCAATGCCTTGTACTCACGTTACGTGCCTTTTCCACAACTCACCATCCTCTATTTTTTTTTTTTACCACTTTGCAGCGCTTACCCATGGTGCACTTAGTTGTAGCAACGCTTGACTTCCGCTATAAGAATGCCTTACTTAACAATTGCATTCAGTTGCCCCCATTACACTCTGTCTTCAGTTTGCCATGCTTAACATTGGAATCCAGATGCGCCCATCATCCTGCATAATAATTGAACCGAGATGCCGCCATTACTTGTTTAAAATGGAACTTAAGGTTTTCACTACCCACCCTGCCTACAAAACGTATCAAGGTGTTCCCACCCACATTCTTCCAAGCTCATTCCCTGCCTTAAGTATGCCACCCACATGATGAGATCGGCCTACTATGCTCACTATTGAACAGTCTCCTGCATATTCACTCCTTGACCCACATGCTGCTGTATGTAGCCCCCGTTACATGAGGCGAGGAAACACTAGTATATGTCATTTTACCTATTTTGACCTGTTTGCTGCCTATTGTAGCCCCCCATTGCATGAGGTGAGGCTGCACTAGTATGTGTCATTTTACCTATTTTGACCTGTTTACTGCCTATTTTAACCCCCGGTAACATGAGGTGAGGCTGCGCTAGTATGTGTAACTTTACCAATTTTCACCTGTATGCTGCCTGTTGTAGTCCCCCGTAACATGAGTTGAGGGTGCGCTAGTATGTGTAACTTTACCTATTATGACCTGTATCCTGCCTGTTGCAGCCCCCCTCAACATGAGGTGAGGCTGTGCTAGTATGTGTAATCTTACCTATCTTGACCTGTATGCTGCCTGTTAAAGCCCCCCGTAACATGAGGTGAGGCTTCACCAGTTTGTATAATCTTTCCTATTTTGATCTGTATGCCAATGTTTGCAGTCTCCTGTAACATGAGATGAAGCTGGCTAGCCGGTGTACACTCCTTGTTTGCAACTATACTATGCAACCGTTGTAAGTATTGTATGTAAAAAGTGCAAGGAACTAATGTAAACAACTGCTTAAGCAAAAGTGCCCAGATGCCTCAGGCTTAGGTGCGCTATACAAATGTCTAAATAAATAAATAAATACAGGATGGTCTATCCCTTCATAGATCTGGGACAACACTGCTCTTAGACCCACCTTGGAGGCGTCTTTTTATAGGACAAACTCTTTATTAAAATTAGCCACCGTAAGTACTGGCTCACTACAGAGGATTGTTTTCAGAGAGTCAAAGCAAGCCTGATCTTCTTTTGCCCATTTGATCTTTTGTGGCTCTGTAATTCTCAACTTGTCAGTTAAGCAAGACGTCGGAGGAACAATTGGGTATGAACCTTCTGTAATACCCTTCGAGAACCAAAAAGGCTCTTAGGTCATTCTTGGTATTAGGTTTAGGGGTCTCACTGACATCCTTCACTTTTTGTAGCTGTGGTTGGACCATGCCGTTGCCCACAAAGAAGCCTAGGTATTTACCTCCTGACTAGGCGAGATGACACTTCTTTGGGTTCATGGTTAGTCCAGCATTACGTAGGGCCCTGAATATCTTATATAGATTTGTCATATGTTCATTCCACGGCTTGCTGTGTATGACAATTTTATCTAAAAAGGCCCCTCAGAAATGTGAGTGATTTTGTAATATTTGGTCCATCAACCTTTGGAAGATTGCTGGTGCTCTGTGAAGCCCAAAGGGAAGTGCCTTAAAGTGAAATGGTCCTCTGGGGGTGGAGAAGGCTGTTTTTCCCTTATCATCAGGGTTCACAAAGACATGCCAATAACCCTTGGTCAGATCAATAGTGTAGATTACTTGGCGGTGCCCAGTCGATCGATGAGGTCATCAATTCTTGGTATCAGATAATTATCTAACTGGGAAAAAGCATTTAATTTGTGAAAGTCGATGCAAAACCGCCATGACTGATCTGGGTTTGCTACAAGGTCTGTTGGCGAGGACCAGGGACTCTGAGATGGTTCTATGATATCCTCAGCCAGCATCTTCTTCACCTCCTAAACAAATATTTCCCTTCAAGCTTCTGGATCAGGTAGGGTCTCAGATTTATGACTTTTCCTGGGGGCGTGCAAATATGATGATGTAAAATGACTTTTTGTTATGTTTATGTAATTATGTCAATTAGAAAAATGCCAATGTTTTTCAAACAGAAATGGCATGCACCAGTGATTTATATATCCTAGCATCCGTGTCAGAAAGCCCATTATTCTAAGTTGGATATGTGTATACGTATTAGTTAGAAAAAGACAAAAATCTATAACACACCCACCACACGTCGTGTCGAGATGAGAATCATGTAATTTGATTCACCCGAGTGATAGCAATCTGATAAACCGATTAGTAACATGATCACATGTGAGGAATATGATGTTTCAGAAAGTTACCATTATTAAATGCAGAAATCTTCAAGATGACATTACTTCAAATGGGAGGGAAACTGGGTGTAGATGTAACTCTCATAAGACTACCCTTGTCATTAATATGCCCAATGAGTATGGAGGGGTTGGTTTGGTGTGGTGTTACATATATTGACCAATTAGAGTAGAGAAATGATACACACCTCTGAATGGTTCAAACCTATAGATTCAGGGGACAAACTCACTTGCTGACTTACTGATTGGCTGGCTGGTTGAGGGGATGAAAGAGAGAAAGGAGAATTGATAACAGAAAGGAGAATGTGACAGATGGCCCTCTTTTTTTGACCCATTTTCGATTTCCAGGAGTACATTGGAAGAGAGGCTTACCTAGAGATAAAGTCCCAGGCCTTCGTCAGTGGGTAAGACAGCAGACAGGTCCAAACACAGAAAGAAGATAACCAGACTGTGGAGGGAAGCTGACACTGCCTTGTTCACTGATGCCCACCTGTTCCAGAAGGGGAGAGTTAAACCAGTCCTTACAAGGGTGCCCACCTCTCTGTGAGTCAGCAAAACAAATTCCTCTGTGAGTATAATGCCTAGGGGAAATATAATTGTAAGGTAAAAAATACTCCAAATGTGTGTATACTATAGAGTATATACTGGGCTCTTGGACTACTCTGTGTAATGATCAAACCCAGAAGAATTTTTCGGGGAGCTTAAAGGACATCTCACAGTTTGTATACCTAGAAATATAAGGTTTTTGAAGTCAGTTCCGGGTTAGATCAACAAGCAGAGTGTTCCTACTGGTGCTGATTCATTCAGGAAAACTGGGAAAGGGCGATTAATCACTACCCATTTTCCCACCTTTAAGTTGCCCATTTAAATTGAGAAATATACACTTGTATATGCTCATGAAGTAAAAACACCATTGGAGGAAGTTTAGAAAACATATGCTTTCATTTTGCATGTAATTCACCAGCGGGAATGTTAAGTAGCTTGTTTCAATTGAACTTCCTACAATATGCCTCAATCTGTTTTTTTAAGAAATGAAAGCTTTCTCCTGGACCCTCATGCATTTTTCAATCCATGGTGCCTGTGTGCACAGGGTAAACAAAAGCTACAATTGGTGATGTATGTGTTTACATAGGTCTATTCAAGACAATGAATCATAGAAAAAAGATGTGACCAGTGCTTTGATCATTCTTCATTGAAGTTGTAAATTTCATAGAGGCATAATTACTTTATATTTAAATGTATTTAATTATTTCTATTTTATACACAAAAATAAAGCTCCTGTGCAACACTGTTTTTTGTATCTAAAAGGGATGGAGGTAGTTGAGAATCAATATTATTAAATTGGGGGTCCCAGGTTTATAGAAAGAATTCTATTCAGTCAATAAAAATTGTGCGTGCCTGGTTTGGGGTGGGTTGAAAATTCCTCCAAATTGGATGTCGCCCGATTAAAACAACCTACAAAGCCAACAGCCAAAAATTACACAAAATTGATTTTCGTGAGACATTTTGGAGAAAAAAAACCTAAACAATATAAGTAGCATGAGGCAGGACCGTATCGCCCCATGATGTGTGACAACTAGTGGCGAATAGGATGTCAACACCGTAAAATGACAAACAACTTCCTTGAGCTAATTTGAAAAAACACCCATGCTCTAAAAGCAGCATGAAGCAGGACAGTGTCTAACAAGAATTTTTTGTAATTGCTGGTGAAGGACAATCATTACATTTTCTGGGGTCATTTTGAAAGACAACCTATGTGATATAAGCAGCATGAAGCAGGACGGTTTCCTCCCACAAAGCGATTGAATAAGAAGCTGCCACCCTAAACTCAGGCAGCCTAAAGTGCTTAAGCAATGACGCTGGCTGAATAAGAAACCAACTTAACTGTGCAAATAAGTAGCTGGTGAAGAGGACTCCAACTTCATGTTTTGAATGAGATGCTGTGAATAAGAAACTAACTTCAGAAAGTCCACCCTGGCAGGTCATGTCACATTTAGCACCATGCCAAGATTGATGTACTGTGCAGATCCTTATCAGGCATAACAGAAGAAAAAAAACGGGTTATAGGTGTGCATCATTGACTTAGAGACCAAGTGGCTTTAGGGGGAACGAAGAAAAAGCAAGCTTCCAGGCAAAGACAGAAAATAGCCCAAAGCTAGCCCAAAAAGAACATTGAACTTAAGGCCAGAGGGGGAGGCTGTGAGAGGGACGTGTGGGAAAGGAGTTGGAGGAAGGAGGGTGAACAGGTTAACAGGCACGCTGAGAAGGGGAAGAAAGTGGCTAGTGCAAGGAGGACAGGTGGACGTTTGAGGGTGAACAGTAGAGCTCTCAAGTTTCCCGTGGCCATGTGTGAGGTCATCCAGTGCTGTTATTTTCCCTTTGGGTTTTGCAACCATTTCGAATTCAGGAAAACCCCATGGATAGCATTCTCACGCATAGACACTTGAGAGCTCTGGAACAGTGATATGGCGGATGGAAGTGCGGTGAGCACAGCTGGCCCGAAATGCCGATGCTTCACCAGCACACAATCCCTGCATTCTGAGGCACTTGATTGGCTGTGCTGAACCTCTAGAGTGCTAATGCACAACATGTCAGTATTTGTGGCCATCCACGACGTGTCCTTGTTTTGCAAAATGAGATGTCTCTACATTTGCATGTCATGTTCTCTTTACTGACAAACGCTTTTAGTATTCCAATGTACCAATTTTCCTTGCTCAGTCGGACTACTGCACTGCTGTACATTTTTCAGCTGTTTTAAATTTTGAGGGGAAGTGTGTTGAAAATCAGTAGTGTTTCACAGTGGCTCAATGAAGCATACCTGGGGGGGAGCCAGAGGGGACACCAGTGATCTTCCCTGAAACTACAAAACATGATCTTATCTACCCTCTGGCTGGCATTGTCTTTTTTTGTATTGAAGGGTCTGTGCTGTAATCCAGCAACTTAAAGTGCACCCAATGGCCTCTCACCGGCTCTGACAGCAGGCAGCTTTCCTCTTTCACCCACAGCAGTGCAGACTCCTGAGGATCCCCCCGGCACTGAAGGAATGCCATCAGAGTCTCACGGCTTGGCATTCAATAAGTGAGGCCGTTCATGACCCTGCAAACCAAATGCTTGAAAACTCAGCAGTGAGGTTTAATGGAAACACATGAATGCGTAGTATCTACATGAAGATTATTTCAGATGGCCATGGTAACAGCCATAACCACAAGGCATTGTTGGAACCAGTGTCTGCTTTTGGATTAAACTCAACTTCCTTTGACTATTTTTGCCTTCTGACTATCTGAGAATCACGTGGCAAAAATCAGGATTACAAGTGTCAGGTACCCCAAAGCTAACTAGAAACCTGGAACCATGACCTGTACCTGGCCACTGACACCCAATCGAAGCATTCAGAGTCTAAGGGATGGTACTCAATATATTAATGATCCATCATTTGACTAAAGACAAATTTCGTGAGAAAGCCCAATGCTACGGTTGGCCTATAAATTGTAACCTGCAGTTGTGAGCAATTGCTATGATTATGGGTGGAACTGAAAGACTTTCGACTGAGCCCCAGAACCAATGTGATTTTGTGGTTGTTAATAACCCTACAAATGATTTTCTCTTGAACAACTACATGCAATGACTGTGGGTTTTCAGTTAAACCCTGGTGGTGCCTGTACATGCTAATCTCAAGTGAATGTAACCTACATAAAGTGCTTAGAACCTGTTCATCTGGCGATCCCCTTTATCCACTGAGGTAACTTGTTACCCTGTATCTTCAACCTCTGAACTTCAGGCAGGACTCCTCAACTAATGATACCGCTGTCGGACCCATATCAACCTTAGACAGGAACAAAATCTTAACTCTACCTTATATCCTGGTCAGAAATGCAGACAGACACAATTTCTTTGACGCTCTCTTTTTGCAAAATTATTTCCATGAAATTGTGTTAATTGGGGCAACTTTGTGAAAGAAGCCACATTATACGTCTTCAATGGTGCATTAGACATTTTTGAATCAATGCCACGAATTGTAAAAGTGGGAAATTTATTTTAGCTCTATTTACCTGTTCTTCTTTTCATGGAAATAAAATATCCCTAGAACGTGCAACATAAAGGACAATAAAGCATCCTCTCGGAGTGTAGGTTTTCCTGAATAGGGGCAGTGTTTGTTGAAGTCTTCCAGATCACGTACCACGCGTCGCCTGCTGTCAGAGCACCGCAAAGCACTTCTTATCTGACACCTCTGGATTCTCTGTTTAATTACCCCAAAGTCTACAGCAAAATCACAGGATATCTAGTAAGCCATCACGTTCTATTATTTCATTTCTTTCCCTTCAATTATTGTAATTGGAGGTGTCCTGGGGTCACATTAGACATCAATTTCCATGTAATGAAATTGAAATCGGGGTTGAATTCCAGCCAATGCAACATTTAACATTAGGGGACTGGCTAATAGGGCTTAGGTGTTTCTTGGGAATTGGTCAGAGGGGAGATGAGGGTGAGCAAGATGTGACTCCAATTTGCGACAACACTTAGTTATCATTCAACAATATGCCATAGGACACCTGGCGAGAGAGAGAATAAGAGAGAGGAGACAGAGAGGTAGCGTGGTAAAGACAGCAGCAGAGGTTCAGCTGGAGACAGGATACGTGAAGACTTGCGGCTCCCAGAAACACCATCAGACTGACCAAATCCCCAGGCTATGATATGACCACCTATTTGATACATCTCAAGCCTGTGATTCGCTTAGAGTGCCTTTCCATGGACTACTATTAAATGCTGCTACTGTTTCTGACCAACAAATAAGTAGGAAACACATAAAGGGAGAACGCATTTGCTTTAATTATAGATTTGTAAAAAGTGTTTGATGATATTTGCCGTCCTGATACTGTGTGGACTCTGAAGTGCTGCAGACCAGCACAGGTGGAACAAATAACAAATACCAGGATCCAAGATGATCTAACAAAACACAATCTTTGCTCTTGAAGCCGCACCTGTGATGTGCAGTGGCACCCTCCCTAACATGTGATCACCTGCCCTGTCCACACCTAGAAGTGATGCATATTTTGAAACAGTGCGTTAATGCTGTCCCCATTTTACGTTCTCAATGTCCCCCTCTAGCATGTGGTTTATGTGGTATTCATCTCTCACCCATCAATAATTGCAGAGCTCCCGGTAATGGGAATGCTTTGCCTGCTGTTTTGCACCTATTCACTGCTTCAATTCGAAGCACTATATTCTCCATATAAAAAACATAAAACCAATATATTTTTCCACCAGCAGTAAGATGGACGTTAACAAAACATAAGCAGAGGCCTTTAAACAGGAATGAGGGGTAAGGCGGTGTTAAAATATTACCCCCCCCACCCATTTCGCCTTACTTGAGAGTATTTGTACACCAAGCCTAATGCTTCTAAAAATGGCTGCCATGCTATATGCAGATGTGTTGGATATTCTGTTCCCTATTCAAGGTGGCCTCCGAAAGAGTTTGGCTGCTAGAGACTTGTTGCACAACACACACTTACAGGCGAATCAAAGCAGAAATGGAAACCCAGGGAGGCCAGGTTGTATTCCTAGCGAGTACATCGAGGTAGTTGTGCAATTAATCTTTTTTACACACAGGTGGTTGGTGCCTCACATTCCAGGGGTGATATACTTGGTGCAAACCAGAGATAGCTCTTACAAGAATTCAAATTGTCTTCTAGCATAAACCCTTACATGGAAATTCTCTATATCCAGCAAGACACTGTGAGCCTGCGCCTTTTCCCAACTAAGGGGTCAATTCATAGAATTGAGCGCAGAAGTAGCGTACGCGCCAGAGAGGGACGTGCGCCATGCGTGCACCAGGCGCAGCACAAAAAATTATTTTGGCGCACCGTGTATTCATGGATTTCCCGAGCCATTTGCAGCTGTGGTGCAGTGAAAATCCAGCAGCGCCAACGACGCCCCGAAGAACGCCCCTTGTGCCAGAAAAAGCCATAGAAATCCCCTATATGGCGCAAAGAGCCGCGCTAACCCCAGACCAGCATACAGCCCCCCTACACCGTAATCACGTGTAATACAGCGTTTACCCCACTTGCGCCAGCCAAAACGCATGAAAATCTACCCACGCACCCCCTTGAATGCGCGTACCCCACTCGCGTCAACCAAAATGCGTGAAAATCTACCTGCACACCCCCTTGAATACGCATACTCTGCTCGCACCATCATTATTGCGTGAAAAAGGCCTACCGTAACCCCTTCGATTTGTGTACCCCGCTTGTGCGAGCCAAATCGCGTGAAAACTCCTTGCGCACCCCCTTGAATTTGTTACCCCGCTCCCGCCAGCCAAAACACGTGAAAATCTACCCACGCACCCCCTTGAATACGCGTACCCCGCTGGAGCAAACAAAATCGCGTGAACAGCGCCTTGCGTACCCCCGTGAACTGGCGTACCCCACTCGTGCTTACTGGATTGCGCGAAAAATGCCTTGCGTGCTTGCAGCACCCACGAACACACTCTGCAGGCATCCCACACCACAAGGGCCCCCCCATCAACCGTGTCGATGGCCGCAGGCAGCCCACACCACAAGGGACCCCCCCATCACCCGTGACCATGCCCTCAACCAGTCCACACCACAAGGGATCCCCATCACCCGTGACCATGCCCGCAGGCAGCCCACACCACAAGGGCCCCCCATCACACGTGACCATGCCCGTAGGCAGCCCACACCACAAGGGCCCCCCCATCACTCGTGACCATGGCCACAGGCAGCCCACACCACCAGGGACCCCCCCATCACCCGTGACCATTGCCGCAGGCAGCCCACACCACGGGGGCCTCCCCATCACCCATGACCATGGCCGCAGGCAGCCGACACCACAAGGGTCCCCCCCCCATCACGCGTGACCATGGCCGCAGGCAGCCCGCATGGCACCATACACAGCATGCAGGCCCCGACTCATGTCCCCCCACCCCACCAGTGACGGCAACCTGCAGGCAGGCCCTGACTCATGTCCCCCCACCAATCACATTGTCACAACATAGAATCATGTAGCACATGTCCATCCAAATGCCACCCCATGCTGCCCCCCCAGTGCAACTCCACACCCATCCATTGGCCCTACTTCACAGTACTGGCCCCATGGCATGGCATTCACCAAAGCAGCACACATGCATGCACCCAGATACATGTCCAACATAGCCACACAGCAGTGACACATGCCTGAGCCAATGGCGATTGACACATGCACCAAACAATTTAGCACAGACAACACTCAGACTGCACTAAATGAAAATATATTTAAAAAAAAGAAAATACACCAAATAAAAATCAACAATGAGAATGGAAATGAAATGAATGTAAACAAATTGAAATGCTAAATCCAAATGAACATGAAAATCCAAAAAAGAGAAAATCCTGAAATTGGTCCTTGTCCAAAGTAATGTTTGCAATTCCAAAGGAAAACAAAATAATAAACCATTACTCCATGGGAAAATAAAAGCCAAACAATCCACCAAAGTCCAACTATGTACAAGAAAGGATGAAGGGTCCATGATCCCAAAAGCCAGAATGATCCTAAAAACACCCCATAAAAAACAACTATATACAAAAAGTGGAGCAATGTCCATGGACTCCAAAGAAAAAAGAAAAAGAAAGGAAACCTAACACTAAAGAACTATTTACAATGGCGGCGGGCTAGTCCTACGGCTCACTGTTGTTACCAAGAGTTTTGGCCAGGGCATCATTGAACTCTGTGTCTATAGCTCGGAGGCGGGACTGTACCCTATACTCCAGGGCTTGCAGGGACGCCGCCATGCTCTCCACCAACTCCCTGCGAGTCTCCTCGAGGAACTCTGCCCCCTGCATGGAGTTCGCTGCCCTTACCATGGTGATCCGTGCCCTCTCTGACCGCCGCCACTCTGCACCTATTTGCCGGCCCATCCGCTGCCACACGGAAGACGCACTTTGTCCAGGGTCCTCCTGCCCTTTGGCTGATGCCTGCCCCAGTGATGTAGTTGACCCTGAGTCCGGACGCCTCCTACATCAAGCCTGCTGCTGCCTTGATGCCATCTGCCTATGCCACCATGACTGCCTCCGGGAAGATGGCAACCCCTGGGGTTGTCATGCACATGCCCTACTCAAAGGTGCCTGTACAACCTCCATTGCCATGGGTCCTGTATCTGAGGTGACCACCTCTGCTGAACCTCTGACTCCTGACTGTGGCTGGATGGGATCGCCACCAGCCTGGCCGCGTTGGCTGGGGCAGGTCCACAAGCGGCCCTGGTGGCATCTGGGCCGGAAGACGCCATGGAGGATGACTGGTGCATAGTGGGTGAAGAGGAGGAGGGTGTCGCAAGAGCGCCCAGAACATGGAGGAAACACCAAACAATGAGCCATCCTAGCCAGTTCAGGATGGCACACATCTGTTTGTGATGACATACGTGGTCCTGCCAGGAAGCACGCACATCATCACGAATGATGCATGTGTGCATCGTGACAACTACTAGGACGGGCTCAACCCTGTCACAGATTGCCTCGTCTGCAGGTAGAGGAATGTCAGTTGCCGCTGACCCCTCCCCTACCTGCAGGCGGGCCTGGACCGAGGCATCCGTGCCGGTGCACAGTGACGCAGTCTAAGCTTCAGGGACAGGATTAGGCACAGAACCCTCTGCAGCGACTGGCGCTGCCTCTTGCCCTTGGACTGCACCACTTGCACCGGTGGCATCTCACCCCCTCCGGGCCCCATGGGCGGGTCTGATGCAGCTTCCTCCTCCTCCAAAACCACCACTGACCTGGATGCCTCTGCACCGTCTTCCGCATTGTTCTGCCCCTGTGGGGGCTCACCTGCCCCTTCCGCTGCCGAAGATCCCACGTCCAAACTCGCCCTCTTGGGCCTCCACTCGGCAGCTGCGGTTGGACCCGCGGATGCGGCACCAATCCCCTCGCTCCCGGAAGATGATATAACCTGGGAGGGTGACTGGGCCTTGCGTCTCCGGCTGGTGTAGGCATCCCCGCCGCTTTGCTCCACAGCGCTGTCTCCGCCCTCTTCCACAATCGCCGCTGTAGATAGGGAGACATTGAACACAAGCATCAGGGTAGTGAACAGTAGTCTGCTAGCCACAAAGCAAATGCACATGAGTGGCACTGTCAAACGTCACAACAATCATCACCCTCCACAACACTTGGGTCAGTGCAAGCAACACACATCCTCAAACAAGCATGGCACGTGCAACAGACATTTGCATCCATATCCAGGGCACTGTGGGAACATCAGAAGGGGGGCTGAACCTTACATGCATCATGGAACATGCACATCAGATGCACACACACCACTGGACAGTCATGCATCTGCCCATGTCTGCCTCTTGTCACAGAGCACTCATTGCCAACTGTGCCCCATCAGTCAATCATGCATCGAGATGGACATGTGTCATGCATCCATGGTGATTCCCAGTCACACACTCACCACTCAGACACACACACATGTGCACAATGCACGTCCATGAGGGTAACAAAAGCATCCATGTATTACACCACAAACATGGCCGAGTACAGACACAGGCATGCAAACATGTGTGTGTCATCACATGCTGGTGCACATCATGCATTGCAACACAGACACCATTGATGTGGAAAACGCTTGACTGGACTCACATGCAGCACTGTCACGTCCCTGCACACAAACATCCATACATGGGGCATGTCAGACATACGGCCAAGGGGCCCACTCCTGCCGCACCTCAACATGCAGTACGCTGGACAAGAACACATGGACACTTACTACTCGACTCCAGACGGGTCTGCAACTGCAAGACATGGTGGTGGAGTGCTGGGCGTGTGCACTCAGGACCCGCATCTGGATGCTGCTCAACTGGTCCCGGCACCCCACTTCTCCACGAGCCGCAACGAGGCGCCGAGCCTAGCTGTGGGTTATGGACCTGAAGTCCTCCCAGCACTTCTGGACGTGTTGGTAGTCACGGGATGCCACCCCCACCCGTTGATGGCATCCACATTGTCTGACCAGATCCCCCTCCGTCCTTCCTTGTAGAGGCACGATGTCGAGAAGAGGGCATCATAATGCCCCAGGACTTGCTCCACCAGGATGCCAACTTCATTGGCAGTGATGCTGGCAGCCCTCTGCCTCTCTGACTGGGGGTTGCCAGTAGCCCCAGATGGTGTTTGGTCCGACATGGCAACCCCCGAGGCAGGTGTGGGTGGGCAACTTGGTCCTGCGGCTGAGCTGTGGAGCGATGGTACAGCAGTTGGGAGTCTTCTGTTTCAGCAGAGGTGGTCGCAGCAAGAGGAACTCTGGCAATGCCTTCTTTGCAGGCACCAAATTGCAGGGCACGTTAGCAGCAGACTGGCTGGCAGCAGCAGATGGCTCTTAGGAGGCTGCTTGGGGCTTTGCGGGGCAGGTATAATGGCCTTCTGGGCAGGAGTGTAGTCTTCCGTGTGTAGTCGCGTGGCCAGCTTGATGCAGAGTGACTCCGCATGTGAAAAAACAGTGCGTTAGCGTGAAATTCGAGGAAAGCCCCTTAGCGCGTAAGTGACGTGACGTGACGTGCGCGGCCATTGCCTTCAGCACTGGTTAAAGGTCCGCGTGGGACAGCAGTTTGCTGAACGTGCTTTTCGTGGAGACCGACGCGTGTGTTTCTTCTACTTGTGGGTTCACACACGATATCTTCACAATGCTTAGAGTTTGTACTTCTGGTTTTGGCAGGGGAGTTGCCTACGCGCACATACGCATGTGGTTTTCTTTTCCATGCAAGGCAGACGGTGAGTCACGCACGCTTATGTTTCCCACTGTGGTTCCCCCTGTGTGTCGCGTACCCCGCTTTCGAGGTCAGAGTAGCCTGCGTGTTCTGCTTTTTTTGTGTCCCTGGGTGCCACAGCGTACTGCGGGAGGTTTATTCCACACACATCGGCTACCGGGGGTTGCGTGCACCTTTTTTTTTGTTTTTGTGGTGTGTCTGAGCATTGTGTGACGTGTCTTTTTTTCACCACGGGTCATGGACAGCCACACAGAAGCACATCACGTACCCTGCCCCCTTCAACCCAATTGCCCAGGACAGTTGTGTGCACCTCCCATTGGCAATAGTTCATCTGTGCCAATAGTTGGGAGGCCACCAAAAGGTAAGGGCGGCAAAGCTGGGCGACCTCCCAGGGATGGGCATGGTGGGGCACGTGGCTGGGGTGGCCAGGGAGTCCAGGGAGGCCACATGCTGGGACAGCTTGCCACCACCCCCAGCAGCTCAGGGAGATGCTGCTGCTGAAGACATCCCCGGCGCACATCTGACCCCACAGCCAGTGTCATCTGCTGGCACGGGCCACCAGGTAGTGGAAGCTGCAGGTGCAGCTGCGGCAACCACCACACATGCCTGTGGTCAGCCAGCGCAGGCTGTCTTGGCACAAGATGACTCCTAGGCAGATTTTCAGTTCAGGAAGGCCAAGCCACGTGTGTCTAAGGTAGCTGTGACCAAGGCACATGTATCTGGGGCAGTGGTGACATCTGCTGCCCCGAGCAGCCAGGTGGTGGGAGCTGCAGGGGCAGATGCAGCCAACACCACCCCGGCAGTGAGTCTGCCAACCAGGACTGTGTTGGTCGCAGCCCTTGGCAATGAGGCAGTTGTGCCGCTGGGTCCTGGCAACAGCAGCCAATTGCGCAATCCAGGCCTTCCGTCCTCATGCCATTACCTACTCCCATTGGCCAGTCCACCATCGCCACTGCCCCTACTGACCAGAGCGGCATTAGCCACTCAGGGTCCACACAACCGGCCAAGAGGAGGAAGTGTGTTTCTGCGCAAGAGGCTAGGACCCTAGACACGGCTCCGGCCTGTGGCACGGCAAGGAAGAAGTCTTTCAATAAAGAAAAACTGGACTTCCTTGTGGACGTGTCGGCACACGACCGCGATATGCTGGTGGGCCCAGGTTGCCATACGACGCCTGCCCAGTGTCAGGTCCACTGGCAGTTCGTTGCGGAAAGTGTAAGTGCCATGGCATTTGAGAGGCGCACAGCTCATGATTTCTACAAGTGTTGTACTGACCTCCGACGCTGTGCAAAACAAAAGCGGGCCTCTAATTACGCCTTGACTCTGGTGACTGGTAGTGGGCTA
This sequence comes from Ambystoma mexicanum, assembly GCF_040938575.1. Taxonomy (NCBI): domain Eukaryota; kingdom Metazoa; phylum Chordata; class Amphibia; order Caudata; family Ambystomatidae; genus Ambystoma; species Ambystoma mexicanum. The sequence continues at coordinate 689,882,344 of NC_090937.1, read as the reverse complement.
GCACCAGAGGAGGATGAAGTCACTCCACACAAGGAAATCGCTGCAGAGTTAATCGATCAGGTACTAATCAAGGGAGTGGGAGGGATGCCGGTTTATGATGCAATGTCCGGTGAGTGTTGATGTGTGTGTGTCCAACCCATGTGTGTTTTGCTTGTGTGATGTGTTGTGATTGACTGCCAGTTCAGGCCATGTATTCATGAGTGTCATGTGTGACACATGTAATGCTTAACTGATGCGTGCTTGTCGTGATGCAGTCTGCATGCAGGCCATGTGCTGCACAAAAGGGCAGTCCTCATCACCACACATGCACCCTACTTACATGCAAATCACTCGGCAGCCTCTCCTGTCCATGTTCAAGCTCACTGACATGTTTGCATATAGCCTGTGGTGTTGTTCCACCCAACACTCGGCCTATGTCGTCACATGACTGACGGCTATGTGAGTTCACCCTGTAAACTGCTCCTCTTCACAGGCATGCTTCATTGCCTCTCCACCACCTTGCAGCTCACTGTCTCCATGGTACTGCTGATTTCCGTGTTGGACTACTGCAATGGCCTGTTCCCCTTTCCTGTGTACATGTACACTTCCCTGTGCAACCCTGCCAAACCTCTACTGTGTGGTACATCCTTTGTCCTTGATGCAGGGTGTCTCACTTGGACCATGCAGATGGCACAGGCTCAGAGTGGACATGGGTGTTCCCGCTGTTACAGCCACCCTGCCTCTAGGCAACTGGTGTTGTGGCTTTGCGTGTGTAGATGTACTTGTGATGGTTCATCATGTGTCCTGCTTTCTGTCCCCCTCTCATCTGCTGTAGGCTCAGTTGACTGAGATGATGCAATTGACAGCTGCCAACACTGTCTGCAACTTCACAGTACTCTGGTCAGCCATTCAGAGCCCTGCACTGCCTCCCTGCCATTCCCCAAGGGATGGGGGGGGTTTCACTGCATCCCTACAACCCAGTGCCAACACTTGGCACATGATGACTGCACTTGCCCTCACAGTGCCGTCATGTTATGAGATTGACATCACTATGTTTTTGGTTCTGTTGATAGTTGAGGATGTACACATGTGCTGCACTGCACCCACGCACTTCTGAGCCATGTTTCACCCTTCAACATGCCTATTCACTTGTGTGATGTCAAAGTGACCTGGCATGTATGTATCCATGTGCCTCCCTTCACTGTATTTCAATGCACTTGCGTTGTTGCATCCTGTGACTTTTTTAAATATTTATTTTCTTGTAGTGCATGTTGACATGCATTTTACATGTCTCATGGACAGCTCTATTTGACTCACCGCTGTGGCTATTAGAGAATTGTGCCATGGCTATGCTACGTGCCATCTCTTTGTTGCCATCTATCATTTTCGGCTAAGATCTATGCCCGCCAGAAGGTTGTGTGTGATGCAGGTGATATGCAACATGCAGTACATGTGTGTCCTTCACATTTGACATGCATCCATGTCTGCTTTAAGGGTCCCCTTCCATTTCATTGCCACTGCATGCATGCCAGAGTTTGTGCCGTGTGTGACATTGCTGCTTCATTTGTTAGCTCTCAATATTGTGTTGTCTATGTGTGTGGTATGTGCTGCTGACATGTGTGCTCATGTGTTTTTTTATTTTGTTACAGGTGATGAGGCACTGGAAGCAGAGGAGGAGGAGGTGATGGCAGACAGGGTGGAGGGTTATGTCAACAACCATGCAACAGTGGTAGTTGTGGGGTGGTAGGCCGCGAACAGCCATCGGTGCTCCAGGCTATCCTGTCCAGGCCTGCCTCTGGGTATAGCTCTGAGGATTTCTTTGACTCTTTGATGTTGAATCGGATGCTCATCAATCCATGCCGTCGACGGTTAGTGATTCTGCAGTGGACGCTGTCCTGTCCGCCACACCTGCAGTGGGGGTAGACCCCTCAAGGTGCCAGTCAGTGTTGGAATGTCCGCCTGTGGTAGTTATGGGTGCAGGGTCACACTCCACACCAGTTGCTCCTGTTCCTGGGGGGGGGGCAGCAGATCAGCAGAGGAATGCAGTCCTGCAGCCACAGGCAGTGCCAGCACAGCAAGGACCACATCTCCTTGGGTCCAACAGGTGTGGTGTCCAGCAACGCGGTGGCCGTGCACCACCGGGGGAACACTGGGTGGGAGAATGCCATGTATGCCCTTGCACAGCAACAGGGGGGAGTGATTGAGATGTTGGTTCAAGGCATGGAATGTGTGGTTGATTCCATTCTCCCCCCTGATAGGCAGGTGGAGCTCCAGCAGCAGGCAACACAGTCCACATGCCGCTCACTCAGGCTGGGCACGGCAGCCTCCAACAGGGCCCGCAGGGCTGAACTGGTGGCTCTGTGCTCAGCTATTGCTGCTGAGGCACAGGGAAGCTCGGAGGGAAGATAACACCTCCCTCAGAACTACTCTGGCTGCACTCATTATGAGCCAGGGGACACAGGCAGAACAGAGGATGGAGCAACTGGAACGCACCATCTCAGCTGAACTCCATGCAGGGTGGGAGGAGGTCCGTCTGTGACGTGAGGCCTCGCAGGCAGAACTCTGTGTTACATTTGAGTCTTTGCAGGAGGAACTCCGTGTTACACGTGAGGTGCTGCATGGGGACCTCGGTGCCATATTCCTGCAGAACCAGGCTCACCAGGCCCGCATGCTTGCTGCCGTGGATGGGCTTGCTGGGGCTATGCGTGGTTAGGCACCTGTGCCACGCGCACCTCCTGAAGTACAACCAGGGGGTGAGGACAACTACAAATCTCTTGCTCAGATCGGGCCGTGAATACCATGAGCCCATGGAGGATTTTCTTTTGTCTCAACATCGATGCATGTGGGTGTTGAGGTGCACCCTGCAACTCCCCCCTCCTCGTTGACCCCCTCCCCCCTGGGTCGACTATGGCCTTTTTGATTTTTTTTTCTTTTTTTGTCTATTGTGCATTCATGTCACAGTGTGGTGCTTTGTGGTGTCATCATCGATTGTCACCTGGAATGTGCAAGCCCTGTGTGCGCTCCGCAGGGGGGAGTTTAGGTGAAAAATGTAGCCACAAGCTGGGTACGGGCTGCCTCGCCACGTGCCCTTTCCCCTCCCATGTGCAGCGGGCGTGTGTGTGGTTGGGGATGTGGGGGCACCACCATGTCCACCGGTACGTCCCGCCGGGTTGCAAAGTTGTGCAGGACACATGCTGCCATAATGATCCTGCACACTACACTTGGGGTGCATATAGTAGATGCCCACCAGAGCGGTCAAGGGAGCAGAAACATGACTTGAGCACTCCACTATGCCCCGGACTATGTGCGCTCCACTATGCCCCGGGTTGCAATATGGGCTGCATTGTATTTTACCTGGGGTGGTGTGGTTCCGTTTTGGCGTCATCATGTAGGTGCTCAGAGGGTAGGCACTGACCCTTTGGGAGGTGATAATGGTTGTTATTAGTTGGGTGTGTCTATTTGTCTGTGCGTGACATGCATGCATTTGCACAGGCATTTGTACTCATCAATGAACCATGAGTTGCCATGCCTCCCAGCTTCCAGGTTCCGGTGTAGAGCTGACATTCTGAATATGAAACTGTCATGGGTGGACCCAGGATAGTTTGCATAGACAGAGGTGATGATTCCCTTGGCATCACATACAACCTGCACGTTCATGGAATGCCAGTACTTGCGGTTGCGATAGATTTGCTCAGTGGCGCTAGGTGGACATAGGGCCACATGGGTGCAATCAATGACACCAAGCACTTTGGGGAAGTGTGCCACCCCGTAAAAGTCTTGGACCACGGCCTGCCTTTCTGTGGGTGTTCTGGGCATGTATATGTGCCTGCGGACTGAGGGGCGTGAAGTTATGATTGCCAACACCTGGTGTAGTCAGCGTGCCTGCATGGCCTGTGAGACGCCCACAACTATGGCAGTTGTCTGCTGAAATGACCCAGTGGCCAAAAAATGCAGGACATTGAGCACCTTTTCCAAGGGGCTCAGTACTTGGGAGCACAAGGTGGGTGATTGATCAAAATCTTCCTGCTCAGTGACCAGATCTAGCATGATATGAGGTGGAAACCTATAACTGCCACAGACCTGGTCATCAGGCATCCCAAAAAGACTGGTCCTGGGTAAGAAAATGCGGGGTCTGGCTAGCCTCCTCCTCCTGCGGTGACCCACAATCACTGCTGCGAGAAATGGGACATTCATCGTAGCTGTATATGCTTGTTTGTTGTTTGCATGCACGGGGGCGCTTCCACCTGCTTTCGCCTGGCGGACGTGTTTCTGGCTTTGCGCGTCTTTTGGCATGCATGGGTTTGCCCTGTTCAATTCCATGAATACGTGTTGTTAGCACGCGTGTGGGCATTGAGAGGATTTCGCTGCTGAATTTCCCCGTTATGCCCACATTTTCGCATGTTCCCCATTTCGCGTGTTCCACCCTCTTTTTAGGTGTGTGCGCTGGATGTTGTGGGCCTGCTTTCGGGATGTCACAGTGACGTGCGCGCCACGCGCGTATTCTGTGCAGGTCCCAAGTAAGCCAGGCACAGTGCCTTCCATGAATCGGGAAATGGGCGCACGCGTGCATTTCGCACACTTGCGCTGCGTTTTTGACGCTTGCACCACACATTTCGGCGCACAATGATTCCATGAATCACCCCGAATGTCTCTGGAAAAATTATCGCAGAATTATGGCACGAGTGGGACTGCATGGAAATTAAAAAACACGCCCCTGTATAGGCACAGTCACTTCAGAATATCACAATAATTTTAAAGGGAGCATGCGCTCCCACCAAAACATACTACGAGACTATGAAGCACAAAGGGGGCGAGGATTGTAATTCCCCACTCCACGAGTACAGCAAGAGGCGAAACGGGATAAGTGCGAAGAAAGAGGCTTGCTAAAAACGTATTTCCAGCTACACTTATACCAATTTGCAGAAACAACTCCATTCATCATATGTACAGTCAGGATAAAAAGACGCATTTGCCTGGGACCTGGTCTCTCTCTCTCACACACAGGCATTTAGAACAAAGGATGAGCAATTCTTGAAAGCTCTATGGCGGGCTCTGATGTTTCACCGGTGGAAAGGGTTACTGGTAGATCAAACGCCAGTCATTATTTTTTAATCAATTTGGGGTTTGATTGTAAACTACAAAGTTCCAGGCGGATCCACAGTGAACTGGCACAGAGGTTAAGTGGCAATCAGAAGAAGCCCATTTATTTCTACTTTAATGTCTTTCAGAGGAAATATTACTCTGCCAAGACCAGACCCACGCGTTGTCAATAGACATTCATGGGCTGCCTTTGAAATATGTAAATATTGTGCTGTGCAAATGGTCCTGTCCCTGGGTTCTCTTCCAGTCCCTCCTCCTCATCACGCACTGGTCAATTGCTCACCACACGGTCATTTTATGCACTGCTCCTGATGTGTAAGTGTTTCTGGGCAAGACAACCGCTATCGCAGGGGGTAGACTAGGGCAGAGTTTGCATGATAGTTGGCAGAAAGGGCAGGAGAGGTAGTGCAACCATCAGTAAATAGAGGTAGAGGTGAAAGTGTCATACGAGGAGAGGACAGACAGAGGTGCAGGGTGAGACACAGAACAACACTTCAGCACAGGGTAGAGATAAGGGCAGGCGTTGCAGGGAAGTTGTAGCAGAATGATTTTGAGAAATGTATATAGCGCACAAAGACGAACCTAATCGTATAGAGGCGCAGGCGGTAAATCAAACAAACAGGACAAAGAAACAATCGAGAGGGGCCAATTTATCAAAAGAGAAAGAACATAAACAGATGCCTCTAAACGGTGCCCCATTTAAAAAAGAAAGGTTTTTAGGACTCTTCGAAACTGCTGAAGGGACTCAAGGGCTCTGATTTCTCTGGGGATGCTGTTCCACATCTTTGGGAAATATACAGCAATCGCTCGTCTCCCCTTGTGGCACAGCAAGATCGAGGAATTTGCAACAACAGTTGGTCCACTGACAGTAGCACCATAGACGGTTGGTGCCAACTGAGTTTGTCCGTTAAATATGATGGAGGCAGGCCCTTGAGGCTCTTAAAAAGCAGGCAAGCCGCTTCGAAGTTTATTCTATCATCCACTAGCAGCCAGTGGAGGGCCTTGTGAGCAACCGAGACATGGGCAGACCTATTTGAATGACAAAAAAGTCTGACGGCTGCATTTTGGGACCTTTGCAATCTGACACTGCTTTGCCGGAATTCCAGACTGGAGGCTATTGCAATAGTACAGATGTGAATTTACTTTAGAACCCACTGCAACAGCATGATCAATACGGGGAATAAACAGTAAGACTTGTAGCAAATGCAGAGAGTAAAAGACTATCTGCACCTTAGCACTAACCTGGCTTTCACTGCCAAGGTTATCTTGCCATATATAGGCAAGTTTTTAATTTTAGGGTTGAATTTAAGGTCAGCCCCTATGAAGTGTGGATTTTGAGGGCACTTCCTTACGGCAAGAATTTGTTTTGGCCCAAAAAGGGCGACCTCAGTCTTAGCCAGATTAAGCTGCAATTGATTTTCTGACGTTCAGAGACTGACTTCTCAAGACACTGGTTAATCCTAAAGAATGTGGGTGTCATCGGCATAAGAATGAAAGTTACTCCGATGGCTCCTCAATATGTTCAGCAAGGGCCGTCAATAAAGATTAAGAGGCAAAGGGGACTATGAAGAACACTGCAGAACACCACAACCCAAGAGGATGGGATCTGACAGAACCCACCCTACCCCCATTTTGACCTGCAAACTTCTGTCTCAAAGGAAAGAGCTAAACCCTTTCAGGGCATGTTCAGAGATGTTACCAATCTCTTTAAGGCGACTAAGCAGAATCGAGTGATCAACTGTGTCAAAGGCTGCAGAGAGATCCAACATCAATAATAGGGAGCGATCTCCTTTATCTGCAGCCTCCACCAAATCGTCCTTAACTGCCAGAAGGACCGTTTCCGTTCCAAACCTCGGTCTAAATCCAGACTTAAGATGGTCTAGCAGGGAATCCTTCTCTACATAACCCTGCAGTTGACTAGTAACTACCCTTTCTAACAGTTTACCTGGCCAGGAGAAGAAACCACTGCAGCATTGGGAAACTAGATAGAGGCAGAAGTAGAAAGAGAGGGAAGGAAATGGGTGGAGGATAAATGCGGCACTCCAGCCATGGGCGCATAGAGAGGGTTGCGGGTATATGAGGAGCTGGCCACTACAGAGGGAAATAATTATCTATTTAATGGGACATTTTAGAACATGCAGTGCTTTAAGTGGGCTGGGGCTAGCTGGTGCAGAACCCTGCAGGCTCCGAAAATTGTGTCTGAGACGGGGCCCTGCCGGGGCTCCCTAAAGTCCCCTGCTAACCCCGGCCCCACCAGGCTCCTAGAAACCAGGGCTTTAGGAAATAAAATCCTTGTCTTTTCATGGTGTCATGATGCCGAGCCCTTCTAGATAGCCCTTTCATTAGAGATGCAGGGGTGATGATCCCTGCATCTCTAATGAAAGGGCTATCGGGCAGGGGGGGATCACAAAACAATGAAGAGACAACGCTTTTTTTTCTACAGCCTGAAGTTTTTGTGGGTAAGTGAGAACTTCAGGCTTTGCAAAAACAATTAGCTGCGCAGCACCGACCCCTGCCAGACCCTCCTTTCATTAGAGATTCAGGGATCATCACTCTCACATTCCTGTTTGGCCATGACCCCAACGCTTTTGCAAAATTGATCCGTGGCTCTTATGGGAGTGTGGCCAACAGGCAGCATTTAGGTGAGGTAATTGTTGCTTCTTAATTGCCACACTGACCCCCTACCAGGCCACGCTCCCCAAGAGCCTCGGCTCAAGTTTGAAGGCCAATTAAAGCACCGAGAACACGTACGTGGACACAGAGTGTTGTTTTTATAGAGAGCATGTTACAATATGCTGATGGCATGCACATCCATACCTCCTTAGCTAACATACATAAGTAGCATCAGCATAAGGAAAGAGAAGATACAACGTACAGACAACCCCTGCTAAATTCAGGAAGCTGACAATCCTGTGTGTTTGAGACAAATGGATGCAGAACTGAACCATGAGATACCTCCAGACAGGACTGCAATCAATCTCAGCCTGACTCTGACAAGGGCAGGACTGGAACACATCTCGTATCTAGGAGGGAACTATCCAATGTGTTATATTATGTTCCTGGGATTTACAAAGGCTCCACTGTCACTTGCAGGGCCACCAGGCACTCCGGCTGGTGAACGTGAACGAGAGAGGCGTGGGTTAGGTTAGTGGGGAGAGAGGGAACATGATGGATAGCTTTGCTGTTGCATTGCTATGGGCAGACCGGAAATACCCTGAGCTTTGCATGTAGATCCATCTCTGGGGGCTCAGTATCGAGAGCATAGAGGCATGTGTGTCCTGAGAGGTGCCTCATGTGCACATGGTGGTAGGAAAGATTGCCCGGGCTGTGGTAAGTATGTTGGTTGTAGAGAGGTGACATTCTGATGTTTGTTGGGGGTTCGAGGGGGGTTCAATTGCCATGTGCTGGTGGATTCGTTGATGAGCATGTTGTGTTTGAACATGAAATTTAAGGTATTAGTGTGGGGTGCGGTCAGTGGAGACCATGATGGACACATTGGCGAGGGGTACAGACAATCTTGAAGCCATATATAACAAATCATAGCATGGCAAAGCAAGGCACACAACCCCCATGACGCATTAGAAATCACAGCAAGACATGAAAAAAGCCTAACAAGGAAATCAATCTGGTCTTCTCCCCACAATCGTACCATTGGTCGGTGCCCACTGCTCCCATTTCACTTTGGCACTGACAAACCCGTAGAGCGTGCCTGTCTCTGTCTCTCTCTTTTTCTCTCTCATTCATATATACATTGTACCCACTATGCAACAAGGGTATGAGAGTGTATAGTCATATATACATTGTACCCACTATGCAACAAGGGTATGAGAGTGTATAGTCATATATACATTGTACCCACTATGCAACAAGGGTATGAGAGTGTATAGTCATATATACATTGTACCCACTATGCAACAAGGGTATGAGAGTGTATAGTCATATATACATTGTACCCACTATGCAACAAGGGTATGAGAGTGTATAGTCATATATACATTGTACCCACTATGCAACAAGGGTATGAGAGTGTATAGTCTTGGGACTTCACGCAAGGCCATCCCTGCAACCTCAGAAGCCATTTGTAAGCACATATCCTACTAATATTGCTGAAGTAAGTGAGGGTGCAAAGACCCATATGTGCACTTTCAACATTTGGAGAAAGGCGTGTCACATTGGTATCCAATTGATAGCTGTGCATTATCTAATTGACAACACACATAAACAGTAAGAGATCAATAGGATACTAGAAATTCACTGAAACTAATTAATAAAATAATGTAAATAGCTAACCTCAAAGCTAACATTACTGCAGATAATATAACTCGCTCAGTATACGCTTGTTTTTAGAGCAGTACACAGAACATTTCACAAAGTGCAAAATCTCAGGCACAGAGGGTGAAGTGCCCATCATCACCACATTCTGCTATGCAGCGGGATGTGCATAACTTAATTTTTCAACAGACAGCATTGGGTGAGTGTATTTACAATTATTTTGTGTTTGAGTGCTAGAAATGCACTAATTAAGGCTGAAGGAACCAACCTTGAGCTCATGTTGCTCCCGGTTGTCACCTAAATGAAGGGCGTAAAACACCTTCCGTAAGGCTGTTACGGCTTTTATTTTTGTCGAGCCACGTTTTCATTCATTTGTATGGCGGAGAAATGGGGGGGATCGGAACGTATGATTCAGCCGCCCCCTTCCTCTCTGCCATACAAATGCAGCAGCATTTGTGCCAGCATGCATGTTCTTGCTGGCGCAAATGCTGGCAATTCCTATGGCTTCTGCTGGCTTTTTGCACCTGCTTAAAGCATTCGGACTCCATAGGAAGTCATTGTAAAGGTTATCTGGCTTATGTTCATGCAGGCAGTGGTCACTGAATTTGCATGGCAGAGTGCAAATGAGGAAAATTACACAGTGGGGACCTACCTACGCTAAAGTGCAAATGTAATAGACCCCGGCCGTGTAATGACACGGCTGCTCGAGCTCCCTATTGTTTATTTGGAACTGCCGGTCAACTCTTAGATGTCTAGAGCCTGGCTAAAAGCCTCTCTTCCTGATACTGACAGAGATGCCATTCCCTAATAAGGGAAATGCATTATCGCGTCAGCTGCAGCTATCAGTAGTAGCGATGCCCACTAATTCTTACAATGCCCAAGACAAAGCTCAATAGAAGAAAAGTCACAACTTCAGTATGTCCTCTGATTACTCCACGGTTGCTAAATTAGACAACGGTCAGATGTGGAGAACGGCGATACGTGATGACAGAAAAGCATTGTTCTAGTCACTGTTTTCCATGATAAGAGACGTTGGTGTAATTGTGCCTCTCTAATGCTTAAGGCTGATATTGAACATATACCACTTTCTCTGGTGTGTCAGACAATCCTAGCCTGCCACTAGTATATGATTTTGCCAACAGAGTTCAACCAAATCCTGTTCAACTGAGAACCGCTCCCAAGGGAGGAATGTCTGCTCCCAGACACCAAACCTAGGACCACTGGGAAATTGAGCTTTTTTTATGAGTAGAACTGACCCACAACAGGAGCCCTAGTGTTTGGAAGTCTGAAGACCCTCAGAGCGATTTATAGAAAATTTGAGATCCGTCAGCTCACCCTAAAAAGGTCTACATAGCGGCGACAGCAGAAGTGCTCCTTGAAGCTGTGAGCACAGGGATGCGAAAGCAGGGAGCACTAGCACAGCAACCTGAGGAAAAGAAAAGAACTATGACCCCCATAAAACCATGTCTGCATTTCCTTCACGCACCTTCTACATTGTACCACCACTCACCCATCCAAGATGTCATGACATTGAAAACAACTTCTTTCTTTACCTCCCTTTTCCTTTTTTCATGGTGGCCATCTTATTTGTGCTACTTTTTCTTTTTTTATTGAAATTTCTTTATAGAATTTTCTCAAATCAATCAACAAATCAAGTAACAAACACCCCCACAACCCCCTTAATTTCCCCATTTGCCTCCCTCCCAGCCCTTCTTCCACCCTAGCCCTTCCACTCCCCCATCCCCGAGTGCCAATCGGTCCACCTTCAGCTCCTCTTTAATGTCCAAGGTCTCTGTACTTCCCCATGGCGGTTTGAATGGCGAGAAACAAGGACACAAATCCTAGGATTTTGCAGTGGTTTCTGGCAATGCGACCCTTCTCCTTTCCATCTATACATTGGCTAGGGAAATTGGTAGCTCAGACGAATTTTCTTTCCCCTCGATCGCATTCCCTGCCCGAACGTCACGGCTTGGTGAGGGGGGTATGTGATGAAGGGGGCACCAGGTCTGTGGAACGAAGCAGGGTACAGGGCAATGTGAATTGGAGTGGCAGATCAGGGCTCGGGAGCACAGCGTTAAGAAAGCTGCAGGTGCAAGAGACGGAGGTGGATAGGAAGGTGTGGCTGGGTGGAGAGAAAACAGGGGAAGGAGAAACAGTTAGGGAGGCAGGCGAGCATAGGAGGAACGGGAGGACACTGAACAGGATGCCGCAGAAGAGGTGTTCATTTGGGCTTATTAAAGTCAAGAAGAACGGGCGAGGGAACGACCCAGGAGGTGGAGACCGGTGCAACTCACCGGCATAGGGAGAAAGTTGGGGCACCACCAAGAAGTCAGGGAACAGGAGTGTGCTGTGAATGCCGCGGAACGGTCCTCCCAAAACAGACTGCCGCCTGAGGTACACATATACATTTACGCAGGGCTTGCCTCCTAACATGGAAGGCCGCTTGCGAGGGAAGTTGTGTGTATTCAAGCATGACTTGCCTGCTTAAGCAGAACAACGCCAAAGAGAATATGAACGCTGGCCCAGAGAGAAGCAGCAGGGCTACCTGCTTGAAGTTATACCACCCAAGGGGCCCACAGACCAGACAATAACTTACAGACGAGGGGGTGGAAGGGAGGAGGTTGTGCAGTAACAACAACCTTCACAGAGACTGGACTACTGGGTCAACTTAATGTGAGTATATTATAATATTGAAGAAACACAAAATTCAACATCCATGCTGCATCTGTGTCATCCGTCTAATACCCTCACAGTGTGGGACACAGGGATATAGTGTAGAGGAGCAGCTGAAGGAATCTGCAGGAAGTTCCGCCCCCATCCTTCCTATATGCTGGAAGCCAGAGATCGCGACATGCATGACACCAGTGATGCTGCCTATTCCATGGAGAGCCTTCGAAAAAAGGTATCCATTGAGAAAACCCTATATGATGTATCCCCGTAGAGATGACAATCTCTTGGAGGAAATCCCCTAAGGAATATGAAGAAGAGAGAAAGACGTGGTGATGTTACAAGAAGCGAGCATGACGCACTGAAAAGAGTGGCTGAAGAAGAGGATGTATAAACTTTATGGAGTCTGATGACGAAGTAGAGGATCGAGTAAACTTTCATATGCGGAATGAGGATTGCATGTGTGAAGAGCAATTCAGAAAATGCAAGCCATTTTATAACTGTACAGATGCAGCAAAGCAAGTAGACTAAGTGATTTTAAGGCTGGTTATATGTAGTGAATAGTCTGCAGGCAGTGCCGCCATTATATAGAATTCTGGACATCGGTGTCACATATTTAGTAAGATCAGCCCCACGGAGAAAGAAGGATTGGAAAGCTGTGTCGCAGCTTCCATGTGAAGAGCATGGAAAGGCCTGGAAGAACTGTCTGCCCTGCTGTCAAAGGATGAAGTAGACAAGAATTGGTTATCTATCTGAAAAGAACAGGAACCGTGCAAAGCTTAATCATCTCATGTCAAGGTGCAAAGAAAGAACACCATGAGTGCCAAGTTTATCAATTGAAGACAATTAAATACTAGCCAAGGATGGAAATAGGAGTTGGGCGTGCAGACTAGAACTGTGATAAGAATGTGTCTATATATTCCCAAGAGTGAGGATACTTTTCAAGGGCGAGTTCAAGGACAATCTGAATGGTAGAAGGCATGAGCGATGAGAGATGTTGGGCTAATTGGATGGGGGGACACAATGAAGTCCACCCACTGACACCTGGGGTACCAGCTTACGTGCTGCTAGTGAGCCAAATGTTCCAGAAGGGCACAAGCGTGCCAACCAATTGTAGAGGGCCATATAACAAAGGGCCTTATAGTTTGATAGCCAATGATGGGCCGTGTGTCAAATAACCGTTGAAGATAACTTGCACTAGGGGTGGGCATAAGTTGAGACCCAATAACAACCCATCCCTATAAAGAAAGTATACTTAGATGTTGCCCCTAAACCAATTACAACCCCCCATAGGTTTTTCCTGTTTGCCACATAGTATGACGTCACGTGTGATGAGTTGTTGCTATAAAAGTATAATTTTTTTATGAAATGCGTTGAGAATGCTGCATGACATCCGTTGATGTCCGTTGTAACTCTCCGCTTTAGACAATTGATAATAAAACAGTTGAGAGAGACTTTTTGTCAACTTCCTAAATCAGTCTTATTTGGTGTAAGAGTTACTCTGCATCCCATCCATGCATGACGTGTTACTGATTTAAGTACCCCCTAGGGTTCAATAGCGCTTAACCACTTCTTCCCCAGAGGTCCTCTTCACAGGGGTATAATTCCCTGATCACTATTTGTAATCCACACCAAAAGCATTGTGTCTGGCACACTGCTTCCTGTTCCAGGGTTATAGTGCCCTTGTTCACTAGGTGTGGTGGGAGGTATCCTCAGCAGGCCTATCTCGACCTGTCCTTCCTACCTCTCTCTCCTCTCTTTACAGATTCCTCTTAGGGTTTTAGTGCCCTTCTACTAACAGCATTCCTCTACCATTTTCTTTCATCTCTAATTGATATATTGCCATTCTCACTCAGGAGGGAAATGGTGCCCTTCACCACTACCCAACTCTCTTTCATATTCTCTCTCTCTCCCCCAGAGGTGATAACGTCCTTACTCCCTAGAAACGGATATGATATCTTTGACACCCACAATAGAACCCAGGTCCAGGATGCATACATGCCAACACTATCCATTCCATTCAGGAGTCGCTAGTCCAGTCCTGGTTTTACCTTTGGATTTTAGTGCTTGATTTATAATGGAGCAATTCTACAAGTCCCAGAATACAAAGTTGAAACCGGGACTGGACTAGTGGCCCCGAATGGAATAGATAATGTTGGTATGTATGAGGATGACAAGAGGCCTGATGTCTCTCCTTAGGTCTGCCCAGAGATGCGAGTCAAGCCTCTTAGGATTCTCCACCCTCATCTCCCTCTATGGTTCAGGCCTCTCCCTAGTCATTCAAGAGACTAGACATCTTCCTCCGGAAACTCACGCTTTCTTTTCTTTTTTTGGAGCCCTCCTTGCTGCCTGACTTGTTCAGGTTCCTGATGCTCATTCTTCGAGCTCTGGGTTGCCAGATCTCCAGCTTCCACGCCATGCTTGGGTTCTTCATTCAATCCTCTTTGTCTCAATTGTTTAGGGAAAGCAATTATTTCTAAGGCTCAATTATATTGGTTAGGGACTGCGCATGCGCGCGCGACGCATGCGGGACTAAATTCAACGGCACCCGGCGGCCGCTACTATTATCCTGATTTTTTTCCACTCTACGAGAACCAATCTCGCCTCAACCGCCCACCAACGGTGGCGGACCCACTAGAGCTGCTGTCGCTGCACTCCGAGGGAAAACCGGAGCGGGGGACGCCAGAACCAGCCCACGGACCGCTGGCGGATAACTCGCGGCCATCGCGGCGCGGGCGGGAGAAGAGGATCGCCCCTCCCCCCCAGAGACGCTGAGTTCGCTGTGGCTCCCAGGCGAGGCCGACGCTTGGATCAAGATCCCGTGGCGCTCTCCGGGCGAGACAACGACTGCCCACACACCTCCCGATCCACAAGAGCATCGCCAGCCTTCCCAGCGGGGCCTCCTCATCAGCAAGACTACAATACCCGGGGTCGAGCGGCAGCAAGAGCCCAAAGCTGCGCTCCCCCGCTGAAGGAAGACAAGCTGCAACCAGAGGCACCCGCGGCAAGGTACACGGGTGTGGGGGGTGGATGTTTTGCTTTGTTCCCCCCCCCCGCGACCCCTTTTGGCAACTAGCCTGCTGCAGAGGACACAGAGCACAGCTGCACCATAGACCCACGAGCCACAAACGCAGCTACACTGAGAGTGTGGGGAACCCCCCCCCGGTCCAAGGGGGACCCCAAGACCTGGCGTAAACGGCGGAACTGCCCTGCCCCTCTCTTGGGACCGCCCCGAGTGGCTTAAATCATCGCCCGAAACGCAGTACTCGCGGAGGGCCACCCTATGTAGTGGAGACAGGCGAGGGCCAGCCCACAACACCGGTAGAACAGGGGCACAGTCCTCCCCACGACATCCCTACTATACACCAAGCCACTAAGCGAGGCTGAGCGACGACAAAAGTAACTTTGGCGGCGGCTCGCAGTGCGCACCTTGCGCGGCCTATACACACTCGTCTGCCCCGAGGGAGAGCAGCCAGATCCCAATGACATAGAGCCCGACCGAAGCATGGGAAAGGAGAAAACCAAGAGGCAAACGCTACAGAGCAAGATGGATCTCTACACCGTGGGGGCCCCGCCCCCGCGCGAACCTCAACCCCCAGAAGAAGAGAGTAACCCTGGAGAACTCAGAGACCCTCCTATCTCTTTGTCAGATCTTATGAAAGCGATTGGGGACTCGAGGACGTCCTTGGAACTAAAAATGGGTGGCCTATCCTCTGAGGTGTCCCTTATACGCCAGGACCTCCGCAACTTGTCGACCAGGGTGGGGGAAGCGGAACAGAGGGTGTCTAACACTGAAGATGCGGTCCATCGCATGGAACAACAGCTCACTGCGATTGCCCAAAAAGTGACCCAACTGGAAAACCGCGCCGAAGACAGTGAGGGGAGGGCGCGACGCAATAATCTCAGGATCCTCGGTATACCAGAGAAAGAGGAAGGGCCCAGCGCAGAACTCTTCCTAGAAGATTGGCTCACTCATATCTTTGCCCCGAAGAAGCTATCCAAATTCTTTTCGGTGGAAAGGGCACACAGAGTCCCCACCGGCCGACCTATACCGGGTGCCCCGCCCAGAACAATGATTGCACGCCTACTGAATTATCGCGACCGTGATGCAATCCTACAAATGGCAAGGGCCATGGGCCCGATCACATACAACGGCTACAAGGTCGGTTTCTATCCTGACTACACGAAAGAAGTCCAAAAAGCCTGCCAGTCCTTTGTCTCCGTCAAGAGGAAGCTCCAGTCACTATCCATCAAATATGCCCTCTTCTTCCCGGCATTGCTAAAAGTCCAGTATGAGGGCGCTACTCACTTATTTTACAACCCCAAAGATGCATGGGACTGGCTTGAAACTCATGTCCTCACGGACCCCAGCGGGAGACGCGTGCTACCGGGCCCACCCGCGCAGCGACCCCGACCTGGGAGACCCTCGCCCCCTCACCCCCCCGTCCGATGCGGAAGACGACGCGTCAAGGACCCCTACGGAAAAAGGATGAATACCCGGTACTGAGGGGCCCAAACTGCAGATTGGTAGAATGGAAATGCGCACCTAGCGGCCGCCGCCCCCTAAGGCTGCGCGCGCGTTATCACAGCCGGGTTATCCCGAAGAAGTTTATAAAGTTATAGGTTCAATGTTTGGGCGACAGGTGCTCCCAGTTGGGGGGGAAGTACAGGGTGGGGGGGAATTCAAGGACTGTAAAGAAACCGAATCAAGAAACAAGAAGGCGAGACATATAGTAGCACTGGCAAGGGAATCAAATACTATCTGTGGGCAAGACCACAGACATAATCATCATCCAGGCAGCAGATATACCAACCCGAGACGACCCCCGGACGTCTCCTCCGAAAGTACAACGCCATACACCTCTCGAGTGCACAAGACTACCATTGATCCTCGATGTCCAGATATGCGCCCCACGCAGATAGAATGAACTCCAACAAGATAACTGTGCTCTCCTGGAACGTCAACGGCCTCGGCTCCAGCATAAAGCGAAGACTAGTGCTCCAGTACCTTAACCGTTACTCGCCCGATATAGCCCTTTTAAACGAAATGCATTTGCTTGGTACGAGCACACACTTCTTCAAAAGATCCAACTACTCCCACGCCTACCAGGCTGGATTCACAACGGGAGCCAGGGGCACGATGATCCTGGTTCACAAGCGAGTCCCCCTGCAGGTCAAGAAGGTCAAGACCGACCCCCGGGGCCGCTATGTTATGATACTGGCTGACATCTGGGGCGAGAAATGGGGCCTCGCTGCAATTTACGCACCTCCCTCACAGACGAAAGAACTACTCTCCGAGCTACAGAGCCGGTTACTAGAAGATGAGGCCGATGTATGGGTGATTGGCGGGGACTTTAATGAAGTAATGAACACTGCAGTCGATAGATCTCACAGGAGGTCAGGTACCAGCCCTGCCCCCACACCACTCGCCATGTTCGCCGAAGCTCTGGGTATGACGGACGCATGGCGCTCGCTCCACAACAACGAGACTGGGTTCTCCTTCTTCTCAGGCGTCCATAAGTCATTCTCCAGAATCGATTATGCCTTCATCCCCCGCAATATACAGCACAGGCTCCTTGACGCGGAATTCCTCGCAAGAGGTATTTCTGACCACTCTCCGCTCCTATTGTCCATGAAGAACTCCGGCCGTGGTCCGGATCGTAATTGGCGCCTGAACACGTATCACCTACGTCTCCCCGAAATTGCGGAGGAACTGGAAAAGAAGACAACAGAATATTTTGAAAACAACGAAGGATCAGTGGACTGCCCGATCTCACTCTGGGAGGCGTATAAGACTGTCCTCTGCGGGGAAGTTATCTCGGAAGTTTCGGCCTACCAAAGACGACAAGCCCAAAAGATCAAAGAGGCAGAAGCGCGTGTCCTGGAGTGCGAACGGCGAACCCTAGAACACGGCACCCAAGAAGCGAAGGAGGATCTGATTACAACACAAGAGGCCCTTCGCAACCTGGCTCTAGACAATGCACGAATAGCCCATCAGTTAGTCCGGAGCCAAATCTATGAACGAGGCGACAAGGCGAATAAGACACTGGCCTGGTTGGAAAGGCGCGAACAGGCCAAGGGACATGTGCGGGCAATTGTATCTCCAGACGGAACGCTCCTCACAGACGACTCGGACATTGTTGCGGCATTCGCCGCCTACTATGAGAAACTCTACACTCCACCGGCCGAGAGACAGTCTTCCGAACCCGCATGTTACCTTGACCAGATCGAGATCCCGAAGCTCTCTCAGCGCCAAACAGACCTCCTGAACGCCGAAATCACTGTCACCGAGGTGCAAGAGGCGCTCGCACAGCTCCAACCTGGGAAGACCCCGGGTCCTAATGGGTTCCCTACAGAAACATGGAAATGCCTTGGCGGCTCACTGCCCTCCCACATGCACCGTATGTTTCTACGCAGCAAAGAGCTGGGGGCACTCCCCCCGGACCTCAGGAAGGCATGCATAATCGTCATACATAAGCCCGGGAAACCCCCGGAGGAATGTGCCTCCTATCGCCCAATATCCTTGATCAACGGCGAAGCCAAGGTCCTCGCAAAAACACTAGCCAACAGACTGCTGCAAGTTATAGAGACCCTGGTCCACCCCGACCAATGCGGATTCATGCCCAACAAATCCACCCGCATGAACCTGCGCAGAGTTCAGCTGGCGCTAAGCAGAGCCAAGGAAATACCAGCCCCATTGGCCCTCCTGGCAGTGGACTTTGAAAAAGCATTTGACTCTGTAGAATGGGAGGCTTTGTGGGCAATCATGGCTCGGATGAACTTGGGGCAAACGTTTATATCGTGGGTTAAACTCCTGTATGCACAACCGGAGACCACGGTAAGGGTGAACGGCAGGTATTCTCGATCATTTACCCTGGGTCGTGGTACGAGACAGGGGTGCCCCCTCTCCCCGCTGCTTTTTCTTTTGGCCATAGAACCTCTCGCAATTGAGCTTAGGAATAACACTAATTGGTCAGGGTTCGCCTGGCCGGGGGGGGGGGGACCGACTTTCCCTCTACGCGGACGACCTCCTCATATACCTCAGTAACCCACGCACATCCTGCCCGATTGTCTCCCGCATCCTTAGAGAATACCAGCGCTTTGCAGGCCTTAAGGTTAACGAAACCAAAACCATTTACTTCCCGGTCCAGGGAGACGAGTCTGCGATCCCTGAATCCTGCCCATTTCACGTCTCCATTAGAGAACTCAAATACCTGGGCATAAGACTCGACCCGACACTGGGTGGGTTCCTGCAACTCAATTTACAACCAATAATTGACCGGTTCAATAGGGACACCTCCCACTGGCAATCACTCCCACTATCACTAATGGGCAGAGCGGCGCTATTCAAAATGTTGACCCTCCCCAGACTGTTGTATGTACTTCAAAACGCCCCCCTTGCCATCCCCCGAGACACCTTCGCACTCATAGACAGACGCCTTCGCACTCTGCTGTGGGGAGGGAAACAACCCAGGATCGCCCTCGAAACGCTACAGCGATCAGTGTGGGAGGGAGGCATCGGTCTACCATGCATACGCACCTAATACCTTGCAGCCCAGATTGGGGTGGTAAACGACTGGATACACGCAGATCCCACACTCCCCCACATCCGCCTTGAAATAGAGAGCATGACCCCACTAACCCCACTACAGACTCTGTACGCCACCCACGACCAACCCCCGTTGTTACCCAAAATGACACGCCACATTTGCCGGGCCTGGCGGGACGCGCACAAACTAATAGGCTGGGAAGGTAAACCAACACTATCCCAACCCCTATGGCACAACGCACTCCTCCCGGAAATTGTAAAGATGGGCCCCTTCGGTCACTGGTGCGTGAAAGGGATACACACACTAGCGCATGTGATACAGGACGGCCACCTCCTTGACTTTGAGACCATGCAAGAGCGATTCGACCTCGCACCCATGGACCGGTTTCGACATGCGCAACTGGCCCACGCCATCCGCACCCAATTCCCTGATACGACAACCATACCCCCCTATACTCCCATTGAGACCAACATCCTTTCGCAACACATTGACACCAAGGTCACTTCCACGCTCTATCAAGCCCTCAACTCCTTTGGGGCGACGCAGCTAGATGGGCTCAAAGAAAAATGGGAAAAGGACATAGGTCAAATGGAACCAGAAGACTGGGTAGAGGCATTGATGTCCCCTAGAGAAATAGGCATAGACTCCAAGCTCAGGCTTATACAACTGAGGATCCTCCACCGCACATACCATTCACGCACTGCCATGGCCAAATGGGGGGGACTGGAAGACGGGACATGCCTCAGGTGCAAAACAGAACCTGCCACATTTTACCATATGTTATGGGACTGCCGAGTCTTACAGGTCTTCTGGGAGAACTGTATCAACAAGATCGCAGCCACCCTGGCGACAACAATCCCCAGGGACCCCAAAATGATACTGCTGGGAATCCGAGGTGAAGTGGATCTCTCGAAATATGAAAAAATATTTCTGGCACTGGCATTGGGGGCAGGCAAAAGATTGATCGCGGCTAGCTGGGGCTCTGCCGACCCTCTATCCGTGAACCGCTGGAGCAATGAGCTGGACAGATGCGCGGCCTCGGAGTGCCGGATTTATAATGCACGGGGTTGCCCCCGCAAATTCGGAAAAATATGGGGTAAATGGTTGGACGCTAACTGAAATCTGCCGTTGAAAATAGACATGTACAGTTGTTAACATTGTCTACCTGCCCTATCCCACACATGCCTGATGGCTCTCGACCCGAATGGGTTTCTTTTGCTTTTTGAAAACTGCCTTGCTACCATGATCTGATGTATGCCTTTGATTCATGTTTGTTTTGTTGTTTGTGTTCCTAAAACGTAATAAACAGAATTATTAAAAAAAAAATTATATTGGTTAGGCACAATACTGATGGCTCGTCCCCCTGCCCATGTCTCCCCACTTAATAAAAGATACAGCAGCCATGTTGGAACCAGGTGAAAATGCTGGCTCTATAGCTCAACACTGGTCCCCTATTTCCTCCTTTTCACGACTATCACAACATTTTGGAACCCCCGACACTGCTTCACCATTTGCTGGCAAGCTTGGCTGCTGTCGATGTGTTGTCTCAGCTAATGGATAGACACTTTGGTGGCTTCACAACTGCCTTCTGAGACTTCTGACTCTTACTTGGCTTTAGTGTGTGTGGCAAGAGGGAACACAGAGTTGTCTGTCCGCTCTGTATATGTTTCTTTCATTGACACCAGTATTTCCTTCCTGCCTTCTTGTCGCACAGGGGTCTATGAGTCTCTGGGAAATGTAAGCATCCGAGTTTATAAACCATTACAGTACCTCACCTGGTTGGTAATCACGTTCATGTCAAAAGCTTGGTAGGCATTGCAACATTTTCACGATAGTAATGGGATCTCAGGCACTTTCGGAAAGGGATATTTCATGGCTTAGATCTGGACAGGGATCTTGACAGCGAGCCACAATCTCCA
Organism: Ambystoma mexicanum; assembly: GCF_040938575.1. Taxonomy (NCBI): domain Eukaryota; kingdom Metazoa; phylum Chordata; class Amphibia; order Caudata; family Ambystomatidae; genus Ambystoma; species Ambystoma mexicanum. The sequence continues at coordinate 689,860,857 of NC_090937.1, read as the reverse complement.
TATACCACGTCCAGGCTGTTAAGCCCTGGTAGGCTGGACACCCAGGTCGGCAGAGAGCCTGACTTGCTCACAATACTCGGTCTCTATGCATACCCAGCTTCATTATCAACATTGAAAGGACTGATAACATTGGTTATTTTTTAACAATGTTTGGAAAAAGGGTAATTGTATGCATGAATTTAACTGAAAATTACCATATCCCACTGGGTGCTGGTTGAAAATTGGAAGCAATGACCATCGACTTTCTTTAAAGGGACTGTAACCTTATATTTCTGACACATCAGCTGCAACATATATATAGCACCTCTCCAAAGTCAATCATCCTCTAGGCTGGGGTCCTAACTCAGATGACCATTCCCTCACTTCCCATATGAACAGATGCTGCCTCATCTGAAACTGGAAAGCACTGTGGTGCTCTAGACATGGCTTCGCAGTTTATTCTCAGGACAGAGAGCCTTGTATCTCTAGTAGTCGGTCTGGCAGTGGGTACCGGGAAGGATGAGCCTCTCATCCTCTGCAGGTTACATGGGAGATACTGCCCAAAGCAGCTCTTCTGGTATGACGGTGTAGACCAGAGAATACATTTTAGAAATGGTGGAAGGAATTCAAAGCAGACTTCTTTACTCCACAAGAACACAATGATTGTTCCACTCATCCCAGATATGATCCCACTGTGTTACCCCTTAGCCCAGCTAGACTCAAGTATTCTGGGCCACCTCAAATTTGTTAAGTTCCAGAGAACACATACACTATTCCACAGCTCGTACAACAGTGACACACTTAGCCAGTCTAAAATAGGGGTAAATCCCACATAGTTGCCTGATATTAAGATACCATCCCTCAGAAAAGGTCCGGGCATGAGCTTCCATAGTGAGCTGTTGTCAAATAAGTTGGCAATGCATTTAACATAAGGTAACTGCTCAACAGATTCCTAAAAGGTCAGGAGGATACAGTGTGCACTGAGGGATTATTTCCTGCGGTTAGAAGGAGATAATAGAATCCCTTCAGTCTTCCCCTCGTTAAACTGGAGCCAAACAGTGTTCATCCATTTGGAGATGCCATACAGGTAATTTGGAATGTTTTTTGGCAGATTAGTTAAACCATTCCACATCAGAAAGCCAGAGTGATGTGTCATCAGCGTAAGTCAGGAGAAAAAGAGAGTAGCTGTTGATTATACTCACCAGCGGAGGCAGATGAACATTGCCCAATACTGGATATAGAAATAACCCCTGGGGAAATCCACAGTCTTCTACCCAGGCTTCAGGTCCGAGCTCCAGGTTCACTAATTGAAATCTTCATGGCCAAATGTCGAATCCAGACACGTCAAGTAGGAAGAGTGGGGTGAAATACCCCCTTGTAGGCACGTTTAAGAATCCTCGTATATTTTGGGGTCGGGCGGCTGAGTGGGAAAAATTGAGTGCTCTGAGCAAACTAGAGGTGGTGCAGAAGATGATTTCCTTTCAAGTGCAGGTGTTCCCAGATTAATTTTTCCAAAATCGTAGCCTACAATTACCTGGCTCAGAAGAATACAATGATGGCTTCTTCTACAATGGGATGACCTCAGTGGTTTGAGTCTCCATGGAACAGAACCTATCAGTAGCAAAGAGTTAGCAATGCCCAGAATGGCTGCAGTTACTTCAGTTACTTCATCTTCTCGCAGATTAAGAACCCAAACCACAATGGAGTCTACTGTGGGATTTGTGGGTTTGCAGTGGCATAGGAAGTTGCAGTCTTCATACCCAGTTGCTTCTGTAGTAGTTCAAAATCCTTCCTCATGTGGTGATTTAGGTGCATTTAAGTGACTGGGACGAATCAACTGTCGAGGAACCAGTGGTCTAGGGATTAATATCTGTTTCTAAACCATAAATCAGCCCCTACACCTCTAGTACACCAGAAGGGATCCAAACAGATTGGAAACACAAGCAAATTATAAACCTCCCTGTCCAATTTTGGTAACGTGGATGGAAAGGCAGGCTTATCTCCGAATGGTCGTGGATCGTTGGTTAGTTGCAACACAGCGAAAATACAATTATTACCCAATGATAAAAGGGACTGTCCAGTCAAGGTTGTATAAAAATGCCTACTTTATTAATATCACAACAGACAGTTTTAGCACACTACAAAATGCAACCCACCCTGTAAAGGAATGCAGTGGACAGACAGTTTCAAAGAAGGAAAAGCGGTGTACTCTGGATACTGACAGGAGGGTAGTCAGTATAGTAAATAATTGCAATAATTCAAGGATACTTGGTTTCAACACAAAGGGAGCAATGGGTTGTATAATGTCACTAGGGGCCTTCAGAGAAGGATTAGGGGGACAGAACCACAATGTGCCTTGTGTTGTAGGAGCTCTTGGTGCTCAACATGGGCCGAATCGGGCACTTTGTAGCTTCTGCGACAGAGTTCAAGACAGGAGAAAGCTGCGGGTATCAGGCGGCAAGCAAAGCTGAACGGAAAGCTGCGGGCTGGCCTACACGGCGGCTCTGGGTCAGGTATTGTTGTCTCAGTGCTGGTTGATGGTTTTGAAGCACTGATCGAGGTGTCTTAGATGACTGTAGTGACTGTGGCGTAACAGTCAGCGGTGCAGTTAGTTGCAGCTCGAGGGGCTCAACTGGCTCGAAAATGTACTTTAAGGCAGATGTCGGTAGATGCTTGTCGATGCGGTCCTCCTAGCTTGTTCACTGGGCTTGTGTCGTCCTTTAAGGTGGATGGCCCAAAGCTGAGGAGAGTGTTGGAGTCAGCTGCCTTGTCCTTGGTTTGGTTCACAGACTCTCTGGCACTTCCCACGTAGGAAGCTTGCTGCAGAGCCTAGCAGGGCATGCTGTGTGCTGTCCGGGTACCGGTTCTGGAGCTGCTGGAGGGTCCTCTGGACTCAGTATCCCCCTCTGTTCCCTAGGAGATGTTTAAGGGAGGGATCTTGCTTCCCCTCTTTTAGGTCTTGACCTTCCATCACTGGCGGAAGATGTAAGGCAGACTGTACCTTCAGCCAGGGTCCAATGATAAATTCTTCCTTTTACTTCTGGTGATGCCTTCAGATGATCCGCCAAGAGAGGGGTTCAGCACTCTTAAAGCGAAATGGGCCACAGTGATTGGTGTAGGCTAAGCCTATCTTAATTAACCAATCCTGGGTAACCACCAAAAATCTCTTGTATGTGTGAGATCATAACCAGAGTGCTTTGCAACAGAAAAGGTAAAGGGGTGAAAACATGGAATACTAAGTCCCACCACCTTCCTGTCTGTTGTGCATCAAAGGGTCTCTCTGTTTAATGGTGCTCTCTGTGGTTCCGGATTAAAGCAGCATGTCTCCCTTGAAGCTGCAGCGAGACCAGACTTTCTGGCTCTGTCAAACCACATACTTGCACCTTCTCAATAGGGTCCCCCCCTGTGAGGATGACTACTGTAAACACGCAGTACCAAAGATGGCATTTCACTGTCAGTCGATACTCATGGCGGGAGCTGGCATCAGGCTGACACAGTGCACATGAAATTTTGTTGGGGTTTCCGGTCTCCTTTGTTAGTCTATGCACCCAGGCCCCATATGGGCCTGTTTGAATTACTCTGATTAGTAAGCAAATTGCTGCCACCAGCTACATGGCTCAACAAAAGTACAGAGCGGATCAATGGAGCCTTTGTTAGTTAATTAGGCTGCCCATGGTAGGGGGAAGGTTTGGCCCTCCCCCTTCTGGAGATGCACTGTGTACTCCCATCTGTCAAATCCCAACTAAATATGACAGGGGGGACCGCGTCTGTAGGCTGTGTCCATCCAGAGTACACTGGTCTATTTGCATGTCATTCAGTGAGCATAGGAAAATATGTGCGGATTAGCTCTGCACATTTTTCCAGAGGTTGATCTACCATCATTCAATTTCATTTAAAAATTTTAAAAAGCTCAGGCGAGCGCACACCCACTGTGCAGATGGTCGAATTCCTTACAGTGACACTCCCCTGGAGACGTGTGCTAAAGGCTGTAGGGTGAGTGGAACACATTGGTGTGGGCCGCTCAGACTTAGCAGTCGGCAAGACCCCTTCCCAGATGGTTTTAATGTTTTAGTGAAAGTATCTAGGCAAGAGTGCAACATAGGGTCGAAGAAAAGAACATTTTATTTCTGAATTGCAGGGCCATAATCATATCAAAATAACTCATTGGCTGAGCTTGGTGCCTTACCTTTCTCTCTAGAATAGTATTGGAGTATTTCCAGAAAGATAGCTTCATTGGAACCCCTGAATGTCTGCCCTTTAAACGTCTCTAACCTACTCCAAGTACTGATTGTGACACGTGCCTCCCAACACCAACACGCTGCCCTACTTTTACAGATGTTTTAATTATATCATGTACAAGGGAGCATGGTGGGTGTTCATTTTAAGTCCCTCAGCTCCCCCTGGTATGCTATAAAACGGGGTTAATTTAGCCTCTTCCTTTGGACAGGATGGGGCTTGAAGGGAAGAAAGGGCTAAACATGGTCCAAATGTGAGGCACTTCGGGTTTTACCGTTTCATTTTGTGGAGTAGGTAGGCACAGGGTGTAGTCCCTGATGCCTACAATGCAGGTGCTGCATATTGATTTGCCTTTTAGTTTTGGCTAAAAGTTGGAGAAGGCAACTTGGCCAAAATATTACTACTGTCTAGTGAGGGCTTTCGGATTTGTGTAAGGATACACAGTGCTTTGATTTCATGTTTCTTTCCTGAGCATATCCAATAAGGATTTTGCCTGACTCTTACATGCCAGTCTCAGGCAGGCCCTGATTGGACGAATAATCCTATCACTCTCTTCATAACTCTGGTCCCCCAAAGCCTTTGAGTCCCATACTTGGAAATAAAGTACCAAGTTATTCAAATTAAACAGGGTTGCAAAACTGGGATATAATTTGGGCTACAGAAAACCACAATGCATAGGAGAAATCAGAAGTGTGCACGTTTCCTTAAGGTTTTGGGCATCTTTTCGCTTCGTAACCATTTTCAGAGCAAACATACCTAATTACTCTGGCTGTGGGGGTGACAAAAGGATAAAAGGCATGCAGTGGAGATGTGAGGCTGGGAGAGTGTCAGTTGAAATGGGTGGAGTAGGAAGGTATGCCGTTAAACAGAAAAGGCTGACCTACAGCGTCAAAGCTTCCAGGGCAGCGTCAAAGATTTAGTTAGGGTTGCCTCCCTGAATTGACAGAGCCATTTTAGCAGTGGAACTTTTCTTTCCCTGGGGCAGTGCTTCTGAATGAAGAGAGATGTTCATGGTGGTGTGTGAAGGGGATGCATTTAAAAATAAACTGATGATGCTGGAATATATATTTCACAAAGTTAGAATAAGGTGTTCGAATAAGGTATTGAAAACATGCACATGCTTCTAGACTTAAATGTTTCCTTTTAGATAAAACTGCACATGTGCAGAGTTCTCCATTTGTTCCATGTTGTATGGATTTGGTAATTCAGTCCACATATATATTTGCTTTGCATTTTGGGACCTGTAGTGCTTTATTTATATTTGTCAGAGGACGCAACGAGAAGCAGGAATGGATGGGACACCCACACCGCATATGGAGCACCTTGAGAGCTCTGCACAGGTCATTTCCATGTGATTGCTTTGGGAATAAAATGAAGCTACTTTCATTCTAATTAAATATGCTGCGTATTCATTTTGCTTCAGAGAAAAGGCTTTGTTCATGCAAGATGTAAAGAGGTAGGCAACCCACAACCTGAGCGGTAAAAGCAATCCAAAAGGCCAAATAATCATTGCACCACTTTGCAAGGGAATACAGGGTTTATTACATGCAAAAAGGTCTCCGACGGTCCTGTAGAACTGAACTGACACAGAGCTCATCACTTCCCAAGACGTTGTAGGTTATATAGCGGTAAACCGCAAATCTGAATAAAGAGGTTGCAATGTTATCCCACCACCCTCATTGGCCTCCACCTATAGAACATGCTAATAACCCTCTAAAGTCCCTGGTTAAATCATATTATAGTATGTTAGTATTGATTGCAACTGTGTGCGATTCCACAGAGAGAGGAATAGGATGTGTTCAATAGCAGACACCTATTGGCCAATGCGTTTCGGACCATTGGGTACTTCATCAGGGCAAACTCTTCAATTCAGACCAAAAAAAAAGATGTAATAAGCAATAGGGGATGACAAAGAAGATGGAACCAATGATATTCGTCAGTGACAGTACAGAACGTTGATACATCAACCACTTTCTCCAGCCTCTCATTCAGAAAACACCAACACATCTAAAAGATACCACTCAGATTTTGCAAATACTTGAAAACATCAGTCTGACAAAGTTATTTTGTTCACTGTTGATGTCTGCAGTGTTTACACGAGTATCCCACATGATCTCGGACAGGAGACGATTGAGTGGCTACTGATACATGCATATTCCATAGGGGCAGCTAAAGAATTTATGATCTTACTCAACTTCATATCACAAAACTCCTACTTTCAATATAACAATCAGTTTTTCTTGCAAACATCTGGGACATCCATGGGAGCCACAATGGCCCCAGAATATGCCAACTGCTTCATGTTTAAGCTCGAAAGAACACAAATTTTACAGCACCCCATATGGCATAAATATCTAAAAACATGAGTCCTTTACATCTCTGAAATTTTTGCAGTATGGCACGGTCCTCTGACTGCATTTCAAGATTTTCTCCACTTCATCAATGCCATTGATCCTCGCATTCAATTCACAGCCACTTCCACCACGTTCAGGCCTTAGAGCTGGATACAATTAACGTTTATTTGTGCACCGCAGGTGCTTCTGACCTCAGCTTCTCTCCTGGGGAACAGAAAGGGAGATTTGTTTTTGGAACTGAGCTAAACAGAGTCACAGCTCCACATTAGGTCCGTGTTGTATTCTGTTGATTGTGTAATAGACTTTTACATCCAATATGGTGACATTTCTGCCATGTTAACACACTGACCTCACTTCTTCGACCTGTTTCAACTCTATCCGCACCTAAAAAACATAACTTCAGATACAACTAAACACGGGCCTATAATACTGCCTTATCTATAACCTTTGCAACCTGAACATTTATATGTTTGTTGCTCCTTCTTTGTTGCTATATGTTATGTTGATTTATACCATGCACCGCTGCCACCCAGGGGCAGTTTCCAGGCGCTCTGGGTATCTAATATGTGTCAAACTAACTAAAAATTATTAATGCACCTTCTGCCGCGCCAACCTCACACTGCTCACACAAAAATACGTGCTAATAGGTTTCTCTCATCCTGAACATTTTTGCCTGGCTGGGACCCTGTACGTGCATCCCAACAAAGACCTCACTACAATCTGGTCAGATTTTTGGGGTGAAATACCGCCGACGGTACTTGGCACCACCAGTGGAGGTATTTTAAAAAATCCAGCCACTTAACTAAAGTACTACCTGCTTATTAGTAAGGGTAGAGGGAACTCTGGAATACCACCTGCTGTAATCTTTTCAATTATTTTCTCTATCAACTTCCACTGTCATATTGATAGTGGCATTGGAGAGAAAACATATTTTAAAATAAATGACAGTAAATGTTATTACACTATTTTACAAACTGTTTTCAATGCACCAAAAGGATGCCCACCTTCTCAGCCCTTCCAATGTTTACTACATAACGTATTCTTTTTTGTATTGCGCTTAAGGGCCGCATTTGCTGCCCCCTCCAGTACAGTCACAACATTTGAAAAGGATTGTTAGCCCAGTTGAAGACTTGAGATTGAAGAGCTTCTTGGAATTACTCTGTGAATGTGTGTATGGCAGTGTACGGGTTACAAGCATACACACGCTGCATGGGCAACTGGAAAAGAACGAATACAAAAATATGTGTAGAACAGGCACGGTCCTGTGAACGCCATTTCACTTAATGGAAATGTATTTATTTATTTTATTGGTCATTTGTAAGCCGCTTATACATCAAGAAAATGTGTTTCAAAGCGCCCACAGGGCAGAGGGAAGGGAACATGGGAACAGCGAGACAATGGAAGATGATAACAAACATGAAAAGAGCACAGAAGCGGTCTCACTAGGCCTTGTGAACATTCGGATCGAGCAAGCGCAGTCGTCATGTCCTTCGAGCCAGGAAGAAATTAAAAACACGGCACAACAACACCGGTAACAATAAAAAAACAGATTACACAAATATGTATGAGAACATTGGATTTTAATTAAATACCAATAGTAGAAACACAATTGCCTTAATAAAGCACTAGGAAACTTGTGGCACAATCAACAGGGCACCAAATATGGATTTCCAATTCTTATGAATTGTCAAAAATCCACTGGTAGATGCACAAAGTCATTATAATTATGACTCTGGCAAAGGATTCATGTACTACAGAAATAAATGATGAATAACCTTTTGCAAATGAAAGCACCAATGTTTGCATGAACTACTGGGAAGTGTAATGAGTTCTCTGGCACACCTGGGTGCGGGAGGCAGTGCCCTAATCTGCATACCTTAGCAAAATGATTTAAACACCTGCATTTGGAGTATTCGACAACCCATGCTGGATAACGCACGTTGTGGGGTATCCCTGCTAATAGTGCCAGAGTTGGGGTAGCCTGGACACAGGCGGCTCGTTGGCGTCATGAGACCTCTTGCCGCACCCACTTTGTTTCGTTTATGACAGTTCCCTGGCAACTGCATGGCCGTCTGCCACTTCCAGATGTTGACATACAGCTTCCTTCTCTTCAGTGCTTATTTACATCAGCTTGTGGTAGCAATCCAGCTCCAGGATCTATTGCAGAAATATGCCAGATTTGCAAAGAATGTGTCTTCATAGATTGTTGGAGTAGCAGTCTTGGAATAGCTGGGCCCTCACTCCATGTCTCGTCCACTAAGGTGCAGGTAGATGCTATATGGCAGAGTCTGGCAAGAAAGGAGTCTATGGGCCTCATTATAAGGTTGCCTTTCCGGAAACAACGGTACAGTAAACTTGCCGGTATCGTCGTTTCCAGATCAGCAAACTACGAGTTCTGTGAGCGGGTGCCTTTTTGCCCGCCAGGTCTGTCTGACCTGGTGGGCGGAACGGCACCCGCTCGCAGACCTTGATGGATGCACCGGCACCATTCATGAATGGTGCCGGTGCATCCGTCCCCCCCATTGGAACTCAAATGGGACTGGGGAGTAATATTTTCCGGCGCACGGCAATGAGGAATTACCGGGACCGCCGGGGCTGTAATGCCCCGGTAAATCCCCACTGCCGGGCGCTGGAAAAAAAAATGACTCAGGCGGCAGCCATGCAGGTATTTACCGGCACGGCTACCGCCAGACTCATAATGAGGCTCTATGAGTTTGTGCACCGTCTGTCTAGCCTTCCCCAAGAGAAAACGCCTGAATAAACTTGAGACTTGGAATAATGGGGTATGCTTGCTTTGGTGCTCCTTGAGAATTTTTCGGTGGATGAAGCATCTTGACATTTTTTTGCTCAGTCATTTCTGCATAGAAAAGTAAAGATGATTTTCTGGCCTTCTTATCAGTTTCTTTTAGTGTGGAGCATAAACTATGTAAGCTTTCCACCCATAATGACCACTTTCATCTTTGATAAGAGGAACCCCCCAGTATCGGTGAAGGGGCAATAGGAGATCTTATCATTGGGTGAGCAGACAGCTGGGATTGCAGCAGTCTTTCAAGGCCTCCCCCCAGAGCTGGCGTGGTGGGAGAATGTGTGGCAGGCACCCTATTGAAATGAAATCTCGAGAGCAGAGCGCATTTAATTACAATAGGGAGCTGGTGTGAAGCATCAGCGCCTTGTGAAAAATGTTGCACTCCCCCATGATGAGGGGCGCACTTGAGGGAAGGGGGGAGAGGTGGCGCCAAATTTTTGTTTTGCCGCACAGTGCGCTATGGCCCCTAGGGCCGGCCCTGGATAGGAAGTGGAGAAACATGTTTGTTACCCCCATCACCGCCATCCATACTCATTTGGCAGTTGTTATGAGGTCTCCATGCGCCGGGGAAGGCCTTTCAGGGGAACATTCTCAGAATGCATGGCTCACGGCACAAGGTTTATGCTGCGCTTGACCTCTGATTTTTGCAGCCGGTGCACCTGAACCACCCATTCGTAATCACAGACACACAGATAAGCACCTCTATTGTACCCTCAATGCCGTTGTGTGTAACTGTGAGTAGGGAAGAGCCTATAGTTTGTGTCCTCAACCTTATGCACAGCTACTTTGATATCCAGGCATTACAGCTAAACAATGACTCGTTTTGAGGACACCAACACACTCCAAATCTTAAGCAAGACTTCTCCAGGCTACTGTAGGAAAATGGAATGTTGGGTCCTGAGTTTTCCAGCAATATGTTGGTTGCAGATGCATCACCTGCCCATCATCTACTCCAATGTTAGAGGTTGCAGTCAACAGTGGTTAGGATGGCATGACACGGTCAGGGATCCGTCCCTGGCAAGAGGGGATGGGGACCCCCTCAGGATGGAAGCCTACCACAGGGTTTCCCATAGCCATTCCTGCCCCAGAGACAAGGTGTGGGACTTGGGAGGGCCACAGTCTCCGTCCTTTCTTCGTGTGCCTGGCTGAATATGTTAAGTACCACTGCCTAATGATCCATACCTGTGGCACACAATGCTCACTAGTGTTCTTTTCTTCTTCCGTGGGACTAAGAAAACCAGGCTGACCAGCAGTGGAGAGCCGGACAGGCAGCTCACCGGAGAGAAAGGCTCCAGCAAGGGGAGCAGCGGAAGAACGCCACGCACATCCCACCAGCACTCCAGATGCTGCAGTTAATCCAGGCACAAATTCCAAAAATGACAGTTTGTAGCTGCCTGCCATTTCGGAAAGCCAGCGGACCCACGTACAAAGAGGGGCTGCAGCTAAAGGCCCAGTATATGTATTTTTGTGATTGTAACTTGGACCCTGGGGAAAAAGAAGTCAGTGGTTGGTACAGGAAATCAGCCGATGGGAGAGCCAATGGAGGAGACAAAGGGGACAGAGAGATCAGGTCAGCATGGGTTGTTCGGTTGAGGTCAAGGGAGGATAAGGAGGACTGAGAGACCAGGCAGAGGAAGGACGGTGCAACAGAACATGTGCATGGTGAGGAATTGGTTGCTGAAGTAAAGTGGTACTGGGGTGTGAGAGAGTATGTGCAAGGTGGGTGAGTGAGGTTAAGGGAGGTGTGATTGTGAGTGGCTGAGAAGAGAAATTCAGAGAGTGAAAGGAAGGTAACTGAGGGAGAAGGTGTAGGGTGTAGTGAAATGAGAGTGTAATGAAGAGTAGCAGGAGAGTCTAGGGTAGTTTAGTGGGAGAGGAGTGTAGTAGAGTGGAGTTGGAAAAAGGTGTAGTGGACTTTAGTGGGAGGAGAGTGTAGTGTAGAGGGTGAAGAGTGTAGTGGACTGTAGTGGGAGGAGAGCATAGAAGATTGTAGTGGTTGTAGAGTGTGAGGAGGGGGAGTAGTGGGAAGAGCAAGTAGGAAGGAAAAGGATCTGTGGGTGAGGTAAGTAGTAGAGAGGTTTCCATTTTATTTTGCCAAAATGAATAACTTCTAGATAATTTACTTCGAAGGCATTACTTCTAAATTTGACGTCCATTATTTTTATTTTTTTATTTGAGGGGTCCCCCCAAGCCCGTCTTCCCCTTCACTACCACCCCTCACCCAAAACCCTCCCCACCCCCTTGTGACCCCTTAACCCACCACTATATATACACAATTCAAAGTAATGCCTTCAAAGTAAATTACTTTGAAGTAATTTTGTGCATTTAAACAACCGGATACCATAGAGAGAGAGAGAGAGAGAGAGAGAGAGGAATATCAGAGGTATAGAGGGGAAGTGTGAAGGAGAGGGAGGACATATGGTGGGGAGGAATAGAAGGAAGGAGAGTAGGAAGATCACGAAGGAGTCAGACGATCTGGGTGAGGAGTATAACAGTATGAGGGGGAAGGGCAATTGGAGCCTGGGCAATGAAAGGCATGTACCCCAGCAGTAAAGATCACTATTGTTTCTGTGGGACTCTTGGGTGGGATCCGCCTAGGATTTCCCAAAGGGAGTCAGACAGGTAAGGCATTTTCCTTCAGCCTATCACAACGAGCGAGTCAGATTACAGACAGTAGGGGTTACCAATCTCTAGTCACAACCTTGGGCTTTACCGATGTGTGGGGTAGGGGGGGGAGCCATTGGGAGACAAGAGAGAGGGGGACATCCCTTAGTGAACCCCTTGCAGAAATTCAAACTAAAACCCTTAAACCATCTTCCGGATCAGGTGTGTTCTTGTGGTAATCGGTGAAAGATAGGCCACGGCTCAATCAAATGTCGGCAAACTAAATATCACAAAGGACCTGGGTGACATTTTACAAGGTTTGGATATTTGTGGGCATAATTCTCCAAATCTACTTTGGAAACACAACCCAGTCATCACACAACCTTAGTACATATCCGCCTCCTCCCTCTTGTAGAACTATGATCATCCACCTAACAGGACTGACAGGTGCCCATGCTACTAAAAAACAATCTTCCATCGCAACATCCTTCCTTGTGCCTGTCTTTGCGGCAACTATTTCCTTCTTTCCCATCCTCGTATCTTTCCCGCGCTCATTCTCTTTCTTCCTGTGGGGGAGCAGTACACCAATTCACAGGCAGGTCTGGGCACTCTACACATACTAAGGTGTTGATTTGGTATAGTATAAAGTCATATTGACTTAACATGTAGGAGCAACTGATGGTTTATGCCATAAAGAAAGGTGAACAATGGCTTTGTAGCAAGTATCAGCACCAGCCAATCCACTCTTGAACCGTAAATTTGACCCAGCTTTACAAGAGTAAACATGTGATACTCCACTTTACAACGAGGTGCAGACTGAATGAATAATACATACACATGCAGGATCGCAAATTACATTACAATAACTTGATCATAAATGATGAGTCAGCTGCCCTAGTAGATATGTAGATGGAACAAAAGATACAAAAGGTTTCCTTTTGTTTGGATGCGTGTGGTCGATCGCTATTTGCTCTGGCAACAATCACAGGTTCGCAGAAGAGCACTTACTTTCTTTTTTCGGCTTCAAATCTACTGAGAAGCCTTCGCAGACCACCGTCCTTAAATCCCTGAAAATGGGCGGCCGGAGCTCCCACGGTGATGACATCATACACAGCATCTGAAAGGAGGATTGGATAGACAGCTGAAATCTGCGCATGTGCACTGCAGTATAAAACATGGAAGGCATTATTCGGACTCATTTTGAAGGCGTGAGCATGAACTCGACTCCCAGGAGAGCGAGCGAGCAACACTAATACATCTTCCCTCACAGCCAAATGCACACCTCACCAACTCACAACATTTGCTCGATATATTTATTGCTGCCAGGGCTAGTGTCCTAAAAGGTCTGTGCACAGGCAGTGAACGTAAATTCAAAGATATTTGCATATTTCATTTTCAGATGTCTCTCCCAACTCAAGAAAGTCCACAGGACAAATGAGCATTTGCCAAGAGAACATGATTTCCTAGACCATTGCTTGCTAAATAGAAAAGGGGCGACGAAAGCGTAGCAGGAGAAAGTCAATACGAGTGTGTACAACAAACCGCTCAGAGATTCTTGTGGTCTTGCAGTTATGTTTCTTGACTCACAGGCGTGCGACCAGGTTTTCGAATCCCGGACACGGCACTGTGTTGACAAGTGTATTAACACTTTTTAATAAAAATAATTGAAAACACACAGAGGGGTCAGCGTCTGCTCTCTGAAAAAAGTGGGCGGACACCGTCCACCCACGTGGTCCCTCTGATCCCTGACAATTTACTGCATATGAATGATATGATATGATATGGCATTTGTAACGCGCCTATACACAAGTGTTTCAAGGCGCGACGAGGCAGGGAGGGGGGAACAAAGGGAAGACAGACAACGATCCTACTAGGCCAGGTGTCATTCAGATCGCGCAACTGCAATGGTAGAGGGGAAGGGAAAAGTGCAAGGGGAAATGGAGAGGGAAAAGTGCAGTACAGTGGTAGAAGAATAATAAGATAAATAATAAGGGCCAGCTGGTGGCAAGTGCAAGGTAAGTGCAGACAAGTGCTGGGAAGGGGGGCTGTAGGGATACAGAGACAGTCCTGCAGTGCAGGGGTTGCCAGGGAGGCAGTGCAGGGGAGAGTGGCTGGGCCAAGGACCGAGATCGGTGAGAGTGGCCCAGTTGCAGAATCAGTGCAGTTTCAGTCAGGAATTTAGCAGGGGAGAGAAAGCAGAAACAAAGAGGAAGGTTTTGAGGTGCTTCCGGAACTGGAGATGGTTCTCCTCAAGTTTCAGGGAGGCAGGAAGGCTGTTCCAGAGGGAGGCCCCTGCTGCGGAGAGAGATCTACCCCCAACTCGTTGCTTGGAGAAGCGGCTGACCCTGAGGGAGTTGGAGGCGGATGAGCGAAGAGCTTGAGAAGGAAGATATTTAGGAAGAGAGAGTTGAAGGTATTCTGGCCCCAGGACCCGGAAGGCCCTGTGGACAATGCAGAGGGTTTTGAACTTAATCCTCGCAGCCACTGGGAGCCAGTGTAGAGATTTCAGTCCTGGAGAGAAACGGTCCCTGGGCTTGAGGCCAAGGACAAGTCTCGCAGTCTTGTTCTGGATGAGTTGCAGAGGGTGGAGAGTAGGGACAGGCAGATTTAGGTAGAGGCTGTTACAGTAGTCCAGCTTGGAGAGAACCAGGGCTCTGGAGACAGTGAGCTTCTGGGCGAAGGAGAGGAAAGGAAGAATACCTCCGAGGAGGTGCAGCTGGTAGTGTGACTTCTTAGAGACGTCAGATATGTGAGGAGAGAAGGAGAGTGTGGAGTCGAAGATGACCCCAAGGTTTTTTGCCTTGCAGGTGGGAGCAGGAAGAGGGCCAAGAGAGGCCGGCCAGAGAGCTGCAGGGAAGGAGGGAGTGGGTGTGCTGATGAGTAGAATCTCAGTCTTGAAAACTCAGTAGAATTCCATGTCATAACTGGGAGCTTCCTATTACGCAATCAAATCTCTTTTACTTTAACCAGCAGAAAAGAAACAAAATGTTTTGAAAACTTCAATGACCAAGAAATACATTTGTTAAATTAACACAGAAACAAAAAGTAGCCCAATCCAAATTGGAAGTCCAGTTTATGTACCCTTGATAGCCAATCAGGTCAATCACAGTCCCAGAGCATTAAACCCACCAGAATTAGCCCCTCATCCTCTTCTTTGCTGCTCAATCAGCTCAGTTAAGTACTGTTTGTCCTTACTGCATGTTACATACTTTATTGGAATTTGTGTTCAGTGCTAGTCCTACCCAGAGGGTCTCGGAGCACCTTACAAGGATCACAAGTTGAAAAGATTGGAAGTGAAACTGAATTCACAAAACATTTTCAAGACATGATAGGAAGATTAGTAGAGAAAAGTGGTAGCAGGGGAGGAGTAGGGGGAAGCCTGGTTGTGTAATCATGAGCTTGTACTGTTGGAGCGTAGTTTCTGTATTTGATTACATTAATGAACACTGATCTGTGCAAAGAGCATGCAATTGTTTATTATTGCAACTGTTGTTTTAAGGCTTGCGCACTGAACTTGGGTTAGGTGTGAAGATGTTGGCAGATGGTGAGCAGCGGACATGGCTTTTGTGACCCCGGTGCAGCTCTCTTGGCTCGCATCATGCTGGTTGCACGGGGTTCTCGCGCCTTGGTCTCTGTGATGCCGTTCGCTACTTCAGTGGAATTTCTTCCAAAATGAGTGACGGCAGCCTCGAATTGCCCCACCTTCTTGCCTCGGTCACTGAAAATATTTCCTGCATGCTCGCCACTCCTCACTACCAGTACTTACAGGCTGCTAGCCATGAATATTTCCTCCTTTGGGGCCTCAACAGTGTTAGCTGGAAGTCACTTCGGTTGGCCTCTGCTTGCAACTTGTTCCTGTTCTGCCAAAAGAAAATGTTTAAAACCAGCATGGCTGCCGCCCGAGTCGTGAAATTACCGGCACCCAGCAATGGGCAATTACCAGAGCATTCCAGACCTGGTAATTGCCCATTGCCGGGTGCTGTTAATCATTACTCCCCATTCCAATTTGAGCCGCATAGGGCTCAATGGGAATAGGGAGGACGGTAGCACCGGCACCATTAATAACGGTGCCGGTGCTACCGTGTAGGTCTGCTCACAGGTGCCGGTCCCCCCGTGAGCAGAACTCATAGTTTGCTGGTCCGGAAACAACGGTACCGGCAAGCTTACTGGTACTGTTGTTTCCAGACCGGCAAACTTATAATGAGGCACAATATCTTTAAAATAAACAGAGGGGGTGTGAGTGCAATGGTGACCTCTAAATGGGGAGAGGGAACCATACAGGATTCAGTAGCTCATTTGTGTGCAAATATGTCTGCAGATCAAGGGGATTTCCGCTCTTCAGAGAGCAATGGGGATCCCTTGAGACAAAGGGTTCCAACCAGTAATGGGCTGGTTATTCCTACCTTAATAAATAAAGTGAGTCAATAATTCATGGATAATGCCCTGTAGGGCTTTAATACTGTGGCTTTTAACTACCTAACTGACAGAAATGCAGATTTACATCTAGGTAACGTCTCAGGTCCTTCGTAGCAGCCTGAGGTTAGCACTCTGCCACGACCAACCATTTGGGGGCTAACAAATGGGGTGTAAGGGATCAAGAGTAAGATTCAGACACAGTGGCATTTTTGGTGTTGGTTAAAGGCTTTTATTAATATTTTTTGTATTTGTATTTTTGTATTTTATTTTATGCAGTGCACAAGAACAATAAACAGTACAAATAATGAAGTCAATATTTAAAACACAAAGTATTTCAGCAATTGTAAAAAGTCCTAATTTGCCAGATACAAGAAGATGGGATCGTAGAGAGACACAAAAGGATGAACAAACAGTAATAGAATGGAGAGAGAGAGGGCGAGCATTCCAATTTAAAGGTGCAAGAAGAGAAAAAAGACCAAAAATGAGATTGAGCACAAGGAGGAGAAGGAACTACAAGACGGTAGTGAGAAACAGACCGAAGAGAACGAGAGGGAAGATAAAAAGAAACAAGTGAAGAAAGGTAAGGAGGAGTGAGACCATAAATAG
This sequence comes from Ambystoma mexicanum, assembly GCF_040938575.1. Lineage (NCBI taxonomy): Eukaryota > Metazoa > Chordata > Amphibia > Caudata > Ambystomatidae > Ambystoma > Ambystoma mexicanum. The sequence continues at coordinate 689,843,856 of NC_090937.1, read as the reverse complement.
CTTTAAAAACCAGACATAAAACATTTAACTTTAAATGGTGATGAAAAGAAAGGCATCCAAGTTGAGCCAAAGAAGAGGAAATAGACTCACAAGGAGCCAATTGACAAACGACATGAATAGAGGCATGAACGAGAAATAGGAGTCCAAAGAGTGCAGAAGAACAATAAAAAAGTCATCAGAAAATGAAAGCAGACACCAGTAGCTTTGTGGCCTTGAAAGTTATAAACAAACAGGCTTTCCGGATGTTATAAAGGTGAAATTGACAGGAACGAGCAGATAGTGAAATGAAATGGATAAAAGAAAGATCTGAATCAAGAAAAAGACCTAGATTACAAACTACTGATGAAATGGGTAGCTGAGCAGAAGGGAATGAGATGACAGAAGGTAAAGAAGCCAAAGAGGTAGAACTAGAAGGGAAGAAAATAACCTCAGTTTTTGCAGCATTAAGAAGAGAAGAATGATCTCACATCCACGATTGGATTGCCAGTAAGCAAGCATTAAGATTGTGATGAATATCGTCAGTGAAATGTGGAAATGAAAGGAAGAACTGTGGGTTATCAGCATAGAAGTGATGCAAGAACCAAAATGAAGAAATAACCCCAGCTAAAGAAGAAGTATAGAGAGAGAAAATGAAAGGGCCAAGGACTAAGCCTTGAGGAACACCACAGGTAAGTGCATATGTTTCAGAGGAGACCCCTGACCAAGAGACTGAGAAAGTTCTCTGGGATAGATATGAATCAAACCAAGCTAGAGTAGAACCTGAAAAACCAAAAGAAGAAAGAGCAGACAACAAAAGTGTGTCATCAGAAGCGTAGAACGCGGCAGAAAGATCAAGAAGTATAAGAAGAATATACCGTTTGCCATGATGTGCAGATTGTAAAGAGTCCAGGACAGAAAGAAGAGCAGTCTCAGAATATGCTGGACGAAACGCAGATGGAAAACGAGGGAGAATATAATTTTGAGAGATGAAAGTTGAAACTTGACTATAGAATACGTGCTAGAGAATTTTAGAAAGATATGGAAGAAGCAAAATTGGATGAAAATTAGAAGCAGAAGATAAATCTGCAGAGGGTTATTTCAAGATAGGAATAATAGTAGCATGCCTGAATAAAGAAGGAAAGGTAGATGAGAATAGACAAGAATTACATTAAATTGTAAGATAAGAGACAAGTGAGGGATAGATTTTAGGTATAAGTGCAGACGGTATAGGATCCAAAGGGGAAGAAATAGGGTGAGCACGAGCAAGAAGACAAAGAGTATCTTTGTTAGTAATAAGAGTGAACACAGAAATGGTTACCATAGGAGGTTCCAAAAGAGGAACAGAAGATAGAGAGCTATCCGGAGTACGAGAAGACTCAATAGCTGATCGAAAGGAAGAAACTTTAGCAGTAAAGTAAAGTCCAATATCTGTGGCAGTGAGAGCAGAATTAATTGAAGCATCTGGAATGGGAAATTAAAGAATTTGAAAGAGATGTCTAGGTTGAGAAGACTGAGTGAAGAAGGTCAGAGAAGTAAGATTGTTTGGCTAAAAGAAGACAATTATCATATAAAGTATACTTCAGAAGTGTCATTTCCTGGTGTCTCCGTTGTTTTAACCAGCATCTTTGTAAGCGCTGAAGGACGCGGCGCATTGTGCGAAGATGGGAAGACAACCAGGGTTGAGGTGGTTTACGTGACGGGTGAACTGAAGAAGAGGGATACAGTGAAAGATATAGTGACAGTGTAGAAGAAAGAGCAGACGCAGCTTTATCTGCTGACAAATTAGAAAATGAAGCTTGAGATCCCAGTTTAGTAGTACTTATAGAAATAAAAAGCATTGTGTTAAACTTACATAGATCATGACGTAAATAATTAGGAGAGGTGGACGAAGAAATAATGCAGGAGGAAACAACAGGGGATGTAGAGAACAAAAGAAGATGGTGGTCTGATAGGTAGACTGGAAGAGAAGACACAGGAGATGTAGTTATAGAAGAAGTAAATATGAGATATAAACAAGAGCCCAAAATATAAAAAGAGGGTGTGGAGAGAGGAGTAAGATAGTGAGAGTCAAGAATGGAGAGAAATGGAAGAGTTGAATGAGTGGTTAAGAGATGAAGATTAAAATCACCAGGAACTATAAGACGGACAGTAGTGGGAAGCGGAAAAGACAACATTGTATCAATATCCTCACAAAATGAGGTGACAAGACCCGGTGGGTGATAAATCAATCAAAATTAAATTGAAGATGTAGAAGAATTTGCAGAGAAAATTGAATAAGAAAATTCATATGTAGAAAAATAAGGAAGAATTAAATTGTGAGAAACAACGGAGAAAGAACAATGGTATAAAATACCAGTGCCACCACCTCGAGAAGAACTACGAGGGGTGTGGCAAAAGGATGTAGCAGAAGTAGACAATGAGGCAGCTAAGGTAGTATTAGTAGCTGAGATCCAGGTTTCTGTAATACAAAGAGTCTAAACATAAAAACATGTCAAGAACTGTTGATGATGTGTTACATAGAACTAGCCCAGTGGTCTCTGCTGAACCTCTAAGTATACTCAGACTTGCAGCCATGTAATGACTTCATGAGCAGTACCTTTAGCCGCAGTCATACTGGTCACTATGTAATCAGAATTGTAACTTGTTTGTCTTGCACCTTTGGCTAAACTTCACTACCATTATCGGACCTCTTGTAACCCGGTCATAATTTATTTTCATACACTGCATCTATAACTGCCTATTCACATTTTGATTATGGACCCATGTAACCCGGTCCGAACAACTACTGTTTAATTAATTCTGCATCTGTAATTTGTAACAAATGTCTCTACTCTCAAGCGCCCAGATACCTAAGGGTTAGGTGCGTTCTATAAATAAAAAACTAAACTAAACATAATGATCTATCATTCCATATGCCGAGGTGAAAAGATGTAGATTTAGGGGTGGACGGATAGATCAGGTTAGCAAGGTTACATGTATGAGCAGGGTGAATAAGATCTGCGCTAAATGGTGGCATTACAAGCGCAAGAAATGAGACACCCAACAATATTGCTGTAAGCGAGTATGAAACAATGGTCACAGATGAAACACCAATGTGGCCCATGGATGGATGAGAATATAAAATAAAAGAGGGGTTTGGGGACATCTTACTTCTACCTAGCTCTAGGAGGGCTTTCCACTGCCTCAACAAAACTAAGGAACGTCTGTGTCAGAATGTCCAAATCAAAAGAGTTCTCTGTCCTTTGTCCAAAATCCTAAACTGACCCTCACACACTAAATGTGAAAATTGGGATGCCTTTTAGGTGAACATCTGCAGCTTCTTTCCAAAGTTCCAAACACAAATTCTTAAAGAGCTGAAAAGAAAACCAATAATGTTATGCCATAAAGGGACCTTCCCTTCCCCAAGATTTGGCTGGCTTTTCAATATCACTTTTATATACTCCACACTCTCAAGATCGGAGGGAAGATTCCTTCAGTTTCAGAGTTAAACAATGTTCACACAGACCTTCAGATCAAAAGTTCACATCTGGGTGCGGGGGGCTATTCCTCTTTTCCTCCAATGCTTGGTTTACTCTTCTGCCAGGGCTTTTTACATTCAGTTCAACAACGTTCACCCTTTGGGACTTTCACCATCAGTTCACATGCAGGGAACTCTTAAACATTTCCTAAAATGCCTGGTTTATTCTCATGCCAGGGCTTTTTATATTCAGTTCAACAATTCACATTCAGAGGACCTTTTCCCTTTTCCTCAAATGCCTGGTTTACTCTCCTGCCAGGGCTTTTTACATTTTGCATGAGATTCTTAATCAGCCTCTTAGTATTTCAACATTGTTTTGCTTGTTCCTTTACTATTAGTTTCCCAATAAGTATTGGGACGAGGGAGAGGATGTCTGTAATCACTCCTAATTTGCATTGGGTCTCCAACCTTATTTTCATAGGTTTGCAACTTCCCCAAAAGTGCCCCGGTCTCCCTGCTCACTCTTGCAGCCTTACTGGATTTGTCCAGTGACTTTGGGCTCCCTTGTTTCTTCCCTGATGCTCTGCAGCATTCTCCGACAGGCAGCTGGCATCTCCCTAGCGCTACAGGCTCCCCCAGTCATCGAGAAGCATTTTCACTGCTTCTCTGCTCGCTTCCGACCATGTGGGACATCTTCGGACGCGCTGCTCCCTGGGATGTGATCTCCGCTCCTTCTCCGCTAAGCTACCTGTTCCAGTGTCGGTCGGCACCAAAAGGATTGCTCCTCTGCTTTCCCGGCCCATGTTCAGAAAGAGTCAGTCTGCATCCTTCTTGCTGGTCGAATTGGTGACAACTTTGCTGGATTCGTCACAGGGAGTTCTTGAGATTCCACCTTGGTGTACCATGAAACTAAAAGAAAAAGGGGTGATGTGGAGATGCTCGCTTAGATTACGAGCAGTCCCTCTCTTAACGGGGGAACACCAAAGCTATCCTCTGTTTAAATTAACTCTTCTGAAGACTCTGATTCTCGTCTAAAGAGGAAAAAGATGACATCAAGTTTTGTGGGGCAGACTTCTTCTGGGCCAGAGCTCAAACATGATTTAGGGAAAACCTATTTTGACCCAGCAAATATCCTACACCCACGCTTTCTGGAGTGGTGTCCATTAGAGGTGATGGGTGCCTTTATGAAGCATTGGGTCAGGAGAATTTTGGGGAAGGAAGAGTGTAATAAATTGCGTTTGGAATATCCCATACCAAACTCAATCAGTCATTGATGGCTTTCCTGTCCTTGAACAAGAAATATACAAAGAAGGGTATTTCTAAGGCTTTGAGGTTGTGCCAAGATTTGATCTTGGATGTTCTGGATACCCCTACTTAGGTCTTTGAATTACTGGAGGATAGTGCAGTGCACCAGATGTGGCAGTCCTCAAGGGATGGATCCAGAGGTCAATTTGCCTGATAAGCAATGCTAATATGGCCTTGTAAGCAGAAAGGGGGCAGGCGCTTCCAATGCATATGGACCCAAAGCTGTTAGAATTGGCCTCTTCAGAGGCAGGCCACAAAGCACTAAGTCGCCCCTATAGGACAGATTTTGTGGAGGACTTTTCAGCCTATTTTCACACATTTATGGCCTTAAATAAGGCCCTAACTAATTTAAGGTGGGTATTTTCTCCTAATGTTTTTCCTGGGCTGAAACAGGTAGGACATGCTTCTCTGGCCATCCTTCCAAGGGCCCACTTGCAGTGCCCATGCAGGACCCTTCTCCACCAGACGAAGACAGGACAATGTCTTTCCCCAGCGAAGGGACCAGTGGAGGGGAAGGCCTGGTAAGGGTCTGGACTTGTATACCCCTATTCCAGTTAAGCCATATACATTTAAATGTTTTTTCACAGAAAGGTTTGGGGGGATGGCTCGCCCTTTTCTCCAAGAATTGATTTGTTCTCCACTCGGATCCTTGGGTACACAAAACAGTATTAGGGTATTACAGAGTTTTCTCCCCCCCCCCCCCACCCCATGTCATTGGGTGTGCCTTGCTCCCTTGACGTTCAACACCAAAAAACTGTTGTTGGTGGATTACTTGGTTGAAGGCTTCATTCGGAAAGGAGCGAGGATCGCAGCTACTCATTTTGAGTCCCACTTTAAATGTTCTGATTCCAAAGGCAGTCAATGTTTTTTGTATGGTTATCAGTCTGAATGCCCTTGATACCTTTGTAGAGTACAGGCGCTTCAAAATTAAAGGGATTCATTTTTAAGGGACACATTTCCTCAGGGCGATTCGATGGTCAAGGTGGATTTGAACGATTTATGCTGGATGATTACCAGCTAATAATCCCACTAGGAGTTTCTTCAATTTCTTTGGTGGGGCAGTTAGTGGCAGTTCTCTTCTTTCCTGTTCGGCCTGTCCTCAGCCCTTGGTGCTTTAGAAAACTGTTGCACCCGGTAATGGGTTTCCTCAGGGCGCAGAGGATACGAATAATCAACAATATGCTCCTAATAGCATTGAATGCAGAGCCACCTCTATTAGACCTCAGGAAGATGGTGCCTCTCTCGCATGGGATGTTGAATTCCAAGAAGTCAATTCTCGAGCCTATAAGAAACGCCTAAATCCTGAGATGCATTGTCATTTTTCGGCAAGGTCTTCTCCACGTTCCAAAGGCAAGAATAAGAAAAATCAATCACAAGATCAACTCCATATTGAACTAGAATTCCTTCTCTCCCAGACTCCTGGCTTGAGTGGTGGGAATGCTTTCCACCTCCATTCCGATGATTTCCACAGCCTTCCTGCACGACAAGGTCCGCCCCCCTCTCAATGATAGAGAAAATACTAATGCAGGTGAGCAAGCAGAAGATATAACTGGTCCTTCTCACGCCATATGTGCCATCTAAAGTTTGGTTACCAGCCATTCTGGAACTGGCAAAGAATATTCTCAGACTACTCCCATCACTCCTTCTTCTCTTAACAGACACGGGGGGGGGGGCAGTCCCTTGAGTTGGTGCTGAAGGACTACCACTCGCTCATGACATGGAATATTTTGCGGAGTCCTACTATTTACCAGGCCTTTAAGGAGACATTTTCAGGTCATCAGAGAGCTCTGGGCTAGGTCCAATCCTCCTATTCTTCTGCATGGACAATTTGGGGAGGGGGCTGATCCCTTTTCTGCCCATCCAGTAAAATAGTGAATTTATTTGTTTATTTTTTAAAGGAATGCAGGCTTATCGGACCATCAATCATTTTAGGTCTGAAATCTCAGCAGAACACATATTGGTTAAGGGAGAGCCAGCAGGTAGAAATGTTTCAGTGGAGAAAGCACTGCGGTCCATTTGCATCAAGATCTATTCTAAGGCTAAGTAGTCTGGATGTTGGGATGTTAAAATGGTATTATGCTTGCTTCAATCATGGCCAGTCAACAATCCCTTCAAATTGCAACAGTTGTCTGCTAAGTTAACAAAGTTTCTGTGCCTTATCTGTATTAAGCGGGTGGTCAATGTTAAGGTGTTGGACATGAATAATAAATCCTTCCCTGAAGGGGTTAGGTTATTTTATCACACGCATAACTACATCTAAATGTATGACTCCCTCAGAAACGGTGTTTGGTGCAATGCTGTGCCAGTACAACTAGAGTGGTTCCTCCCCAGTCCACCTCTCAGCTGCTCATTTCATTTGGCAAACATGTCACTGCAGCTTCCTCTGCTGCCTTATGCTGAGTGCGCTGAGTGAAGAATGAACCTGGGATTTCTACATGCAGCCCACTGGTGGAAGGAATCTACGTTTGAAGAAATGAGGTGGCTAATGTTGGATTGCATGGGCTTTGAACTTTCATAATAGGAAGCCACTTGTCTTGACAAAGAATGACTAGACTCCCCCGATAACATGAGTGGGGGTTTAGATTCTATTAAAAGACATGGAGACGAGTATTATCCCTCCCACCCACAGTGGTTTTGTTTCTTTTTTTCTGCAGTGCACATGTGAAGAGAGTATGACATGGCATTCTTGAGAGTTCATGGATGATTCCCTGCCTTTTTGATGAGAGGGATCAATTTCCTGGCTTGGAGACTGTTCTGGCTATGCAGTTTGTTCTCGCAACTACAGAAAAGGATAACTCGAGATGTGCTTTATGCTCTGGCAAGGTGGCTGATTGGCTATTGAGGGGCCATGAGCTGCAATTCCATTTTGGATTGAGTTACTTAATGTTTTTCTGTTTATCAAAACATTTTTATTTCTTCACTAAAGTATTCAAAGCATTTTTTTGCTGTATGAAGATGCACAGAAGATTTGATTGCATACTACTCACCCCCCTGTCTCTTAATGGAATGTAAACCACTACTCACGCACGCTAGTGAGGGGGTCGGTCAGTATATGCCAGCAGAGGACAATGGGCTTCAGCATAGCTAGACATATAGGCCAGTGGTGGTATCGACCCCTATGGATACACGGGAGCCCTATGTGTAATGATTCCGGTACTCCAGTAAAAGTCTTGGCCACAATGCTTTGGATGGAGAGAAAGAAAGAGAACATTTTAAGAACATGAACTGTTAGCGACCTTTTGTTTATTTATCTGTCAGTGTCCTGTGGTTTAGGAGCACATTTACTTTAATAGGCGTTGGAAGCAATTTTCAGGCAACAGATGCCAAGTCACTGAACATGTATGCACACCCTCGCCTTTTAAGGTTTTGGCGCAAATGTTTTGCTTTAGCAACTCATAGTGCACGCAAAGACGTTTGCCCTAGAAAGGTGTAGATAGCAAAGGCGTGTGGGGGTGCTTTAAAATGGTTGCCCCTGCTGTCAGTTTAATGGGAAACACAGATTTCCCAGTCTTGAACTGTTTTCCTCTCCTTTTTTGGTTTGAAGTATGTGTCCGTTTTTTAATAAGAACTTATGAGGTTTGCCACCTGCACTGGTGTGAACTATTTTGCCACCCTTTCGTCATGGCAGGTCGTGTATTGGGGCATTTGAAGGTGCCCGTGACACAGGAGAGGCAACCCCTATTGAATTGGTCAATGCTTGTTATGTATCATCGCATCCGTGTTCCTTCAACCTCTGGGCACATGTTCCCGTCTTGGAGTAGGCAGCACTGCACAGGTGATTCGTGGAAGTTGCAGTGGAGCACGTGCTCTTCCGTGGACTGCAGTCGCGAGGCTCAATATACTGCATTCAACTGAGGGACGGCTCTCGGGTTCTCAAATGTCCCAAGCGGCGCTCACACGTTTCTTCCATCATGGCTTCCATGATGCGCGAGCTCCCCTGCGCCATCCTCTGAAATAACCAGGCACAATGGGGTTTTTAGCAATTTAGTCACATCTTTAGGAACCTATTCGAAAGATCGAATAGTTCATCCAGTTGAGGTGAAAGTGCGATTTCGCAGGGTACTCTTTTTGTATAGTATGGCGCCGGTGGGCAAGTGGGTTTCTCTGAAAGCAGCCATCACGCGAACTGTCATCCAAACTGCAGCCACCATGCTTGGTGTGTGGCAGGGTTCATTTTGATGGAGTTGGTGCACCCACCGTTTTTTTTCGTCCTATCGTTTGTCCTTTTCACAGCACAGATCAATTATGGACACTTTAAAAGTGCCTTTAAAATAGCAATGATACACCTAGTTTTGACACAGCACCAGACCAACGTGTCTTGTGTGACGGCCTTGTGAACCCATAATGCCCAGCAAAATGTTGCTGCTGCACCAGGATGTTTTTGGTAGCAGGGGAAAAAAACCAGCAAAACGGCGCTGCTGTGCATTACTTATGAATGTGCCATGGACTTAGGGGTGGCCTGGGAACCAAAGGAGGCCCCGGAAATAATGTTCACAGTGGTCCCATATTACACATTTTCAGCAAGCCCTAGCCTTAGCCTATGAGAAAATGTGTAAATAAAATAGATTACCACCAGGGTCGGACTGGGGCATAACATTTTCTAGGGCACCAATGAAAAGGTGGCCCACAGTTGCAAATGCCAGTTCATTCCTTTTGTGACAGACTATTTGAATAATGCCCAAGGCGGAGTTTTTTTGATAAAATGTGATGCAAATTGTGCAATTTAAATAATATTTATTCAGGAACAATGGTCAAAAATACTAGCCACATAGTGAAGTAACTCATCAAACTGGCCCCCATTGGCCTAAAAAGTGTCCCACTTTGACCAAAAAAACTAGCCCACAAGTAGCATTTTGCATTTTTGGTTCAAGCATTTCCCTATGGCCCGTCCGAGCCTGGTTACCACACACAAAAGGCCCAGGGTGCAAGACCTACCGGAAAATATCCAAAGTTCTCTATAGGCCAGTCCACCCCTACACAGAAGACTTTATAAAATATAATGTTAAAGATCAGATATATGCCAGCAATATAGCTCAGTGAGTTAAGCACTTGGCGAAGCCATCATTCTGCAACCTGCAAGACAGGCTGAAATACTGATGGAGACTGATAATCAGTTCATCAATGGCCCCAGTGGTATCTGAACCTTTCCCTTTCAGGTTGCACATACAGTACCTATGGGCGAGTTTTGTATGGGTCGCTTTCTTTAATCACCACATCGTCCACATATCCTGAGACAGGTTTAGCCCCAGTCTATCTTCAATATTGGTCGCGCGTCGCCCGACGAGACTCTGGCTATCATTTCAATACTAGGTGGCTCCTTGCCATTCAATAGCGGGAGAAGCCCCCACACCTTCATGCACCGGCACTCGCCACAGCGCTGAATGTGGGAGGAGACTGTTCAGGAATGGGACAATGTACATAAACCTCTGGAGTTTAAAAAATATTTATTCTGCTTTTCATGAATCACCTTTTTTCATGTGTTTTTATGTACTTTATTTTTTGTCTGTGGGAAATAAGCACCGTAAATAAACTGTGCATTGTTACTTCTTTATCATTTAATTTAATGTTTAAGTATCCCCTCCTGTTTTTATAGAACATAATGAATGCATGGGGCATACTACTGCGTTGGCATGTACCACATACAACACAAACCAGAAACCACCCACAGTAGACTTTTTGACGATAGCCTCCTCCACACACAATTAAAATTGTTGCTCAACACAACCTCAACTTGCCTTCCCCTGGCTATCCCCTCTGCTATTCGTTCTGCTTACACTAACAGGCTCCTATGTGAAAACACACAGGGTGCCAGAGATGGCAACATGCATACTGCAGGAGATTAACATCTATGTGTGAGTAGTGCGCTGTCACCCCAAAGCACCAACATTCAAAAAACAAAAGGTACCGTTAGAAGAGTAATAAATAAAAATAGGCTACTCAAACTGTAGCACACATTTCAATAAAGATTTCAAAATGAAGTGACAGCATTCTGATTATTATTTTACACCCCCCCCAGGCCACCACCATAAAACAATGATGTTGGTTGCTAAGCAGTTCCAACCCTGTGCAATTTGATACTTGGATGGATTATCTCAAACCATGCATGCGTCTCAATACATGGAGATCATGACCAGCTAGCACGTCATGGCAAAGCACCACTTGGCCAACCAAGTCACAATGGTAAATGCTGCTCCAAGTGTACATAAGTAGTCCCTCGCCAATCATCACATCTACACTATGATGTGCCACTAGAGCACAGGAATTACACCATCACAGGAGAAGACAGTCAGCACCACAAGTTAACCTAAATGACAGAGGGGAGCAATACACATTCCCACATGACATACCATAGTACTCTCTTTAGCCATTGCAGAGGAGAACAGGCCAGCAATACCGTAAATGTACAAATGCAACCCATGGTCACACATATCCATTATGAGTAGGGTAGCCATACTCAGACCACAGTTACTGGGAGGGTTATTAGTGTAACAGCATGCAAATCCTTTAAAAAGAAGTACACAACCGAGTGTCTTGGGTTTCATTTGAGGTGATGGAGGTATACAACTGCACATCAATGCAAAACAGTTAATTTGCCCAAACAATGTCTAAAGTATGGCTTTAATTTTTAGATGATCAGGGTAGTGTCTGCAAACTACTGCCTGATTAAAAGCTTGTTTAATTTTTGTTAAAAGCATACGAAGGCTGGTTACCAACGTTTAAAATACTATTTCCTTTAAACAAGAGCAAAAAAAAAGAAATTACAGCAGGAATGAAACATCACTAATATGCAAATGCAATGGGGTGTGATTGCCCCATTGAAGGGCAGGAGAATACTAATTTTCTCTATGAACGAATTAAGACAACATCTTCTTGTAAGTTGATTTGACATAACTACTAGTAGTTATATCAGGCCATGCAAAGTACCAAAAGCTGGAGTGTGCTTCTGTTACAGTCACATATATGAGCTTGTAAGTTTCTTCTAGTGACATTGTCATGAAATAAACACCTAACCTAAGTGCTGTGTTTTCAGGATCTATTTAAAAATCAATAACTAAATCAAGGAGCATGCGGCTCTGAGTATTCTTTGCAGAGTCTATTCTTTTTGACTGAAGGAGTGAAAAGTACAGTATTTTAAAAAAGGTGAATAGTTTGGACAGAGCTGTGTTGGACTTGGCTGAGATGGACCAAAATGAAGTTGGTTCTATGGCAGGGTTCTTTAATGGCACAGCATCTACTTCCTTTTGAGTTTTCCTTGTTATTGGGATGTGGAGTAGGTTTTGGTGGAGTAACCCCAGGCAACAAACAATGTTGTAGTATAATATTTTGTTAGAGTTATTTGGGGCTTTTCCATGGAATCATGTTTGGGTAAGAGAGAAGACTTTGAAGGACATCGGATTGTTGGCAATGAGTTAGTGAATCGACTTCAGTGTTAGGAAGATGGAGTTCAAGGGTTTTACCTGTTAAATGTCTCGCAGCATCATTGTAGACTATTTGTAGGTAGCAGATTTGATGTTTTTTTAAGGCTAATGTTGTTGGTGTGGTAAAAGTACTTGCTGATGACTGTTTTTCACGTCTACTGATCAGCTTTCCTGGGGAGAAGAAAGTAGGAATGTGCTTGAAAAACTCGACAAAGTGATGTTTGTACTGACGGATTCAGCAAAGACACCTAGCATACTTAATGTGGCGAGTAATTCCTAGGCTTTTTGCCTCATTGTCTGGTGTCATTGGGTCTAGAGCCATGCTCCTGGTAGAACTGTGAACCCATGTTCCAAAATGTTCTTATGTGCCAGCGCATGGTAAGGATGAAACTCCCTGACCTCACTTTTTAATCACTGAAAGTTCTCAAGGTTGTGGGGTATCCAGCACCATTTCCAGCAGCTGTCCATGTGTGTTGACCCTCAGGGTTGCCAACAATTGTCTGGGGGTGGATTATCAGGCTATCGTCATTAAAGGCTCCACCACCTAAAGTGATGCTAAAGTTGGAGTGGGTGAGCCCTATTGACTCTGTGTCTTTAGCAACCCCCTCTGGTCTCTGCAACAGTCTGCACTGAGGTCTCTGTTGACTCTGCTAGTGTTGCTATAATCTGGAATGGGGTTCATGGCTAGCCTGTCCTCATGTCCGGTGTTCTCCTTTTTTTTCTTTCTACCCTCCTCCTCTAACTTCCTCTGCTGTCAACTATGCTTTACCTTCCTGCTCCGTTCCTCCTAAAATGCCAATACCTCCATGCCAAGTCGTCTTTCCTGTTCTCTGATCTTTATCTCCTCCAGCACCCTCCTTTCCCATTTTTTCCTCTCTTTCTGCCACTCTCTTCACTTCCACATTGTCTCCTCATCTCCAAACACTCATCTTTTGGCATGTGCATCTGCCCCTTTGTATACTAGTGTCCCATTGGAGATTCAGGTACTGAGGGTTTCAGTGGGAGCCCCTGCACAGGATCAATGGCCATCCCTTTGTATTGGGCATACATCTTAAAATCCCCCCAACCCATGTGCGACCAGTAACAATTTAATAGATAATTGTCGACCTGTAGAACCACCATCTTGGAATTATGAGGCCCTGTCATGGCAGCTGTCCAGTTCTGTCCCATCGTCAGTGTCACTAGTCTTTCCCAAACTGCATCTGATGGGTGTGCGTGCCATCTCCTGCCTTCCCTCCTCACACAATTGCTAGGTGTGATGCAGGCTAGTCTACAGGCTGCGCTCGTGAGCCTTTCTTTCCCCTCTGTAGTCGCTATGCATTTGCAAGCAGAAATCACTGCCTGTGCTTGGGGGCAATCGAGGAGGCAACCAAGATGGCAGCATCAGCTCTGCGGTCCGCTGGAACTCTGAAATCCTTTCAATCAATCCTCCAAATATTAGGATCTGAGCACCCTGGCACCCATAAACAGAATGCTGTCAGACCGGGCAGCCATACCTGAGCTGTAGGGAGGGGGTTGGTTGAAAGCTCAGTCTAGTGTGGCCCCATTGAGAGCACGAGGGCTTGATATGCGACAGAAGATGATGCTGCCTGGGTTGATCACGGCCTGGGGATGAGTGCAGTGCTCTGGACCGAAGAGCCCTGCAAGCAGAGCCAGTAGCGTCTCGGCCCAGGTAAAGAAGGGCCTAGTCGGGAGCCTTCAGAGAACCAGAGATCGGAAAGGTAAGCACGGAACAACAAACCTGAGCAGGTCCAGAGTGCTCCATGGAGATCTTTTTTGAGAGACTGCTACCCAAGATTCTATGGCACCCTGTGTGCTCGGAATATGATCTAGTGGAGAGAGTTCCCCATTCACTTGGCCCTCGCCGGCACCTGGAATGCCCCCGAGGCCAGTAATCACTGGAATCTTCAAATATAGGGACAGAGATCTCATAAAAGTGGACCGGGAGAGGGTAGACCAAATAGGATCTGCAAAAATAACGATAGTACCGGACTTCAGACCAGCAATGCAAGCAGCACGTAAATTCTTCCTCCATGTCAAATGCAGACTTGGAGAACACAACATGAAGTATCAAATGCTATTCCCGTCCCACTTAAAGGTAATACACTGAGACAATAATACTTCTTTAATACGGCAGAAGAGGCCCCCTCTTACATCGAAGTTAATCTACAGACCTTTGGCAGCAAATCAAACGAGCCTTGACCAAAGCATGACAGTAAATGATTCTAAGGAGGCCTGACTCCCACCTTCCCAGGGGGCTCTGGGGTGCTTGCACAAGTATGACATGCCCAATCCTAGCATGAGGAGTTGGTGGAGCTTTTAAGAGCTACTGCTTGGTGCATCCCTATCAGGTAATTTGGAGGATCAGCTATCCACACCGCTTATGTTGTCATGTATTCATACCTATGCTTTGTGGGTGGGGCAAGGGGAGAGGTACACTGGTGGTGAGGGTAATACCGGCGAGGGTGTATTGAGGGGGAAAAATAAGAGAAAACAATGTCATGCATTAATGTGCAACTTTTTCACAAATATGCTCCTTGATTATTATGTGACGCTTATCCAAGGCAGGTAACTACTGGCTGCACAACACATGGAACTGTGACTTCTATACAAAACAATCCTGTCACCATACGTATGCACCACTAATCACACGATAACTGTGGCCCGGCTGACGGTATTACACACTTTAGATGAACGGCAACTTCGCCGAATGGATTTTTGCTGCATTTTATGCTGCTTAGATGGTAAATTGGGGTAAGGTATATAGTAAAGTGGGACAGGAGTGGAAGGGGGTGCATGGGGTTCTCCCCTGTTGCTTGTGATGAACAAATCCATAAGAATCGGCCCAAAACATTCTGTGAACGTGACATTCGCCCCAAAAAAAGAACCTGCTAACATTCATCCATCCTGGCTGCAGTTATGTGGAATACATGTGGCCTAAATAACTTTATTAATAGGTGCAAGGTGGATGCATACATGAAACAGCACGCATTATATGTGTCCATGCTACAAGAGACGCATCTGACAACAAAGAGACACGTGTTTTGGGCTTCAGTGGGGGTGGCTCCAGCTGGCACTCGTCATTCCCTTCACAGTCGCGAGAGGGGGT
This sequence comes from Ambystoma mexicanum, assembly GCF_040938575.1. Taxonomy (NCBI): domain Eukaryota; kingdom Metazoa; phylum Chordata; class Amphibia; order Caudata; family Ambystomatidae; genus Ambystoma; species Ambystoma mexicanum. The sequence continues at coordinate 689,828,588 of NC_090937.1, read as the reverse complement.
ATCCATCATGCATACATTAGTTGGATTTCGTGCACAAAAGACACTCGCACAGTCGAAGGAAATCATTCCGATTGTGGCAGGGAGTTTACATGGGGAGAGGATTGCATGGGTAAACATGTATGCCCCCAAACTAGATACAGCACAATTCTTCGTCTCCCCATCATCTAAGATGCACAAAATGGTTGACTATAAACCGATCGTTAGGGGGAAGCAAACAAAAATTACCAATCTAGTCCTAGATCGATCAACAGTGGAACACAGATCTTTAGGGTGTGCAGCCAAATCCCTACTCACTTTGTGTGAGAAGTACAATCTGATTGAGCCCAGCCGACATCTTTATGGACCAGAAAGGGGATACACATTCTACTCCGGTGTCCACAACTCCCATTCTAGGAAAGACGCATGGAAAGTGGAGAGGTGCTCTCCATTCTTCCCCACACGATATAGGGCCACTCGCCAGTTCTGCTGACCTTAGCCACAACTCCTAACAATCTGAGGCACTCTCAGATAGAGCATTTACAATGTCACTTAACACAGAAATGCAAGAATTTGTAGACAAAAAAAAGGCACAGTGGATAGCATGGCCACTGTGAGAAACTCATGGTGACAACAAGTAAGACAGACACAAGTAATCACAGTTCAAGGGTGTTTTTTGAAAAATGAATTCTGCATGCAGTTAGAGCTTCATTATGACTGAGGCGGTAGCCATGCCAGTAAATACCAGCACGGCTGCCGCCAGAGTAATTTTTTACTGGCAATGGGCAATTACTGGGGCATTCCGGCGACGCCGGACCCAGTAATTGCCCATTGGCGGTTGCCGGTATTTATTACTCCCCATTCCCATTTGAGCCCTATAGGACTCAATGAGAATGGGGAGACCCGTACCGCCGGCACCGTTAATAACCGTGTAAGTCTGCTCGCGGGTGCCATTCCGCCTGGCAGGTCATACCTGCTGGACCGACAGGCACCCGCAAGCTGACCTCATAGTTTGCCGGTCCGGTAACAATGGTATTGGCAAGCTTATCGGTACCGTAGTTACTGGACCGGCAAACTTGTAATGAGGCCCCTAGTCTAAACCTAAATCTAAGATGGGAGCAAGCTTTGACCATCAAATGAAAAATAAGGCAGTCCTAGTGGCGTTGTGTCAAATAAAAAGGGCCTATACTAAGAAACATACTGCCAAACCTCACAACTAATACAAACACAGGTGTGGGATAATTCTCAGGAAAAAGAAGAAGTGTTCTCAAATGATACATCAGGATGCAGTAGCCTGGGTCTCCCTTCCTCAAGTTGTGGACATGGGTAAGATGAGAGCTTGGAGCACAGTAAAGTCTCCGGTGTCTCTAGCACGAGACAACAGTTCTAATGGCAGCTTTCAGGACTGTCAATGGTCAAGTCACACTTTCTTGAAAGTCTCTTGCCTTCGAGGACCTAACGTATTCAAATAACAAAACAAATACACAGTCTCTTATCCATGGGCTTTGGGTGACGACTTTCACCCCAGTATTCCCCTCTTCTGGGCGCAAATCCGTGGAAAGTTCTTTAATGATATCAAGACTCCAGATAGCTATGTTTTCTCGCTTTCAAGGGCCTCTCTGGTTCCAAAATAAAGTTCCTTTAACAAATGAATATTTGTTTTCAATGTTCACTGGGTGATGGGTTCAGCCCTGGGTCCTCCTCTTCTGGGCACTGACCCTTCTCAATTGCTTACTAGAGTTTCACGTAGGGTGATGGCTTCACCCCCTGAACCCCCCTCTTCTGGGTGCTGACCCTTCATGTATCCTGTTCCTCAATTTAATTGTCAGTTCTGTTCTTACTTCAAATTTGGATGATAGCTTCACCTTTGGATCTGCCTCAGTCGGGCTCGGACCCACTTGACTGGTGGTACTTGGGTGATGACTTCATCCCTGGATCTCCCTCTGCCGGGCTCTCACACCTCCTGACTTCTAGTGCTTGGATGATTGTGTAATCTCTTGAATTAGCTTTTTCTTTCACTTTTCTCAGTCTTGGGGTAACAACTTTTCACCCTTGGACGCCCCTCTGCCATGCTCCGACCCCTCTCCATCCTTAGCCTCCCTTCACCAGGTTTTTTTGTGGAACATCCATCCTCGCATCTCATTTTCCCATTCTTTCCTCTCCTCCACTCACTCCTCCTATCACTCTTCTGCCCCGTCAACGTTCACATTAATCTTAGGTATTTCCTTCATCCATTGAGGTTACTCCTCCTTTCACTGCTCTACTACTCCATCCTCCACACCAGGACTCCCTCCTCCATGCTACTACCCTCTTCCACACAACTACTTTCTCCTCCACACCACTTGTCCCTCTTCCACACTTCTACTTCCTTCAACCTATTAATCCTCCCTCCATACCATTAACACGCCCTCCATTCTACCAGTCATCCCTCCACACCAATATTCGAGCACCCCGTTTCACTCAGGAACATTCTCTTCACAATCACTCCTTACACTACCTTGTCTACACACTGGCTATACAAACACGCACTATCAAAATACAGAAACACTTTAGCTCCTAAACCACAATCCTCTCCACAAGGTGACTCTCCCTCCTTTCTCCTGCTAGTCTCGTGGCCATTCACACCCCTCCACTTCTGACCTCACCCAAAAAAACACACTTGCTGCTTCTTCCTGTTAGCTGATTAAATTCCTCTTTCACTGCAGGAAGTGGATAACTCTCTCACGTCATTCTGGCCCTCTGTTCCCCACCCGGGGTGCATCTAATATAAAAAATAAGCAGGGGGATAACCCCCACCCACTTTCTTTACCCAGGCTTTCCACATACCAAAAAATGGCGGTCCGGAAAAACCAATGCTTGAGTTAGTGTTCCAGAATCCGAGCCTTTGGTGTCCCTCGGTAAGTCTGTTAAGGACTCTGTTTCCCCTTCTCCTTCATGTCCCTCATGGTCTGGGGGACCTCTGTGCTCACATGTGTGCTCGCCGATTCCCCAAGGCCGCTTCGCAGTATTTCCAGCCCTGCTACATAGGGACACAGCTTCTCACTCTCTTTGATGCCACATGTCGCATATGTGAGGTATTCCACCAGAAATACTTTGGCCTTTCTTTCTGTTGGTTGTACTCTCTTTCTTTGCTTCTGATTTCCATGTCAGGCAGTTGATGTCTCTTCTCTCTCTTGGGGCTGTACCTCTGGTACTAGTGATCTGAAATCAACAGAAAGGCACTGGAAAATATCTCATGCATGAGGTTAGCCTGGAGATAACACATGGTATGCAACACTACACGCTGGTACACAGGGAGTGGCATCAAGAATTGATGACCTCTCAATTGCCACTGTCCAATTCAGGGATAGGACTGGCTCTGGATTTTCTCCCTGGTAGGCCTGTTACGCCCAACTCAGAGGGGTCCTGTCCCTTCTTCACAAGGCCAACTTACTGGATTTGTCCCAAAGCCATCGACTCACCTGTCTCCAATTCCCACTTGCCTAGGGAAGCAATGATCTCGATCTGTCATGACAAAGACATGACCCAGTGGAATCCATCGACTCACCTGTCTCAAAACCAATTTGAGCTACTGGATTCACTCATCTTGACCCGTTGGAAGCAATTGTTTCAACCCTTCTCAATGCTGACTCAGCCTGCTCGAAGCAATAGTATTGGGCCGCCTTTACCTTCTGGTAGCCATCAATTTGACCCATTTTAACACTGACCTGACAGCTGGAAAGTGCCTAGAAACCTTTTTTGGCACGGTTGAGATCCAAGAAGCGTAAAAGGTTTATGAAGTGGTTCTGTCCCCATGGCCAGCCTCAAAAGGCCCTAGTGACATTTTAAAGCCCAATTTATTACCTTTCAATACCTTTTCCATTCTACTTGAATTTGCTGCTAAATACATTGCCTCTGTACTCCTGTCTTCAGTGCAAGAGCGCCCCTTTTAGTAAAAGGGCTGCACAATCTGCATCTTCTCTAATAGGGAAGGGTTTATTGTGTTTTTGATTAGTGTATCTGTATTATTAGTTTAATTAAAGTCTGCTAGTTAATAGACCCTTTGTTGGACATTTTTTTCTTTTGGTACCACAGTACTATTGTTGTTTGGACTGATTGTGTGCTAGCTCACAACACTCCTGAAGAGTATAATCTGCCCTCGTCCCACATTATCACAAAAGGCGAAGGAGGTATACCTGTCGGCCTGTATCTGTTTCCCCTTTATAATTAGGATCACTCACTGCTGGATTACTAGTACTGTGGGGCTGAGTATTAGTTGTATACACCACTTACCGCTGCAATGCAAAGCAGTAGTCATTTTACCACAAGAAAAATAAATGTAATTAATATGAAAGACAAACTATTAAAAACACTAACAACCCACCTGTGTGGTGACATACACCAGAGAATACAGACGATGGAAAAAAAGGTTACACTGTGCATTGAAGAAGTGGGGTCTGCAAGTAAATAGTCTTATGAAAATTAAAGCACATTTCAAGAATGCATGTTTTAGGTGTAAAGCGGGTCTTAAATGTCACTAAGGCTCATAGAAAAAGGCCAGGGGAACAGAACCACTGATTTGTACCTTTTTATCTTCTCTTAGCATCGCAAAAGCATTGAACCGGCTTCTGGGTTCTTTGCTGTGCTTCGAGTCATGTTTATGGTAGCATGTTGGATTTACTGGTGCCAGGAAAGTGGTGCTGTTGGACAAGTGGAAATGGCTCCTGGCTCAAAGGAGTTTGGGACAAGTAGGCATTGCTCAAAGGCTCAACAGGGTCCCGATGAGAGGAAAACGGAAATACGGCCTCACAGTGTTGAGTTGGCTCAAAGCGATGATCAGCCAGTGTTCTGGACTCGATGACCAGATGGTGGCCTGGGCGGAAGTTCCAGAGAGCATGAAGCGGCACAAGGTTGCAGAGAGTGCCTAAGGCAGCTCCTTTTGGTCATCACAGCTTGAAGCTCTTGCAGTGGCTCAAAGCTGTAGGCAGAAAGAGCCTAAGGCAGTGCTGGGGGATCCTCAACTGGGATATTGAGGAAAGATGAGTCAATTTTCTGCAATCACAGCTAGGAAGTTGGTCAGGGATATTTACAGGTTTTCAACTTAAACAGGCAGAGCCTTGGATACCAGTGTCCAGTAGCAGTCAGACTTTCCTTCACCAGGCCACCTTAAAGGTTCCGCAGATGCAGTTAGTAGGAGAGACTGTAATCTCCTTGAGATAGTTCCATAAAGATCCAAAGAGGATTATGAAAGATGATTCATAGAAGGTGGGTATAACCCCCTTATATGGGCACTTTGCCACAGCAGATTGTTCCTCTTCAAGACTTCTGTAAGAGGCAAATCCTGGCTGCTGTAATAAGGGTTATTGCTTGTGATGTCATATCCCAAAGTGTCTTGTGTGCAGGAAATTAAGGGGGTGTCTCAGGGAGGAAGTGGGGGACAGGGCATAGTCAAAGTGGGGTTCCCCTTCTAAAGAGTGCAGGTTCTCTGCAAGCTACACTATACTCCACTGTCCCCCTGTTTGACTCGGAACAAAGGGACTCTAGGAATTATCTCCCAAGTGTGATGTCCTCATTATGTTACAGAGGCACCTTTGAAACTCTATGAGCTTATGCAGTTAACAGTTGTTTGAACATGGGTGTCAGTACTTTTAAAGGCAGCCCATGGCTGTTGGAATAAAGTTGATCCTCCCAGACAGTTTTAGGATGGTGCATATCACTCTGTGTCTGCCATATGGCCATATCACATTTCAACTGCTGACTTGACAATAGACATGCGTTCAATGGAGCATTGGGATGTGAGGTCTGTTCAGCAGGGCTCACTTTCTGGGAAAGAAAACAACAGTTGTTTTGCATAGCAAAAATAAAAAGAACCTCTGGCTTGCTCGCCTTCATAGATGGTATTTTTACAAGGGGTACCTTACACCAACTGCTTATACAATGTCAAAGGCAGAGATAAGGGGGCTGAATTATTCTCACAATCTGTTTTGAGGGTGTCATCCCAGAGTCCAACAATGGCTACTCTGCTTTCATGCTCTGGTCAGAATTGACAAAGTAGTGGACTTAGAATATTGTGTTAGTTGAGACGAGTACCCCGTGGAAGAAGAGTAATAAAGACCCAGAATGGATCAGCAACCTCAGACCAGCAGAAAGATAGAATGCGATTAGTGCTCCGTGAGTAGCTAAATAGGGTTCTGAACCTCAGGATATAATGTAATGAGTGGGTATGCATTACCTGCACACAGAGATAGAAGATACTGTCTGATGGGGCATTATAGATGGGGGCCTAGCCTGACTCCCATCTGAATCACACAGACATACAGGCCCTCGTGTCCTTTAAGAACAGCTATATAATTGTCCCTTCAAGCAAGCTTAAAGGCTAAGGGGTTTCACCTTCTTTTGGTAGATGCAAAATGCAGGCAAAACCATAGGAATTTAAACCACTCCGGCTGCATGAAAATTAGACATGGTTTTAATTGCCCGGACTACAGCTGCACTTCAATTCTTTACGGATGATTAATCTTAATCCATGGCCGAGTGAAACATGGTAGCTAAATTTATAAATAATCTCATGTAACACTGTTACCTGGGAATCGGGTCAAAACATGTACAATTTTTAAGAAGGTGGTAGAATTGACAAAGGTGTGATGGTTTGCATCATTTGGGTGGACGGTTTGGTAACCACATCAGGTGGTGTGCTCATATTAAGTAAACTACCTACGTGTGCCAACAAGCATCTTAAGCTTTTCAGCCAATCATGGAAGAAATCCTGTTTTGTGCATTGCACAATCCAGCACCAATTTCTAAAACATCAATGCAGCAGGCAGTTTCTGAGTTGCCAAGGGTTGTTTAAAAAAAGGCTGGTATAACTATAGGAACCTATGGAGATCGTCTTCCCCTTCTAACAGTGCCCTTTAATGAGGGGTCTTTAGAGTCACTTTTTTCGCAACCGATATGCAAGGATTTTAATCACGCTGCTGAGATTTCATCAACTGCTGCAGGGGCGTGATAGAGCCATTTGGTCTTCTAACTCTTCTAACGCGTGCATAAGTGATCATAATCATTTTGAGGAGAATGCGCTCTTGCTAGTATTTTATGTATGGCATGAGAAACCGCAGCAATATTTGTTTCTGGTGTAGAAACAAAGTGTTTATAAAAACAGCAATGTTCAGTGAAACCCCTACCCACTCCCGATACCAAATGTAAGCCTACTACCTGGATCTAGGCACTATACACATAGTGCAAGGGGTGGGAAGACTAGGGAGCCCCAGACAATAAAAACATACAGTAATGCAGTCATGATCAGGATCCAAGGTGTCACACAGAAAACGGTCACAATAATTCTTATACCTCTAGCATGGCATGAAGAAGAATACATGTTAGAAATGCACACCATACATTACATAACACACTTAGAGGGGTATAAAGTGGTTATTACTTCATTAGTCAAACCAAGAAGGTCAGCAAAAGTTATGATTAGGCCAAACGTAGACCGACAAGGTCTTTTTAAGACTCCTAGAGAACAGATACACCAATAACTAACAGTCATACAATGCACCTGAGACCGTTTTCAGTCAGAAGAAGGGGAATAGCAAGACATTACAAATTAAGATAAAATCAGGGATACATGCTAAACATTCATTATTTTATAGGAAACTCCGGGCATCTTAGGTGGGCCAGGAAAAATGACAGCGTTAAGTATCTTTAAATTTACTTTAGGCAGAGTTTTCCAAGGTGTTAAATGTTGCCCATGAAATATATTGGCAGAGGCGTAGACAGGGTAGGGGCTGAGCAGGCAGGGGCCCCCCCAAAATCTGTAAATGCCCACTCAGCAGTGCTGTGTGGGCATTTACAGTCACTGCGGTGTGCCCAACTACTCTAGCTTCAGGCCCCACTTGTTAGACAATCCTGGCTACGCCTCTGTATATTGGGACAACGTCTGTAGAAAAAGCTGCGGTTATGGGGACAAGTTGGGTACGTCCGAGTTGTCCTCCGCAGATGTTGCGAATCCAGCAACCCATCCCACAGGCCACCAGAGGAAACTCTTTCAAAAAGTTACTGCGCCAGGTTCAAGACCAAGAGGCCCCAAGAAGAAGACAAGCAACGCAAGATTTGGGCAAATCTAAGTCTATGGCAAAATGTGGTATGAAGGGAATTGGAGAAGCCTACCGACCATGGTCCAGAGGCACACTGAGGGTAGGTTTTAAGAACCCACCAGCCCAGGGTTCATAGTTAAGTACTCAAAACAGCAGTTCCATAACACACAGCTCAGGAATGTCAAAACAACCCGGTGAGTACAGATCCTCGCTTGCAGGTCGATTTACAGGATTCATTCACGCAAGGATTTGAATCCCAGACAAACGATGACCTAGACAATCGAAAGGAAGAATAATCAGCCTTCCCATGAGAGTAACCCATGAGAGTGATCCCAGGAAGATGAGGAACCCGACCAAGTAGATCAAAAAGGCTTGATGGACTAAAAGAAGCAGCCAGCTAGCAGAAAACAGCCCCATGAAAAAAACAATGGTGTTAGTGGCACAGCCAAACAACAAACATTTTTTATTTATTTATATAGTGTAGAAAGCCCACAGGCATCAGAGCGCAACAACATAGAACAATTTACAAAACACATACTGAGAACAAGGCAAACAAAAATCAGAAAACCATCAAAGGAATACATTCTGACTAAAACAACAAATCTTAATCAATTATAAGGTTAAGTTTCGTGGAGCCCTTGGGCAGATATTGGCAGATGCTAAGGAAATGTGGCAGATTACTAGTCCCACGTCCTACCAGTACACAGTCCCTACTCTCCAGAGTACACCCAATGTCTAGCTTAAGTCTGCGCAGAATCTTCAGGTCCGAGGTTCTAACCCCTCCTGGCCCAATTCTTTGGTGAAGCCATGCTATTACTTTGTTCAGTCATGTTTCTCTCGGCTCTTTTCCATGAGGTTTCTCAACATTTGTAATAACAAAGTTTCTATGGTCCATGACAAGATCTCTGGTATTCCTCTCCATAGAGGGCTGCATTAAAGATTTTCTTATCTGCAAACTTCTGGACATAGCTAGACGTGTACGAACTTCTGCAGGACTATGAACCCCTGAAAATACGTGCTTGGATTTATTTGCAGCAGCTGTGGGTACCATATTTCACACCGGCACTCGCTCACTTGCTACCAAAAATGCAGATGAACACAAGGCTGTAGGGAGGAGGTGATTTCAAAGCCTAGCTCATTAGATATGGTCTGTGTGGATTGTGGCGACTGGGTCCCTTTCCCTAATCGACACTCAGCCTGACAGCAACTGTCCACTTTATCCGAATGTTGGACTTCCCCAAGCGGAGGTGGAAAATCAGTTTGGGAAGAGCTGGCTGTTTTAACCGGATGGGACTCCTCAACATATATATCCAGTGTATCCATCCATGCACAAAAATCACAAACTATTCCACATGTTCACTTCTTTGGACATGTCAGCTTTTACTATTGACCAGTGAACAGGAGTATAATGCAATTGAGGACTAACCTCAAGTTCAGGTGGCAACTGTGTTGTTAAGGCACTACATGGTTCAGGGTTAGTCCTAATCCCCATGTGATCAGTGGGAGATGTACCAGGCGCCATAAAGAGGTTAGTTCCTTGCTTCCTGCACAAGCTCAACACCGGAGCTTCAGCAGTGCAGTCCCTAGTACAAAGTGGGAAGATGACCACAGGTGGAGTGGCTGGGGTTTTACAGCCAAGCTTAATAGCAAACGGGGCAGATTTCATTATTTGGCTAGCCTGTGACTTTTTATGCGCAACTTTTCATTTGGCAGCAGGTATAGCCCCTCAAGGAAAATGCTCGCTGTATGCTGTATGCTATTTGCACGGCAATACAATGACGATTATAACAGTGAAAATACCCCGCTATCCATGGAGGCAATATTGGACAGGCTCTGCTTCCCCCAATTGCCAGACGAGCCTTTCCAGACCAGAAATAAACAAACCTATTCCCTGGACATCAAGACCGCACACTTACTGATACCAGTGCAGTTAATTTATGCACAATTTTTAGTATCAGACAATGCGTTAGGATACTAAACAAATCGTAATAGAGAAGAATTTCATCTGACACAAAGACACAGCCGTAAGAAAAGGAAAACTGGGAATTATTATTTTTCCAAAAAGGTTAAAATTAAACATACAATAGAAGGTAATTCATTACAAAATGATTATTTTTCCAAAAAGGTTGCATTAGACATCCAATAGAAGATATATTCAGTGCAAAATGATAACAGCTAAAAAAAAGGAACATTTTAAAAGCCTTGACATGTCGGTATGGATCAAGCATGTGGAAAACCGCATATAAAACATGAAAGGAGAGAAAGAGACAGTGTGTGTTGCAAGTGGAAAAAGGACAGAGCCCCTTTAAGGGTGAAGCTCAAGACTATGGGAGGGAGCGGGAAGAGGGATGAAAGGGAGGAGCAAGGGAAGAGGAAAGGCAGTAAGGAGAAGGAAGAATAAAGGGAAGGTCATCAGTGATCATGGCACCTGTGTTTACTGTTCAATATGGATATGTACAGCCCAGCCAAGCAGTACAACAACTGGCGACGAAGTGAAACGTCCCGCGCCGTAGAGAAAATGAGCAAGAGAAGTCCATGGGAACGGGAGCTGTATGCCCAGCAGGCAGCAAAGGAGAGGACACCTGAAGCCCAGAAACACGGTGGTGAAGGAGACTCCCTATGCGGGAGGTAGAAGGGCCCGTGTGCCCAGCAGCAGTGAAGGGCCCGTGCGCCCAGCAGCAGTGAAGGGCCCGTGCGCCCAGCAGCAATGAAGGGCCCGTGCGCCCAGCAGCAGTGAAGGGCCCGTGCGCCCAGCAGTAACGGAGGGCCCGTGCGCCCAGCAGTAACGGGGGCCTGTGCGCCCAGCAGCAATGGGGGCCCGTGTGCCTAGCTGTAACGGAGGGCCCAAGAGCCCGCAGTGAAGACGGGCCTGTGAGCCCAGCAACTAAGGCTGGCCTGTGAGCCCAATGGAGTGCCCGGTCGACCAATAGCAGAGTGGAAGGAGGGCCTGTGCGCCCAGCAGCTGCCGAGGGCCCATGTGCCCGCAGTGAGCAAGGGCCTGTGCATCCAACAGCGAAGCAACGGAGGACCCGTACGCCCACGACAAAGGAAGACCATAGAAGAGCTTCGGAGACGGGCCCGTGTGCCCGCAACTGGTGAGGACCTGGTGAGGAGCCCGGGAGGAGGGCCTGTGTGCCCCGAAGGAGAGGAGCCCAGGGGGAGGGCCTGTGTGCCCCAAAGAAGAGGAATGCAGGAGAAGGGCCCCGTGAGCCCTGCAACGGAGGAACCCGACTCCCACAGAACACAACGGAAGACAGCGACGCGGACTAACCTGGTCTTCCAGCCTATACGACGGAGCTGCGTAAGACGGACCTCACCCCTTTCAGAGCATGGCAGACAAGAGCGGGTAAGCGACCCCACACACCCAACCCTAAATGAACAAAGGCCAGGGCGAAGACACCACTCAATGGTCTGTAAGCCGTGACTGCACCCCTGGCCGCCCCAATCGGCGCACAAGCCAGATCCGGAAAACAACCAAACTTTGGACGGGAAGCCCACAAACACAATGAACGACCCATAGGCCGGCAGTAACACACTTGGCCACCCCAACCAGCACCAGCACCCGCAGAGCTAACCCAAATCAGGAGGGAGGAACACAAAAAGGGGACAATAATCAAAAGGAATAACCACCCAATGAGCACAACAACAACAAATTAAGGCTAGTGAGAAACCAAATGAATTAGTGGCATACGTGCCACCCCATCAGTGCAACTATCTGCACCCCATCCACGAGGCAACCTACCACCAATGCTCCAGGACACGCCTCCCACCTCTAGACCGCAAAGAAAAGCGAGTACACAGCCACGCCCACAAACGCGCCCAAGAGCGTAGAAGAAAACTATCAAAAATAAAACAACTGAACAATTGTAAAAGAGAGCACTAGCTGGGATGCCCACATCATGCCAAAACCCCAGAGCCACCCACCCAGTGGACCAATGTTATTTAAACCCCAATGCAGCTCTGTAACAGCTAAGGGACACATCAGTGGTCTCCACCACGCAGGCCACCGGTGCAAACAAGATTGACAGGCCCACAGAAAGACAAAATCAACACAATTGTGCAACACCACGAGGATAACAACAAGGAGGAGAGCCATCACGCCTCTCACACCCTGCAGAGGACCAAGGGAACCCATTTAGATACTGCCAACAGCCCCAAAGAGTAAAGCTACGCCTGAGCCATCGCTGTTTGACCCGAGGATACGAGTAACCACGCCACAGGCCAACTAACCGCCCATGACCACCCAGACAGCCAGGAGCAACAACCAAGGACCGATTACCACGCGGAGCACCACAACGCGCCCCGCACCATGAGTGACCAAGAACAAACAGATTCTGACGCAGGCGCACAAGCCCTAGCAAACAGTGGCCCCACATCACATGCTGCCGACATGAGAGTTTGAAGACGTTCTAGGTGCATATTTAGGAACCTGGTAGGAAAAGAGGTAAAGGACATCATCAAGACATTTCCAGCAACAGACAAAACCACGTACCAACGCCTCCTTGATGCAGTCAACGACAAGCTCATAGTAAGCTCCAACAAAGACTACGAACGCCTTGCATTCAATCACCTCAGGCAGCGTCCACACAAATCCATTGGAGAGTTTGTCGTACGTCTCCAGCAGAATATAGTAGACTGCGACTTCGCCAACTTCAATGATGAAGAAGCTATAAGACTAAGGATCATAGAAGGGTGCACCTCGTCAACGTTCAGAAAACATCTTCTCAAAATGCCCCTACCCCTAGCTAAAATACTCAATCTGGCAAAAACATACGAGAGAGTTGACGCACAGGCAGCCGCCATTGAAACGAAAGCTGAACACGCCATTGCGGCCCTCACAGAAGGGCAACTGCAATACACTAAGCCCACTAGACCCTAAAGGCAGAAATGTAGAAGACACTGGCAACAAAGCCCGAGCAAAGAGCAATGCCACGGGCGAGGGTGGAAACACACAAACAGACAACCATACCCAGCCTCTGGACGAACATGCTGGTGCTGTGGCCAGGAAGGTCACCTTCAGGCAATGTGCAGAACAGGACCACCCACAAGCTCCGCATGCCAACCACACCACCAGCCCAGGCAAGATACCCGAGTGCACCGAGGACATGGTTAGACATCAGAAAAGACATCGAGGACATGAACACCAGCCCACCCACACGTCACACCCGCTCTACACCGAGTTAACCCACCCAAAAGGAGACAGACTGGCACTTGGCACACAAACCTCACCCATTCTGCGAGAGGACCACAAGCCTCACAACCACCCAGTACTCTTCGAGATGTTATACAGGGGGACGTAGAAACCACAGGAAACGTTGGTACAAGGCAAAGGGCGGAGGAATACCCCCTAGACAAACCCCAAGACCATGCCGCCCAATGGAGGACGGCACGGACAGTGCAGCCAAAAGAACAGTCACGACGCGACCCAACACAAAGAGACCGCAGAGTGCCTGACACCATCCGCATGATACTGAGTCCCGCCATAGAGCGCAGCCGTCTCAGCCGTCTCAGCCGCCGGACAGCACTACAACACACACTCATCAGCATTCACTATAGGTCATTCGAAGCAACCCACAAGAAGGACCACGTGCCCGAGCAAGATGCGGGAGAGGCAAGCAAAGCTAAAGGACAGACGAACTGCGCAGATCCCATCCCAGCAACAAAGAACTACGGCAAAATTACGCCAAAGGACTTCCTCCTCCACCAGTTATACTTTGAAGAGCATGAACCAACAAAAGAGGAAGCGATCGAAAGGGAGTAAAAGAAGAGAGCAGAGACTTATGAAACACCGCAACGAGAGAGCGTGGAGGAGACCCACGAACAACCAAGCAGGCCCCATCGAGCCACAAACAGGCCCCAACGTCTCATCGAGCAAATGTAACCCGGGAAGTCTCATGTTAAGCACGGGGGAGGTGTTGCAAGTGGAAAAAGGACAGAGCCCCTTTAAGGGGGAAGCTCAAGACTACGGGAGGGAGCGGGAAGAGGGAGGAAAGGGAGTAGCAGTGATCATGTCTCCTGTGTTTAATATGGATATGTACAGCCCAGCCAAGCAGTACAACAGTGTGCAACGGTGGATAGACACAACCCAGCGTTCGGAAATTATGAATGACCTAAAAGTTGGTCTTAAGCAAAAAGTATGAAAATTTGAAACACAGTCATGGAGAGCAAAGCATTTGTTAACAAATCAAATGAAAATTGGTTCAGCAGTTATGGGACTAAATTACACTGTATGTACTTGTAATTCTATTTCTTCGTCCAACTGCCAGTCTCATTATTTAGAGACAACTGGAAAACATGGAATTTGCGTTATTAATAGCTAGAGGCCAATACACTTCCTTTTGTTGTGTGTGTAAATGTCAATTCTTGGAAGTGGACCCCCAATGGGTCTACCAACGTCCACAGGAGAAAAACCAAGAGTTGAAAACGAGATCGGAACAAAAACCTCAAGGGGTGGCGGTGGTCGAGACTGGAAAACCACTGGTATCCCCTTGTGCTGTTGCGTTTCGGTGGCAGGGAGAGGCAATGGAGCCACCTTCTTCAGGGTGTAGTTTGAGGACCCAGGAGGGGTGGAAGGACTCTGGGCTTCAAAACTGATCCCCACTGTGAAGGCGTGGACTGGGCCGGCGTGACCAGCAGGATGCCCGTCAGAGATTCTGGTTGTCTAGACTGGAGTAACCTGTCACTCAAAAGGGTACAGGGAAACAGGAAGGGCGAGGCAGACAGGGAGGCCAGTGGTTAGCTGTATCGCGTTTATAGGGAGAGAAGTGAAATCCCTCTCTGATTTTTAGGTCTGTATGTCCCTGCATCCAGGTGCGCCCATGTGGTCAACCGGTTTGATTAGGCTGTTTTCTCCTACTGCAGGATCACTGGCCGAAAGGTTGGGCAGCCTTGTACGTGTCAGGATGTCCAGGCTCCAGTCAAACTGCACAAGGGGATGGTGCAGTCAGAGATAGAGACAAACAGTCTGGTCTAAAGTCCAGGATCCGTTCTGTAGACGGCACACGCTTTGCATGTCGTGCTGTTCAATGCTGCAGTCCTTCACAAAGGCAGGCATGGTTACTGTGAACGAAATCAGGTCTACTGCATCCCAGCCAGCACCAGCTCTTCCGCATGACCGCCTCCAACCTGCGTTCAGGTTCAGAGGAAAGGACCCAAAGTGTTCCAATGGAACTGAAACAGAGAAACATCAAGCTGCACTGCCTCCTGACAGCTGCTTCCAATATTCTGATTTGTTATGGGCCAGTGTGCAGCTGCAGAGTAGTGGTGCACCACCATCCTCCTAGGAGTCAGCTTCATTACTCGAAGGTCAACAACAAAGAGGGTAATTCGGGGAGCCCGTAGTAAAACAGCCCAGAAGGATATCAGGTAATAAAATCGCAGCAAAAATGTCGCTGGTAAAACAAATCGTGGCAAAAATGCTGTGGTTTGACCTGGTAAAGGTGTACCCCATTATACCATTTAAGGAGAGCAGGGGTTGCGGGGGTGTTCCCTGCATCCTTTACATGATTGTGGTGGCAAAACCGCAATATTCTGTATTGACAGCCATTTTTGCTGTGATTTAAAGACATGGAACCCCCAGAAGCTATTCCATCACAGGGTATCCAGCCCAACCAGTGAGAAGGACCAGGGCAGAATGAAGGACAGCCCAGGAAAAATTACCAGCAGCCAAAAAGGAAAACCAGATGCAAGGATTAGGACAGAGGACCTAGCCAGTTTTTTCAAACGTGTTCCTAAAATTGAAGCAGCAGCTTAGTTGCAAAATCCTTCAGCAGGAAGGTAAATATGCCGACTTGGATATATATACACCCATGGGCTGGCCAGAGCTAGCCCCTCCAATCTAACCCAATAACACTCACACAAAGATTTTGGTGACCAGCCAATCAGGCTTGCCCTAACAACCACCAAACACACAGGTCCACTCCCACAACATGTTTATTGGAATATCTAGGGATAGGGGCCAGTCTAACCTACTACTGAGGGGGCAGGACTGCACTCCCTCTGAGCCCAGGTTTGCAAAATAAATTCTCAACCCACCTTATAGTTTTCACAAACAAAGGCCATGCACAAGAACAAAATGGTTGATAGGAGGACTTAAAAACACATTAGTACCCCAATGGCTACCAAATAGGTACACTGGGCTACTAATGAAGTACATTCTGCGGCGCCCCTGGAGAAACCATCACTAAATAACAGATGCCACCAGCCTACTCACCAATAACAATGTAGGGTGATAAAATCACCCTAGGGCCAAAATGGGTTGCTTAAAAATATCCTGGTCCTAAGGACTCTATGGGCTACCATAGAACCATATACTCAACAGTTTTGCAGCGGCAGAGGGACCTCAGCAGAAGACCCTCTGACCACAAATACGTGAGAGATCCTGGAAACCAGAGAGCGGAAAAAGAAAAGCGTTTGGAGGTCCCATCAAAGGTACAGCAGAACCCCCTAAAAAGAACTCTGCCCTAACAAAGGATATACGTTCTTGTTATTTATATTTACATTATTTTGAATCAAATTGTTTGTAACTCATGTGTTTTATTTGGTTTTATGGACACTGTCTGAAATAAACTTCATGTCAGGCACAAAATAATGATGTAGGCGAAGATGCTGGCATATTTCCTGCACAGACCAATGGTAAGAGACTGAGCCAGCTAAGTGCTGGGAATACGATCAGAATGACCTGGAATGTACTAAACATGTGGTGTGCTCGTCTTGCTTACTAATAACCATCTGGTCCGTGTGGTGCCAGTTTCGTAAGGACCCTTATTGGCAGAAAAATCAACACAATCTAAACTGCTCCAAAGGCATATTTACTCCACCGAAAACGACAGAAACAAACAACCAAAATACAATAAACAACACCAACAAGTGCATAAATACAAAGTGAAGGGTTACAGAAAAAGAGTGCAGGTAAAACAAACTATAACAAGCGTGCTTGAAGACACCTGACAAAAGGCAAGAACATTACAAAAATCTGAAACAGCGGTGTCTTATTAACACAGATGCAGAGACATCAAATATAAACCAACCTCAACCAGAGCAGGGCTACACATGAAAGGTTCAGTACACATCCATATCGCGTGATTCGTGCCTCATTTAGCTTTCATCCATATACCTATATCTCTCTCTATATATATAAAAGAGACATATGAGAATGTGTGTGTCTGTCCGAAATGTTCAGCATACTTCCCAACATGCTACATACCTTTAATTTGGCATGTGGGTAGGCCCCATGGTGCAGACAATGTAAGAAGTATAAAATATAAACGTTGACTTTTTTAAAGCGTTTTGCAATGCTTGGATATGTGAGGGTGTCTGTTCGAAATGTTCAGCATACTTCCTGACATGCTACAAACCTAAAAAGTGGCATGTGGCTAGGGTCAATGGTATAGACAATTTAAAAAGTATAAAAATAAATGTTTTCAAATGTTCTCAGTCTGCAATGCTTGGATATGTGGATAAGTTCCATAGTATAGTCAATGTATAAAGTATAGAATATAGTTTTTTCTAAGATTCTTTTTTGAAGCAGTCTGCAATGCTGTTAAGTGTGTGTGTGTGTGTCTGTTTGAAATGTTCAGCATACTTCCCAACATGCTACAAACCTGAAATTTGTCATTAGACAATGTAAAAAGTATAAAATATACATTTATCTAAAAGAAATGTTAAGCGGGCTGCAATGCTTACCCCTGCCATATGTGGATATGTGTGTGTGTCTGTTCGAAATATTCAGCATACTTCCTAACAAGCTACTCACCTGAAATGTGGCATGTGGGTAGGTTCCATGTTGTAGACAAAATGTAAAAAGTCTAAAATATAAATTTGTCTAATAAGTTTTTTCTTTTTTTAAGAGATCTGCAATGCTTACCTCTGTCATATGTGGATATGTGTGTGTGTCAGTTCGAAATGTTCAGCATACGTCCCAACATGTGAAAACCTGAAATGTGGCATGTGGGTAGGTTCCATGATGTAAACAATGGAAAAAGTACAAAATCTAAATTATTTTTTTAAGTGGTCTGCAATGCTTACCCCTGCAATATGTGGGTAAGTGTGTGTGTGTGTGTGTCTGTTTGAAATGTTCAGCATACTTCCCAACATGCTACAAACCTGAAATTTGGCATGTGGGTAGGTTCCATGATGTAGACAATGTAAAAAGTATAAAAAGTAAGCGGTCTGCAATGCTTACCCCTGCCATATGTGGATATGTGTGTGTGTCCGTTCAAAATGTTGATCATACTTCCCAACATGCTACAAACCTGAGATGTAACGTGGGTAGGTTCCATCGCGTAGACAGTATCAAATATACATGTTTCAAATTGTTTTGTTGTTTTAAGCAATCTCCAATGCTTACAACTGCTATATGGCTTTCGACACCGTAGTTCTACATAAACTTCTGCAGTTCATTGCTCCTAAACTTTCCACACTATGAGCATTGTAGCTGACATTAGCGGCACTCCCTTCTGAAGCCATGCGGATGACACAAAACTGTGCTTTTGTAGTAATGCGGGTGACAGGAAACGGTGCAAGTCTCATTAATAGTGTCTGCAATGGCGTTCTCCATCACATCATGGCCGATATCTCATGATAATTACAGGAACTTCATTTCCTATGGGAGTTCATGCATGTATGCCATCTCAACAGTATGACGCTTATATGCGTCAGCGTACACTTATAGGTATGGCACTTCAAGCTTACATGCTTCAGCTCTACACATACAGTAGTTATGTTGAAGTCGCTGTTGCCTTGGCTGTAGATTGGGACACCAATAATGTTGCTGTGCAATCTCAACGCTCCAACTCAAAGTAGCTGGAATCAATTGCGTTGTTATACTGTAACGCAAACAACCATGCAACATCATCATCTATATTCGTTCATTGAATGAAAGTCAAAGTAGGACCACTTGCTAGTTTAACATAAGATCGGAAGTCTCAAACGTGAAATAGGCAAAGACTAGATGACTACACACACTCAGAAGGTCTTCTGTGACTCCACTTGACGAACGTTTGCAATAAACAGGCTTGGACTGGCCTATAGGGTGATAGGGCAAAGCCTGAAGTGCAGGCCCAGTATGGTAGAATGGACCCGTTTTTTGGGTCGTAGTAGGCCAGGGTTTTGGCCAAAGTGGGCCAGTTTGATGATGTGATTCACTGTGGAGCTAGCAGTTTTGATGAGTGTTACTGAACAAGTATTCTTTAAAATGCACAATTTGCAACACATTTCATCAAAGAAATCCCCCTTTGGTACTACTCAAACACTGACATAATTGGAACAAATTGCCATTTGGGATTGTGAATAGACGGTTTCATAGTATGCACCATATTTTATTGTCTCAATTATTCTGGTGATATGAATAGGGTATGAACTTCATTACCCAGAATGCATTTTAAGGGCTTCAGGCACCTCTTTCCAATTGCTGCAACCTTTAGACTGCGTCTAGGACTAACTGTCCCAGCATGCATCAAATCTTGGTCACAAGTCTGACCATGTTTGGCTTGGGTTATTGTATTTTGTTTCCCTGTATGCACAAAATGTTGAGTTCTCTGTGTTTAAATACTGGACTTTTTGTCATAACATGGATTAATTCTCTCTAGGTCTCCTCAAACCTATTGTATTTGTGACCAGGGTTATGGATGTCATTCCCCAATGATTTCCACTTGGTGTGACAAATTTAGATCAAAATTCACCCAGTCCTTCAGGGGTTCTGTCCTGCCTCCACCACTGCCTCTTGTTCTTTATTACGTTCCTTCTTATTTCCACATTTTTGTCTTTAGTTCAGAGTTTGAGAGGTGTATGCAGAAGGGAGAGTTTTTCTTTAGTATGGTTGGTTAGTGGCAGTACCCTTTCCTACCTCTCCTGTTCTAACTAACTGTGACCCATATCCCTTGACCTGTCCTACATTCTGTTGTGCTGCAATTACCACCCCCACAGTGTATGCAGAAGTGTGAGTTTTTAGTAGGGTTATTCATTGGCAGTACCTTTTTTACCCCTAGTGTTCAGACTAAGTGCCGCCCATATCCCTTCCCCTTTAGTACATTTTGGAGTGCAGCAATAACCACCCCCATGTGTTCCTCCAATGCTCTGTGGTCCATCCGTTCCGAGATCGGTACACCTCTCTCTCCCCGTTTCCATTTTAGGCCCTCTGTCAGTGATCCAAATAAGTCGGACCCATCTCCCTCCCCTGTTTCCCCTTTGACCCTCTATAGGGAAGGGTACAACATAGGTCTTAATGCTTAATTATTGGGTATTTAAATATAACCTTAACTCAACCTTTTCATGATTCAGGCAGTCCTCGATGTTATCAGGGCAGTTCAGGATGTAGGTTCTGTTCTCATGTTCTGTTCTCATCGGATTGTTTTAGGAAATGATGAATTTATGTTACATTGGGCTCAATCTAGTACTGTAGTGTCTTCTTAGATGACCTGAGCTTGGTTAATACAAATATTTATCATGGCCTGATTACTTATGGAAATGACTATCTACCTCCTCAAAATATTACGTATGAGGCTTCTGCTAGTCCTCAGAACTTTTACCCAATATTTTTCTGGCTCTCCTACTGGGCCACCATAGCCCTTGCTCCTTTCCCTTGCCTTCAGTAGATAAGGGGCTGCGACCAGGGTCCTCCTGTCTTTTACTATTACTACTCACTTGACAGCCCCAACTGTCTCTGGAGATATTTATTCGAACCAGATAAAGTCTCAAAAAGGTTGCAGAGTGCTCCAAATAGCTGCTCTGCAAATGTCCTTCAGGAGGACACCAAGAGCCTCCCCAAAGATACAGACACCCACCTGCTTGAGTACTCCTGAACAACAAGAGGAAGCATCAAATTCCTGGGAGAATATGCCATTGTTATCACCAATGTCACTCATCTACTTATAGAAGCTATTGAATGTTCCAAATCCTTATGTCCTCCCTGAAGGCCACAAACTGTTGCACCTGCAACCCTCATTATATTTTTCTAGCTAAGTCTCACCCGCCCACTTCACATTCAACTGGTGCAAAATCTCCTCCTACTGGTAGGAAGAGTTTGGAAACAAAACAGGGAGAATTACCTCTTTGGAACATACCCACAAATACAGGGGCCTACACACGGAAGCCCCCACATCATCGACCCTTCTCATAGAGGAAAGGACCATTGATCAAACCTTCCATCAAGTTCATCATCTTTGGAGACTTCAATCTGGGCTTTAATGACCTCAATGGCAACAAAGGTCATCACCTTGCGCTATCCCTACACAAGATGAATTTCACACAACTAGTCAGCTCCCCTACCCACAGTAAGGGATGCATCTTTGACTGGATCCTTCCCAACAATGTCTCCCTCGAAATCTCCTACATATCACCTGTAACATGGTCCGAACCTCCACTGCTCCTACACCCAGCCTGAAACTGGTCCGCAATATGCGCCAATTCCTCCAGTGTTGCTCACGCCCACTCTCTGCTCCTTGCTCTCCTCACTGCCAGCAAATATCACTCCAGAAACCCTTGTTAACCATTACTACCAAAGTCTCCTCCTCATGATTGATCAACATGCCCCACTCAAATCAAGAACAGCAGAACCTCTCAAAATCTCTAACCACTGGTTCTCTGACGATCACATCTCACTTCGCCGGATCAAAAGATCCTCTGGACATCTCTACTGAAATAATCCCTCCCAAACCAATCATGGTAACTTCATCTCTGC
This sequence comes from Ambystoma mexicanum, assembly GCF_040938575.1. Classification (NCBI taxonomy): domain Eukaryota; kingdom Metazoa; phylum Chordata; class Amphibia; order Caudata; family Ambystomatidae; genus Ambystoma; species Ambystoma mexicanum. The sequence goes on along the minus strand of NC_090937.1, from coordinate 689,806,862 downwards.
CTCCAAGACTTTGTCTTTTGCCACAAGACCAACTCCTGTAACACTAGGCTTACTAACGTCAGTTCTGATTCAAAGGAACGGTTTGCCATTCAACGCGAACTCGAGAACCTGGTCAGCCCTAACGAGATCGCTCGGACTGACAAAGATTGGTGTACTACTATTCAAAACAAACCCCCCAACAAGATCAACCTACTTCATAACAAAATTAACGCTAAATAGCCTCACCAGATATCACATCCTCCTCATTCACCCACCTCTTGGAAGAGCATGTACTTAGGTCTACCTTTGCTCTCAAGCCGTCAAACTGCAAGGGGGATGCTTGTCCATTTCACATTGTAAAACTTTGGGCACCCATGATCTCTCCAATCATTACTGACTTTGTGAATGCCTCCTTTAAGACCAACACTGTGGCTAATTGCATCAAGTCTGCCTGGGTCACCCCACTCCTAAAAAAAGACACTTCATCCCACCATACCCACTAACTACTCCCCCCATCACCACTGTACTCTTTCTGCTCAAAATCCTTGACCGCATTGCTTATACCCAAGTCCAACACTTCCTAGAAACAAATCATCATCGCAGTTCAGGACAATCGGGGTTCTGACCAAATCATAGCACTGAAACCGCCATGCTGGACCTTAAAATTGAATTAGTATCCGAGATGCTGGTAATCTGGCTATCCTCCTCCTCGACATGTCTGCTGCTTTTGACTTAGTCGACCACGACATGCTCTGCCAATACCTGGATTCTCACTTCCTTTTCTCAGCTGATGCCATTGCCTGAGTGAAATCCTTCCTTGGAGAATGCACCTCAACGATTTGCATTGGAAAGCTGACTCCATCCCAGCAAAACTGGGAGTCCCCCAAGGGTCTAGCCTGTCCCCCTACCCTATACAACACCTATACAACACCTAGACCAAACCGCTCTGACATCTTGGACTCCCTCAATATCACATACACTAACTCTGCCGATGACACTCAAATATTCAACCCCATCTCCGGCAACTACCTTGAGGATTCGATCATCATCAATAAGATCTATTCCACCATCCAAAACTAGATGGCCTCCCACAATCTTTGTCTTAATGAGGATAAGACTGAACCTCTCAATGTGGTCTTGCCCTTCTACCTCAGCAAGCTCTCCTCATCTCCTCCCTGTCCTAAATCAAGTGAAAACCCTGGGGGTCTACCTGGAAACTGAACTCAACATGTCCAAACACATCAATGCTTTGGCCTCATCTACTGCCTGCACTGCAAAGCTCCTCTCCCTGAGCAGACAATTCCTTTCTCCACCAAACTGTCTCACCATTGCTAGAGCCCTCATCATCATCAAACTTGACTCCTACAGTATAAAGCCCTCGGGGCAGCCCTGGAACGCACCGTTCCGACCACATCATGGCCTCAGGTGCAAAGCCCATTGGCTTCCTAGTAAAGCTTGCATCAAGTTTAAAACTCTGACACATCGATGTATATATACAATGTCGCCCCCACCTACCTGAATAAGAGCATCTCACTGAAACACCATGCTCGTGCTCTCCTCTAACAGAAGTTAATAGTTTTACTGTCACTGCCCCCATTCTGGAACTCTCTTCCATCTCGCATTAGGGATGAAACCTCCTATGCCATCTTCAAGAAACTTACCAAAACTTGGCTCTTCAACAAATATGATTAATGTCTTTTTCCTGCTCCACTCACCCCTCCCCACTTTCCATATGATTGCAAAATGTCTGTTACTCCACTGTACATTGTCCACAGGCTGCAATACCCCTGGTTCTGGGTGTTGCAAAAATAAATAAAGAACTGTTTTCAATAACCATATTTTCCGAGGGCAGTCTGCCATAGTTTCAAAGGGGTGACCATGCAAAATTAAAACCAAGGATGAATCCCACGGGTGGAGAAAAACCTTAAATGGGGCAATTAAACAGCAGAAATCATTTAGACAGCCTGCTAAGCAAAGGGTCCAACAATTGTGAACCTCCTAAACAGAACCTGAATACCCTAAGAGCCAGCCGCCAGAACTTGAGGGTTGCTTCTGCCAAAGGTTTCTGAAATCCACCCAATATATTTTCCAAGAACAGGCACGGTGGCAAGGAGAACTCTGGCTCCACCCCAACTCTCAAAAGACTTCAAATGGTGGGAATTTGCTTACCAGGTAGACATTTTCATTGATGACAGGACTGCTCCTGCTGCCCTCTCAGACAGACCAGGCCCCTTAATCTATCCTAATTAATATGCAAGCCGAGAGACTAAGCTGAGCTAGCTTCAGGGATAAAACTATAGGAAACGCCACTGGTCAGGAGGTACCAGACCCAGCAACAACTTCTCTGACCCTGCCTAGTTCACCAAAGATGGGAACCAGTGTTGTTGAGTACAATACAGAACTACCAGGATCAGGGAGGCCCAGAATTACCAGGATCAGGGAGGCCTAGTGGCTAGTCCATATCCAAAGCATCCATGACCCATACCAGAGGCTCTAGAAATAGAGAGCAAAATCTTGCCACCTGGATGTTCTCATGCATTCTCAGTCCCAAATCTCTCACACATCTGCTGAAAGGCTGTCTCAGACGGAATATTCCAGGGATGAGGGGAATCTGTCCACTGTGATGTTCAGTCACCTCCGACTATGCATCTCTGAGATGTCCTGATTCACGAAGATGTGCTTCTGACCACTCGAGGATACCGTCTGACACTTCACTTCTGATTGGGATTTGACTCTTATCTCCCTGTCTGTTTAGATACATCTTGGTTGGTCTCCCTATTGTCTGTGCAGATTAAAACGCTCTTCTCCTCCTCCATGAACTATGAGGAAGACATAGCCTTGAAGACGGCTTGCATTTCCTTCAAATTTGAGGAATTCTGGCTTTCAGAGTGGGACCAAAATCCCTGAATTTCCCTCTTTCTGCAGGTTGCTCCCCAATCTCTGTCACTGGCGTCTGTTGTGAATATCATCTGATGTGGCGAGTTGAGAGAAATTCCCATCGCCAGCTTCTCTGCATCCTGCCACCATGCCAACTTGCTCTCTGAGGAGTTGCCCTGATGACTGACTTGTAATTCTTTAGGGCCAGTTTCCAGTTAATCAGAATATGGTTCACTATGACCTTTAAATGAAATTAGGCCCATGGTACCAAGAGAACGATTGCCGCCATATCCATCTGAGCACTGACCCAGTTCATCGCTGACGCTGCACCTGGCTGGAGTAATGCCCAGAGTCTAGACTGCAGCTTCTGTATCCCCCTAGCTGGAGTAATGCACAGAGTTTGGACCACTGTTTCTGTACCCCATATGCATGAGGGGCAGAGAAGCTGTAGTCGAGAAGCGGCAATGACTGGGGACAGATGTGAGTGTCACTGATTGATTAAGAATGCCAGGTGTTTCAACAGCTGTCTGTCTTGCTCAGTCTTCTGCCTTGTTGAAGAATGGAGTTCCAGTTGTCTAAGTAAGAACAAATCTGAATACGCTCTTGATGCAAGATTTCCACTACTGGTACCAGTACCTTGGTGAAAATTATCTGTGCTGTCTTGTGGCCAAAGGGTAGGATACAGAACTGTTATTATAAATCCCCAGAGGTGAAGCAAGGCTACCCCTCGATTGACTCTAATGTATAGGACTCTTAGCACACGATAAAGCCTCTGTTCTTCCTCCTATGGAGATCTGATCTTCTCCCTCTCTTAGTATGGTTCGTTATGTTGACTTGTAGAGCACACGGTTGGCGAAACATCATGGCGCTAGAGAGGGAAAGCCATTCCGGAGTATACCTGAGTATACCTCTATTTGAGTTTAAAGAGGTGTCTGAGGAAGATATTAAGGAGGTTCTGCATGGCTTTAAGCCTACAAGTTGTCCCAATGATCCATGCCCTTCTGGCATCGTCAAGATGCTCACTCGCTGTGGCTATTGCTACCTTTGTCAATTTATCATTTGGCTCAGCTCAGGTACTGGTATATTTTAAAAAGCATGGATTACTCCTTTAATTAAGAAATCCACTTTTGATCCTAACGTAGCTTCTAACTACAGACCTTTAACCAATGTGGCCTTTCTTTTGAAAATATTGAACCGGGTAGCTTATCTTCAAATGCAAGCACATTTGGATGCACATAATGTGCTTATGTATAAACAATCTGGTTTTTGTGCTTTTCATAGTATTGAGTCAGCCCTACTAGATTTAAAAGCAAATGTGTTTGCTAAAACAGATAAGGGGTGCATCGCCCTTTTGCTCTTATCACCCACCTGTGATTTGGGCGATTTAAACTTACTTTATAAGAGAGTTCATGAGGAGGCCTTTTTATCAGATTCTGCTGCCTCATGGATTTTATCTTTATCTGAGAGAGAGGCCAGAGTATTTTATGGTGATGTGGCATCTGATCCTGTTCCCATGTGACGTACCTCAACGGTTGTGTCTCTCACCCACTCTTTTTAATATATTTTTAAAGGCCTTGTTTGATCTACTTGAAAAGTCTGGAGTCCAGTACACGAAGCATGGTGATAACACACAACTAATATTCAAATTGGCTGGTATTTATGATGATGATGTTTTATGGATTAATGTTGTTTTTGATATCATACAAAGTTGGATGGCCTATAATGCCGTCGCTCTAAATTAGGCAAAGACTGAAATGTTGTTGGTTGGCTCTCAACCTAGGCTTAGCAGTCTCTTTGCAGCATATAAAAAATGTAACATCGCTGGCTGCGAGATTGAGGTTGCCCCTAAAGTCAAAACCTTGGGGGTTTATTTTGACCCGTCCTTATCTATGAAAGAGCATGTCAACTCTGTAATTTCCTCATCTGCATATTATCTTAGAATTTTGAGCAAGTTTTGTTCACTAATTTCTGCTGAAAATGGTGCTTTACTGGCTAGGGCCATCATTGGGGCAAGAATTGACTACTGTGGTAGCCTTCCGTCAGGTATCTCACAATGCAATCTCTCCAAGCTACACATGACCCAAAATCATGCTGTTAGGATTGCAGCAGGCCTTAAAAGGAGGGAGCATGTTACTGCTGCAAGGCAATCATTACATTGGCCCCTGGTTAAGGAGCGTATGCAGTATAGGCTGCTTACAATTGTTTATAAATGTCTTTTTGGCAAGTATCTTGCCTATCTGAAATAAAGATTGAATCTTTATCAGAACAGGCGAGTACTCAGATCGAATAACGGCAAATTGTTATTGATACCTTGTGTTAATCATGAGTGAGCAGGTAAATGCTCCATTGACTTCCTTGCCCCCAAACTGTGGAACGGTCTGCCTGTTTCCCTACATTTTTAGACCGCCATTGATGGTTTTAAGAAAAACCTGAAAACCTTAATTTTAAATAGTTGTATGTCTTCTGCTGTCTTTTGCTGCCTTTTATTATTCCCTTGGTTTTATTAGTTTTAACTTGCTTTGTTTTATCCCATTTTATTCCTGCCCCTCCTCTTCCTAGTTTTTATCTTGTTTTTAACTGTTTCTAGTGTTTGCTCCACCTTGCATGTTCCCTTGTGTTGTTTGTATTCTTGTTGCTAGCGCCTGTTCACCTGAGGGCTTAATGCATTTTTTAAATGTACAAATAAAATAAATAAAATTCCACTCTGTTTTGAGTAGTGGGATGATTACTCTCTTTTCCAGCAAATCCTCGATACTCTGGGGTAATGCAGTGGCCCTCTCCCTGTTTCTCTGAATCCCGATCCTCCTCACTCTGACCAAGAGGGAGTCTTTTAGAAATCCACTTTGTATCTCTTTACCATAATGCTGCAGACTCAAAGATCCAACACCACCTTCTTCAACTGGGATGCAGAGGTTTTGAGACGGCCTCACACCAGGATGGGCTCCTCCGTATACGGCTAGTCAGGAACTAGGCTTAGCAGTAGCTGCTGACATAGATGGTGTATGTTGACCTCGTCTGCTGGAAGAGGAACCACCCCTTCCTTGCAGCCTCCCACCTCAGCGTTTAATGTTGTTAAATATCATACGCCTGCTGGGCTGATTCCTGGTGGTCACCTGTTTCCCTTCAAGATGGTAATGATATTTCTATCCTCAAATGCTTTCTTTGGCATTGCATCCAAGTCGGGTCCAAGCAGTAACTCTCACTGAAATGGCATATGTGAACTACATTCTTCTGGACTGCATCTGTCTCCCATCCTCGAATATAATGATTGTGCCTGGCCACCACTGCTGCACTCACTGTTATTGTTGCAGCTGAGATTGCGTCCATCGCTGTGTCTGTCATGAGCTGCGCATGTAGTTCGGGAAGCTCAGGGCTCTGCATAGTCTGTCTCCACTTCCAAAAGAAAATAGTTTTTTGGGGCAACTCTTAAGTGGAGATTATGCAAAACTGACTTGGTACATTCCTGAACACAAAGACCGATTTGACCCTGCATAGGCCTACTTCATGGCTGTGTCGACCTTTTTGCTCACCGCATCTCTGGGAGTGCTATCGCCTGCTGCCATTGTTGGCTTACGTCTGAGATAGGGGATCATGGAGTGCACCTTGACATTCTCTGCTAGGGAGATGGTCGTACCCTTAACCGAATACCCATTAGACAGAGACTTGGAGATTGCAGCTTTTTCTGAGTTCACACATTGTCTGTTAAGTACCTTCTGGACTGAACGCACAACAGGACATTTGATAGAGGAAGTAGTATCATATCTGCTAAGTCAGACCTTTCCCCCTTCCTCTTTATTGTTGGCTGGGAAATCCAATTTCTCTCATATATGAACAAGGACCTCTGGTAATTTTTCCTTTAGAAATGTATCGCCCATTAGCATCTGGATCGTCTTCCTCCACAGATGTTTTCAGCTGACACATTTGTCTTTCTTCTTTTATGGCAGCATCTGCTATCTCAGTGATGAGGGTCTGTAATTCCCATTTATTTTTGGCAGAAACAGGGAGGTCAGAAACTCTCTTGGCTGCCATTCCGCCTGCCTGGGGGATGCTGGCGGGATTCTGGTTTATCTGGGTGATTGATGCCTGGAGCTGGAATGGTCCCTGGAATGCCCTTGAATACCTGCTCCCCACGCCTGGACCTGCTACATCTCCTATTCAAGTGTTTAGGACTTTGGTGGGAATCGTTGAATCTTCCCCCTTACAGGGAACGTGAGATGGATTGCCAACTCCATTATAGAGTGAGTAGGATTGCCTCGCCACCAGAGAACCCATGGGATGATCAGCAAAAGCCCACAGACATACAGGAATATCTTCTACCTACCTGGTCCAAGCATCCCTTTAACGCCATTCTTCTCTGGAAGCTGTGTGTCTCTTCTAATGAAATCACATCCTTGAGAAGGCTCTCAGGAGGCACTTACTACCCCTAGCACTGTGCAGGAAGTTTTCATGCACGGGCCATGACCCAGCCTCAACCTGTCTGTGAGATAGAATAAAAAATGCCAGAGGGTCCGGGTAGCTGCAGTCATTTATAAAGTGAAGGTAAGAGGGGAAGATCAGGAGCGGGGGAGGGGGAGGATACAATCTTGGGTAAATGTTCTGCAGATCGGTGGACGCTTCATATTGAATTGAATTGATATTTTATTTCTATCACGCTCGTACACAAGTGTTTCAGAGCGAACAAGGCAAGGGAGGGGAAAAGAGGAGAACAAAACAACGATCTTACAAGGAAGGCCCAGTGACATTTATAAAATGCACGTGCATGGGAGAGAGTGAGTATGAGGACTGTAGTGAGGGAGGTGTCCAGGGTTAATTCCTGTTTTCATTACCCAGGGTAACGCGAGTGCACTTTCATAATACAATCATCCATCCAGACCTACGGACTTTACATAAGTAAGACATGAGGCCTCATTACAAGTCTGCCGGTCTGGAAATAAGAGTGACGGTAGCAACGTATTGGCACCCATTCCGGACCAGCAGACTACAACTCTGCTTCCTGGACGTCTGACCTGGGCGCAACAGCCTCAGAAAGCAGAGTTGTCACGGAAGCACCGTCACCCTTCTGTCTTATTAAGAATTACTTCCTATGAACTACTCTGAGTTCCTTAATACTCCATTACAAATGCCCATATTACTGAAAGCATTCAGGAAAACATGTTTGAGAGTTAGTCATTGTTCATGTGGTAGGTTGCATGGTGTTTTTGCTCACAGAGGGTTCTGGCCTTTGCATCATGCAACACATGTTTGTTCTGCATCCCCAAGCATGTAACTCCTCATATATGGAAAAGAGGGAGGAGATGGGTTGAATACTGGTGTCTCACCCTACGATAGAAGAGGCTTGTTTCCAGCTTTCCGCTTTGATGTCAGTCTCGTCACAGGAGTCAAACTCTTTTTAGTTTGAGGTATCAGGTGGCGCTAAAGTGCCATCTATAAGCCAAAACTATTCTCTTCGAGTACAGGTAGGAGAGAGATGACATGTGAGGAGGGACACACAGCTTGTGGGCGTTATTTGGTTATTTACCTACTCACTACCTGCCATTCCCCACCCATAACACATCCTCCCGGGATTGAGTTCACTCTATCAAGCAGTAACATGAAGCTTTAGCCTGACAGTTATTTCTAAGCAGTCTGCTGTGAGTTAATAGTTTAATTGCAGCTGTAAATGTCTACTGGTGTACTAAAAATGCCTTAGCCACGCTTGCCTTCAGCCAATGGATGTATGTATCCTCCTAGCAATGAAGTCCTGTAAAAACAAGCACAGACAAAGCAAAAAGGTTTTTACTTGAGGTATTAGGCATTTGCCAGGTCCTGGCATCATATGCCCAGGTGACCACTTCATTCTCCAGCAGTTGCTATCTTATGGCCAGTTAGTACCACTTCATAAGTGCCGTGGAAAAGCCTATTGTATTCCTAAGCAAAAGCACAACCTGTTGGCGTAGCCAATGCTTGTTTATAAGCATGAGTATGGATTGCAGCATGTTGGGAGGATCTGCTTTGAGACTCTGATGCGAGACACTTTAATCAGAGTCAAACGTCTCCCGAGTGTGAAGGACGACGTTTGGCTTTAAGATACCCAGGCTCGGGCGAGTGATTTCCATTCCTTAGGGTGCACTTTTAAAAAAACATTTGGGGAATATCACACCAAATGTGGATCAAAAAGCCCAAATTTCAGCTTTGTGTTTTTTCTACAGAGCATCCAACTGCTATTTTCTTTGTACTGTAGTGTGTTGTGTTGCTTTGACAACAGAACCTCTTGTCCAAGCTTGCTGAGAGTTTTTGTGTACATCTCGAAGAAGAGCTGGGCGTTGTTATCTGCTGAATCCTTGGAGATTGGCATGTCGGCAATAATTGTTTAAATATTCCACGTCTTCTTTAATGAAGAAAATGTAGCAACATAAGATCAATAGATTAAAAACAACAATGAGTTCCTTTTTTGGGGCTCCCAATCTAGTTATTTCAATAGCTGACCAGGACGCAAGTAGTGCTCTGCGCTGTTTACTTAATGAATAAGGATAAAAAATGAATTCCGTGGCAAGGGAGTACCCAGAGCTAACTTGAGGTTATTCATTTTGTCAGCATGAAACATGACAACATTAGTTCTGCTTCGTTACAGCGAAGTTCTTTATTCATAGATTTCCATTAGGGCTTTCTCATTATCGGGTGTTGTGATGTTATTGGAGAGACAAGGATCCGTGGCGGAAAAGGAAGCCAGTAAATGTCTGGATTAAACAAATACTCAAAAATAAAACGATTAATAAAGAGTTGAGTAGTTAACCCACTGTACGCCAGTGGTTACAGTCAACGTGTGCTCATATTCCGTCCCCTGCACTGCCTTTAGCACAAATCACTATGGGTATGATGTCAGAAGGCACAGATCACTTGTCTCAAGGGCAGGGATTGGACCCCTTAAGGAAGACTTACTTTTGTACAATCACCTGTGGAATTCTGCCGATAAAAGAGGGGGACTTCCACTCCTTCTTTGACTCATCTCAGGACTTCAACCATTAAAGAAGAATTTGGTGGACACTGCTGGGAGAGCAGTCCCCCCAAAATCCCCCAGTTGCGAGGACAAGGCAGGTGATCCAAGGCAGAGGTAAGCTCTGCTCCCTAACCATTCACAGGGCAATGTGGGGGTGTTCTGCTGCTGGAGCAAGACCTCACTCTCTGCTAGCTAGACCGATACCCAGGACGTCACTGCAGGTTAAGGCTCCCTGCAGGTTTTTGCCAGCCACCCCGTGTTTTTGGAGAATGTAAACAAGGACCTATCTTGTCCCGGAGACTCTGGACTGGGACTCAAAGCAACTTGACAAGCCAAGCAGCTGGTCTCCTGCATTTCAACCACGTTCAAACACATTTAAACCAACAGAATATGTGATGCTGCCTTTCGGACTTCATCACACTCCTTGGACTGCTGTTGGAGCATCTTTGAATCAGTTTGCTGCCACAATGCACTAGCTAAGCTCTACGTCATCTCAGCTAAAAGCAGAAGCTCGCTGCCATGAAAGAATTCGAACCATTGCATGTCTTACTTCGAACCCAGTTCAATGCCTGCTCCCAGCCTGGAACACTGCAACTTGCTGTATCTGAATCTGATTAGCACAGCACCAAGACGCCTGGTCCGAACCACCAATAACAGCAAGAAGGTATTATTGACTGTTAACTGCCCCCTTTGGTCCATCTTTGGGCCCTAGAGAGTGGCTAGACCACCCTTAATCCCTTTTCTCACACAACAACATATCGTTTTACAAAAATTGTGGCTATTGCTTGAATTTCACCTCTGTTCATTACCCAGAGTGCATCATTCTATCTCTTGAGTATTGAGTGTTCTATTTGTAGGGGTGGGTTTTGTGCAATTTTGTTCTATTTAGTTATTTTTTAATAGTGTGTTTAATGTATATATATTTATAGAACCTTGATTGGACATTCCTTTTATTTTGGTCTATTGTACTTTGCTGTTTGGTGTGCTACTGGATCACACACCCCTCTTGAGAGTATAGCCTTCCATTGGCCCACGTTACCACATAAAGCAGAGGAGGTATATCTCTTGACTGTGCCTGCTTCATGTTTATGATTGGGATATCTCTTGTTTTGTACACGTGTGAGGGCAGTTTAGACACTTTTCATCCTTGTACTCCTCCGGGGCAGAAGTTATTTCATCACAATCTCCCTTTTGCCCCTTGCTCCTTGTCTCCACTCTTCTGTTCCTGATGTTAATTACCCTTTTCTTTCCTCCCCAATGTCATTTGATGTTACTCCTCCATTTCCTTATATTTCTCTTTCTCTCTTATGCTTTCACATTCCCATCCACTCCCTCCTTTCACTCTGTTTGCTGCTCCCCGTGCTCTCCATTGTCTCTTGCTCCCTCAGCTCCAACCTCTCCCTCGTCTCTCCTTTGCCTCTCGCTTCGCTTGCCTTTCTCCATGTTCCTAATCAGCCTCCTAACTCCCACACCTTCCCTCTGCCTAGCTCTCCTTTTACATTATAGCCATGGAGGTAATTTAGAGATCACCAGGGGTCGCAACTGCGACCCCTGATGTCTCACTTGCTACCCCTGTGGTCTCCTTTGCTACCCCTAAAAAATATATATATTTTTTTTCTTTTTAAGATTGAGGCTAATGGGCTTTGGCCAGCAGCATGTGGCTTTTTGTTTTCGAAGTGGCTTGTTTTCTGTTAGCTATAGTCGGTAAGGTAGCTCAGTGGGTTGAGTGAAGGCTACTGCAATGTGTGTGATCTGCAGGTTCCACTCCAAGCAAGGTCAACTCAGCCTTTCGTCCTGCTAAGGTTGATAAATGGGTAGCAACACAGGATGGGTGATATTGTATGTATATTTTTTTTCCATATGAAGCGCTTAAGCCTAAGTGCTATATAATAACACATCATTATTTGACCTTGGAAGTCTGTTTGCATTCACTGTGATTTGGTAATATGGGCCTATACACACTGATATTAACTATATCAGTGCGCATATGCGTATCAGTGTATGAAATGTATATCACTTTACAGTGATGTCGTAGCCATATTGTTCGTAGTATACTTAGAAACAGTTCTATGTGATGCCACTTCCTGTTTTGTCGAGGGTTGAAAGGTCATGTTCCATCACTTCCCATGATGTCACTTCGGGCTGGGGTCAAATTACATCACTACCTGTGATGTCATCAGAGGTCATGGGTCGTGTGAAGTCACTTCCGCTACTCCTGGCATTTTGGTGAAATGACATCCCTGATTATAGCGGTGCTGTTAATAGTTCCTGAGCATGTGAGATGCATGGCAGCAGTGTGCAGGTGAGGAATGGGCTCTCTGATTAGTGTGCAGCTATGTGGATTACAGTTTATGGATACGAGTTGTGTTTCGAAGCGAACTGCACTGCAGCTCCATGCACCAAAGTTACACAATGACCGACCACCATGCTAGAATCAGATGGCAATCTTCTCTGCCATGTGAATCCGTGACAGGCCCACTGGGTTCTGTGGGACCTTACTCCTACTCTGGTATAGCTTCTGGTCTTCCCTGGATTAACGCTGGCAACCGCGGTTTGGTGAGAGCTGAGTTCTCAGTGCCTCTTTCAAATGAAACTCATGAACCTGTTCCCTGCTACCATATGACACTGTGGCTCACAGAGTCCTGGGTTCATGGACCAACGAGCGGCACCATCGAAATTGAAAAGGACTTTACCTTCTAAATACAAGCTATACCTTTTAGGCCATGATGGGCGTTTTGGGTTAGATTGATATGACTTGTATACCGGGCTAAGGATCTAAAAATGGGCCTGGAGGGTCTACTGTAAAATGCCACCGTGGCTTACATCGTGCAGTAGGCGCCAGGCCCTGCTACCACGTTGTGAAAGACCTCATCCAATAGCCTTCCTCCTCTGACCTTGTCACGACTCATTTCTCAGATCCTACAGTCCTATATCATGACATTGCTGCCACAGGCCATTTAATTATCGATCACCTAAGTCTGTTCTTGGTATTATACGGTTATGCAAATGACAGAGGTGCACTTTACATTTACACAAATAAAAGAGACCCACACATTCCTACTACGAAAAAGCTATAGAGTAGTGAGAGCTAAATCCTTTCCATGCAAATGATAATACCTATCTCTGGAATAGTGTGGTCGTGCACGGAATATCAAAAAGTACCTGTCAATTGTCTTCAACAGTTCTGAGAGTGTTATTATCTCAAATTACTTTTCTTCTATGACAAGGCACTTCTAACTCAAACAAAACAAACCAAATCAAACACAATGAAGAAAAACACATCCAGAAAACATAAAGGCAAGTGTATTTTAGCGGCATCGCACCAAAAGCTTGTAAATGAAAAGCAAGAGAGATAATGTTGTCCTTAATGGTTGTGGAGGAGCAGGGAAAAACGTGTTTGGAGGAGACCTTCATGGAGCAGACACCTCTGGTGACCTCATCAGGTGCGACAGGGAGGAGGAGAGTGAGGAGGAGGGAGGGTGGGAGGCCATAGAAGGCAAGGGGATGCATGAGCAGTCAGGGAGAGGGAAGCAAGGATGCTCTGGATGTCCTGAGTTTTAGTAGTGAAGTGAGTGGCCAATGCATTGCAGAGGGATGGGAGGGGCGGGGTGAGACTGCAGGTGGGTCGGTTAGTTCCCTGCAGATTTTAAAGAGTTGAGCTGCGTTGTTGGATGCCCCAAAGACCCGTGCCTGGATGTGGCCCCTTTTCTTGGCGCAGATGGAAAGTCTGTATTGCCTTTGGAACAGGCAGCAGGCCAGTTTGTCAGAGGGTGAGCCAGAGGTCTGCTACTTCCGTTCCACAGCTCTGCACTTGCGTTTCAGTGCTGCTAGTTCAGAGTCATACCAGGTGTTACGCTTAGAGGCAGGTTTCAGGTGGATCCTCATGACTGGGGCAAGAATGTCCAGGGTATTGATAATGGGCAGATGGAGGCTGCTGAGAGCAGAGTCAGTGGTAGAGTCTTGGGTGGGGGGAAACAGGGGGATGAAGGTGGATGTGAAGGCAGCAGCCTACACTCGTTTCAGCTGGTGGATGTTGGTGAACAAGATTGGCAGGGCTTGAGGAGGGGCAGTCAGAGGGCAGAGGGGATCCAGGTGAGAGGAGAGAATGGTCTGACCAGGAGAGTGGTGTGACCAGTGGGGGAAGTGGGTAGATAGATGAGTGGATGAGGGCATCCAGAGTGTGTCCAGACAAGTGGGTTGGATCAGAAGGGAAAATGTAGAGGGATGGCGAAGTGCAGAGGTCATGGAAGAGAGTGAATGCCGGGATAGAGGAATCCAGATGGATGTTGAATTCGCCCATGAGAAGGAGTTTAGAGGTGGTTGCGAGGAGAGAGGAGATATCCATATATTTCCATCTGCAGTCTCTGTCTTTCTTTGGACCTATCCGTTTGTCCAAGGTTCCTAACAAGGATTTGAGGTTGGAGTTATTGTAGACTAATATACTTTTAGGCAAGTAAAAATACATATTAATGATAAAAACAGACATTTCTGTTGCAACACATTTACTTTTCATCTTGTAATTGCCCTAGAGCTTTCTTTCGTCTTACAGGCCCTCCTCGGGCAGAGAGCACAATAGTATGGCATTTGCTGCTGATCTTTCTGGCTTCAAAGGAGTGCAGGCCACAACAAGGTGCAGACCTGTTACTCCCCGTTTTTGTGTTGAGAGTATTTGCCTACTTTCAGGAAGTAAAACTGACAAGGATATCGCTTATCTGAAGACCGATGCTGTTTACCTGTCTGTCTCTGCCTCCCTTGCATCTATTGATCTATCAATCAATCTAGCCATCAGTTTGCCTATCAATGAATACGGATCTGGCTGCCTGCTTAGCCATTCCTAGAGATCTATCAATCCAGGAACATGTCTGTTTATTTGCTCCTTTATCCGTCTCAACCTATCTAACTGTTTTACTTTCTGTCTCCATGTATGCATTTGCAATCTAAGAAAGGAGGACTGAGGCCCTGTGGCCTCCCAGAACACCTAGCATTCAATTACGGAAAAGAGGTGTATTCCCAGGCATCCAGTACACCTTAACTGCCATTTCCTGAATGTTGTTGCACGCTCTGTAAAATGCACCTTTTGAAGAGAGAGATAGAGTTATAGAAAGAGAAAGACCGTTGCGATTGAGAAAGGGAAGGAAGGAGCGCGGGAGTGGGAGTCAGAGTTTGTCAGAGGCATCATGATAAGCAAAGGATGAGAGAAATGAAACATAACTCAATACCTCCTTGCTCCCTGGGCCACGTTTAGCATGCCAAATTGTTATTTTGTGTGTTATAAAGTCACCCTTCCTGACGGTTATCATTTAGTTAAAACAATAGTTTAATCAGCCCTGTCGGAGATCCAGTTATGCTAATAAACTACACTGCACACCTTACCAATACCAGGGATTTAGGCTACATCATGCCTTGCATATAGAAGGGCAAAGCTTAACCCTCCAGAGTACTGATCAGGCATGACATCCATAGGAAGGTAGGAATGTGGAGCAGGCCTTGTGCTACCAAACCAGCTGGCCGTGACTGCTCAGTTTACCTACAACACGAATGAAGACTATGCTCACCTTCCATAGGCCCGAGAAGTCAATCCCGACAGCATTATCCAGGCGCTAATGCATCACCTCAAAATCTCAACAGACAAACCTGGACAGGTAAGACATGTGCAAGGCCTATACGCAAAGGATCCTAATGTCAGGAAGATGCTCACTGGGCTGGCAAATGCGCTGTTGTGAGCCGGCACCGACCCTCCCCTGCCTTTCAAACAATCCAGAGGAGATATGAGGTGTGTTGGAAAGTCAAATGGGTAAGGACCATCCGTACAGTAACAGGCATCTTCTTTCTAGCGTGAGGCATGCAGGCAAGAAGGATTGGGGCAGCTGGGTAGTGAAACAAGAGATAATCAGTAACTAGCTTGCCAAGGAGCCTCTCCTACACTGTTGTGCGGGCTCGCTGCAGATCCATTGGCTTACCAAGCTTGGACTGTTAGGGTTTGCCAAGCTTGGCCGGCTAGGATTTACCAAGCTTGGATGGCCAGCAGCTAACCACATTGGAAAAGGGAAGGAACTGTAGATGACAGACAAGAACTTTTGCACATATAGATACATTTGACTGGAGAAAGCAGCACAAAGGGTGCATGAGGACGGACCACAGATAGGTGAAGTCTTTCTATGGGATCAGGGCAGCCAGTGTGATAATAGTAACAAAGGGCATTGTGAGGGGAAGAGCGTGAGCAGAGAGCCTGCTTTTGTCCATCAGTGCTCACACAGGTGGCTTCACCTCTGATGATAGCTGGGCTCATGGGTTCCCATGAGCCCAGCTATCATCAGAGGTGCCCAGCTATCATCAGAGGTGCAGCCACCTGTGTAAGTCATGGGCATCTCCTGTGGTGCTTCCAGACAGCACCGACACCTGCAGAGTCAGGGATCTGTGAGAGAACCTGGGCTGATTCCCGGCACCCAACGTAAGGATCAAGAATAAATCCGCGAACACCCAAAAGTTCCGGAAAGCCCAGAGCCTGCCCACACTGCGGCAACCACCCAAATTGGATGTGGTTTCTAAAGGCTATGGAAACAGCAACACTACGGACTACAGTATCCAAGAGAGTAAACCAACTTCAAATAACAAAAAAATTAGGTCTCATATCAGAGGGAACAACAATGCCAAGGGCCATGTAAAAGATGAACATTGTGATAGATAAAAATGACCTAACATAATTTGACAACATAGCATTTGATAAATCCGTAGCACCGCCCTCGATGTTCTATCTACTGCATATTCTATTTTCGCACTAAACAATTTGGATTTTTCTAGAGAGGAACTCTTCAAAAAGGCTTCTTGCGGATTTTTATTTTCAAGAAAGATAATGTAGGTGGCATTAGAGGTTTATTTCTTTAGACTATGTTTCTCAACTTTGTTCTCTTACTGTTGCTTTTGTGGTACAATACATTGGCGTACCTCTGGTCATTTTTGGAAACCCAAAATAATTGACTTGGTTTTTTGTTATCATCCTGCGTATATTTTACATTTTTGCAGATGAACTTTTGGTTTTGCCAGGAAACAACATGATGCCACAAACCTGGTAGACCATTAAAAAAAATGAGGTTACCCGTATGCTGCGTTTGTAGAAGAAAGACTAATGAAAGCAGGAATAGAGTGTGAGAAGATGCAGCAAAAACAATAGCTTTGTGCCAACACCAGAGTACGGAAAAATAAGAGAGATGGGCCAGAAGGAGACAAACCTTTGTCAGAAGGAAGACAACCTTGCATAAACACCGGATACCAGGCACAGATACTACTGTAACCATACCCAATGTCTGTACAACTGTAACTAAGCAACCTACTTTCTGTAACAGCGCCACAGTGTCCACAGGCTGTTTTGGCGCTATACAAATGAAAAAAAAAAGAAAATACCCCAAATGCCACCCGCACATCAACATCCTTGTTATCGGAAAAATGCACTACTTACCCAGAGAGCTGTGGCAGAGATTTAGTAGATGTCAGCTCTAACCCACTGTGTGCACATAGGAGTCATTCCAATTCTATTAGGTTAGCTGGCATAATGCCATACCCACCAACACAAAGAAACCATACCATAGAAATCTTTTCCAATTGATAATGTTCTCTACACCAGTCGTCGTGTCTGGGAACCATATGTTTAAATTAAACGTATTAAGTGCGTGTGTCGCCAAATTCTTCTGCTCTGTAACTCGCCACGGTAAGTGCCTGTAAGAGCCAAAACCATTGGTGGTGGCCTATTTGCCTTGAAATACATCTGGGCAAAGAGCATTCAGTTATTAGGCGATCTAGAAATGTTCATACCCTCCTGTATGCTCAATAACATTATACAGGTGTTCTGGACCGCCAAGTGTAATTTCCCACTTAATTGTTGCAAACCCAAAGGAGCAACACTGGAGCAGGATCCGTGACCCGCAGGGTTATCTGCAGCATTAACCAAAGCCACAGGGGGTTGCTTGTATTGTTCTATTGATAGGCCACTTCAACCCCAAAGACTGTGTGTGACTTTTACTTGACCATGACCATGCAGATCAACTGACCTCAATTTATTACAGACAGAATAAATCCTCCTTCTGCGTGATTTGGAAACAGTATATGGAAATTGGAACTTACCAGTGATGCTTGTTTTGCAGCTATTACTAGTTTTACATTCACAGGCTGTGCAGCATCTGTCGTCTAGTGGTTGTCCCAGAATAATTTAACTGGTTTAGTGGAGCAAAACGTGAGAAATTGATGGTCTGGCAGACCACAGTCCTTAAGCAAGCTGGAATCGCCCGTTGTTGGTTTTATATGAATATCCTACCACATTAGTTTCAGTTTACTTTACTCCCTTGGCACATTTACTTGCACCCTGCCTTTAACTCTTCAGGACCCAGTACGGCCTGAGGGCAGGATCTGGAAAGCTAGTATGTCCTTATCGCCCACAAAAAGGGCAAGGCAGTCTGCCTGGAGTAGTTCAGCACCCACATGCACAGCCCGATGAGGATGGTGCGGCTGGACTTACAAGGGAGCCGGTACCAATTACGAGTGACATGTGGGGTCATGAAAAGATGCTGGCCACGTCTACCAGGTGCCAAGTGCGGTCCGGGAAAGATTTTATCCAGCGGGAGGGGGCAGGGGGCGGAGCCATCCACCTCAGTAGGGTAAGGAGTGGAGATGGGTTTGGTCCCCAGGCTGCATCTCTGAGGTGCAGCTCGGGTGAGTCCCTTCCGGGCTCACAGTGCAACGCTCCATCTGATCATGGGAGTGCCATGCTGAGATCCGTGAGGGCAGTGGCGCTGACAGCATAGCTCTCAGCGTGGTGCTTCCATGATGAGAAGCAGCACTGTGACAAGAGCCCTGCTGACAGCGCCCTCCCACCTAGGGAATGACGGGACATCCCTGTATAAGCCAATTGGCAGGGCATACGAGATTTAATTGCCATACCGGTTCGTATGGCCTGGAACTTGGCCGATGAGAGAGTGCCACAACACGCTCCAAGGATATAATAACAATTTTAGACTTTAGTTTGTGAGTGCTGAATTGTCCATTATTCTATCGACCGTGACACTATATACTTGCATTCTAAACATAGCGCATACATTTTATACATGTCTTACCGGATATACATATAGTAGAGGTTTGTAATGAAAATACTCTGGAATAGTATTTAAGAACTACAGATAAGTTATATACAATGGGCAAACATAAGCAACTGAGGAGCACATGGACAGGGAGGAGCTTAGTGGCCAACATATACATGTCATTACATGACTCCTCTTCCAGAGACACCCCTATTGACACCTACGAATAAGTTTGCTAAACCAGTTGAATTATTCTGGGACAACCACTAGACGACAGATGCTGCACAGCCTGTGAATGTAAAACTAGTAATAGCTGCAAAACAAGCATCACTGGTAAGTTCCAATTTTCATATACTGTTTCCAAATCACGCAGAAGGAGGATTTATTCTGTCTGTAATAAATTGAGGTCAGTTGATCTGCATGGTCATGGTCAAGTAAAAGTCACACACAGTCTTTGGGGTTGAAGTGGCTCAGCACTTTTTCCTCGACTTTGCTGAGCGGTTGCTGCTTTGTTGTGTATTTCAGCACCATTGTTTGATGGTACTACTGATTCATAAGCTAAAGTTCCACACAGCTGTGCCACACAGCTCTAGGCCTGATAAGTCGCCGACCCAGTGCCCTAATGTCAGTCTCTTCCACAGTCTCCCCAGCACTGTCATGGTAGGCGCGCTCCCTGTTGGGTGCCTCTTGATTTTAGCACTCTCTCCTTCTCCTGGCTCTTTCCTCTATTCGCCAAAGTTCATTCCTCTCTTCTTTCCTCCTCTATACCTGCAACAATCCGGTACATGTGTGCTCCCCTTCTGAAATCCACACACTTCTCATTCCTTCCTCCCTTCTCTTCCCTTGGGACCTCTTTCCCCTGCTGCAGATATTTCATCTGTCCTGCCTCTTGCTGTTCTTCCTCCTCGTAAACTTCATATAAGACGTCAGTTCTAGCCGTCTTTAGACTTATTCACTTAGTTCTCTGCTCCTTCTTACTTTCTTACTGCTGATAATAATAAAACACATTGAAACATGTAAGTCATTAAGATTGAAAAAAAATGGTAAGGCCCCCGGAGTCGATAGGATTCCCATGGATTTTTTAAGATGAAGATCTGTGGGTGGCAACTCTTATAGGTTTCTTTAACCAATTAAATACTATAGACTATGTCCCCTCTAGCTGGAACCAGGCTGAGATTGTGCCTATATTAAAAAAAAGGCACACGGGCATCTCTTGCTTGAAGGGATGCTTCGCATGTGCAGCGCCACCATTATGGATTAAATACATTTTTTTCTTAAGCCTGAAGCTCTCGCACATAAGTGTTGGATCTAGACCCGGTGTCCAAACAGTAGTGCTTCAGAAAGCCGAAGGGGTGGCCCATGTGGCAGCCCTGCTTAAGACCTACCAGGGGACATGCCGCTGGAAAGCGATTGCCGTTGCCTTGGCTCTGACCGTGTGGGCGTGCATGTTGGCCAGCAGAGGCTTATGCTGTTCCTCGTAAGCTTCATTGATGGACGAGACATCCAATGGGCTATGGAGGCCTGATACCCCGGTCGTGATCCACCGAAGGTGACAAAAAGTGTGTCTGACTTGCAGAAGACTTTGGTTCTGTTCAAGTAGAATTTCAGGGCACGCCTGACATCAAGGCAGTGCAGAATTCTCTGTGCCTCGTTCTTGCGCTCAGCAAAAAATGCAGGCAATACTAATTCTTCGTTCAGATGGAATGCGCAAGGCACCTGAGGTAGGAATGCTGGGTGTGTCCGCAGGACTACCTTATCCCTGTGAAAACTAGTATATGGCTCTGAGGCGACCAGCGCCTGGATTTCGCTGATTCTGCGAGCCGAGGTGAGGCCAACTAATAAGGCTGTCTTGATGGTGACCAGCCTGATGTCCACAGACGCCATTGGTTTGAATGGTTTGTGCGCCAGGGCACCCAAAACTATGTTGAGGTCCCACACGGGGTGCAGCCTCTTGATGGGCGGGTAGAGCCTTGCGTGCCCCATCAAATGTTTCTTGACGATCGAGTTGGAAGAGGAAAAGGTCTCCTCCTCCATGTTTCTGTAAGCCCCAATGGCTGGCAGGTAGGTGCGGCAAGTATCTACCTGCACGCCTGAATGGGCGAGGTGCGCCGAGGAGACCATCTCGTCCAGGCTACAAGCCAGGGGGTTGATACCCTTTGAGCCTGCCCAGTGGCAGAACCTGGTCCACTTGCTCTTATACTGGACCCTGGTAGCATTGCTCCTGGTGCCCTGAATGATCTCTAGATTAGCCTGGGAAAGGCCCAGGTGACCTTTTCAGGAGCCACGCTCTGAGGGCTAGTTTCTGTGGAGCGGGGTCGATGACCATGCCCCCCCTGCTGCGTTAGATGATGTGCTGGGCCCGTTGGAAGGCAAATGGGAGGCCTCTCCGAAAGGCTGAGCAGTTCTGAGAACCATGGCCTGTCTGGCCACCACAGTGCTATTAGAATGATGCTGAGGTGGCGAAACTCCTTGATCTTAAAATCACTCTGTGCATCAGCGGTGTGGGCGGGAAGGCGTATGCTGTCATTCTGTCCCACCAAATCTGGAATGCATCGCAGAGAGCCCGGGCCCTGGCCCTGCCAGGAGGCGAACAGTTGGCACTTCTTGTTGTCCCAGGAGGCAAAGTGGGGGTGTCCATATTCGTAGAAGATCTCCTGCAATACTAAGCTGTTCAACTGCCACTCTTAGTTGTCCGCTCCTAGTCTGCTGATCAGGTACCTCCCTGCTTGTTGACATAGAACATGCTGGTCGAGTTGTCTGTCTGAATGAGGACAGCCTTGGCCTTGATAACTGGAAGTAAGACTCTGAGCACCAGCCAGATGGACTTCAGGTCCAGCCAATTGATGTGGTACTCCTGCCGTGTCCAGGTGACATGGAGGGGGGCCCCCCAGCACTCGAGAGAGGTGACCTGTGGGAAAGGTTGCCGGAAAGGCTTGCCCGTCCACAGGTTGCAGTCCCTGGACCACCTTGTGAGGTCCAGGTGAAGCGAAGGAGGAACTTTGATGATCTCTGACTGAGAACCTCACTCCTGGTTCCAAGATGCCGCAAAGTGCAGCTGTATCCTCCTCATCCTGAGTCTTGTGTGGGGGACGGCCAAAAGGACTGCTGCCATGAGACCCGGAGGTGTTGGTACCACCAGGCCGAGGTCACTTCTCTGCTGAGGAAGTGCGCAGTGGCCCTCTTGATGGCCCTGATCTTCTCCTCTGAAGGAAAATCTTTCTTGGAGCACGTGTCCCAGATGAGGCCCAAGAAGGTCAGTCTCTGCGTAGGCTGCAGCTGCGACTTCTTGAGGTTGAGTGTAAAACCCAGCTCGTGCAGTGTGTTCATGAGAGAGTGGGAAGTGTGGTGTACTGCTTCCAGAGATGTCGCCCTGACAAGCCATTTGTCGAGGTACGGGTGGATGTGGTGGCCCTGCGACCGGAGGAGGGCCGCCACGGTATTTATTAGCCTAGTAAAGACCCTGGGGGCCGAGTTGAGGCTGAAAGGAAGCACCTTGTATTGGAAATGCCAGCCCATGACCTTGAATCAAAGAAAAAAAGGATGAGGCTGCCAGATCGGGACGTGTATGCGTCCTTCATATCCAGAGAGCACATCCAGTCTCCCTTGCACAATGTCTCCGCTATCAAAGCTGGCGTAACCATCTTGAATTTTTGTAGAGGTAGGGAGAGGTTGAGGGTGGAAAGGTCCAGCACAGCTCTCAGGCCGGCCTGGTTCTTTTTCTGAATGGCAAAAATCCTGGAGTAAAAGCCCAAGCCTCGCTAGGAGGCTGGGACTTCCTCCACTGCCTGGCTCTCGACGAGCGACCGGACCTCCGCCAAAAGAATTGCTGTTCCAACCTGTGGGAGTGGAGGGGACGAGGGAGGAGAGGCTGGAATACAGAGGCGGTACCCCATGGATACTGCAGAGAGGATCCAGGGGTCCGCAAAATTCTGGCGCCAAAATTGTGCATGGAGAGAAAGCCTGCCCCCCACTGGAGACATGTGGACCCGGAGGGGCATGTCATGCCTTCTTTTCCTCTGAAGCTGTTCCCTTTTTGTTGCTTGCGCCGATGTTGTGTCGGCAAACGGTCAGGCTGCCTGGACCTCCGCTCTTGGAAGCCACAGAACCCTCCGTACGTCTGCCCTTGATCCGAACGCTGCTGTGACTGGGTGTACGTTTTGGGCGTGGTCTTGGTAAGGATGGATAAAGACTTGGCCGTTTGTGAGCTGTCTTTCTTTTGTCTAGCTCCTCATCCGTGGTCGAGTGGAAGAGGTTCCTCCCTTCGAAAGGAAGATCTAAGATGCGTTCTTGGACATCGAGGTTGAATTTAGTCACACAGAGCCAGGCTGTTTGTCTCATGTCCATGGTAATGCAGATGGCCCGGCCAGAGGTGTCTATGTGGGCCACGGTGGACTCCATGATGTCTTGAGCAACCATCTTGGCCAGCCCCAGTCCTACCTTGAATAGTGATTGGCTCTGCGGTGGAAGCTCTGGGAGGAAATCCACAATTTCCCACCCAAGCCTCTGGTTAACGGCTGCCAGCATGGCATCCGTGTTGGCTTGACGAAGATGCAGGGACGCGTGGGAATTTAGCTTCTTCCCATATGCCTCCAAGATCTTCTCCTTGCCTAACAGCGTTGGATGTAGAGGCGTAGGATGACTGCGGCTTGGGGTCTAGTGATGCTACAGTGATCACTGAAGAGTGCGGCTGAAGGTGGGCCGATAGCAAGAGTGTATCCGACTCTATCTGCCCGTACTTGGCATCCAGGCGTCGATTGACCGGCTGGACCGAGTGGGGCTTGAGCCAGCCCTTTTTGGCCAAGGTGACTACGTCCTTCTGCATCGGCATCCCCGTTCTTGCTGTGGGATGCTGCGCGAGGACTTCTGCGAGGACCCCCTCTGCTGGTTGCTCAACCTCAGGTTGAGGAAGGCCCAAGTACTCTGCCAGCCCTGCAAGACATTTGTGGAAGGCCTTGGCTGATGACGGGGTGTCGGGGTCCTCCTCCTCATCCGTGTCCAACTGAGGGTTTGGTTGGTCAGGCGCTGGTGGAGGGGTGCTGGGAGCCCAAGTCTGGGGAGTGGAGACCGGAGCCGTAGGCTGCAGCGGAAGCTGATACGGAACCGGCTGCACGATCGGTTGGGAGGCTGGAGCAGGCAGCTGAAGCTGCAGAGGGGCCAGGGGCGCCGGAACTGGGGCCTGCGGCACCGGGGCCATTGCCAGGAGCACATCCCTGATGGTGTCCCCGAGGATGTCCCCTATCCGAGGAGATTTCATGAGGCCGAGGAATGTTTAAAAAAATATGTCCTCACATGCCGGAGTAGTAGGCGATATTGACGGGGTAGCGGGCAGCTGCTGGAGCCGTTGCATGCCCTGTCCATATAGACGCAGTGGGAACCTGCCCTGCGCAAATGAAACACTAGACACACGTTCCTCCAACTGCTCCCTGCCTTGGTGCAGTATCGGGCGGATGTCTGAAATGTTTGGCACGGCTGCTACTTTGTCGAGCTGCCTTCCAAGTGCCTGCGTCGTGTTGCTCAGCTCACTGGGCCCGCCCCGTCCAGGACTCTTGAGCGTGGATCATGGGGCCTACCAGTTCCTGAGGCCTAGTAGGCGTTTCGCCCTCGGCGGATCTGCCAGTAGAACTGCGTATAGGCGCACCTTCGGACATGATGCCGGTAGAAGGCGTGGCCCCTCGGGTGAAGACCCGGTAAAAGAACCTTCCGGTCCCTCAGCACTGTCACCGGGAGGATCTACTGACCCCTCAGCCTGTAGGCCGGTAGCTGATGTAGCCTCGGCACTCGTGCTGGTAGGAGGACCTGAGCGGACCCTCCCGCGCAGGCGAGTCCTTGGCAAACAGCCTCCCTTGTGGGGTGCGCTGGAAAAGAGCGTCCTTACCTCGGGTTTGGATCGATGAAAGCCAAAGTCCTTTATGTCCTTTGGAGTTGATCTCTGGAAGAGCTCCCTACACCTGACTAGTCTGTTCTTCAGAGACCTCCAGGAGAGCGCGTCGCACATGGTACAAGCTTGCCAGCCGTGGTCTGGGCCAAGGCAACGTAGGCAGAGGGCATGGGGGTCTTTAGTTGGAAAGAGCCCGTTGCAGGATGGACACCTGCTGAACCCTGCAGAAGTTGACATGCGCCGGGGAGGAGCGTGATGCCTGAGGACTGAGTGCCTAAATGATAAAAAGACAGAAGAGAAGAATTATCCGCATGTGGAATTACATGGCCGAAGCTAAACCCAGGAGAGCTTGTGAATTTGGCCCGTTCCCGTCGATGCGGAAAAGGGGTCTGGGGTGTGGCGCTGGAGGACAGAGTCAGTGCGGCGCATGCTCCCAGGGCCGCACTCCCGCGCGCCTCTAAATTTAAAGGGGAAGAAGGTTTTTTCTGGTGAAAAAGGTTCCGTCTCCCGTCCCTTGGAAGGGATGCCCATGCAGTATGGAGGAAAGGGGACGGGACACAAGAGTAAATGAATGTTTCAGGCAACAGTATGCAAGTAGTACATGCGCATGTTATACAAATGTTGAATAAAAGTAACTCAACCTCCTTCTCATGGTTGCAGATCTAGTGTTAGCAGGGGGGCAAATGGAAATAGGCAAGTTCCCACCTGCTGCAGCCCATGTACCTCCACCCTTGGGCTGGAGCACCATTAAAAGATACCAAAGTCACGAGTGACATTTTTAAACTCTGCCTCGGCATAAACAATTCAGTAAAGACAGTTGGAGAAGGTTCTTGGAACCTTTGGCTGTGCATTCTCATGGTGGAGTATGGATAAGGGTGACCCAGAACATTCAGAGGTAGGACGCTACAGC
Organism: Ambystoma mexicanum; assembly: GCF_040938575.1. Taxonomy (NCBI): domain Eukaryota; kingdom Metazoa; phylum Chordata; class Amphibia; order Caudata; family Ambystomatidae; genus Ambystoma; species Ambystoma mexicanum. The sequence goes on along the minus strand of NC_090937.1, from coordinate 689,781,174 downwards.
ATTCTTTATAGCTGTGCAGTGCGGGCAGATTTTATAACAAATTAAGTTTTACCTATTATATTGATGTTTGTGTCAATGTCCAAAATACTGAACACTCCAAGAGTTAAACTATGTAATGGGTTGGGTGTTCTAGCAAAACTTGATCTTTGTGGTTATAGTTTAGGTCATAGGTCTTGTCAGTTTGTTTTCATGGTAATTTAAAATTTGTGTTAACTACTTAAGAGTTGGTTGGACTGTACAATACATAGGAACATTTTGAGATGTGTGGGTTATAGGTATAGATTTCCTCCTGTTGTTAAAGTTACTATTTCACAATAAAGGTTCAACCATGTATTTAAAATCTAATTATTGTAAAGGTTACTTATAGTCTCTTTCCATGTTTTATGTGTAAATGAGCTCCTTTTGTGAAAGATTTGATCACATTGCTGGGCACTATGCGCTTAATTAAGCATGTCTGCTCAGTATCGGCTGCTTGCATCTGAACTGTGTCATCTTGGGAGCTCATGTTCTATACCATTTCTGTACTGCTTGCTGTTGCCCAATGTTAGGCATCAAACCCAACATATGCAAAATTCAATAAAATATTACATCTCTGTATCACTCAGAATCAGGTGACAGTAGCAGGAGTCTGAGCCACTTGGAGAAGCAAGTTACAGTAGGATAGTAGGTGAGCCTGGAGAGAATCCACAGTGGCCAGAGGCGGCCATGTTAAAGATGTAGTTAAGACAGGCACGTATTACCGAGTTAAAGGTAATCCTGTAGCCTTATTTTTACATTTATAAAACTACCTCTCATTCAAAGATGGAGCCACTCTCAAGATGCTATCATACATTTTAGAGGTGTGTGTGTCTGCGAGACCTATATAGCTTTATATTATGTTAAGACCATACATAGAGCACTTCCAGGAGATACTTCCTTGCTTTTTTCTCCAGGGCAGGCCCATTAGTCACAGAATCTAATGATGCATATATTTCCTTGCATTTGTTGCAATGCAATCAAGACATCTGAGCGCAGGAGGTGGCAGGCGGGAGATATGAAACATGGTTACGCTTTTGGATTATGGCTGCTTTAACATCCATAGCTCTATGAATGTTAATAGCAGTGCGATATTTAGGCTTTCTGCTGCCCTTTAGCCAAATAAGTGCATGTGCCCCCCAACTTTACTCCACCTTTGCCAGACTCTGACCTTCACCAGATTCTGCCCCTTCAACAAACTGTCCACATTGTCCAAACTACGCCCATTCACCCCCATTCTGTCCCCCATTTTGGCTCCATAACATTATAAGGACATGTTAAAGGCTGCAGGGATTGGAAAGGTATTGCTTCCACTCTATTAATTCAAGCCTGTATTATGTTGTGTTAATTGAAAGAGTGTTTCCAGATCTCTGCTGCCGAGGATTTGGAGAAGGCAGAATGGGTCATTACAAGTTTGGTGGTATCCTGCCTTTAAATCTGGCAGAATACCGCCAAACTGTAGTAATATTACTGGCACTCGATCTGGGGGAATTAGCGCTGGATTACGAGTGCCGGCAATGGTGGTAAATCCCCATTTCATGGAGTCCACGGACTCCCTGGGGGATCATACTGTTGCCGGTAATACTGGCTATTTTTGCCAGTAAGGTACCTGACTTACCTCCAGCTCTTGGTTGGAGGTAAATCAGGAACCCCACTAGCAAACTTGGAGTATGCTGGTGCAGAAACGTGCAGAAACCTGCTGCTAAACAGAGTTACTGATACATTAATTCCGCAACAGCATACTCGTAATGAGGCCCAGTGTGTTCTACAGTTGAGTGCACTAGAGGTAATTGTTACGGCTAATTGTCTACTTTTAGATAGTTCCGAAAACAATCTTTTAGAGGAAGTGATAAGAACATAAGCTGTCTGCCAACTGGACACAAGTGTGAGAAGGATGGAATGAGGAATTTTGGTTTCATTGCGAATATCTGGTTTCTCTCACACATTGCCTGCTGTCACTCTATGAGAAGCACCTAGACTGGTCTGGAATATTAATGCAACATAACAAAATGTCTACATCCGGTCTTTTCAAATGGTAAAGTTTACATATAAAATATATGCAAGTGGTACAGGCACATCTTATAAAAATGTTTAATAAAAAGAACTCAACCCCCTTCTCATGGTTACAGCTCTAGTGTTAGCAGGGGGAAAATGGAAATAAGGCAAGTTACCTGCTGCAGCTGATGTACCTCTAATCCCTTGGACTGGAACACCATTCTAATATGGCAAAATCACACGTGAAATTCGTAAACTCTGCCTCGACATAAACACCAAAATAAAGACAGTTGAAGAAGGTTCTTGGAATCCTTGGATGTGCATTATCACGGTGAATGGATAAGGGCGACCCTGAACATTCATTTGTGTGAAGCGACAGTATTCATTGTAGCTGAACAATGCAGGCACCTTTTATAACAATTGAAGTTGTACATACTGCTTACATCATTAATATTTGTGCAAATGACCATAATACCCAACACTCCAAGAGTAAAATTAAGCAATGGCTCAGGCATTCCAGCACAATATTGCCTTTGTGGGTGTGGTTTAGGCTATGGGTCTTGCCAGCTTGCGTTTAAGGCAATTTAAAATATTTGTTAACGCCGTAGAGTTGGTTGGATTGTACAATACATTGGAACATTTTGAGATGTTGCAGAGGGGTTGCGGATTCTTACAGAGTTGGTGCTGTACACTTAGTTCACATGTTTAAGTTGAATTCAATTGCGTTTGTCATGTTTCAATTCCAAAAATGAGAGCTTGTTATTTCTATTGTGCCATTGTTTTTAATGTTATAAAAAGTGCTGACATGTGTTTCGACGACTTGCAGGGTCTTTATCAAGGCTGAGGTTGTCAATCAATGATCAGCAGTTTTTACATTTTTAACAGATATTAGGTTGAACAAGAGTGTTGCATAACATTAAACAACATGTGTGCCTGTGGGGAAAGGGTAGTACAGTGTTGCATAGAGTGTTAGTGACATGGATGAGAAGAACAAGTTACTTACCAACTGGTAACGTTCTTTTGACTGGATGTTCCTCCAAAGTATGCCACATCTTTCACATGTAATGTCCACAGCTATTACACTTCAGAAATTTTCCGACAGAGAGCGTCCTGGGTCGATGGCATCGGGTCGATGTCCCTCAAAGGCCTCCGTCGAGGGCAACGTCACCGGATGTTATAAATAGGACGCATGGCGCCCGTGGCCTCAGTTTATGTTTTTTCCTTCATGACGTGTGACATGCTCATACACAATGCCTGCTTCACTGTACATAGCCTTGAGGGAACGTAAGCTGCAACAGCATAGGAAATTCTCTAGAGGGGCAGGCTGGGAGGGCGATGTGGAATACGTTGGAGGAACATCCAGTTGAAAGAACGTTACCAGTTGGTAAGTAACTTGTTCTTCAGATGGATTATGTCCTCCAACGTATTCCACATCTTTGACAGACTCGCAAAGCAGTACCAGAAAATGGAGGAAGGAAAAGAATTTACAATACCCAATCAGGTGGCCGAATAAAGAACCGCTTTACCAAAGGGTATATCTTGACCATGGAGCGTATCCAGGGAATAATGTTTGACAAAGGTGTGGATAGAAGCACATGTCACTGCATCACAAATATGCCTAATAGGAACTCCCCGCTGCAGGGCTGTGGAAGTAGCCACACCCCTAGTGGAATGAGCTTGAAACCCTTCAGGAGGGTCCTTGCCCGCCAATCTGTAACATTCAGTAATGGTGAGGATAATCCACCTTGACAAGGTCTGTTTGGTAACAGCTTGGCCCAGTCGCTGTCAAGGATACCCCACAAAGAGTTGATCGTTCATTCTGACCCTGGAAATCCTAAAAATATAAAAGCTCAGAGCTCTCCTAGGGTCCAACCTATAGAGTCGCTCCTCTTCCTTACCAGGATGAGGAGGAGGATAGAAAGCAGGAAGCACCACTTTCTGGCTCAGATGAAACTCAGACACTACCTTAAGTAGAAAGGATGGACGTACCCTCAGTACAACCCTATCCTTGTGGAACACAGTAAAGTGTGACTTGGATAAAAGTGCCTGCAATTCACTCACTTTGTGAGTGGATGTAACCGCAACCAAGAAAACCATCTTAAAAGACAACAGTCTCAAAGGACAAGAGTGCAAAGTTTCAAATGGAGCACCCATCAGGAATTTCAAGACCAAATTCAGATCCCAAACTGGCACCTGAAACGGGGACGGCGGGAACACATTAGTGAGCCCTTTTAGAAATTGGGAAATCAATGGAATCTTAAAAAAAGAACATTCTTCAGACAGCGCCGCCAGGTAACCTTTAATGGTACCCACTTGAAGGCCGCCGTGGGCCAAAGAATGCAAGAAAGACAGAACCATGGGAATGGAACACTGAAAAGGATCGACACTGTGTCCTCTGCAACAGTCGCAAAACTTACCCCAATGGCAATGGTACAGGGATTTTGTTGCAGGCCGCCTCGCCGAAAGCAACACCTCCATCACGTTATCCAGGAGGTCCAAATCCTTATATATCAACCTTTCAGATACAAAGCGTGAAGGTTGAGAGTCTTGACCTCTGGATGGAGAACTCGACCACCCTCTCGCGAGAGAAGATCCTCTCGGTAGGGAAGACGGTGTGGAGGGCAGATGAACATTTCTAGAATGGCCGGGTACCACGCTCTCCTGGCCCAATCGAATAAAGAGGATCATGTGGGATCCGAACCTCTGCAACCTCCTTAACACTTGTGGAATGACGGGGACCGGAGGAAACGTGTACATAAGTGAGAATGACTAATCCATGATGATGGCATCTCCTAAGGCTCCTGAGCCAACTCCCACTCGTGAGAGACCGTGCCCTGCCTGCTCAGAGAGTCTGCCGCCGCATTCTCCTCTCTGGCCAGATGTACTGCCAAGAGTGATATTCCCTGCTGGATTGCCCTGAACCAGAGCTGCATTGCCTCTGCGCAACGGGAATGACCCTACCCCCCTTTTTTGTTGAGGTTATGCATGGCCACTGTGTTGTCCTTCATGATCAGGACACTCTTCCCCCGCACAGACGGCAGAAAAGCCTTCAGAGCCAGCCTGATGGCCCTCAGCTCTTAGAGGTTGATGTGGAATTTGGACTCCACCGGCCACGGTTGCCAAAACGACTCCCCCTTCATCAGGTTCCCCTTGTTGGCCCACCACAGACGATCCTGTGATACCAAGAGTGGAATCTGAACAGGATCTGACATCTTGCCTGAGAACTGTGACCACTGCATCTTGAGGACCCATTGCAGGGATATCATCCTCAGCCTGGTTTCTGGCACCAGAAAAATGCAGGATGCCATGAGGCTGAGCAACCTTAAGAATTAGAAAGCCGCGAGACACTGGGCATGTTGAAATGTGTCCACCATCTGCACAATGTGATGAGCCTCACCTTGGGAGGCAAGCACTTCCCCAAGGACGTGTCCAACACAGCCCGATGTACTGGAGCTGTTGGGAGGGTGCCAAATGCGACTTCTTGAAATTGAGGGAGAAACCCAGCTTGTGAAGGGAGCGGCAGGTGAGACTGAGATGATCCATCGCTTGCTCAGGAGAACACGCACAGATCAGCCAGTCATCCAGGTAGGGGTAGACGCGAATCCCCCCTCGCCTGAGATACGCAGCCACCACCACCATTAGCTTGGTGAAGACCCTCGGGCGGAGTTCAATCCGAATGGCACTTTCTGTGCTTTAGATGAATCGGCACATGAAAGTAAGCATCTAGTAGGTCCAGAGACACCAACCAATCCTGAAGTCGAAGAGCCTGGAGGACTTGAGAAAGAGTGACCATCTTGAACTTGTCCTTCCTGAGATGTTTGTTCAACCAACGCAAGTCCAAGATGGGTCTCAATCCCCCGTCTTTCTTTGGAATAAAAAAATAATGGGAATACCATCCCTTGTTCCTCTCCGCTACAGGCACCAGTAATATAGTGTCTTTCTCCAGCAGGGTCAAGATTTCTTGCACAAGGAGCAGATCCGGAAGCTTCAAAGAGACATTCCCCGGTGGATTGTCATAAAGTCGCTTTAGGAACGGAAGGCAGTAGCGGTGGGCTAATGTATCGAGAACCCATGCATCCGAAGTAATAGCTCGCCCTTCTTCGAGATGCTGAGACAGTCTGCCTCCAACCGGCGAACAATGGAACATGGCCTCATAGTTGTTTTGGAGAGGCTGCAGCAGCAGCTGAAGGCAAAGAGGCAGCTGCCTGAGTGGCTTTGGCACCCCTATTTCCCTGACTACCACGGGTACTTTTACGTTGGCCCTTTTGACTGGTGGCTCCTCTCGTCCTACCAAAAGAGGAGTAATAACGAAAGGAACCTCGCCTCCACTGCTGTCCCCTAGGATGAAAAGGCAGAGGTTAACGCACAGCTGCGCTCAAAGATTTAGTCGCAGCTTTTGAGGTCTGGAACCTCTCAAGGCTCTCGTCAGCCTTCCTGCCAAACAAATGCACACCATCAAAGGGCATATTCAAAAGACGGGCTTGCACATCCGGAGCAAAACCAGACTTCCGCAACCACGCAAATCTGCGTATAACGGTGCTCGCAGCCATGGACCGGCTAACACTGTTGGCCGTGCCCAATCCCGACTGAAGGGATTCACACATGGCATCCTTGCCATCTTGTACGAGAGCAAGGAACCCATCCCTTTCTTCCCTTTTGGGAATATGCTCAGCCGCTAGAGAAACAATTCCACAGAGAGTGTGAAAATCTTGCTAAGGCACAAGTGGAGTTGGCCGACTTCAGCGCCATGCTCCCCGAAGAAAAAACCTTGCGTGCCTAACCATTGAAGCGTTTGTTGTCCCTATTAGGAGGGATGGTAGGGTACGCCGCCTGCCTCGAGGTGGCCTTAGCCGCCTGAACCACCAAACTCTTGGGAGTGGGGTGAGAGGAAAGGTAGATGGGGTCGCTATTGGAAGGGTGGTATTTTTTAGTTAACGACTTGTTAACTGCTGGAAGAGATTCCGGTGTCTGCCAAGCAGCCGCCACCCTTTTCTGCAACGTCAAATGAAAAGGTAATACTGGGTCGGAGGACGGACCTTGATCCAAAATATCAGTTAAATCATCCTGAACAAAAGCTTTTGGAGGACTAGACCAAACAAGATACTCAGTGACCCTAGTAATCAGTCTCCTATAGGATGACTCAGCATGAGCTGCAGGCTCTGTTCTGCCAAACTCCACCTCAGGAGAAGTGTCCAAGCCACTGGCATCATGAAGAGATTGATGTAACTCTTCCAACTGACTGTTCCCGGACCAGACAGGAGCCACATCAGGCTTAACAGGGTCAAATTCCAAATCTGACCTCTCCTCATAGATATCATGACGCCGATGGCTGTGTGAAGGCAAAGTTTCGACATCCGTATCCGACGGACACGGCACCGACAGAATCGACAGCGACCTCAAACCCTTACAAGATTTCTGCGGTTTCGCCGGGGACGAAGACCGAGATCTGGAAGCAGCACGTCTCAGCGATCAACCCGAACCTTGTCCGAACGGGACCTCGAAGGTTCCCGATGAGCCTGAAGACGCACGAGCCACAGACCGAGAACATTCCCTACCGGCTTCTTCCTAAGGCACGGACGGAACTGTGCCCTGGGATTGAAAAATCTGCTCCCTGAAGGCTGCCCATTCCTCCGGAGTCAAGGACTTAGTGGGACAAGCCATTTTTCTCACGGCACCATCCCCCGAGGAGGACCGGGAAGGCGACCGGTGACATTGCTTCCGAGAATGCTGAGACGAGGAGGACGGATGGCAAGAACCACTTTGGGACCGAGATCCCCGGAACTCCTTCCGACGAGGAGAGTCGCCCCTCGAATCGTCAGCGGACATCCCCTCAGCAGCTTTACGGGACTTACTGGGTTTAGAACCCCTACCTACCTGTAACTTCCCCTTATGCTCCCGCAAGGCCTTAGCAGTCAGCGACTGGCATTTGGAACATTTGTCGGTGTCATGACTCTCTCCCAGACACCACAAACAAATGCGATGCGGGTCCCTAATCGCCATCTTAGACTTGCAGTCCCGGCAAGTCTTAAAGCCAGACCGTGGAGTCGGAGGGGTCGAAGAAGAAGACATATTCATGAGGAATACACGGGGCATGCTGAGTCTCCGAAGCAAACACGTTTGCGGAAAAAACGGAACTGAGGCTACGGGCGCTGTGCATCCTATTCATAACATCCGGTGATGTCGCCCTTGAGAGAGGCCTTCGAGGGACATCGACCCGATGCCATCAACGCAGGACGCCCTCTGCCAAAAGAATTCCGAAGTAACACAGCTGTGGGCATTACATGTCAAAGATGTGGAATACGTTGGAGGACACAATTTTTTCGAAGGTGGTGTTTAAAATCAATCAGCATATATACATCGGCAAATCAGATTGAATGTAATTTAATAGATGTAGTTTGTTACAGTTGGTGTGGGTGTATGCCACAAAAAAAAGAGGAGGAACAAAGCACCAAGGGGAAAAGGAGAGAAAAAGAGAAGGAGAGAATGTCAGTTGATTGAGGGTCTGGTAAAATCTCCTAAGAGAGTTGTATTTGATAGGAAGGTGATAGCTTACTGGGTGGTTTTATTTCATGTACGATAATGGGGGTGGCCGTATTGCTTGGCAAAGTACTAGGCACTGAATAGTGCTTCTGTGATTGAAAGTAAAAAGTCAAGAATCAGGCTGTTGGGTTAAGGTAAAATCACCCTGTTTACATATTCATCATGCCACGAAACTCACTGATTGTCTAAGAGACGAGCAAAAAGTCTGCGTGGTGTGGTCACAGTGTAAAGTGTCTGACGTGCTATCATGTGTGAGGCTCATCTATTCAAGTCTATATATCAAGGTGGGCTTATCAATAAGAACTGGCTAGGTCAAACGTGAGTTGCTGCAGTCAAGGGCATGGCTAATTGCTGCCATAAGGAGCCATGGGTCGTATGGCTATAAGAGTGAGCCTCTGAGATGACGAGGCTTAATACTAAAGTTTGCGGGCCTTCTTGCTCCCTGTGATTGAGCCCTGGGATCCGTGTTGTGTTGGACCATGGCTACATCATGGGTGATTTAGACTAAAAAACTAGAACTGCTGGTTGGGGTACTGTAATAACATGATTGGGGTTGAAAAACATAAGGCGACCCGTGTGCAGGGTTGAGCAATATACGGGCTAACTGGATCATGCTGGATGCATGAACACCATTAAAGCGGGCGAGATATTGGAAAGGCAGTAAAGCCTGTACCTGTGTATCGAGCATGCTGCTATGTGCCCAATGGGGAAACCCGTCGTCCGGTTAGAAGCAAGTCATATTGGAGAGTGCTCATACTAAAGGGCATAGTTTTGAACCAAGTGGCTGAAAGCACAATACATGTTGCCAATGTGAGCATACAATTAAAGAGAACGTGGGACGGCGCCCGTACCTAAATTAGGATTATCTATGTCAATGAACATGCGGTCGTGTTCGGCTAACAATGAAAAAGAAGTGGTTTGGCGCAGAAAGCATGGTGCGTTTGGAACATAATATCATTGGTTAACTAGGTACGGCGTCCGTGATTAAAGTAAAATTATCTATGTGCGAGAACACGTGGTCGTGTTCGGCTATTCGTTCCTCATTATTGCGCTTACCTTGGTGTGGCGGATGCTTCAAGATAACGTCTGCTCTCTGGCCGGTAGAATCAATGTACTGCCAGAGAACTTCCAGTTCATTAATCTGTATCGACTCTGCTCATTGGTTCTAAGGGCAGAGTTGTGATTGGCCCTATTGTTCCGTTAATGTGATAGTCCCTGTTTGTCATGTGCTCGCAGGTGGGAGTGAGTTGTCATGACAACTCATTCCGAGCCTGCAGAGTTGTATATAATCAACGGTCGCAATAGCATGTGGGCAACGCGAAGTTGGAGATAACCGAGTGGACACATATTAGCTATTGTGTGTGGAATGAACGTGAGATTGCAGCAAGAAGCATTAGGTAATTGAAAATACTTGCTAGTGTCTCCCAGAATATGGGGAAGGGACACTAATTAGCTATTGTGTGTGGAATGAGAGTTGGATTGCAGCACGAAGCATTAGGTAAATGAAAAGCATGCCAGTGTTCCCCAGCACATGGGATCTGGTGCTGCCTGATTAGTGTGACTCGTTAATGACATTCACAGTGGTGACACCAACGGTGTAGGTTCTATAAAGAGCATTGATCTGTGAGAGATTCTTGGATGAACCATATGGTTGCATGTGTGAGGGTATAGATATAGATGCCCTGTTGTAGTTTAAAGTACTGTTTCACAGTAAAAGTCCTACCTTATATTTAAAATATAATTAAGGTAAAGATTACTTATAAGCATCACACTTCTGCATTGCGTGACATACTTTGCAGTTGGTTCTCCTGGTAGGACTGAGCATGCAGCAGAATGCCATCAAAGACACATGATAAACCCAGCAGCGATGCCATTTGCCTGCTTAGCACTGAGCAACTTCTGTAAAGATGGCTGAATGGATATCTTAACGGGACACCTTTACAGCTGTGAAAAAGTGTGTACCTTTGGCACACAGTTTTTGTTCTCAACATTCTATGGGTTTGGGGTATCCTTTCACAGGTTTCTTGATGCACTTGCGCATTTAGATTTACTCTTCACATTTTAACTTCTCTATGATTTATTTCATGCTTGTACCTTTTGGGCAGCCACAGACCTCTGAAATGTTGGGTCTGGGGAGGGAAATGAGTGCTTGCTAGTGAACATCATTTTAGTGCCACCTGTGGGAACTCTGTGCTTGAATTAAGCATAGGCATGCCTTTAATATTGTAAAATGGTGCATAATGTTTAACCTTTACTTTTCTAAAGGGAAACCCCTAATTTCTGAAACAGTTTTGAAATGCACGTTATGTATTTGAATATAAAAGTGATTGCCTAACACAGTGTGTATTGATTAGAAATCACTCCAAAGATAATGTGACGTGGCACCAATAAAAACAATGTGGTTTTGGCTGTTTTACATATTAAGCTTTCTGGGAAGATAGGAATTACCAAAGTGCTTTATATCGGTCAAATATGTCTGTGAGAGTTGTATGACTGAATCACTAAATACCTAAAGCATGCTGCGTTTGGTGAATGTTTCTTTTTATATATATATATATATTTGTTAAACCAATGTCACCCTAACATTAAAGCGTTTACAAATATCAAGCTTATATACAAGTTTGGCAATCAAAGAAATTAGCTGTCAGAGTAGAATGATTGCTAACAACTCAACATTACTCACAGTGTTGTGGGGATGAGCCAGACCTGAAGAAACAAACTTGGCCTTATATTTAAAAAATGATGATGAGTAAATTGAAAATAAACTGCAATCAAATGCTGGACCTAGTCGGCCTTGTTGTAAATAGGTCTTTGGTTATTGGTATACTTAAAAATTCCTGTTATTTTTTGGTAGGGAAGGCCATTTCCAAAACACAGTGAGGACAGAGTGGAAGGGCATCCTGTACAGTTAGCATCCTTGTCGGGTGTGTCATCCAATCAGGTTGCTCAAAATCCAGGATGAACCTAACAATCCAAGACACGGTCAAGAGCAGGGAATAGTTTCTTACCTGTAACTCCATTTCTCCAGCATTGGTATCTTTCATGGATTCACATGCTTAGAATATTCCCCGTCGTCAGGCTGGGAATCCCCGGTACATTATATAGACCCTTTCCCGTAGGAAAACTTTTTCGACGCTATGCGTCCTATCCACCTCGTTTTGTATCATGCGTGCCCGCGCCGTCAGGACGCCATGATATAAATACAGGACCCGCCCCCGCGCTCCCTCAGATTTCGGCCCCCAAAGTAGTGGGGGAACCAGTTTGCATGCTCAGGGGAGGCAGGCGGGCGCATGTGAATCCATGAAAGATACCAATGCTGGAGAAATGGAGTTACAGGTAAGAAACTATTCCCTTCTCCAGCATTGGATCTTTCATGGATTCACATGCTTAGAATAGATTACATAGCAGTACCATCCCGAAAAGAGGAGGCGTGCATGCAAACTCACATACTTTCCTCACAATGCCGTTCCCTATGGTCGTGTACCCATCAGCAATAGTTAACATAGAGAACGAACAATATTCAATCATAATTGCAACAAGATCTAACCCCTCAACCGGGGCGTACCTTATTGGAATAGGTGTCGAAGCACCGCCTGTCCCATCCGAGTATCTTCGCCATGTTGTTGTGGCAGGCAGTAATGGCGGGTAAAAGTGTGTGTAGCCGCCCAGGTAGCCGCCATGCAGATGTCCCCCAGAGGGACTCCAGACCACAGCGCCGTCGACGATGCCGCCGCTCTAGTTGAATGAGCTCTTGGGCGTCGCAGAAGAGGCTTCCCAGCCTTGGAATGGCAGTACGAAATGGTAGACGATACCCATCTTGACAGTCCTTGCTTTGAAATAGCTTTGCCTTTAGCACCCAAACCATAGGCCACGAACAATTGCCTCGTTTTCCTGAAAGGTTGCGTGCGATGCAGATAAAACTTGAGAGCCCTTTTCACGTCTAATGTGTGTAACGTGCGCTCCGCTCCCGAGCATGGCTCTGGAAAAAACGTAGGTAAGACAATAGAGGAATGTTTATGGAACACTGAAGGAGCTTTCGGTATGAACTGTGGGTTAGTGGCAAGGACCACCTTGTTCTTGAAAAATCTTAAGTATGGTGGGTCTACCATTAGAGCTTGGATTTCCGAAATACGTCGGGCTGAAGTGATGGCCACCAGGAAGGCCAATTTCCACGACAAAAACTTTAGAGACGATGATGACATTGGTTCAAAAGGAGGTTTCATAAGAGACGCTAACACCAGATTGAGGCTCCACACCGGAGGAAATCTCTTCTCGGGAGGGAAACTCCTAAACAGACCCTTAAGGAAGTGCTTAATCAGGCGGTCGCTGAATAATGGCGCGGAATGTCGTTGACGTGTAAACCTGGAGATGGCGGCCAGGTGTACTTTTATCGACGACACCGATAAGCCCTTTTGAGCTAAGAACAGCAAGTATGGAAGGAGCTGTTCCGGCGTAATCGACTGCGGAACCAAACCTGAGTGATCCCCACACCACTGACAGAAACTCCTCCATTTGTACGAGTATGAAGTGTTTGTGGAAGGTGCTCTTGCCGCTTGCAGAATACGACGACACTCCTCCGGAATCGTTAGCTGACCAAATTCGGCGAAGTCAGGAGCCAGGCCGTCAACTTGAGGCTGTCCGGGTCGTTATGCCAAACAATACCCTCCTGTCGAGACAGAAGGTTGGGGATCTTCCTGAACCTCATTGGCTCCGCCGCCGCCATGTGCAGCAGGTCTGAAAACCACACCTGTCTGGCCCAATACGGGGCCACCAAAATCACCCGACATGGGTACTTGAGGATCCATTGCAACGTCCTCCGGATAAGAGGAAATGGAGGGAATGCGTACAGAAATTTGTTCGTCCATGGGAAGGAGAACGCATCCCCCAGTGAGCCTTGCTGAGGCCATCTGCTTGCATACTGCGGGCATTTCCTGTTGTCCTTCGTCGCGAACAGATCGATGGAAGGATGTCCCCACTTCTTGAATACATGTTGTAGTTGCTGGTCGTTCAGCACCCATTCGTGAACTTCGTTCATTTCCCTGCTGAGGGCATCGGCCTCCACATTTCTCACGCCTGGCAGGTGGAACGCCAAGATTAGCATGTTGTGTTGCAGGGCCCAATGCCAGATTTTCTGTGCCTCCATCGACAGGGACCTGGAACGTGTTCCTCCTTGTTTCCGTAGGTAAAACATTGTAGTCGTGTTGTCCGTCATGACACGCACCACGGAGTCTCTCAATTGAGGAAGAAAAGATTTTAGAGCCCACCGCACTGCTCTCAGTTCTAGCAGGTTGATATGCAGGGAGGACTCTTGTAACGACCACCGGCCTTGTACCTGTAACGTATCCAGATGAGCTCCCCATCCGCTCAGCGATGCATCCGTCACCACCGTCTTCTGGAACTCCGGTTCCACCAGAGGCATTCCTTTCGTTAAATGAGTAGAAGCTCTCCACCAACAGAGTGCTTGTACCAATTGTTCGTCGATGACCAGTCTGTCGGACCAGCGACCTTGGCTCTGCGCCCAACGGTCCGCTAGAAATTCCTGGCAAGGCCTCATAAACAGACGGCAGTTGTTTATCAACGGAATGCAGGATGACATGGTCCCTAGCAGGGACATGTATTTGCGCACCGACACCCTGGTACCGCATCTCCATTCCGACGCCTTGCTTTGTAGCTTCTGTATCCTTTCGCTGGATGGTCTTACAAGGCTTGTGTGCGTATGAAACTCCGCTCCTAGAAAGACCAAGGTCCTCGAAGGCTCTACGGAGGACTTGCTGAAGTTTATCGCGAAGCCCAGTTCCTGTAAGAGGGACATCGTGGCCCCCAGACTGTTTCGTGTTTGTTCCATGGACGAACCTCTGACCAGCCAGTCGTCTAGATAGGGATAGACATGGTGACCGTCCTTCCTTAAATGGGCCGCTATAGGGGCCAAACACTTGGTGAACGTCCTGGGGGAGGACTCGAGACCGAACGGGAGGACCTTGAACTGAAAATGCTTTCGCCCGACGACGAACCTTAAATATCTCCTGTGTCTTGGACGTATTGGGATATGAAAATATGCGTCCTGAAGGTCTAGCGACGACAGATAATCCATGGGTTGCACTGACCCGATAACCTCCTGGAGCTTTAGCATTTTGAATTTCGAGCTCTTTAGCCATTTGTTGAGTACCCTCAGGTCGAGAATGGGCCTCCATTTTCCATTTGGCTTCTTGACAACGAAGAACCGGGAATAAACCCCTTGTCCTTCCTGTGCCACAGGAACCCGTTCTACCGCTCCTTTTTGCAGCATAAGCGCCACCTCTTGTCTTAGAACTCGAAGGTGGGGCTGGGCCGAAAACACTGGCGGAAGACTTGGAGGCTTGTTTTTGAATTGCAGCGCATGACCCATGCGAATCGTGTCCAGAACCCATCGATCTGTGATGATGCATTTCCATTGGTCGATATGATGAGAGACTCGACCCCCCAGGACGTTCCGAAGGCCGTCATTGGTTGCTGGTTTGCTTGTCCTTCGTCGACGAGGGACCCGAGCCGCGTCTTCTGGAGGCTTGATAATCTCTGCCTCTACGTGCCGACTGGGATGCACGTCTGTAACCTTGTGAGGAGTATGAGGGCCTGTTAAATCCACGGTCCCTAGAGGCTCCAAAGCGGGAGTTTCCGGAAGCACCCCTGAAGGGGCGAAAAGAGCGAAAACTTCTACCTGTCTGGAGGGCGCCGAGAGACCTAGCGGTATCCGTGTCTTCTTTCATCCCCTTCAAGGCTTCATCTACCTTGTCTCCAAACAGATGTTCTCCTTCGCATGGCATGTCTAGGACTTTGTACTGGACTTCAGGTCTGAAAGTAGTACATTTGAGCCACGCTTGTCGACGCAGTACTACGCCATGATTGATTTGTTTGAAACCAGCCTCTGCTAGGTCCACCGCAATATTAATCGCGTGGTTCGAGGCCTCCTCACCATCTCGTACTAGCAACATGGCTGCTTTTCGATGTTCTTCCGGCAAATGTTCTAGGATAGGGGCTATTTTATGCCACATCTCCCTATCGTATCGTGATACAATCGCCAAGGAGTTGGCTGCTCTTACCGTCGTGGCGCCGACTGAGAGCACCTTTTTCCCAAAGGCGTCCTGCCTCCTGGCCTCGCTTTCTGGTGGGGTTGAACATTTTTGCTGTACTCTGGCCTTCCTAGCCGCTGCCGCCGATACCACAGAGTCTGACAGAGGCTGTGATGTTAGACATTTTGGAGTGGACTCCGGAGCTTTAAACTTTTTCTCCGTACGCCCCTTAATAGCCGGTTCCGAGAACGGATGACGCATCGTCTTGAGGCCTTCTTGCCACACATGGTCCAGGATTGGGATGGCAAATACCGATTTCCTCCTTTGACCCATGTGATCAAAAAGAAAAGAGTCTTTCTTTTGCTCCTCAGGAATTAAGCCGAACTCGGAACACGCTTTTCCCATCATTGCATGGAAGGCTCCCACATCATCCGGAGGAGATGGTTGTGCCTGGCTCCTCGTAGACTCTACCTCTACATCCGAATTCCATGTTGGGTCTCTCGACGGTGACAGGGAAATGTCCGACCCTGAGTCACCTCGTATAGAATCGGACTCCGATAGCTCACCCTCCTCCTGCGCTCGAGGACGATCCTTCACCGCCTGGGAGGCCGACGGGCTTCTGGTCGTCGAGCGAGCTGCTTGAGCTTGCTCGTCGACGGAAGGTGCAGAAAATATCAACGATGAAGTGCCAAGCTGAGGGATCTGCGTATCCAGACGCTGCAGGAGCTTCTGAAGTGTATTAAGCACATCCAGAGACAAAACCGTCTGGGGGGTCAGCAACGTCGAGGATAGAGGGGCCACACCCCCACTCGCACTCATCGTCGACGTATTGGAAGGCCGTAAGCCCAAGTCCGACGGCTGCATAACCCTGCCACATTCTCCGTCCACCGACGACACCGACAAGGCCGTGTCTGGCTGCAGTAGGACCTCAGGGGGGGCCGGGTCACAGACCTCTGGCTGCCAGGCCATAGATTGAGTCACCGTCGACGAAGGAATCCCCACCGCTGCTGCCTGAATAGTAATAGGCATCGTCAGCGACACCGGGGTCGACGAGCAAGTAGCCGGCACCGAGCCTTTAGACTTCGTAGCTGATTTCGTTGCCGACTTCCCTGCTGAAGAGTCTCGACTCACGGAAGACCTAGGACGGTCCCCTGAGGAGGATTTTGATGCCGCTTGCCTCTCCGTCTTAGAGGATGAGGAGGAGGAGGACTTTTTGCCAGCATGCTTCTCCGTATGCTTGTCCGCAGGGCGTTTTTCGACAGGCCGCACCTTCTTCGAGGGAGGTTCCGACTTGCTCCTGGAGGCCGTGGAGCCAACTTCTGATGCCGGATAGGCACCCGCTCCGTCGTTAAGCCAGTCGACCAACCTTCTTTTTCGGTCTTTAAGGGTTTTTTGGGAGAAACCCTGGCATATCTCACATGTATCCGCCGTGTGGTGCGGGTGGAGACAGTAGATACAATCCATGTGGGCATCACCTTCATAGACTTTTTTGAGTCCACATGTCGCACAAGGACGAAATAAAGCTTTTCCGGACATATTTTTTCCAGAATGTAACGTCGCCGAAGCGAAAATACAACCTAATTATGACTAGCAGTAACCACGAGGATCCCACTACTTTGAAAGACGGTTGAAATCTGAGGGAGCGCGGGGGCGGGTCCTGTATTTATATCATGGCGTCCTGACGGCGCGGGCACGCATGATACAAAACGAGGTGGATAGGACGCATAGCGTCGAAAAAGTTTTCCTACGGGAAAGGGTCTATATAATGTACCGGGGATTCCCAGCCTGACGACGGGGAATATTCTAAGCATGTGAATCCATGAAAGATCCAATGCTGGAGAAATCAGATTACTCGATGCACCGGCTCCTTCAGTCTGCCCGTCATCCACGACCCCACCCTTCACCTCCCATTCTCCTTTTGTGTGCCCATTTTCCAGCCACCCCTAGCCTTCAGCCCTTTGTCCCCCGTTAACTTAACAGCTCCCTCAGATGCCTGCAACACTGCTTCCTGAATCTGCCATGGAAATGGAAGAGGGGCTCTGAGAAACTAATCACTGCCTCCCCATCCCCCAAGCAAAGTGCATGGCTGTTTTATTTTTTTTAATTGATGTTCGCATCCTGCA
Source organism: Ambystoma mexicanum (assembly GCF_040938575.1). Classification (NCBI taxonomy): domain Eukaryota; kingdom Metazoa; phylum Chordata; class Amphibia; order Caudata; family Ambystomatidae; genus Ambystoma; species Ambystoma mexicanum. The sequence goes on along the minus strand of NC_090937.1, from coordinate 689,763,455 downwards.
GATTTGCCTCGCAATGCTAATTTGCCTCAGTTGGCTTTACTGTACGAAGTAACAGCACCGAGGCCTGGTGTTAAAGCCCTTGGTTCTCTAATGATACAGCTTGGGCCCTGGCCACTATCAGCCTGTGAAGCCCACTAAACGGGTTCATATTGCTCTAACAATTCTTTTATGTCGATGAACTGAGAACTGACCATGAACGCATCCTTACCCCGGAAACTCTGAAATATTCTCCCCGGATGGCCAATTGTGGGCCTAATGTTGCAGAAATTCCATCCTCACAGCCAAACCATGGGGCTATCCACATCAGTGTACGCTTTTAAATGGTATAAACATTTTGATGTTAGGGTGAGTGTTGTAAAAAAAATGAACAGAGCACCAAGATCAGTGTGCATTATGTACTTAGAAATTTTAACATACGACCCTTTTATCACTGATATATTTGGCAACTATAAGTACATGTGGTCATTCTTATGTTCCCAAAATGCTATTTTATTTGTTTTTTGAATTAGGTGTGTTATAGTACGAGATACTTGTTACACCAACATATATGAATAAGACAAAAGATACATTATCTTAATCCTAAAGTCCCAAATAGTAACAATGCACTTATTAAAATATTTACATTTTACATTAATAAATGACCTAATTTTAAATATAAGTACAATTAATAGTGGATATTGAATCAATGTAGTGGCTACTCTACACACGTTGTGACGAATTGGAGGGTGTTGTTCCTTCTCCCCTAGGAGATATCTTTCCCATGGGGCCAGGGCAGTGTGTCCACAGTACAATAGTCCCCCTGAGGGTGGTGCACTGAGGGAGGATCACATGGGGGAGGAACCCCCTTATGGGATTAGGGACGACCATGTTCAGAGAACGCGGTATTCCCCAATGTTACTACACCTTAACCCTTCTCCAATGTTCAATCCGCCCCTCCCGTCTTTTGATAGGGATGAATGTTATTGTCAAGTTAGCCAACCTAATAACCTAATATACTTGGCAAGGTACAAACCTCAGAAAATGCAAAGTATGTTACATCTGACTGTGTCATGTACTGAGAAGAAGAAGATGAACAGGAGTCCAAGGATCACTCTGGAGAAACAGAGTGAGCACTCTAGCTTCTCAACTAATGTGATTGGAGTTTATACCACCGCACCTGAGATGCACACAGAGAGCTATCCTCTAAAGAAGAATCTGGCGAGGCATGCAGCGACGAAAGGGACGAGAACCAGCAGGAAGGAAGCTGAGAGCGGAGTGGAAGAAGCCAAGCGCGGTCCAAGAAGCAAGGACTGTTCAGGCTGCTGCCTTGTGAAACCTCTGGGCATCTAGACCACCATGGAAGTGCCCATGAGACAGGACGCCCACAGGGGAAAAGCAGACATCTGGAAAACTGCTGCAGACCGCGAAGGAGCCCCGAACACTAGCAGATCCTCAAGAGATGCAGCAGCTGCTCGGAAACCGCTGGTACTTACCAGAGGGAAGCAAACATGTACATGGGTTACCAGAGTGGTGCTTGAGGTGTGGGGGAGCAAGGGGGTGAAGGCAAAGCTGGATCAAGAGGGTCTGGGACCCTGGCAACAAAGGGGGAGTCTGGGACAGGCACCCATATGAGAAACTGGAACAAAGTAAATCAAAATATTGTCAGTCTGGGACCCGCACTTAAAGAGAGATAGTCCACGCTGCGACTATTGCTTGGCAGGAGTGGAAAGCAAGCAACCGTGAATATTACGAGTCTGGGACTCACACCCAAAAAGGGACAGTCCGTGAGAGGATGAAGGCTTGGCAGGAGAGTATAGCAGGCCGGTTTGAATATTGCGAGTCTGGGGCCCGCACCCAAAAGAGGGACAGTCCATAAGAGGACAATTGCTTGGCAGTGAAGTAAACCAACCCATTCTGTATACTGTGAGTCTGGGACCCGCACCCCAAATAAGTGAATAACGCATAGGAAAGCAAGTCGTACGCTGGGCAAAAGGAGTGTGCCAGATTGGTGTGATAAATCGGAGAAGCATAAGGAGCATATTCTTGTGAATTTCCTACTAATATTTGTATAAGCAAGCACAGACATGAGAGGCCCCAAAAGGAGAGAAACACTAGAAGACGGAATCTAGGGGAAAGGATTATAACCCTGACCGAAGAGTTCTACAGTTTTGAACATTTCTTGATTTTCGCCACTTGCAGGGCTCAGGTCGAGGGTACACGCTGGGGGACGCAGTCCCCCCACTTTATTCAGAGGATGGACTCAGTCCCCCCCAGCGAAAGTGAGAAACATTGAATGTCCTCTTTGAATATATGAATTAAAGCCGATCTCGGGGATCAAACCACGTCATCGGGACTCTTCATCACTGCACTATGTAACCGGATGAAGAATAACAAACAACTTAAGGTGTAATGTCCCATCATGGTACTGCAAGTGCCAGAGAAAAGATTTGTATTGGTTCTTGAAGTTTAAAACATGCACACCTTTTAACGTTCTCAAAAACACTAATAGAAGAAAATATCCTCTTGGTTTTGTGTGAGTGTTGATTTTATGAAAGGCAAATGCCATTCGTCCTGTGCAATGTGGGTGGTTATGATTGCAAAGCCAATTTAATGAATGTGCATATATCACCTTGATTTGATCATTTCTGGCAGCGTCACATCTCATTCATGTGTTCATGAGTGCCCCCACTTTTATTTTTAGGACTTGACCCCTGGCCACTTGTGATTACCCAAGAGACTGGGAACTTTTCTGTTGGTTGGATCTACAAAGAACACTTTATTTTAGTTTTAGAAATTAATTGGTTTACGTCTAAATCGTGGACATTCTGTGATGATATGCCTTTGTGATTCTATCTTACTGTCGTCCATGCAAAAAGACAGGTTTTTTTGTCCGTCGGAATTGTATGCAATTTAATTTTATGCAAAGCAGCCAGGGGCCCTTTACCTTTCCCCTGTCTTATATGGTTATTTTGAAAGATTGCAATAGGTTGTCTAACAGACGTTCCATCTTGGAATGATAACCGTTTATCAGAAAATAATACATATACGTATTCCAAGTTTTCATGATCTGCGTTACATGCGTTTCTTTGTAAGTTAAGTGTAATGTTCTTGTTATGGCTAGAATATATACTGGATGTGCTCATTAGGAATGAACATGGCAACATTTTAAAAAGGACTACTTGGCATTGTTAGTACAATTAAGTAATGTCCTTTTTTTTTTAATAGCTGCTTTTGCAAAAAAAAAGAAAACCGCATTCCAGCCTCTTCATCCTATCTGTTTTTCTCTCTGGTCTGGTTGCAGTGCTGTCAGCAATGGATATGGGGGCTCTACCCAATGCCTACCAGACAACGTGACTACTGCCCACAGAGAGAAAGACAGTGGCGTGTCCAGACTCTTTGACTGGGATGGCCCAAGGGGGGCACTGACTTATGCAGGGGTGGCATGAAGTACGAGCGCGCGCGCACACACACATAATGATCGTGGTTTAGGATAATGGGGTGGCACCTGAGGTGGCCAATCAGATTCCAGGGGTAGGACGTGCCATCCCAGGTCACTCCCTAGACACGCCACTGGAGAAAGAGAGCAAGAGAGAGTGTGAGGCAGAGAGATTGAGAGAGAGAGTGCAAACAGAGGGAGCGAGAGATTTAGAACGACATACGATATGCTGGGGACTGCCAGTTTATAATACTATCCCAAGGCGCTATCAGCAATAGTGGCCCCTCACAGCATATGCAATAACATCTCGCATAATATATGAAATAATGGCCCAAGGTTATTCTTGACCATTGCCACCTCCTTGAGGCTGCTGGGACATCAGCTGCCAGACAAGCCAAGAAGGCAAACAGCTGCAATGTCTGTCTACCAGCCCAGGCTTCCTGGTGCTGCAGAGCAGACACCCGGAGGCATGTGTGTCTGCCAGTGAGGGGAATATGTGTTACTTGGGTGTGGGGGAGCCAAAGATGTAATGGGTAGAGCCAAGCCAGAGTGAAGCTAAGCGGTCTGGTTTGGCTCTATGAACCGAACATGCGCCAAGCTGGAAAAAGCACCACATCTAGTCCCCTGCCTCCCCACCCAGTAAAACACAAAACCCTTATCTGGCGTCCTGCCAACATCCACCACAACAGAAAATACATACCTGGTGTTCTGGCAGCCAGGCCCGGCCTACTTACTCCCCACCCCCCACAATACAAGAACAATAAGTGGCGTCCTTCCTCATGACCGGACATCACAATACCCATACTCTGCCTCCCACAAGCCAAAAAACACATCCCATAACTGGCGGCTGGCCGCCCCAAAGCCATAACACATAACCCTTACATGGTATCTTTCTGCATACTGCCATAACACAAAACTTGTGACTGGTATCACTGGAGATAAGGCACAGATCAAAACATCTGCCCAAGATCACACACTTTGCTTAAGAGCTTAAGCCAGGATTTAAGCCCGGTATGCATTTAATGCAATTTAACAGATATTTTTTCACTACAGATGACACATATGTGACATGTATAGCAAAGGGCCCAATTTCAGACAAGAGGTTGAACTACAAGTCTTTCAATGCTAAGAAAAAAACAGGATTGGACAAGAACATACCGAATTGAATGGGGTATAACGGCATGTACGACGTGTGACTTCAAAGAGCTAAAATAATACTCCTTTTGATTGACAGCTTATTTGGACAGCAGACAAACCACATTATAAATCGACCTGTCAAATGCATGAAGCATTGTTTTGTAGCTTTATTTTCTCATCCTCAATGGAAGACTATAAGTACCAGAATGCAAAGCAATGTCACCCTACAAAATTTGCAACGTTACTTTCAAGGCTTAAAGACACACACCATCAGAAAACAAAACCCTGTGGCAAAGTCGCCTGTTGTAATCATTGATTGACATAGGCATGCAGCTGTTATTGTGCACGATGTGAAGAAAATCTGAGTCCATAAAAAAAAACGATATTTTGCTCATGTCAGACCAGAACACATTCTTGAAACAAATGTTGACAGCCAGCGTCACTGTCTTGGAGGAAGGCAGACAGTGGAAGGTGGGGGGCATTCGGGAATAATTGCCTCCCTCCAATATTATCAGCTAGCATTCACATCTGCCCGTTTATTTCTCTATACGCATCGCTTCTGTAGGTGTGTACATACAGAGCTGCCCACTGAAATGGGCTGCTGATAACGAGGCGTGTGAAAAGAATGTGGACTCGGATGACTGCTTGCCAACGTGACGACTCTGCCGGCACCAAGGGGGCATTGCAGACCCCCAGCAGCGAAGCTCTGTGTCAGGTTAAGGGCGGAGGTCAGGCACATGCCACCCACCATTGGACAGGTTTTTTCCCTGCAAAAGCAGGAGGCGTTCAGATGTTCTGACTTGAGGCTTGAAACCCAAATGTCCCACCCCTAGCCTGACTGTATCCTTCAGAGGGGGAAGTAAATGACCAGCTTATCAGAGGGGCCCAGTGACACATGGAGAAGTTTTATTTTGTCTGCTGTGCCAGGCATGACCCATCAGTGGCATGTGCTATGCAGCATAGCGGGGCAAAACTCTACCAAAGACCCCGAAAACATTGGAATACATCACATCTTATCAAACACTGCTCCCTCAAATGACTTTGACACACACCACTTGGAAAAACATGGGCACTTTATTGGAGTCATCATAAGGGGCAGTCCTAGCCCCGGTCAGGCCACAGGTAGGCCTGGACTACAAATACTTTTCCGGGTGGCCTTGCCATTCCTGGGTTTACTTTTTCATTTTAAAACCGGCGAGCGTTCCTCACTTCGGTTTCCGTTCTTGTGAGAATGGCCCACCCTGGTTACAACTGCCAGTTTGGTCACTCCCATATCCTTTCAATGGAGCGAGCCAGCATACCTCCTTCTCTAGGACTACACTTATAACTCCACTTGTGACAGAAAAACATATTAGACACATTGCCAGGGTCAGCTGGTTCCAGCCGGATCCTGGGGGCACGCCCTTTCCGCCCACCCACAGGATAGGGGAGGTGAGACGTATGTAGGGGGCCAGAGGGGAGACCCACTATGCCGGCTGCCCCTCTAGCAACCCCTGCGTGGGCTGCGGCATCCGCTCAGCATTTCTGCTGTTAATTATAAAATGCTTTGACTGACAAAGTGTAACAAATTATTAGCCTCTTGTTCTCAAATGTTGTAATTCAGCGGTTTGTTTGGAACATGTTCTCATTTGTTGAAATAAGCTAATCTACCTGGGGGTGATTTTGGAATAGAGAGAGAGATGAAGATCTGCAGTCACGGAACGGCTATGCAATAGAAAGTAATTGATGTGCATCACCGAGGCAACCTGGACATTGCCAGTCTCGGAACCAAGAAGAGACAACTGATAAAAACCATTCAATTTTCAACGGATATAAGACAGTAATCCAATATCCGGAGCATATGAAGGAATTGCGTAAACACTCTTCAGGCAGTAATTAAACCACTTAAGGACAGCCCGTCACATTGCCTCATCCTGAATGCATTACCTGCCGCATGTACGAAATATAATACATTTTTAACAGAAGGAATCTTAATGGGCTGCGTTCTGATTTTCTCTGCAGTTTCATCATGTGATCTCTGAAGGTACTTCTGGTGTCAATTGGCCCAGCAATTTGGAAGGAGTGTCACAGGGTGCCTTAAGAACACCCCAACTCTTGAAGACAGTTCAAGGGGGTCCAACTAAGGGCCATCCCTCTCTCTCTCTCTCTCTCTCTCTCGTCTTCCAGTGGGGTACCTCCACCTGAGCCCAAAAGTCCCTAATCCCTGAGATGGTCACTAGAGATTGGTAACCCATACCAGCTATAATCTGACTAGCTAGTGGTGAGGGCTTAAATGCAAAAGTTCTTGCAGGTGTATCCTACGCTGGTGCACCACGAGAATTATGATGAAATTCAAAACAGGAAATTGTGCTTTCCAATCACTCAGGGTTCACTTGCTCTTACCACACTCTTGCTCTCTTTCACCGAACCCTGATGTTCTTTCCTTCGTTTCCCTTCCTTCTACTCCCCTTCTCCCACTCTCTTATTTTCTCTCACTCTCTTTCTGGTCTGTCCCCCCAATGGCATTTAGTCTCATGCCAACTCCTTTCTCCTACCCTCCACTGTACTCTCAATTACTTCCCACTCCTACTACTCGCCACTATTCTCCACTCCCACTGCTCTCTTCATCCACTGAGCTCCACTACTCTTCACTTCCACTATTCTACACTCCAATTTCTCTCTTACTCTCCACTCTCACTACTCTCCACTCTACACTACCTTCCACTCCTCTTGCATTCACCCTCCCTTCACTCCCCCACTCACCGTTCTCACTTAGTCTCACTTACTCCCCTATTCTCCTGTTTAGTTACACTCGCTTATCTTACTCACCATACATGCGTTCTCACATGAAAATACCACTTTTTCTCACCAACCAATACCTCACCTTCAACAGTCGTTCTGCTAGTCTCCTCCATGCTGCACTCCACTGTCCTTCCACCACCTGGTCTCTTGGTCCTCCTCCTCGCTTCATGAGCTCACCCGACCAACCCACATTCAGGCGTTTCACCTTCCCCCTTTTATACTGTTCTGTCTGAGATGCAGCGATCTCCTCGCCATCCCATTCACTGGAGCACTTACCTGCTCTTGTTGGCCAATCTTTAACTAACTTTTCCCCAAGGGCCAGGTTGAACAGGGAAACATGCATAAAATGTCCATTCAGCCCATCCTACTTTTCCCATTCTGATCCTTCGTGATGTCCGCCTGACATTAAGAGAGGCAGTCTCAGTGTCCTTGGCACGTTGCGGTGTGGTACCGGTACTGCCAGTATATGGTAGGCTGGGTGCTTCATAGCTTTGGTTCTTTGGTGTCTCTCGAACTTTCATGAGTTGGATAGTTTCTCGTTCGCCACTGGGATTTCTGGTAACTGGAGTCCTTGAAGTCTCTCTCTCTCTCTCTTGTGGGTTGGATCACTTATGGTGGATAATTTATGGTTCGCCACAGAGTGGAGAGAAAACTGGGCAGCACATTGTGCAGCAGGCATGAGATGATTAAAAGTGGTATTTTCCACTTGCAATCAGGCACAGAAGGGGGATACAGGGTCCCAACTCCCTTACCCCACAACTGGGGAGGACAGGCTCTGGAAACCACCTTGATATGTCTCATGCCCCAGATTGAGAAAGGTCCCAATACCCCATTGACAGGCTCAGGTCCCATGTGCTGTCACTGATCACGACTTTGGCGGTAACGCCGGTGGTATTACCGCCGGCAGTATTAGCCCTACCGCCGAACTACCCGGCGCTAATAGCGCCAGATCACGAGTTCGGCGGTAATGTTAATCCCCATTCCCCATTGAGCCCATTCGGGAATGCCCCATTCCCCATTGGGCTCAATGGGGAATTTTCACGCTCTTACCGCCGGCGGATTTCCCGCCGGCGGTGATTGCATACATTTTCAGCGGATTTCCCCCCAGCTCAGAGCTGGGGCGAAATCCGCCTAAGTCCTGATTTGGCGGACCCTTAAATCCAGCGGTAATAGCGCTACCGTCGGATTTAAGGGTTAGGGCCAAAGTCATTATCAGGACCACAGTGGGCACACAGCTTTCACCAATGGTACAACTCCTGACTTTCAGTGCTGTGATATGGAGGCAGGGTGAAATCGGTTGTGATGAAAGAATCATTGGCAGGAGATGGGCTCTTCTCACATCTCCCTCACCTACAGCTTGAATCTGCAGGATTGGCTGCTCTGCGGGTGCACTGCCCACCACCCCCAGGCCAGCATGAGATGGGGTATGCATAAGCTACACAAAATGATTTGCAACGGTTTGCTCGGTTAGAGACCTTGTGAAGCGGTGATTTTTCTGTTAATTACTGAAGGAAGCGATTTCTGGGGCTATGCTCAATGCATGTGGTAGACCGTTCCAATTTTTGGGGAGAGACCACTGGAGAAGGGTTGATTTCAAGTCTGTTGCTTCTGGATTTTGGGTTTACCGGGTGCATGAACATGAAGTTTGGGGCTACTGCAGTGCCAGCTACTTAAATCGCAGGTGTCTTCTGAAAGTTAACTGCTTAGTTTCCTTATGGGGAGCAGGTAGTGGACTGGTGAACAGTCTGACAGTTGGGATGGAACACCAGCTACCTCCTATTATTCTTGCCCTAAAGCTGGGAATGTTTAAGTTGCCATTCATGGTAGAATGGAGTTTCCTTTTAGGACGCAATATGATGCACACAGTGGCGAGCTGGAGCATTTTGGATAGATATATAGATAAGAAGAAGACTTCCATTGGCCATTGGCAACCAGTGAAGTGGAGGCAGAAGCGACTATGCTTAGTCAACTCTGGAGATGTGCATTACGAGCCAGGCGGCCGTGTTCTGCACTCACTGAACAGGCCTCATTTGATTGCTCTGTGATCAATGCATTCAAAACCCTAGCACATTTATCGCTAGGACTCCATGTGGGAAGGACCAAAATGAAAGGTAGTCTTCATTTTCGTTGTTGAAAATAACAAACTCTAGACACTGATGCAATCGGTGGATAAAGAGAAAGCAGAGACTCCACAAAGTCTCCTATGTTTGATGCCTGTGGGAAGTACCTTGCACATTCAGACCAATACATGAAGCAGCACAGATGTTTTGATGTGTAGGTAACTAAGATCTCATTTTTAAAGTTACTTAGCTAACAAAATAAGTTACACGATTCAGAAGAAAGCCTAAAGAAGGTCTCACATAGACTCAAAATCTCCTCTTAATCTGACAAGGGTTCTCACACCACCAGACTACTTCCGGGAGTACAAACCACAATCACAGATTAATATGGCTAAAAAATGAATAGCTCAATTGAAAAAGGGGCGAGTGTTGAGGCTTGAAAAATGCCAGAACTCATCCCTCTTCTTTAATATTCCAAAGGTGAACAGGTTTTGCACTTGATGAGTAGGAGATGATCCAGTTTAGGCCTTGACCATGAATGCCCACTATGTTTAAACAGTCTAGTAAGATGGGAGGGTCGATCGTGTCACAAGATTCCGAAAACATCCAGTACTATCAGTACACAGACAACATCAGAAACCTGCCAGAGCAGCATACAAATGGCCACTTTGTTCAAGAAATGCTTCCACATCAGCCAGTCCAGAAATGTTGGAAATAAGTGAGCTGTTTAGTTTAGTTTATTCATTTGTATTGTGCACCAGACCCGGGGGTATGAGGGCGCAGGAGCAACAAGGTTATTCACAGCTTGGTTACCGGTTACTATGCATTACAGTTGCATTACATATTACATTACAGTAATTACAATGGGCAATGGAAGACACAAGGTTTACAAATTTACAGATAAGGCAAAAAGTGTACAAATTTACAAAAGAGCATATTTTACATGTTGTGCAGCGGTGCGGTGGGCTGGATAGTATTAGTGATCATTGTTCTTTCTCCAGTGGATATAGTTGCGTCTGAAGTGTGTGTAAGTTTGTGGTGTCCTTAGGGAGGGTGGTAGGGAGTTCCAGTGTTGGGCTGCTTTCACCTGGAAGCTGTTGCCACCCATTTTGGTGCGTTTGAATCTAGGAACTGTGAGCAGGTTTGCTTTGGAAGTCCTGGTAGGTCTATTAGAGGTGTATTTGCTTATTCTATCGACTTGGTAGCGGGGGGCAGCGTTGTTGAGGCATTTGTGCGTTAGTGAGGATACTTTTAGCAAGATTTTGTCTGTGGTGTTGAGCCAATTATAGGTTCTCCTAATGTTAGAGCTGTGTTCTCTCTTAGGGATACTGAGCGCTGCTCTAAGAACGTTGTTTTGTAGCGTCTGTAATTTGTTGGTGACCTGCTTGCTAGCTCCTACGTAGAGGGCATTACAGTAGTCCAGTTTTGATAATACAAGGGCTCAGGCTAACGTAATGCAGTTCTGGGTGGATAAGAAGGGTTTGGCTGCTCTTATCAGCTTACATGTGTAGGCCGTGGAAGATGCCATAGAGCTAACCTCTTTATGGAAGGAAAGGGAGGAGTCGATGTATATTCCTAAAGTTTTCACTTCTTTGGCTACCTTAATCGGGTTCCCGTCTATAATGAAGCTGGTGTAGTTTGGTTAAGTTTGAGGTGGAACCAAGGATGATGAGTTCAGTCTTGTCATCATTCAAGCATAGACTGTGAGAAGCCATCCATGCCTGGATGATGAGGTACACCCTGTTCACCAAGGCCAAATCATGGTTGTAATCTCCCGTCAACGGGATGAGGATCTGTGTATCATCAGCATAATTAGTGTAGGTGATACCCAGACCATCTAGATCATCAAACAGGGGTTTCGTGAACACGTTGTACAGTGTGGGGGAGACGCATGAACCTTGGGGGACTCCACATGTGATGGGGATGGGGTCGGCGGCAGCAGAGGTGGAGAAGAGCCACATGGATCTGTTGCTGAGGAATGACTCTATCCAGCCGATGGCTTCTTGGGAGGAGTGGGCAGCTGAGTCCAAGTGATTGCATAAGATTTTGTGATCAACTAGGTCGAATGCCGCGGAAAGGTCCAGGAGAGGTAATAAGGCAGTTTTTCCATTGTCTCTAAGGGTGTCGATTTGGGCCTTCAGGTCGATAAGGGCCGTTTCTGTCCCGTGTTGGGGTCTGAAGCCTGATTGCCGAATACCTAGGAGATGGTTTATTTCAAGGTGTTTTTGGATTTGTTGGTAGGCTGTCTTGTCTAATATCTTGAGCAGGAATGGGACGGTGGTGATAGTTCTGTAGTTAGTGGGAATGGAGGGGTCAAGGGAGGGCTTTTTGAGAAGGGGAGGACCCAGGACTCTTTAAGGTTGCTGGGGACGGTACCTGTGGAGAAGGAGGCGTTAATGAGTCTGGTGATGAATGGCAAGAGGTCTCTTGCTGCATCTTTGATGTTTTGTGGGGGGCAAAGGTCGCCCTGACAGTTAGAGGGTTTTAGGCTGAAAATGATTTTTTCCACTTCAAGAGTGGAGACTTTGGAAAAGCTGAAGCGAAAGGGGTTGGGTTAGGGGTGTTGAGGTCTGGGGCGCGGGGCGGTATTAGTGGGGTTGGTTGACTTAGTTAGGGATTCTTTCTTATTTTTAATTTTAGTTTGTAGGCATGTGATTTTATTGTTTAGGCCGTTTTGGACGCTAGTGCACCATTGTTTGTCCTTCACGCAGGTGTCTGGGGTAAGCACCGGTGTTTCCAGTTCTTTAATGATTGTAAACAGCTCATTGGTGCTGGAATTGGATTGTGCAATTCTCTGGTTGTAAGACTCTTGTTTGGCAGCTATGATTTCTTTTTTGTAGTTGGACGTTATTTTATTAAGCACCATCTTGTTATGGTCTGTGGGAGATTGTCTCCAGGCTTGTTCCATTTTGCGTTTTTCTAATCTAAGAGCTTTAAGGTGGCTGGAGAACCATTGGTTGAGGTGCTTTTTCGGTTTACATTTTCTTAGTTTAAGTGGAGCAATGGAGTCTAAGGCTGTGCGCATGGTTTTGTTATAGCTTTCTACGAGGTTGTAGGCATTGGAGGTAGCAGGGAGTTGGTTAGGCGTTGGGAGGATGAGAGGGATCAATTTTTCCACTGTGATATTTTTCTTACTTCTCGTGGGGATGGCTGTGGCTAGCACATTATTGGTGGTGGGGCTTGAAGCTTCGGGGGTGAAGGAGAGGAGATGGTGGTCAGACCATGGTTGTGGGGAGTTATTGGTGATGGAGGCCGCGCAGTTAGAGTCTGCTACCCAGTCGAGGCTTCTCCCTTTGTTATGGGTGGGGCCAGATACATTTTGGGTAAAGCCTAGTTCAGACAGAGTATTGTTGATGAGGGTGGCCTGGTGATCATTGGGGTCTTTAAAGCCTAGGTTAAAGTCCCCTAGGAGGAGGCACTGGGAGGAGTTTTTTAGGTTATTGGTGAGGATGGTGCTGATGTCTTTGTTGAAGGATCCTAAGGGTCTAGGAGGTCTGTAGAGTAAGTGAATGGATATCGTTTGGGACTTGGCAGTAGGCAGTTTAGCTGTGAGTGATTCACATGATGGGAGGTGGGAAGAGGAGTCGAGTCTAATGTCGAGGTGAGTTTTGGCAATTACGGCCAGGCCCCCACCTCTGGATTCTGTTCTATCCGCTCAGAGGATGGTGTAGTCGTCGGGGATGGCTAGCGAGAGTGTTCAAAAAATGCTTCCAGTTGGCATATCATTAGCCAGTCCAGAAATGTTGGTAAATAAGTGAGCTGTGAACTTGGTTGAATATTGGTGGGCACATTCAAAATCCTTTTTTAATAATGTTTTTGTCTGCAGTCTGTATCCAGCAGTGGGTTAAAATACATGAGAACAGACACATTATAAAGGAGCAATACAGCCTCTCTGATGTAGGGATCAGCAATGTTGATAGATTAGAACGGGGCTATGTGCCACCGAATAGAGTGTGTTTTATCTTCAGGTGAGTGCTGGGCTCACAAGTTGAGACAACTGCCTTGATTGATTATAAATTCTTCTTTAATTGAGAACGAGTGGGGAGATGGTGGCGATGGCTTCACTGTCTGGGAACAGGCGTTGTATTACATTGCAGTCTTGGATATTACTGTTGACCTAGGATGATTGTGCTTCTACAGTTCATCTTTCAAGTAAAAGGAGCATCCCCATGCTGAGGTTTCTCAATCTCGTGGTGCTACCTGTAAAGTGGTGCAGAAATGATGCAACTTTTCAAGGGTTTTAATGTGGAGATCTTGGTTCAGTTTGATGTGCAGAACGAAACCGCAGCACTTACTTCCAGCCTTCAATATCTGATAGAGGCAGCTAGAACCGTTTAACAGTATGCCGTTGACTTATTAGTATAGGATGATGTCCAAGGTGTGGGAGTGCCCGTCTGTAAAATCCTCTGGATGGCATCGCGTTAGGAGTGGATTTATAGTTCTCCATTTTGGCAAGCAGGTCTGGGGAAATGAGTTGAACCAGTCAAAGATTCTCCAACCGGTGGGGATAACAGGGGGTGAGGGGAAGGAGCGAGGGTTGGAAACAACAAGCACAATGGAAGGCATTAACCAGATTAAGATTCAAAGGTGCAAAAGTATTAATAAAAAAACAGATAACGAGAATTTTATCACAAAGTTTGGGAATCATGTTTGCATTGCTTTTAATTTAATGAAATGAAACATTGATATAAACAAAGTATTGATATAATTTTCCAACACAAATATCCTCTCTTGGGTTATATTTTGTGCGTTGATTTTCTATTTGCCCAGTGTATTTGTCTCCCAACATGGGGATGGTACTGGAACCTTTGGCAGAGAAAAATGGGCTTACCCCTTAAAATTTGGATAGTGCATGGGGGCGCAGCCGCAGGTGTGTAAAAGCCCCAGAGACCCCAGCCTCCGGCACCTCAACTCAGTCCCCTTTCTTACAAATTGGACCTGGCTATGCTGAATATTTTAGCCCATGGCATACAAGCAGGGAAAGGTGGGTGGGACATATGAAGGAAAGGGGACTAAGGACTATGAGAACTCTAGTCACTACAGTGAGTAACTTTAATTACTCATACATCCCTTCCTCTTTCCTCCATTCTTTTGGGTGATTCCACCGAACAAGACCATTTTGTGGAGCTGTGACAACCTGTCTCATACTTAAGAAGAAGCAAAAACGTTCTTCAGAACTGGCTGCTTGATCTCTGCATCCCGCTTGGAGCTGGTAATCCAAGGAATAGTGCTTACAGAACACAGACAGAGTGCCCCAAGTAGCTGCCCTGCCGAGAACTTCCCAAAAGCATGTCTCTGAAAGGCTCTAGACTTTGCTCTGACCGCATGGGCATGGATCACCACGGGAACCGCCTTACCCATGGCCGTATAAGCCTCTGAAATGGCCTGGACTATCCAACGGGCAATAGACGCTTTGGAAACCTGGGTGCCGGAGACAAGCCCCCAAAGGTGATGAACAACGCCTCAGACTTCCTGAAAGGTTTCGTCTGCGAGAGATAGAACTTTAGCACTCTTTTGAGGTCCAAGAAATGCAAAGTCCTCTCAGCTTCCGACTGAGGGTTTGGAAAAACAGCGGCAGGCAGATTTCCTGAGTCAAATGGAATGGAGAGACCACCTCGCGCAAGAAGTTTGGATGAGTGCGCAAGATGACCTTGTTGTTATGAAAAGTGGTAAATGGCTCACCCACCAACAGCACTGCCTTCAGTGTCACCAGCCTGATGTCTACCGAGGCCATCAGCTTGAAGTGCTTACGCTGCAGAGCCACGAGAACCACTTTGAGGTCCCAGACCGGGTGCAGCCTATCGACCAGAGGAAAAAGCCTGAAAAAATCCTTCTGGTGGGCCTTAACCACTGGGTCGACCGCTGAAAAAATGTGTTCTGGGGAATTCTTCTAGACCCAATGGCTACCAAATAGGTGCTGCAAGTATCAGCACATCGTCAAGGGAGCAGGTAAGGGGTCCAGCCCCTTGGCTTGAGCCCAGTCTTAGAACCTGGTCCACTTGCTCTTGTACTGCAAGCGTGTAGACGGTCTCCTGGCCTCCCGTATGATGTTCCAGTTGTCATCCGAGAACTGGGAATGGTGCAGTCTCAGTTGGTCAGGAACGAGGCCGCTAGGGCCAGACTGGCTGGGTCCGGATGCTCCACTGCCCTGCCCTACTGCGTCATGAAGCCCCTGCTGGGGATCAACAGATGGACAGGTGACTGGGAGCACAACGGCAGCAGATCCGAGAACAAAGCCCACGAGGGCCAGTGGGGCACTATCATGATGAGGCTGTAGCCCACCGAGGCCTGGAATTTGCAGAGGATCTGCTGAAGCAACAGAGGAGGAGGAAACGCATAGCACTTGCGGCCGTGTCAGCAGAGCTGGAATGCGTCCCCTACAAACCCCTGTCCCCGTCCGGCCCAAGAAGCAAACCAGGGGCACCTGGAATTATAGAGGCGATGCAAATAAGTACAGATCCGGAAACCCCATCTGTGGAACAGGGGCAACAAACATCTGTTGTGTAACCCCCATTCGTAGGTGTTGAAACCCAGGTGGCTGAGCTGGCCCGCTAATGCGCTGTTGTCCCTCGGGAGATAGACCTAGGAGATACCTATCCCTTCTGACAGGACCCATTTCCAAATTGACACCGTCTCCATGCACAGGAGGGGGAACGGCTGCCATCCTGCTTGTTCAGGTAGAGCATTGTTGTGGAATTGTCAGTCCTGACCAGAACCGCCTTGTCCCTGATGAGTGGCAGAAAGGCCCTGAGCAGAAGGCCCACCTCCCTGAGCTCGGACAGATTGACAGGCAGGAGAGCCCCCATCCTGGACCACGCACCCTCCAGAGCAGCCCCCGAGCCCGAGAGGGAGGAATCCATTCTCATCACAAGAGTGGGATCCGGCAAGGTGAAGAGGGCTCCCACCGCCACATTGCCGTCCAACAGCCACCACTGAATATCCAGCCGGAAGTACAGGGGGATAGGGATTCAGTTCAACTGCGACCCCATTTCCGGGTCCCAGTTGGCCACCAGGTGGAGCTGGAGCCGTCTCATCTTGAGGCAGGTGTGTTGCACTGGGAGTATGCAAGAAGCCATCAGGCCCAGAAGGTGCTGGAACCACAATGCTGAGGTGGTTGAATTGGCCAGAAAGTATCCAATGACCTTGCGGAGGGACAGGAGCCTCTCCAATGTGGGGAACACCCGCTGCACCACTGTGTCCCAGCACACTCCAAGGAACACCAGGTCCCGAGTGGGAATAAACTGTGACTTCCACCGGGTCAGGGAGAACCCTAGTTGGTGAAGAACATCCACCAGCCATTGGCAGGAGCGCACCGCCCCCTTGGGCGAACTGACCCTCACTAGTCAGTTGTCCAAATAGGGGTAAATGTGATGGCCCTCCAAGCGAGGGAAATCAGCCACTGCATTTATGAGTTTTGTGAACACACGAGGGGCTGAATTGAAACCGAAGGGCAGCACCTTGTACTGGAAGTGGTGTGACAATCATGAACTGCAGAAACTTCTGATTCAGCTGGTAGATGGGGACATGAAGGTATGCATCCTCGGGGTCTAGGGAACACATCCAGTTCCCTGTGCACAGAGACTCGGCTATGTGTGCTGGGGTGATTATCGAAGTGTTCGAGCTGTAAAGATAAGTTGAGGAATGACAGCTCCAGGACTA
Source organism: Ambystoma mexicanum (assembly GCF_040938575.1). Taxonomy (NCBI): domain Eukaryota; kingdom Metazoa; phylum Chordata; class Amphibia; order Caudata; family Ambystomatidae; genus Ambystoma; species Ambystoma mexicanum. The sequence goes on along the minus strand of NC_090937.1, from coordinate 689,746,403 downwards.
CCCTCAGGCCAGCCAGGTTGTTCTTGGGTACCGCAAAAATCTTGGAGTAGAAGCTGGAGCCTCTGTCTGACTGAGGAACCGGCTCCACCACCTGCATGTACAAAAGAGACAGGATCTCCTGCAACAGCGGCAAGCGCCCTATCAGAAGCACGGGAGGAGAAGAAAAAGGTAGAGGAAAAGGAAGAGGAAGACTGAAGCCCATGGAAGCTATCGAAAGAATCCAAGGTCTCTTGAAACAACACTTCCAGCTGTCTGTGAAGAGAGCCAGCTGACCCTCTACAGGCAAGCTGCGTTCCCTGACCATTATATAATTGATTTTTGGCATCTGAGGCAGGGGCAAAGGAGGCGGGGTGGTAAAAGCCCTGCAATTTCCTCTGCTGCTTCCTCCTGTGGTCACTGGGGGACCTGTCTGGCCGCTGAGCACTGCGGCCCCTAAACCCCTTGAAGCAGCTGAAGGCACAGGTTTGAAGTTGGGTCTACTCTGGGTCTGAAGGAAGGAATTGTGCCCTGGTTTGGTCAGGATGGCCAAGGACTTAGCGGTCTGCGTGGGGATCTTTTTTGTCAGCTCGTCATCCGTGGACAAATAAAAAAGGGCTGGCCCCTCAACTCAAAAGGAAGATTCAGGATCCTCTCCTGCACATCCACAAAGACTTGTGTGGCATGCATCCATGCCATCCGTCTCATCTGTACCCCCAGGCACAGCCCTCTGCTGGCTGTGTCTATGTGGGAGACCGAAGACTTCATGAGGTCCTGTGAAATGGCACAGGCCTCTGCCATACTGGCCTTGACGGAGACCTGTCCCTCCAGAGGGAGGTCAGGCAGGAACTCCCCGATCTCCCACCACAGCTTCTGGTTTGCCGCAGCTAGAAAGGCATCGGTGCTGGCCTGTCGTAAGTGCAGCCCGGCATTGAGATAACAACGCTTGCTGAAAGACTCAAGGGCCTTGTCTTCCTGGGAAAGACTACTTGCTGTGGCACCTGCCGTGGACAACGAGGACAATGGCATGGAATACAAGGAAGCTGCCACCACAACTGAAGAGTGTGGTTGAGGGTGGGAGGCCAAGAGGTCTGGCTCCACATCAAAAAGCCTAAAGCGACTGTCCAATTTCTTGTTCATCTGGGCACTGGCAGGGGACTTCTCCCAGACCTTACTCGCCACTGACAGGACAGTAGTCGGATCGCTCTGCATAACGACCTCAGAGGTGGCACCAGTAGGCTGGACGCCCTCGGCTACGGAGCCGGTAGTCATTTTGGATCATGCTTCGAAATGACTCCTGGAAACAGAACATGACGATCCCTTGCACACTGGTGCAGAAGAGGAGGACAAGCTGGATCGCCCCTCCATGAACCATCCAGAAGAGCCTCTTGGACCCTGTGCCTGGGAGCCAATAGCCTTAGCGGGATCAGGTCTGTCGACGGATTGCCCAGTAGAGCCCCTCTGCGTGGGAGCCAGTAGCCTTAACGACCTTGGGTCTGCCAGAACCAGAATCCAAGGTACCCTTCCTGTTGAAAACCCCCGGGAACAAGTCTCTGTGCTGATGGGCCTAGCTAAACAAAGGGCCTACCTTGTCTTGACGTGGGGTTCCGGCGACAAACTCCTTAAGATGACCGTGAGCAGAAGAATGGAAGATCTCCCGCCAGCGGAAAAGACGATTCTTCTAGGCTTGGTGACAGAGAGAGGTGCAAGCCACACACATGTTCCAGCAGTGGTCGAGTCCCATGAACTCAAGACAGAGCACGCGGAGGTCCGCGGCCGGGAACGAGCGATCGCAGGATGCACATCTCGTGAAGCCTCCTGCAGCCAACAAGCACTGGGGGAAGACAATGCACCAAAGGGAGGTGAAGATAATAAAAAAACAAAGAACGGTGAGCACGTGGGAAGTTGAAACAGTTCCTGTGCCTAGCTGCCAGGTCTGACACTCTGTGCAGAAAAACAGAAAAAGGGACTGAGGTGATGCACCAGAGTGCCGGGGCATTCCCACGCGTTGGGGACGCCCCAAAGGATGAAGGAAAGGGGACAGGACGTTTGAGTATGTTCAGTTATGCAAAGCCAATCAAATTAAATTTGCATATTTCATCAATATGCTAATTTCTGTTGATGTCACTAGCCATTTGGCATGTTAATGAGCCCCCCACTTATTATTTTAGGACTTGAGCACTGTGTGCGTCTTTGGGTGTTAGTGAAGCTTGCATTGCTGTTATCAGTAATTTATATTCAATAATTCTTTATTTTGGCGTTCACCCTTAAAACGTCACAAATACAAACACCTATCATGCACGTAAATACATTATCAGTATAGAATTCATGACATGTTCATAATACAATTACATCTATTAACCAATATCTCATACATAAGGGGCTCGGTTCTCTCATTAAGTGACAACTACACATGCCTAAACTCTACACTATGAAAGCAGCATTGCCCGACCATTAAGCCCCCTCTAGATTAAAGTGCTAGTGCTTTCTGAACTCTTTACAATACCTGGACCTGTTGTTCTCCAATTTTGCAAAACAATCACGCACGCATCATCTCCCTCAAACATACAATTCTAACAGAAGAAGTTTCAAACACATTACTTTTCCTCGATATCTTTAATAGTTGCTTATGTAAACGGTATCAACCTTTCCTTCTCTAAACTAGGTTTTCAACAAACTGCTTGTGTTATAGCCATGTTCAACATTAGTGAAACCACTATGGCACGATTTCAGGCCACGTTTACATTAACACATTTACCTCTAGGATTCTTCAACACCTTAAACTCTTCCATTCATATACCCCTAGCCAGGGGCGTTGCTAGGGGGAAATGGGGCGGGGCTAAGGGAGCTATAGCCCCTGATCTTTTGGTTGTAGCCCCGGATAGAATCTCAGGAGCTACTGCCAAAAGACTAGCTAGCCCCCAGTCCCAACAGTTCCGACATCAGCTTAGCCCTGGGTCTTTTCCAGACCTAGCACCTCCCCTAGCTAGTTAGGTCTGGGCTCTTCATACAATTAGCTATAACTCTGCAAGATCTTCTAGAGCTTTATGCCTAATCGACCGAGTGTGATACAGGAATTGAGCTTTTTTTTAACTAAGATCGATTAGGGATCTACATAAATGTGCCACCTCTACCAAGGTTCTAGTGCCTGCTGACCGAAGTAGAGGTTTTAAAAGCTCCGTACACGGGACAAAGGAACATGTTATAGGTGGTGGGTGGTAGGGGCAGACATGCTGTAGCTCTTTGGTGTGTGAGGGAACCATTTACTGGTGTTTCCCATGCAGTAGCAGGTCTGTGTGCAGAGGCGTTGCTAAGGGGGGGCTAAGGGGGCTGTAGCCCCTGGTCTTTTGGTTGTAGCCCCGGATAGAATCTCAGGAGCTACAACCAAAAGGCTAGCTAGCCCCCAGTCCCGACAGTTCCGACATAAGCGTAGCCCCGGGTCTTTTCCAGACCTAGCAACACCCCTGTCTGTGTGTGTGTTGGAATTGTACTGTGGCCACCCATGGCTTAACTGCTCTGTCTGTGTAAGTGAAGCTTGTGATGCTTTTGCCCAGACTGTGCATATGCTCTGTGTGTGCGCGCGGTGGGTGTTTGGCCTGCTGCTGCCCAATTCCGTACCCATATAATGTGCGTGTGTGCTAGGACATCCTGCTGTACCTTTCAGTATGAGAGGGAATCAAGGGAACCTTTGCCACTATGGCACCTTTTGCGTCTCTCTCTCAGCGTTCTCTTGCTCATCTTTCCATGGTTTTTCTCGCTTGTTGTGATTCCCTTTCCCTGCATCCCTTTGGTTCTAGTTTTCAGTAAATGAACATTTCCTTTCGGTGAAGAAACAATGACTATGGATTTGGAGTTATTGGGAGCCAGCTTTGGCAGAGGGTAATGAATGGCACACAAATCTCTTTCCTTTTTAGTTTTGGAAAATGTTCTAAAACAGATTTTTGATTAATTGAAACATGGGAATGCATTAGGACGTGCTATGTTAAAGGACTAGTTATAATAATATTTGATAGGATTGTTTTATATTGGTAACATTTTAATATTGTTGTTAAATAATTTTAAACTGGGATGTTCTATTTTTGATTGATGTTATTGTTTTGTTTTCTGTCTATATCAATAATTTATAAATTTGCGTAAGGTATCATGTTTACCAAAAACACTAAATAGATAAAAAATGTAAAAAGAACATGGAGAACAAGGGTAGTCTGGCGCTGCTCAACACTTTCTGAAAGGCAGCTGATGGCGTGGCATTGGAAATCACATGGTGAAATGGGTCTTGTGCACACCATACCAGCATGTGACTCATCTGCTCGGGAGATGGAAAGGGAGAGTTTAGTCTATGGCTCTTTTCCAACTTTACTGAGTCCTCCAACAAGTGGCGGATTAAAGAAAGAACAGCCGTTATGAGAGAGACATTGCCCTACAGTAGAGCAGCGCTTCTGGGACATAGATATACCATGACAGTACCACTAAGGAGAAAAAAGAAGCTCTCCTCATTCTCCTTCACAACAGACTCAGCCGACCCACGAGAAATGGGGCATCTCATGTTAACACATCTCTATCGTGCCTACCACTTATCCCTACTGACTGGTCAATCATAGTGACCATCCCATATCACATTCTACCTTTACTGCCCAGCCTCCAGGCCCAAGTTAGACCCATCAAGCTCTAATACTATGGCATCAATAACTTCTCAGATGAAGCACTTGAAGAGCATCTTATCACTGGAACGTTGAAGCACATCCATCCTGAAGCCAACTTCAGCACTCTGCTCGAATCACACAGTGACACCCTGAGAGTGAATGGAAACACTCACATCCTTCTGAAGCTGCAGTCCTCAGAGTCTAAGTCATCAGCCCCTTGGTACATGAAGACCTACCCTTCTGCAAATGAGGTTACCATAACAAAAGTGGCATGAAGGCACTATACATATCCATTTACACTACAAACAATACATATTCTTGCACTAAACCCAATACGAGCACAACCTGGAAGAACTATAGAACCACTGCTCAGCAGGACATACACTCTTATTAACACAGGTAAAGTGACATCAAATAAATCAACCACAGCCAACACCTGAAACAGAAGAACCTTACGCAAAGCAGTCATGCGATGCACTAAACCCAACACAGATCCAACATTCCACGAGCAAATATCAACCAATTCTCCGTCTGCAAAATTGTCACAATCAGACAGCACATTGAAAACACCAAGAAAAGCTCCATCGCTGTGCTATACCTCCTTGTGAGTGGGAAGCTTTCTTACATACTCAAAAGCCCTCAAAGACAGCCCCTAAGAAGATGACAACATCCCATCCACTGTGTGAAATCCTCCTCTAGAGAAACACTCCCATATCTTCTCATCATCAGCAATGATTTCCTCACTCAAGACGCCGTTTACAAGCTTGTATCACGATAATCTATAATGGTATGATTCATTCCTCTCTAACCACCGGCTGGTACAGATGGGCCATTCTAGACCACAACATCTCCCAGTGACATGCAGAGTGCCTCCACATTCCATCAGTTCCCCAGCCATCTTCAACCTCTACATGGAAGCCCTGGGCAGAGTTCTCCAGGATCTATTTATGTCCCAACACTCAGGCCATCCTGGATGTGAAGCACTTTCCTGAACCTCAGTCCCAACAGAGTAGTGCTTCATTACTAACACAGGGCCAACATGCAACTAGGGGGTGTGTCACCCTAGCTCTGCACCACGGTTACACCGAGGGGATTCGGTATCAGGGATAACCTCTCCTTCAAGTCCCACACAGCAGTCTGGTGTCATCTTTCTATCGCATAGAAATGAAAAGCCTACATGCTCGAGAAAGACTTCGGAACAACTGTCTAGGCTCCTACCCTCTTCCATCTAGATGGCAGCAACTCCTGGCATTGAAATGCAACCCAGGCACCCCCAAATGAGTACGGGTAGCACACAGCTCCTCAAAGGGTAAAGAAAGTATGACCATATCTTAGCAACCGTGAGAGGACAATGCAGGTTGACCATCCAAGCCTGTGTCTTCTTCAGGACTTGCTGCATGACTTATACGTCAAAAGTCATCTCCTGCTGAGGAGCATCGCACTGTCGCATGGAAAGCATTGCAGCACTGCTTACATAAGTGTTCTCCCACTGTCCCGATGCAAGTGGCACCGCTCTGCTGTGTGGTAGAGCCCCATCGAAATAATAACCCACTTGTTGAGAGGAGCTGCTTCTGTGCCTTTAAAGGACTGCTCTCCTGAAACGTGCCGATAAAGAATGCTGCTTTCAAGCGAGGGAAAAAGGTTGAGGGCAGCCCACATTCTCCAGCAGTATGCACTGTACAGTACCTGGATCCCATTACACACAACATGCTACGACACTATGCATACCTAACACGATAAAAGCTGCGGCGGATTTGAAAAAATGTAGGCCTAATTTTCATAGCCACAGTGCAAGGCTCAGGGCCCGATTCATGTAATATTTGCCCAGTTCGAAGTGGATTTGCACTGCTAAAAACGGACTTTGCACTGCCGACACAAACCCTGATTCACGGAACTGTGCAAAGTGTATTTTTGCCGTGTAAAGTCCGGGCAAAGACATTTTGTACTGCAAAAATGACTAAGCGCCGACTTTGTCCGGCCTTTGCACGCCAAAAATACACTTGGCAGAGTTCCATGAATCAGGGTTTGTGTTGGCAGTGCAAAGTCACTTTTCAGCAGTGCAGAGCCACTTTGAACAGGGCAACTATTCCATGAATCGGGCCTGTACTAGACACGGTACTGTGGCATGTGTGTTTGATATCTGAAATGGCTCATTCTACTCGAAAACTATATACAAAACTGAAACCTGTTGATTGTAAAACAGCAGCCAGACAGGTCGGCTATGACAGTGTTTTGGTTTTCTTAGACCACAACAACGCCTTGAAGCCGAGCTCTCCTGAAAGCGGTTGGAGTGACAGGGACCTTTCACCCACTGAACCTCACACGCTTCTCTTTCATTCAATCTGTGTGTTTAATCTTTTATGTTGCCCTTATGCTGATCCATCAACGTTACACATTTTGAAGCGCTCTACAATTTGTTTCCACAAAAATAATTACTTTCTTTACGTTTTGCATAGGTCATCGCAGATCAACGCGCCTTTTTACGCAAAATCTCTCAACAAGAGTCTTTTTCAAATTGCGCGAGCAGCTGCGGCGCCGACGTATCAGGGACACGCATTTGCACTCTGGCCCCGCCGCGCCTTGCGCATCAAGCCCAAGCAGGGCAGGTGGGAAGCGTGTGATCGCAGTAAGATGACATGCCTTCAATGCGCTCGTGCACGGGAGGGAACAAGCGAACAGCTGCATGCATTATGGCGTGGCACATTTGGGTCATTCCGCTCTGGATTATCCATTACCTCGCTGCTTCCGGCTGTGCACGTGCATCCTCTGCACATGGAGATTAACTGGAACAAACTCGAGCGTCTTTTCTCCTTTGCTGCTACTGGCCTTGAAAGAATTACCTAGGATCAAGCAGAAAAGGACACGAGATTGGCAACGGCATTTTTCAAGGCGCAGCAGCTTTCTCTTTCTAAAGATAGGTGAACGCTATGCTAGGAGGCTTTTGCACTGCGCCAAGTCATTGCTCCAGTAAATCTGCACAGGTAGAAGGAGCCAGGGAAAGTTAAGAGCAGGCTAGGGCTGGCCCATTGGGCAACAGGGCAATGCCTGAAAGACTGGCCCAACATTCTAGTTTGGGGCACATTTTTTTGGTCAAAGTGGACCCGTTTTTTTGCCAAAGAGGCCGAGTTTGAGTAACTGCTCTGTTATACAATGCTTCTAACCAAACTTTAAAGTGCACTATTTGCATTCAATTTTACCAACCCCCCCTTTGAATAGTACACAAACTGTCTTCAAGAAAAATAGTCATTCCAATTTGTTATCGAGGGACACTTTTTCACTGGTGCCCGTACCAGTTGGACCCTGAACAAGAGGATTGGAAAGAGGGAAGGCAAGGGTGGTGCGATGGAGGAAGCGTGCTTTGTGACAGCATGGGTGCATGTCAGTCCAGTTAGTGGGACCATCCTTAATAATGCAGAAAAGAAGATGGGTGTTCTGAAGGGTTTGGGATCAACTGGACTGTGGTCCGAAGCAGTTTTGGAGATTAGGAAATGAGTTTAAGGGGCCTGAGGTGTGCTTCAAGTTTGGTGGCGTATTTGCCCGGGCGTTCGTCTACATTTTGCCTCAAGGCGACCACCAGAATATAAACTCTGGGACTGCCGAGCCTGAGTGCCGAGTAAGGAGGCCTAGTGCAGAATAGACTGTGTGCACAGGTAAGTGTGGGGAATAGCAAAGGGAAAGCAGGGATTGGCTGGGACAGACTCACTACTACTAAATACAAGGAATGACGAAAAAGGAAAACATATAACCATGAAGCATGCTTTACACTGCGGTGAATTAGGTCATTATTAAATGGTGTATTTTGAAGCATGGCCACAGGATGAGGGGATGTTGTTATGGGCATAGTAGCATTTTTAAAATTGGGAGAATATCATACTTTTTAGTTCTTCATAATAACATTTGTGCTGGGGGTTGGGAAAAAGAAAGCCTATCGGGTACCACTGTCCCCACTCACCCATGTTTCTGAGGTTTTCAGAAAAACGAATTTAGATTTACACACATCATTTGTTCTATGTAAATTACACACACATACATCTCGGAAAGGTCCGATATTCAGCTGTTTGCATTACCGAATGGGGGTTGGGAATAGGGAACCGTGTGCGACCGGTGCCCCCACCTGTATCTTTTTTTATGTAGGTTTGGGAGCATTTAAAAAGAAAAAATACATTCAGATTTTTCCATTTCAAGTTGTTCAGTCTAATGTATAAATGTTACATTTTTACATACAACTGTATCCATTTCGGATGTTCACTACAACACACGATGAATGCACAGAACCCTGTCAAATATTTGCACATGGCCCTTAGTATTAAGTGGTTTCCTTGAATCTACAATATTGTGTGTTTTTACAAATGCTCCTAACTGCTTCTCTGTGTGTGCCCACAGTGACGCCCACACAGCAATCTGTAATGCAGAGCGGCCAGGAATACACACTGCAGGCGACAGGCATGCTTCCTGTGGCCTGCAATTGAAACCAGCATGTGGAAAACGTCATGGTTAACATATACTTTGCTTACGCAGCTCTAAAAATAAAAAAAACCTCTGAGATATTGTTTATGTCTACTAGCAACCTAAAAAGGAACCGGTTTCTCCAGAGGATATGAAAATCCAACCTATCCAACAATGTACGAAGGGTGAAGAAGAGCGGTTCCTCGAGTTCATACACACGGAGCGGCTTCTTGAGAAAGGGCGAGCACGTGGGCTAATATAATAACTCTAGCAAAACAGAAAGGTGATGGCTGGAAGGTTTTGAATTAATCATAACCACGGGCAAAGCTCTGCGCAACCCTCCAGACCATCGTTTTTCAGCCTGCCAAGCCATTACAGAAGGGGAAAAACCATATGCAAATCAGGCTTGGTCCTACCCCAAAAGGGGCAGTCCAGCCCGAACTGCTAGGTCACATCCCTTCTGCACGAGACCACAAGCATCCCCAGACATGTTTCAGCCTTTTTGGGCGTCATCAGTGAGGAGTAGTTTGGGTCTCTAGGCCCAGCAGACTCAGGACCCACGTCTGGGCATACCCGTCCCACTCGGGGTGACTTTAGCAAAACAGAAAGGTGATGGCTGGAAGGTTTTTAATTAATCATAACCACGGGCAAAGCTCTGGGCAACCCTCCAGACCATCGTTTTTCAGCCTGCCAAGCCATTACAGAAGGGGAAAAACCATATGCAAATCAGGCTTGGTCCTACCCCAAAAGGGGCAGTCCAGCCCGAACTGCTAGGTCACATCCCTTCTGCACGAGACCACAAGCATCCTCAGACATGTTTCAGCCTTTTTGGGCGCCATCAGTGAGGAGTAGCTTGGGTCTCTAGGCCCAGCAGACTCGGGACCCAGGTCTGGGCATACCCGTCCCACTCGGGGTGACTTTAGCAAAACAGAAAGGTGATGGCTGGAAGGTTTTGAATTAATCATAACCATGGGCAAAGCTCTGGGCAACCCTCCAGACCATCGTTTTTCAGCCTGCCAAGCCATTACAGAAGGGGAAAAACCATATGCAAATCAGGCTTGGTCCTACCCCAAAAGGGGCAGTCCAGCCCGAACTGGTAGGTCACATCCCTTCTGCACGAGACCACAAGCATCCCCAGACATGTTTCAGCCTTTTTGGGCGTCATCAGTGAGGAGTAGCTTGGGTCTCTTGGTGCCTTTCTCCAGCAGGGATTTGATTACCTGCGCAAGGAGCGGATCTGGACTCTTCAAAGAGAGATTCCCTGGTGGATTGTCGTGAGGCCTCTTCCGGAAAGGAAGACAGTAGCCGTGGGCTATGATCTCCAGAACCCACACATCTGAAGTAATGGCACGCCATTCTACAAGATGCTGCGCCAGCCTTCCCCCAACCGGCGAACCATGGGACATAGCCTCATGACTGAGCTGAAGCGCATGCGGCAGTGCCTGAGGGCAAAGAGGCAACTGCCCGAGCAGCCTTGGCACCTCAAGTACCTTGTTTTCCACCTCTGGTACTCCTACGGTGGCCCCTTTGACTTGCAGCTCCCCTCGATCTACCAAAGGAAGAGTAGTATCAAAAGCAACCTCCCCTCCATTGCTGTCCCCTGGGACTAAAAGGCGGAGGTTGGCGAACTGCAGCGCTCAATGACTTCGCTGCAGCTTTGGAGGTCTGCAACCTCTCAAGGCTCTCGTCAGCCTTGCTGCCAAAAAGATGTTCACCATCAAAGAGCTTGTTGAGGAGCCGGGCTTGTACATCAGGAGCAAACCCCGACTTCCGCAACCACGCAAATCTGCACATCACGGTGCTCGCCGCCATGGTCCGGCTGACACAGTCTGCCATGTCCAGACCCGACTGAACGGATTCACACATGGCATCCTTGCCATCCTGAATGAGGGCAAGAGAGCCATCCCGTTCCTCCCCTTCGGGAATACGTTCAGCTGCCAAAGACACACAATTCCACAGAGTGTGAGTGAAACGTGCTAAGGCACACACAGAGTTGGCTGCCTGTAAAGCCATACCCCCTGAAGAAAACACTTTCTTCGCCCAGCCATCAAAACGTTTGTCGTCCCTATCAGGAGGGATGGTTGGGTACGACGCCTACTTTGCTGGGGTCGTAGCCGCCTGCACCACCAAACTCTCCGGAGTGGGGTGCGTAATCAAGTAGCAGGGGTCGCTACTGGCTGGATGGTATTTCTTTTGGCAACGACTTGCTTACAGCCGGGAGACTCTCCTGAGCAGTCCAAGCCGCCGCCACCACCCTTCTCTGTAAAGCCATATGAAATGGCAGCACCGGGTCAGTGAGTGGACCTTGGTCAAGGATATCTGTCAGGTCATTCTGCAGAAAATCCACTGGTGGCACAGCCCACCCCAAGTACTCCGTCACCTTCGACATGAGTCACCTATACGAAGATTCAGCATGCGTACCAGGCTCAGGCCTGCCAAACTCAACCTCTGGGGAGGTATCAAGACCACTGGCGTTGTGCAAAGACTGACGCAGGTCTTCCAACTGGCTATGACCAGATAACAGGTCATCAGGAACCTCATCAGGAACCAAACCTACCTCAGAGATGTATTCCAGAGGCTGGAAGAAATCCCTGGAAGAGGGCACAGAAAAAGGCTCAAATACAGGCCTTATCGACTTCTTCAAGGCCTTCCTCTGGTAAAGCCTCCAAAAAAGGCGTCGAGGGCGTCGACAAAATCGACGTCGAGCGTGGTGCCGATGGCTTCAACAAAGACCTCGAGGGTGGTTCCCCGAGCGTGTCCTTCGACGGCCTCGGTGCAGAGGACTTCCTCGGAGGCGGAGCCTCGAGAGAGTCCCTCGACGGACATGGCACCGATGGCTTCGATGTCTTCTTAGAAGACCTCACAGGCTCTACCAGTCTCGAGGGCGTCGAGGACCTGGACCTGGAGCGGGCATGGCTAGAGCAATCCACCTTGTCCGACCGGGACCTCGAAGGTTCCCGGTGATCGCGCCGCCTGCCCGAGCCCGAAGGCGTGCGAACGGTGGCTTTAGCGCGTTCCTTGCCGGTTTCTCTCGAAGGCGCGGATGGAACGGAGCCCTGCGACTTGAAAAATCACCAACATTTCCTTACGAAATGCGTCCCATTCCGCAGGAGTGGAATGCTTAGTAGGACAAGTTACCTTCCGTCTGGCGGAGTCCTCGGACGAGGACGGGGAAGGCGCTTCCGCGAGTGCCTCGAAGAGGCAGAGGAATGGCGGGAACCACTCCGGGACCAAGACCCCCTGGACTTACGCCAACGATGCAGAGAGTCGCCCCTCGAATCGTTGGTCGAAAGCTCGACATTCGGGGCTTGGAAACCCTACCTACGGACAGCTTCTTCTTTCGCTCCCGCAAGGCCTTTGGCGTCAAAGACTGGCATTCATCACAGTCATGGGTGGCGTGGTCCTCGCCGAGGCACCAGAGGCAGACATCGTGCCGGTCCGTAAGTGACATCTTGGAACCGCAGTCCCGACACTTCTTGAATCCCGACCGCGGGGTAGAAGAAGCCATGATAATTTCACAAACCAAGTTCGAAGAACCGAAAGAATCTTAAAAACCGAGGCGCGCCAAGATCTCCGAATCGAACACGTTCACTGAAAAAACGGAACTGAGGCTACGGGCGTCGTGTGTCCTACTTATAACATCCGGTGATGTCGGCTCGACGGAGGCCCTCGAGGACAGCGTATCGACGTCATCGACGCAGATGCCAAAAATTTTCCAAAGCAGCACAGTTGTGGTGATTACCTTTCATAGATGTGGAATACGTCGGAGGAACCAATCCCTTCGAAATGGACGAAGAAAGGAAGTGTTAAATCAGAAAAAAGTCGGATGCCTCTAAAAGAGTGGCACAAAATGGAGAATATTATGTAGCATTAGAGTGCTATGGGGGGACACTGGCGCGTCGACAGGCTAGTTGGTATTCTTCAAATAGCATAAAGTAGCTTAAGATGTAAGGCACCGACTCTTCATGTTGTAGTTGTCCTTTTAGCCAAAGTGATCTGTAATATTGCACTACCAAAACAGTACGTACATCGACCTTCCTAAGAAAAGCATCCAAACACTGGCCAAACGCTGCGTAAGTGGGCACCACTGGAGCTCACAGGCACATGTGAATAATCAGGGGGCTCAGGGCAAGGGAACAGGTACAATATGCAAGTGTGTGACAGCAGCCCTTGCAGGAAAGAAGCGAGGCAGCCTGGTGCCACCTCCACTGACAGTCCCCCCACCTACAACACTATAGGGGGGACCAGCAACACAAAGTGACCTGGCAGGTACAAGTGTTAGGACAGGAAGGGAGGACCAAGGCCACACCTATGTGTGGATGGCCGTCAGCGCCAGCCAGAGGGGCATGAAGCCCCTGGAAGCAGACATGCCTGAGGCATGAAAAAGCGAATATAGTGAGAGAACTGGAAGGAGGAAACCAGTTCTCTGTGGTACTCCGAATGGAGAACCACTGGTCATTCTGCACACGCAGAGGGCTGCTTCTTCTTTTCCCAATCCCACCCGCCCCAATGGAAAGGAGAAGAAAATAATAGGGCAATGAACGGGGCCCAAAGAAGCCATGGGAAGCAGTTGGCGGCACAGGCCAGGTAGATGCCACTGGCCCGGTGCCCAAAAGATAACAGTTGTTTAGCATTGTGTGTTTGTTTTCGATAAATACGCTTACCAAAATGTGTTATGAGGATACTGTAAGCAATAAAAATCCACATCCTTTTTATTGCCAACCATAAATCTATGCTTCCGGTCGTCATTTCACAACACCACCCTGGTAACAGTTGAGCCGGCTCTGGGCTCCCCAGATTATGCAGACTGTTCAAAATGGAGCGGCATCCTTGCCATCCTGAATGAGGGCAAGAGAGCCATCCCGTTCCTCCCCTTCGGGAATACGTTCAGCTGCCAAAGACACACAATTCCACAGAGTGTGAGTGAAACGTGCTAAGGCACACACAGAGTTGGCTGCCTGTAAAGCCATACCCCCTGAAGAAAACACTTTCTTCGCCCAGCCATCAAAACGTTTGTCGTCCCTATCAGGAGGGATGGTTGGGTACGACGCCTACTTTGCTGGGGTCGTAGCCGCCTGCACCACCAAACTCTCCGGAGTGGGGTGCGTAATCAAGTAGCAGGGGTCGCTACTGGCTGGATGGTATTTCTTTTGGCAACGACTTGCTTACAGCCGGGAGACTCTCCTGAGCAGTCCAAGCCGCCGCCACCACCCTTCTCTGTAAAGCCATATGAAATGGCAGCACCGGGTCAGTGAGTGGACCTTGGTCAAGGATATCTGTCAGGTCATTCTGCAGAAAATCCACTGGTGGCACAGCCCACCCCAAGTACTCCGTCACCTTCGACATGAGTCACCTATACGAAGATTCAGCATGCGTACCAGGCTCAGGCCTGCCAAACTCAACCTCTGGGGAGGTATCAAGACCACTGGCGTTGTGCAAAGACTGACGCAGGTCTTCCAACTGGCTATGACCAGATAACAGGTCATCAGGAACCTCATCAGGAACCAAACCTACCTCAGAGATGTATTCCAGAGGCTGGAAGAAATCCCTGGAAGAGGGCACAGAAAAAGGCTCAAATACAGGCCTTATCGACTTCTTCAAGGCCTTCCTCTGGTAAAGCCTCCAAAAAAGGCGTCGAGGGCGTCGACAAAATCGACGTCGAGCGTGGTGCCGATGGCTTCGACAAAGACCTCGAGGGTGGTTCCCCGAGCGTGTCCTTCGACGGCCTCGGTGCAGAGGACTTCCTCGGAGGCGGAGCCTCGAGAGAGTCCCTCGACGGACATGGCACCGATGGCTTCGACGTCTTCTTAGAAGACCTCAGAGGCTCTACCAGTCTCGAGGGCGTCGAGGACCTGGACCTGGAGCGGGCATGGCTAGAGCAATCCACCTTGTCCGACCGGGACCTCGAAGGTTCCCGGTGATCGCGCCGCCTGCCCGAGCCCGAAGGCGTGCGAACGGTGGCTTTAGCGCGTTCCTTGCCGGTTTCTCTCGAAGGCGCGGATGGAACGGAGCCCTGCGACTTGAAAAATCACCAACATTTCCTTACGAAATGCGTCCCATTCCGCAGGAGTGGAATGCTTAGTAGGACAAGTTACCTTCCGTCTGGCGGAGTCCTCGGACGAGGACGGGGAAGGCGCTTCCGCGAGTGCCTCGAAGAGGCAGAGGAATGGCGGGAACCACTCCGGGACCAAGACCCCCTGGACTTACGCCAACGATGCAGAGAGTCGCCCCTCGAATCGTTGGTCGAAAGCTCGACATTCGGGGCTTGGAAACCCTACCTACGGACAGCTTCTTCTTTCGCTCCCGCAAGGCCTTTGGCGTCAAAGACTGGCATTCATCACAGTCATGGGTGGCGTGGTCCTCGCCGAGGCACCAGAGGCAGACATCGTGCCGGTCCGTAAGTGACATCTTGGAACCGCAGTCCCGACACTTCTTGAATCCCGACCGCGGGGTAGAAGAAGCCATGATAATTTCACAAACCAAGTTCGAAGAACCGAAAGAATCTTAAAAACCGAGGCGCGCCAAGATCTCCGAATCGAACACGTTCACTGAAAAAACGGAACTGAGGCTACGGGCGTCGTGTGTCCTACTTATAACATCCGGTGATGTCGGCTCGACGGAGGCCCTCGAGGACAGCGTATCGACGTCATCGACGCAGATGCCAAAAATTTTCCAAAGCAGCACAGTTGTGGTGATTACCTTTCATAGATGTGGAATACGTCGGAGGAACCAATCCCTTCGAAATGGACGAAGAAAGGAAGTGTTAAATCAGAAAAAAGTCGGATGCCTCTAAAAGAGTGGCACAAAATGGAGAATATTATGTAGCATTAGAGTGCTATGGGGGGACACTGGCGCGTCGACAGGCTAGTTGGTATTCTTCAAATAGCATAAAGTAGCTTAAGATGTAAGGCACCGACTCTTCATGTTGTAGTTGTCCTTTTAGCCAAAGTGATCTGTAATATTGCACTACCAAAACAGTACGTACATCGACCTTCCTAAGAAAAGCATCCAAACACTGGCCAAACGCTGCGTAAGTGGGCACCACTGGAGCTCACAGGCACATGTGAATAATCAGGGGGCTCAGGGCAAGGGAACAGGTACAATATGCAAGTGTGTGACAGCAGCCCTTGCAGGAAAGAAGCGAGGCAGCCTGGTGCCACCTCCACTGACAGTCCCCCCACCTACAACACTATAGGGGGGACCAGCAACACAAAGTGACCTGGCAGGTACAAGTGTTAGGACAGGAAGGGAGGACCAAGGCCACACCTATGTGTGGATGGCCGTCAGCGCCAGCCAGAGGGGCATGAAGCCCCTGGAAGCAGACATGCCTGAGGCATGAAAAAGCGAATATAGTGAGAGAACTGGAAGGAGGAAACCAGTTCTCTGTGGTACTCCGAATGGAGAACCACTGGTCATTCTGCACACGCAGAGGGCTGCTTCTTCTTTTCCCAATCCCACCCGCCCCAATGGAAAGGAGAAGAAAATAATAGGGCAATGAACGGGGCCCAAAGAAGCCATGGGAAGCAGTTGGCGGCACAGGCCAGGTAGATGCCACTGGCCCGGTGCCCAAAAGATAACAGTTGTTTAGCATTGTGTGTTTGTTTTCGATAAATACGCTTACCAAAATGTGTTATGAGGATACTGTAAGCAATAAAAATCCACATCCTTTTTATTGCCAACCATAAATCTATGCTTCCGGTCGTCATTTCACAACACCACCCTGGTAACAGTTGAGCCGGCTCTGGGCTCCCCAGATTATGCAGACTGTTCAAAATGGAGCGGCATCCTTGCCATCCTGAATGAGGGCAAGAGAGCCATCCCGTTCCTCCCCTTCGGGAATACGTTCAGCTGCCAAAGACACACAATTCCACAGAGTGTGAGTGAAACGTGCTAAGGCACACACAGAGTTGGCTGCCTGTAAAGCCATACCCCCTGAAGAAAACACTTTCTTCGCCCAGCCATCAAAACGTTTGTCGTCCCTATCAGGAGGGATGGTTGGGTACGACGCCTACTTTGCTGGGGTCGTAGCCGCCTGCACCACCAAACTCTCCGGAGTGGGGTGCGTAATCAAGTAGCAGGGGTCGCTACTGGCTGGATGGTATTTCTTTTGGCAACGACTTGCTTACAGCCGGGAGACTCTCCTGAGCAGTCCAAGCCGCCGCCACCACCCTTCTCTGTAAAGCCATATGAAATGGCAGCACCGGGTCAGTGAGTGGACCTTGGTCAAGGATATCTGTCAGGTCATTCTGCAGAAAATCCACTGGTGGCACAGCCCACCCCAAGTACTCCGTCACCTTCGACATGAGTCACCTATACGAAGATTCAGCATGCGTACCAGGCTCAGGCCTGCCAAACTCAACCTCTGGGGAGGTATCAAGACCACTGGCGTTGTGCAAAGACTGACGCAGGTCTTCCAACTGGCTATGACCAGATAACAGGTCATAAGGAACCTCATCAGGAACCAAACCTACCTCAGAGATGTATTCCAGAGGCTGGAAGAAATCCCTGGAAGAGAGTGCACAGGACAGGCAAGCATGTGACACCCCAGGATATATCACGAATACCCAAAATGTGAACACCCAGAAGTGTAAAAGGTGCCCATTTCTTAGACCTAAAAGGCTGTATTTAAATATTGTCTGCAGAGTAAAATCCTAATAAAATAGTTCACATGGATTATAAACTCATCTTCATGTGGTCTTGTGGGTAAATGGCTCGCCCCAATATCTTTTGATCGTGGTTCGAAACCGTCCACGGCGCTGTGTGTTGAAGTCAAACTATTTTTTAATTCTGCAAACACCCAGGTGGGGCGGGGTGGGCTTCCGGTCGGTGCAGAGTCCGCCCTCTGATAAAGTTGGTGAACGCCGTCCACTCGCGTGGATGTACCCCCGTTTGAGTCTGACTCCTGACTGGTCAGGAGGGCACCATAAGGTACTTGAAACATAGCCACTTCCTTGAAACATAGCCACTTCAGGGCCCGAGATATTGCGAGAGTGCCACTTACAATTTAAACATGAGATTACGTTTTTAAAATGTAAGTGACACTCTCCTAGCTTCCACAATGTCCCTGGTAAGGTGAATGAGGTAGCCTTGCTTGCTTCTTGACATTACTTGCAAGGGAAATATAAGCCGTCTACTTGAACTTCAGCAGCTGCAGGCGTGGGCAGGCTAAAGTACATAAGAACAACGGTTTAACACGTGACCAGAGCAGCTGAAACACAACCACATAGGATCCAGCTCGAGGGAGACCTACCCTATGAGCTAATTAATGCCAGCGAGCATCTAGCTCAACACGGAAGTTCACTGTGTACATGAAGACGTTTTAGGAGCTTAGGACTTTACACTTTGACTAAGTCAAAGTTAATTAGGGCACAGAAATTGGCATTGTTCTGCAAGTTGCAAAAGTGCACCCTAATGTACGAGAAACTGACAGGGACTTAATGGGCCGACCTTCTGTAACTACATTACATGGAGCCTTTAAGCACTCTCCTCAAAGATTCCAATATAGCCATCCACCAATATGTGGACAGTACTCAGATGTACATGAGTTTAGTGCTTTAAGTGGGGTAAGAACTCGAGGGGCGGTCCTCGTTTGGGGGTGTGGCTTGTGGGATGGGCGTGGCCTAACAAAATACACAGACCATAGCAAGGCACGCAAATAGTAGTATGCAAGCCATCTTTTATAAACATAGAAATATATAACATATTTCTATGTTTATAAAAGATGGCTTGAAAAGTACACAAGCCATAGTAAGGTACACATAAATATAAAAATGCATACATTTATATATTTGTTTTAGTGCCTTACTATGGTTTGTGTACTTCAAGATGGCTTGAAAAGTACACAAACCACAGTAAGGTATGGACACAGATATATAACATTTATATATTTTTGTGTGTACCTTACGGTTTGTGTACTTTTCAAACCATCTTTTTTTAAACATTTCTCTGTTTATGAAAGATGTCTTGAAAAGTAGAAAATTCAAGCCATCTTTTATAAAGCTTTGATGACGGACAAAGCCTGAGTCGTCTTTGTCCGTTGGCAAAGCTTTATAAAAGATGGATTGAATTGTTTACTTTTCAACCCATCTTTCATAAATACAGAAACACATGAATCCCCAGGTTCGCCGAGGGTGAGAAAGACACCTCGGCGACCTGGGGAAAAAAAGGGACTGTAACTTCCTTTGGTGACTTTCTTTGGTGACTCAAGGGGTCACCATAGGAATTTACAGTGACTGACAGAAGTGCCAGCGAGTCACAGCAATGCTGTGCCTGGGTGGCACTTCTGTCAGCTCGCCTGACATTAAAATGGCGGGTGCATCTCCTGTCGCGGCTGCAGCCGCGGCGGGATAATGCGTCCCACCAATGTTGTGTGGGAACGGGGGGCCCCGGCAGTGCCCCGGCTCAGCCCCACTTTTTGGAGACTGGCGGGGCCCGGCCCCGGCAGGCCCCAACCCACTTAAAGCACTGCATGAGAGTAACAGGACATAATTCACCTCTGCAATTACCTAGCCATTATTCAGTCCTGGATGTCGACTGTCTACCTCAAACTAAACCCATCCAAGACTGAATTCATCCTCATTAGTCCACCCGCTAAAAAAATACTTGTCTGACAATGGCTCAATGATATGTGCCTAGAAGAATTTGATCCACAACCCTCATACTCAGTGAAATCCTTAGGCTTCACCATTGACTGCAGTCTGTCCTTTCAGAAACACATAGCCGAGAAGGCCCAAATAGCCTGGCTCAGAATCTCTACCCAATGAAAAATCAAACCCTTCATCCCGTGGCAGGACTTCCGGACCGTAGTGCAGGCCCTTGTGGTCTTGCACATCAATGGGGGAAATGCTCTCCAGAAAGGGCTCCCAGCTGCTCACTTTGCTCCCCTAAAAGCAGTCCATCACGCAGCAGCACGTCTTATTACAGGAGCACGGATATTTGACCGAATTACCCCTATCCTATACAAAATACATTGGATTCCACTCCAAGCCAGGATACTGTTCAAGACTGCATGTATCATCTACAAAGCAGTCACGAGTAGCCCTCCAGCGTACCTGGCCGCTAAGCTCCACATATCTGGTGGCACACGCTTCTCGCGCAACAAATTGACCAACCGGCTTAAATCACAACTCGTCCGAAAAAAGACAGTCCATGCAAACAATCCTTCTATTGTCATGCACCCAAACTTTGGAACTCGATTCCAGTGTTGGCTTGGAATGCCCCCACAATTCTCCAATTTTGCAAATCTCTCAAAATATGGCTCTTGCAACAACACCTGACCAAGGACTAATTCCAATGGATGCAGATACCAATGCACAGACCATAAAGCACTGTGCTACTGTGAAAAGATGGCAGACCAAATCCAAATGCGGGCTACCCACACTCTGAACAGCGCTCCATTGCTCTCGAGCTAGCTGAGCACTTTAGACAATAAAAAAAATAATCGTAAATTGCACTCAATGTATAGAACTGTTAAGAAGAAGGGTGCAACATCTCATTGCCAATGTTGGAATACTGGTCCCTTGGTATGAGGGTAGTCATTGTGCATAAAGATCCTTTGATTCCACCAAGTTGACTACCAAGAGCCCCTGGAAATCCTATAACCTGTGGGGGTTGCAGTAGCACAGACTAGGGCACTCTGAAACAAGCAAACAAACACACACACACACAAACGCACACGTTTAGTGATCTTAGTTTATAAGGAAATCTGAAAGCCACTAGATCCCCAAGATCTTGGTTATAAGCACCTCTAACCCAGTAGGCCACCAGAATCAGTCCATCATTTATCATCATTGTTCAAAAGGAAATGAACAGTATACTAGACCAGGAAGGTCAGTGGCGTTGTTCTTTGCTTTAATAACATAGCAGAGTTTTCATTCATAACAAAGACAAAGACATTGGTCTATGGATCCAATGGTGTGACAGGTATCATGGTTTACAAAGGTGGCAACATTCGTCACTCGAACATAGCTGCAGATCAAGAGGGTATAGCTTAATTGGTATAATAATAAGGCCAAGGAAGAGGGAAAAGAAAAGCATGATGGCGACGGCCCAAGATGGAGGCCGTCAGTTAATTAATTGCAGCTAAGACACAGGAGTTTAACAAAATATAGGGACAAACTGACAGGGCTGAGGATAAGGCAGCCATAAATGGCAGAGGGGTGGAGCCAGCTGCAACATTATTTTGGGGAGGGGGGTGGAGGACAAGTCAGAGGCTATTTACTTTAACAGAGAGATGCTATTCATTAGAGGCATGGGCCAAGTAAGAGCTGAGCCCAGCAGTTGAGCCTTTGGCTTCATCATAGGGGGTATATTGATAACGCCTGGGTACAGTGGGCAGACTTTTGTCCTGAGCATGTTTGCCTCTGCTGCCACATTCACAATTATTTAAATGTAAATATTCCACTCTTAGAGGTGAGAAATTTGACAGGCTCTTGTAGTAGCACCCTTTTCCCATCTGAGCCCCAGACTGAGCATCAGGGCTGACTGCAGCAATCTGCCTGCAAATTCCTCAATGCGGGTGATCTTAAGTCCTCCCAAGCCAGGGGCAGGCCCCACCCTGGTTGGTAGCAAAGAGGAACTATGAAGCAAAGAGGTTTTCAGAGCTGATGGGGGATGGGGCAGAGTTAGGGACCACGTTGGTCAGAGAATCAGACCTGGAAGTTTAAAAGAGTGTGTATGACGGTATGACGTTCATTCATCAGCAGTTTCTTTTTACAGCACTTTTTGTTGAAAATGCTTTGCCTAAAAAATATAGAAGAAAATGGGGGGCCATATAAGGAGTAGTGTGGGGTGGTCTGTAGGGAATAAATAATAGGGAAGGGAGGCACTGGGGGAGACCCCCCAAACAAAAATACAAAAATATCAATGTTTTTTTTTGTAAAGAAAAGCAGCAGAAAAGACAGCTGGGGCTGAATGAACATAGAATCGTGTATGACATAGCCAGAGGAACATTCTACATTGTCATAGTTTCTGAAATGATCTCTTACAACATGTAGGTGCTTATCCAGTCCTGTTTTTTTCCTTGCATTATGGGACTAATAGTCTGCGTTTTAAAATGGGAAAAGCAGAACCCCAAATCCCAGTATGCAAAGAAAAAACAGGACTGGATAAGTAAATACAGATTGGAATGGATCATGTTGGCAACTATGCAGGATTTGCAGAATGGAAAACGTTTGGGGATTGAGCAGTATAAGTAGAAGGACTAGTTCAAAGAAAGAAAGAGGGAATGTGCAAGGGAAAGGGAGTGCAAGAGATAGAGGGAAAGGATTGCTGGCGACATGTCGAGAGAAAAGATGAAGAACAAGGAGAAGGAGGTGAGGCAGGAGACTGAAACCAGGAGGAAAGAGAGGGAATAAGGACACCAGGAAGACAAACAAAGAGCTGAGGAGAGAAAGAGTGGGGTGTATGGAGACAGCATTGTTCTGAAATGGAGCAAATGCGAGCATCTGCAGAAATACATATTTGGAGCAAGGGTGGAAAGGAAAACGTATTACAATAGTGAGGATAGGCAAAAACAAGGTTTAGTAACCAGATTATCAAACTGGTACGTTTCATACTAAGGTGGCTAAACTGGTACGTTTCATACTAAGGTGACTTCTATCAAGGGAAAATGGGGCGTTCACAGCCAGAGTACGAATGGGAAAAAGGACAGTGGGAGACAAGAATAATAGTGAGGTTGCTGACAATGACAGTAGCACTGATAGGAGCATTACTGCACACCCTTCTTCGTCGTCCCAGTAGTTACTCTCTGAAGGCGCTCCATCGTCCCACAGAATCCTTTCCCATAATATAATTTTGATCATTTTCTTTAGACCTTCCCAATCATATCCTACAGTATAAACCACCTAATCTGTCCAATAATCCTCTTTTTTGCTTTCTGTCCTTCCAAACAGAGAATCATGGAGAGGCCAGCTGGTTGGTCTCTTGGTTTCCCAAAGTGTGCTGGACTTGGACTTCAGTGGGGAAAAGCAGCACCAGGCCTGGTGAATATAGGGCATCCCAGGAGTTCTGTTGTGATTGGCGCCACAGGGGCGTCTGGGCTTCTGGGTGGCTTTGGAAGCCTCTCCCCAGGCCTCCAAGAGGATGAAACTCAGGATTGAACAATAGCACTGTGGTCACAGCTGCCTGTGCTTTGGCCATGATTTAAAGAGGCGCTGCATGGAGTTGTGTGGATTGCATTCGCTCCTCCAAGGAACACAGTGAGTAGAGGAGAATAGATTGTAGTACTCTCTATGTCTAATGTATAGTGCAACTATTCTGTTTGTGGGGTCTGGCAGTCTGGGAGCAGCTCTCGTTTCAGCAGTAGCAGCTATGCACTGATCACGAGATTGTGGATAGGTCACATTTTGGCTGTGAATCCTCAAATAGCACAGCAGACTGGGGGACCATACTGCTGGGAAAACCATATTCCCCCCATTCAAATTTAGGTGGGGCTGTTGATATTTCTGAATAGAATGGCTAGCAGGTACAGTGACTTGAAGTCTGTTGTTATACCTGTATTTCTTTGCAGCCTGTCCCAGTTTGATCTGGATAGCATGAGGAAGCTGGTGTAGGGTATCATTCATGGGGAGTTCCTAGCACCAGAATGAGGCTATACTTTCTGTATGTACTGCCATGCTGCCTGCCCTTGTGAATTAATTTGTCATTGGCTAATATGGTAACCTGGCCATAGCAGCATCTACAATTAATCAAGCTGCCAACAGGCAGCTCCGCTGTGAATACTGGGAATTGGGTGATGGATTGTGGCAGAGAAGCAGCGGCAGGCATCCAGACATGCAGTGTGCCGGTCTGCTCATTGAGAATGCGGAAACCGAACTACGCTGTGCCAGCTGCCAGCAGTGGCACCAGGAGTTGCCGGGCTGATCCACTACTGTTGCAGCATATTTGCTGGTTCTACTGCGCCTGGAGCACCACGGACGGATCTCCAGGCCAAAGATAAGTACACCATTGCATCTTAAGGCAGGCAAGGCAAAACTGTGGGGCAAAGGCAAAAACTTACGCCAGCAGTTATGGCATGATTTTGAGGGACACGTCTCCTCCCAAGAACAAGTGGGGAAGCTGTGTCGGACAAAGGCTCAACTCAGTGACACTGCTACTTAATTCCCTATATTCCCTATACTTATCATGCCACTCTTTTTGTTGTTTGTCTAAATCTATAATGTTGCTTGCTTCACAGTCCTTACGCACATTTTTGTATGTGCATCATCTGGCAATCATCTGCTGCTAACTGGGTCATGATTATAAGAATATGTTGAGACAGGACGTCAGGGGGTGTTAGTATTGGGGCTCTTGATTAAGGACGGGCATTCGGGTTTCATGGCCAGTAGAATACAGGATACTCATGAACTACTGTGAATTCATATGTTACGTATTTTTCCTATTTCCCCCATCCCTATCCATTCACGTTTCCTAAACCCCTTTCTGGTTTCCCTCATTCCCCCTACCTACCCAGAACTTTACTCTAACCCTCTTCCCCTCACTGGCTGCCATGTGGTGACATGTATTTCCTTAAACCAGGCACCCGTGCCAACCTAGGGTGGAGTGTCGACTTCCATTCAGCTTTTGTGGTCAGTGTGAAGTTGTGTGTTTTATCTGTTGGTCTGACATTATCACCAGCCCCTGATAGGGGAAAAGAAACACCACCCAAGTCGAATGGAGTCTGACGCTTAGCCTATAGCCGAGGTGTTGGAGGCCTTGCTTGATATTCAAGTTGAGCTTGTGAATGCTCGACAGAAAACTAATTTGTTGAAGATTCAGGGTAGTGGACTGATAGCACAGGGAACCCCATTTCAGGGGGCTGCTGCGGCTCCTCCTGTGGCTTCATCCAGTAGGTCAAACACAGTAGTGGTATAGCAGTCATTGGGGGCACTGCTAACAGCACCTGAAAGGTTTGCAGGGATCCTAGAAAGTGCTCCATGTTCTTGAACCAGTGGCAGTTACACTTCCTATGTAAACCAACGGCTTTTGAGGTCACTCAGGCGAGAACTGCATTTGTAATTTTTTATCTGTCCCACGATGCAGCAGCCTGGGCCATTCCTTTGGCACAAAAGGATGATCTGATGTTATATAATTGAAGTCTGTTTATAGACGAGGTCAAGCGATTGTTAGATAGAAGGAATGTGTCTTTAGCCCAGGATAAGGAATTACTGGGGTTGAAACAGGGAATTAGGGACTTGGTAACTTATGTCACACATTTCAACAGATTGGTGGTGGGGACGGATTGGCCTGAACCCAAGCAGGCAGTACTGTTTTATCAGGGTCTCCATGATGAACTAAAGGATGCTATAGCCCATGTAGAGTCACAACCCGAATCGTGCATTGCACTAATTGATTTGGCATTAAGGTAAAACCACTGAATTAGTGAGACAAGTGGAGAGAGGAAAAAGGTGGAGATAGTTCCATTTGCACATTTAGATCGGGCTAAGGAGGCTCTGGCTAAGTCCACTGAGTGGGAACCAATGCAAATTGGCAGTGTGAGGGGACCATTGTCTACAGAAGAGAGGGAGAACCAATGATCTAATAACCTTTGTTTATACTGTGGTAAATTGGGGCATTACATCAGAAAATGTCCCAATAATCTGGTATGTAGTGCAGACCAGAAGAGACTGGAGTCGGGGAAAATAGTTGGCTCGGTAGATGGGGGAACAACTACCTTTTTATTTATTTGTGTATATAATTAATAAACTTTACACAAAAAGAACAGAAATTGCATTACACAGAATTAGACAGAATTTGAACAGCAGATAATATAACAATACGATAACAACATTAAATAAAAAATAAAAAATTGACATTATAGAATGTTGTTTAAGTAAACCCAAGCAGGCAGTACTGTTTTATCAGGGTCTCCATGATGAACTGAAGGATGCTATAGCCCATGTAGAGTCACAACCCGAGTCGTGCAGTGCACTAATTGATTTGGCATTAAGGTAAGACCACTGAATTAGTGAGACAAGGGGAGAGAGGAAAAAGGTGGAGGTAGTTCCAATTGCACATTTAGATCGGGCTAAGGAGGCTCTGGCTAAGTCCACTGAGTGGGAACCAATGCAAATTGGCAGTGTGAGGGGACCCTTGTCTGCAGAAGAGAGGGAGAAGCAATGATCTAATAACCTTTGTTTATACTGTGGTAAATCGGGGCATTAGATCAGAAAATGTCCCAATAATCTGGTATGTAGTGCAGACCGGAAGAGACTGGAGTCGGGGAAAATAGTTGGCTCGGTAGATGTGGGAACAACTACCTTTTTATTTATTTGTGTAAATAATTAATAAACTTTACACAAAAAGAACAGAAATTGCATTACACAGAATTCGAACAGCAGATAATATAACAATACGATAACATTTAATAAAAAATAAAAAATGGACATTATAGAATGTTGTTTAAGTAAATAACATTTAAAATTTCCATAGATGAAAGAGGAGAACAGACACAGAAAACACAATAACATAATCCAAACCCAGCCTGAATAGATTAAACATAATCATATACATCAGCAGTCTCATAAAACATAGTCCAAACCCAGTCCCAGACCCAGCCTGAATAGGATAAACATATTCAACACATAGATCATAGACATAGTCGTAGTCCATTAGCACATCCATTACATTCACAGGGTAAGTAGCCAGAGCAGATAGATGGAATTTGTGCCTAGGCAAGACTTAGCAGCCAAATCAAGGAGAAAGGAAAGAAGAGAGAGAGGAAGCATATTAGCATCTACCTATCCAGATCAGTTAGCAATTTGAACTCCTCCTCAAATTTACACAAGTACTCATTAGTCTTCTTTCACATTTGTGTGACACAATAATAAGGCTTCTATTAAACCCTGCTAAACATCTAAGCCAAAATGTTTCATTCATAATATATTCCTGTTTGAACTCAAATTATTTGTCATAGATCCTGCTCATCTTAGAGCAGCAGGTAAGAACATGTCTCGCGGATTCAAGCATATTATCATCAAGACATAGCCTGCAGGTCCTCTTCTCAGCAGGGATGCCGGTCCAAGCACCTCTAATTTCTAATACATTCAGTCGATTGAATCTGATATCCAGAAATATTCTGCGCGTCACTTGAGAAGGCAACAATTTTAGATATTTTTGAGTTTTTTTGAATTCACAAGGCAATTTAGCAAAGGTACTCAATGTTTTCTCATTACTGACAGCCCAGTCCCATTTCTCAATGTATTCCTTAAGAGACTTCTTAGCTGCCCCTTACCCATACTCCCATTTAGGTGACCAGCCTATTTTATCAAAAAGTTGATAGATTCTCTCCTGGAATCCATTCAAGGCATTAATTCCCCCCCACCCTCCCTAAGCCTTCTCGAAGAATGAATAACAGAGTTTCAGGATGTGCATATTTAATCCTGATATAGAGCATCGCCCTATTTAGATCTATACTGGAGGACAGGGAGATAAGTCCCAGCTTAAGACGGACTGCCTGAACAGGGGTATAATTTCCTCCAAATTTCTTCGGTAGCATCAGCCCAGTCCGATCAGTCAGAGTATGAAGCTTCCAATGAATATAGGAATTTTGCAGCCAACTTCTGCTTACATACATTGATAATGCCAAGTAGACTATAACCTTCTGTTTTCTTAGAAAAGGACATCCCCGCTGTTAAGGTGGACATAACTAACTGTTTTGCTTTGTTGCACCATCAGGTTTTTTTTTTAATTAACTCCCCAAACCTCATGTCCTATATATTTATAAGATGTGACTTTCCTTATCATACCCAGCGAGCAGGAGATTCCTGAGTTATTACAACAGTTACGCTCCACGGCCATGAACTGGGTTTTGGACAGGTTTACCTTTAGGCCATTATCAAATGCATATTGACACACAGCTCTGGTGCTGTTGCAGATACCTATGTATGTATTATCAAAGGTGATAATGTCACCTGCACAGCTTATCCATCCTATCTTCTGAGTACCTATTTTAGGGAAGTGTAAAGAACGCTGGTGGGGGGTGATCTGTACTTCTGCTCTCTATATGGCAGAGGGGAGGCACAGAGGACCCCAGCCTAGATTCTCTATTCGGTAGCTATGGTCGAGCAATCAAGGCCTAGCTTTTCAGGAGGTGATGCAGGCTGGTTCTTAAGTACAGTGTAGTCCCCAAGCCCCCACAAAGGAATGTCCACACACTGTATTGGTTAGAACACAGTCTTTATATAATCAATATTCCAGGTTATGTACACTTATCATAATAACTCACTTTGTACTTAGGAAAATCAACAATGGCAAATATATACAATTCTAAAGTGGTACCACCCTTTGTATTAGATCTCATTAAAGTGCATCAACAATACTGTAACAATGTCACACAGATCAATAGAGCGAAACCAGCAATAGAGAGAGGAGAGAAAATAAGATGGTTGAGCAATAGGCAGAATACTGGCCCCTACCACTAGACACAGTTCTGTGTGGAGATCCCCCCACCTGGGCAACCTGTAAAATAAAGATATAGCACAAGCCCAGTCCATATATTGTTCTGCAAGTCTTATTCCCTCCTATAATGTTTTTACCCCCCCAATGTACCTGGTGGAGTCGAGTTCTTCGAAGAGGCGTCGACAGATCCTTCTTGAGCGACCCCCTTTCAAGCGGGAGTCACGGATCGTCGAGAGGCGTCGAGAAAGCGTCGAGGAACTCGGCGTTCGGCGGCGGGGAATCGACGGCCCTTCTTGAATGCCTTCCCTTTCAAGCGGGAGACACGGGGCGTCGAACGTCCGTCGAGGAACTCGGCGTTCGGCGTCGGGGAATCGACGGCCCTTCTTGAATGCCTTCCCTTTCAAGCGGGAGGCACGGGGCGTCGAACGTCTGACAACAAACAGGGTAGAACGGCGTCGATGAGGCGGCAGCTTCGATCCAAGCGGTGCTCGTCGACAACGGAGCGTTGGCGTCCTGCAAGGCAGAGGCGTGCGGGGCACCTCGAGGACAATTGTTCTGGACCGCAAAGATTGTGAAGACGGGGGCCCAGCAAGGGCGTCGAGTCGTTCGAGTCTTTGTGGTCTTCGGGTGGCAGGAAACCCACCGGCACGTTTCTCCTCGGCGCGTTGGTCGTCCTCGACTTTCTCCGGCAGGATAAAGCGGTTGACGGTGCGGACGAGGGAGTCCTTCGATTCAAATGTTCTTAGGCAAGGAGCGGACGGCTCCGGTCGTCGGCGGCACGGCGTCAAGTGGTTTCCACGGCTGGGCAACACAACTTCGACGGGCCTCCAGCGGTTACACAGACCTGTGAACTTCGACGGCGGCGATGTCCGGGTGCTTCACTTCGATCTCCTCGGCGGTCCCGTCTCGGGTCGGCAGCCTTTCGAGGGTCTGACTTCCAGGGCGCTTCGGCGAAGATGTAGCGGTGCTCGATGATCCCTCGGAGCACGGGAAGAGGGCGCCTTACCAGGTCCTCTCTCGGGTCAGTCCTCGACGAATTCGGCAGCTTTCAGATCGGTCGAAGCAAGTGCAACAGCAAGTCTTCTTCTTCCAGCTGGGCGTCGAGGATCAGCAGTTCCAGTTACTCTTGAGTGGAGACTCAGCTTCTGAACGCTTCTGAACAATTACCAGTGGTGAGAGGTCCCCAGATATACTATTCTACCTCTCATCCACACTGCTGGCACACACTCAGCAGCCAATCATGCAGAAGGGCATTCATGCAGTCAGTCAGCCAATCAGGCACACAGTGCATTCAGGCCACGCTCCTCCCTTTCAGACACTCACAACAAGGAATGTGGATTGGGACAAGTACCCAGCCATTCAACACTACACACTGCATTCAGGCCAGTTTCGGGCAGGGCTGTCTCAGTCTTTGTCTCTCATGCCAGAAACCAGACAACCACAACAAGGAGTGTATATTGGTCACACACTCCATTCACCCAGGTCCCACCCACAGGAGGTACCCACAACATACAGTCACTGGGAAGGCTCCAGTCAGTCTAGCTGGGCCTTCACAACAACACCATATATGGAACTTCCACCCAACAGCCAGTCAGGGGGAAGGGACAGAGTCAGGGCTTCCCAGGACTTTGGGAAAACAAGGTAACAGGCAATAGAAAGCAAGAGGCCACAGGGGCCATCTTGTTTCCTATCAGGAATCAACTGATCCCAATGGCAGGCCCGGGGTATCCCAAAATGGAGGACACCCAGAGCACCTGTCAAATTCAGCATGGAGCTGCCACCAGCCCATACCCTGCTCTGTGGGCCACCCACAGGTGCCCAAAAACATACACTAGGGGCACAGGGTTGTACCCCTACCCATGGGTGCCATAAGGGTATCCCATGGGTCTGTTCACCAAACCAAAAGAGAGAGCTGCACTGCCACGAGTCCCACATGGACTCCTGGGCAGAAAACACGACAGAACACACGATAAAAAGCAGTAAAGGACAAGGATTCAGAGGCCCTGTCCCTCTGATGCATTTCCAGCATCACAGTCGCCCCCCCCCAGACTGAGGTGGAGGGTGTCTAATCTCCCACGGGATAGACACCCTCATCCAGACGGTCAACATACCTTCTGGAAAGGCCATCTGCATTATCGTGACTCTTCCCTGGTCTGTGCTCTATGGTGAAGTCTAGCCCTTGCAGGCTAATGGACCACCTGAGCAATTTCGGATTCTCACCCTTCATCTGCATAAGCCACTTCAGGGGCTTATGATCTGTTTGGACCTTGAAGGTAGACCCCGTAAGGTAGGGCCTAAAACGCCTAAGGCTCCAAACTATGCTAAAACACTCCTTTTCAACAGTAGCCCACCTAAGTTCTCTATCCTTGAGTTGCCTACTGATGAATATGATAGGATGGTCTCTCCCTTTGTCATCTAACTGGGACAAGACAGCTCCAATTCCGGTGTCGCAGGCATCCTTCTGGACGATAAAGGGTCTGCTGTAGTCAGGCGCACACAACACAGGTGCCCTACACAGACTTTCTTTCAAGCCATCAAAGGCCCTCTGACAGTCTTCGGTCCAATTAACCTTCTTAGGCTGTTTGGGTGAAGTGAGAGCTGTCAGGGGTGCAGCTATGGTTCCATAGTCTGCCATGAAATTGCGATAGTACCCAGTGACGCCCAAAAAGGCTCTGACCTGGGTTTGAGTAGTGGGAGTCTCCCAGTTTTGTACATCCTGTACTTTACTGGAGAGAGGTTGGATTTGACCCCCTCCTACCTCATGACCAAGATAGGTAACTTTCCCCTGAGCTATCTGGCACTTGGTGGCCTTGATAGTGAGGTTAGCCCTTTTCAAGGCCTGCAACACCTTATCCAGATGTGTCAAATGCTCTTCCCAGGTGGAACTGTAGACGGCAATGTCGTCTAAGTAAGCCACTCAAAAGGCTTCCAGCCCATCGAGTGCATGGTTGACCAATCTCTGGAAGGTGGCAGGGGCATTCTTCAACCCAAAAGGCATGACCCTAAACTGGTAGAGTCCCTCAGGTGTTGAGAAGGCCGTCTTTTCCTTGGCATGGTCCGTCAGAGCTATTTGCCAATAGCCTGAGGTGAGGTCAAAGGTGCTCACAAATTTGGCAGCACCTATGGTGTCCACAAGCTCATCAGCCCTGGGCAATGGGTGCGCGTCAGTTTTGGTGACGGCATTGACTCCTCGGTAGTCCACACAGAACCTCCAATCCTTGGTACCCGCCTGGGAACTTGCCTTGGGGACAAGGACCACTGGACTGGACCAGGGACTGGTTGAGGGTTCAATAACACCCAGATCCAACATCTTGGCGACCTCTGCCTGGATGTGGTTCTTGACGGTATCTGACATACGGTAGCACCTGCTTTTGACAGGCACACTGTCACCAGTGTCAATTTCATGCCTACACCACGGTGTAAGGCCTGGCGTCAGTGAAAACAGAGAGGCATACTGTTGGAGCAAAGCCCTGCAGGCCCTCTGTTGCTCTGTTGTCAAATCCGGAGAGAGATGTACTCCCTCCACTGAGCCATCCTGAGGGTTGCTGTGCAGCAAATCAGGAAGGGGCTCACTCTCATCCTCTTTTTGCCCTGAAGCTAGCAAGAGACATGAGACTTCTGCTCGCCGGTGGAAAGGCTTGAGCCTGTTGACATGGAATACCTGAGGGGCTACCCCAGAGGCTCCCATGTCAACCAGATAATTGACTTCGCCTATCTTGGAGATGATCCTGAAGGGTCCAGTCCACTTGTCTGCCAAAGCTCTAGGCTTGGTAGGCTCCATCACAAGGATTTCCTGTCCCGGAGTCCAATCCACTTGCGAGGCTTTAAGGTCATGCCAGTACTTATTCAATTCCTGGCTGGCCTTGAGATTTGCTGTTGCCTGACCCATCATCTGTGTCATCCTCCGTCTGAGGCCTAACACATAGTCCCCCACTTGCTTGGCGGGACCTGGAGGGGTGGCTTCCAAGCCTTCTCTGATCAAGGCGAGGGGCCCCCTCACGGGATGTCCAAAGAGTAACTCAAAGGGGCTGAAACCAACACCCTCTTGAGGTACCTCTCTGTAAGCAAACAGCAGGCATGGCAGGAGGAGATCCCATTTCCTCCTTAGGGGTTCTTCCAAAGCCCCTAGCATGCCCTTGAGAGTTTTATTAAACCTCTCAACCAGACCATTGGTCTGGGGGTGGTAAGAGGTGGAGAACTTGTAGGTTACCCCGCACTCTTTCCACATGGTTTTCATGTAACTAGACATGAAGTTGGATCCTCTGTCAGAGACAACCTCCTTGGGGAATCCAACACGGGTGAAAATGCCCAGGAGAGCCCTGGCAACCACCTTGGCAGTAACAGTCCGAAGGGGTATTGCCTCAGGGTACCTGGTGGCATGATCTACCAAGACCAGGATGAACCGATGTCCACCTGAAGTGGGAGGGTCAAGGGGACCGACGATGTCGATGCCCACCCTCTCAAATGGTGTACCAACCACTGGCAATGGCTGCAGTGGGGCAATGACACTGCCTCCAGTCTTGCCAGACAACTGTTGGGCAGGTCCTGCAGTGGGACTCCACCTTAACTCCCATCCGTGGCCAGTAGAAATGGGCAGAGAGCCTCTGCTTAGTCTTCTTGATCCCAAGATGACCAGCCAAGGGCACCTCATGCGCCAACTGCAGTAGGAAGGGTCTGTAAACCTGGGGTACCACCAACCTCTTGAGGGCACCAGGTTCAGGCTTAGTGGGCTCACTAACCAGGAGCTCACCCTCCCAATAAATCCGGAATGTCCTAGGCACTTCTCCTTGTGCCTGGGACAGGGCCTGTTTCCTCAGTCCCTCGAGAGAGTGGCACTCTCTCTGTCCCTTACAGAAGTCTGCCCGGGAGGGTCCCCCTTCAGCTAACAAGCATTGAAGGTCGGGATGATCCTCCGGGTTGAGAACCTCTCCCACAGGAGAGTCTTCTGTCTCTTCTCCCACAGGAGTTGAGTTTGGGTTTTCCACTGGACCCAGCCTGTCCGGAGCATGGATCCCAATGGGTGCTGTCGGAACAGCAGGAAGAGAAGGTGTTCCCTCCACAGAGGTGGCCTTCTTGGTCTTCCTTCTTCTTGCCTTAGGCCTCGCCTTTGGCTCGGGTACCTGACTCACAGCCAGACCCGGTGTCACCTGTGACCTAGTGACTGCAGCAGCAGTCATGGGAAGACCATCCGAGATCAACCCCAACTCTACTAGATCATTTCCTAACAGAATGTTAGCAGGGTCATTGTCCTGAACCAGGACAGGAAGCTTTGCTGTCTTGTCTCCAATCATGAGTGTGACTAAGGCTACAGGCTATAATTTGGGAGGCCCACCAGCTAACCTGGTGTTTCTCAGAGGAGCACCTACATAGTCCTCTGGCTTGAGCAGGGTCCTGTCCACCACTGTCATGCTTGCCCCAGTGTCTCTCAAACCAGTAGAAGGCTGGCCATTCAAGAGGACACTTCTCAAAAACCTACGGGGTGTTCTGTGGGATAGTCGCCAGTACTTCTGCATACTGGTCCCAGGCCCCAAGGGACACTAAGGAAATCTCTACCGGAGCACCAAATGTGATCCCGGTAGAGGAGGGGAGGACAGTGGCCTCCACCTCAGACACGGGGTAAGGGTAGGTCAGGCTGACAGCCTGTACTCCAAGTGCCTTACCTTTACACTTGGAGTCACCCCTTTTGTGATCCAGAGCCCCACAGTCCCAACAAGTGCCAGGAGTGCGGGGTACGGTACTGGAACCACTGGGAGCCTGCTTTGCAGCAGGTGGACCACTACTCTTATTCCCACCCACAGATGACTTATCCCCACTAGATTTTTGGGTCTTGGGAGAGGAAGGTTTAGGTTTACCCGACTGTGACTGCTTGTGGGACTTCTCAGCTTTCTGAGAGGCCCACTTTTCTTTGTCCTGGTCCTTCCCAGTGGAGTCCTTAGGGGACACCCGGTGGGAGACCCACTTGTCAGCCAACCTAGCCAGCTTAAAGGGGTCCAAAATGTTCTGGTCAGCCACATACTGACGCAGCTCTGGTGAACAGGCTTCAGAAAAATGCTCAAAAAACAATAGGTGGGACAATTCAACAAAAGTCTTAACCTTGTATCCATCAATCCACCCCATCATGTTCATGTGCGCAGCACTCACCCAGTCAACCCAAGACACATTCTCTCTTTTCTTAAAATCCCTGAACCTTTTAAGGTATTGGGTAGGTGTCTTGCCAAACTTGGCAATCAAAGCAGACTTCATACACTCATACTGACCCTTTTCTTCCACACTCAGCTTCAGAATACAGTCATATCCAGTTTGAGGCACTCTGCTTAACAAACACTTAGCCCAATCTCTTTTATCAACATCATGAATCGCACAAGCCATTTCAAACGCTTCAATCCATTGGAGGATATCTGAACCCTCCACAAATACACCAACCAAATCTTTCATAAACTTGGTGGCTGGGGACCTGACACTCTCACTGGTTTTAGCTGAAGTCTCCACTCTAGCTTTCTATAGCTGGATTCTCTGACATTCAGTGTCCTGGCTCTTGAGTTCAAGGTCCTTATTTCTGAGTTCAAGATCCCTATTCTTGAGCTCCACTTGTTGAGCCAACTCCTCTTTCCTAAGTTCAGCATCTATTTCCAACTTGCGGTATTCAAAGGCCAATTTCATCCTTAATAACTCAAGCTCCAAGGAATTGCTGGGGTTTGGAACAGAGGCAGCAGGAATGGCGGCATTCCCAGAAACAGATTCAGCAGAAACCCCAGGGGCAGAGTCCTCATTGGTTGCATTCCCCCCCTCATCAAGAGTTTCACCATCAGTCTGGTAGTCCACCAAGGCAGCTATCAGCTCAGCCCTAGACTTATCCACAAAGTCTAACTCCCTGGCTTCACAAGCACTCTGGACAGCCTCCAAGCTCATCCGAGTCAATTTGCCATTTGCAATAGACTCCATTGTTTGTAATGCAGTTATCTTGTTCACAACTAAACCTTAATTTAATAAAGTGCAGATATTTTGTAAGTGGCACGGTTATACACTGATTCTTAAAACCATAAGCATCCCACCGCTGCCACCAGCTGTAAAGAACGCTGGTGGGGGGGTGATCTGTACTTCTGCTCTCTATATGGCAGAGGGGAGGCACAGAGGACCCCAGCCTAGATTCTCTATTCGGTAGCTATGGTCGAGCAATCAAGGCCTAGCTTCTCAGGAGGTGATGCAGGCTGGTTCTTAAGTACAGTGTAGTCCCCAAGCCCCCACAAAGGAATGTCCACACACTGTATTGGGTAGAACACAGTCTTTATATAATCAATATTCCAGGTTATGTACACTTATCATAATAACTCACTTTGTACTTAGGAAAATCAACAATGGCAAATATATACAATTCTAAAGTGGTACCACCCTTTGTATTAGATCTCATTAAAGTGCATCAACAATACTGTAACAATGTCACACAGATCAATAGAGCGAAACCAGCAATAGAGAGAGGAGAGAAAATAAAATGGTTGAGCAATAGGCAGAATACTGGCCCCTACCACTAGACACAGTTCTGTGTGGAGATCCCCCCACCTGGGCAACCTGTAAAATAAAGATATAGCACAAGCCTAGTCCATATATTGTTCTGCAAGTCTTATTCCCTCCTATAATGTTTTTACCCCCCCAATGTACCTGGTGGAGTCGAGTTCTTCGAAGAGGCGTCGACAGATCCTTCTTGAGCGACCCCCTTTCAAGCGGGAGTCACGGATCGTCGAGAGGCGTCGAGAAGCGTCGAGGAACTCGGCGTTCGGCGGCGGGGAATCGACGGCCCTTCTTGAATGCCTTCCCTTTCAAGCGGGAGACACGGGGCGTCGAACGTCCGTCGAGGAACTCGGCGTTCGGCGTCGGGGAATCGACGGCCCTTCTTGAATGCCTTCCCTTTCAAGCGGGAGACACGGGGCGTTGAACGTTCGACAACAAACAGGGTAGAACGGCGTCGATGAGGCGGCAGCTTCGATCCAAGCGGTGCTCGTCGATGACGGAGCGTTGGCGTCCTGCAAGGCAGAGGCGTGCGGGGCACCTCGATGACAATTGTTCTGGACCGCAAAGATTGTGAAGACGGGGGCGCAGCAAGGGCGTCGAGTCATTCGAGTCTTTGTGGTCTTCGGGTGGCAGGAAACCCACCGGCAGGTTTCTCCTCGGCGCGTTGGTCGTCCTCGACTTTCTCCGGCAGGATTAATGCGGTCGACGGTGCGGACGAGGGAGTCCTTCGATTCAAATGTTCTTAGGCAAGGAGCGGACGGCTCCGGTTGTCAGCGGCACGGCGTCAAGTGGTTTCCACGGCTGGGCAACACAACTTCGACGGGCCTCCAGCGGTTACACAGACCTGTGAACCCTGGTCGATGGCAATGGACTTCGACGGCGGCGATGTCCGGGTGCTTCACTTCGATCTCCTCGGCGGTCCCGTCTCGGGTCGGCAGCCTTTCGAGGGTCTGACTTCCAGGGCGCTTCGGCGAAGATGTAGCGGTGCTCGATGATCCCTCGGAGCACGGGAAGAGGGCGCCTTACCAGGTCCTCTCTCGGGTCACTCCTCGACGAATTCGGCAGCTTTCAGATCGGTCGAAGCAAGTGCAACAGCAAGTCTTCTTCTTCCAGCTGGGCGTCGAGGATCAGCAGTTCCAGTTACTCTTGAGTGGAGACTCAGCTTCTGAACGCTTCTGAACAATTACCAGTGGTGAGAGGTCCCAGATATACTATTCTGCCTCTCATCCACACTGCTGGCACACACTCAGCAGCCAATCATGCAGAAGGGCATTCATGCAGTCAGCCAATCAGGCACTCAGTGCATTCAGGCCACACTCCTCCCTTTCAGACACTCACAACAAGGAATGTGGATTGGGACAAGTACCCAGCCATTCAACACTACACACTGCATTCAGGCCAGTTTCGGGCAGGGCTGTCTCAGTCTTTGTCTCTCATGCCAGAAGCCAGACAACCACAACAAGGAGTGTATATTGGTCACACACTCCATTCACCCAGGTCCCACCCACAGGAGGTACCCACAACATACAGTAACTGGGAAGGATCCAGTCAGTCTAGCTGGGCCTTCACAACAACACCATATATGGAACTTCCACCCAACAGCCAGTCAGGGGGAAGGGACAGAGTCAGGGCTTCCCAGGACTTTGGGAAAACAAGGTAACAGACAATAGAAAGCAAGAGGCCACAGGGGCCATCTTGTTTCCTATCAGGAATCAAGCGATCCCAATGGCAGGGCCGGGGTATCCCAAAATGGAGGACACCCAGAGCACCTGTCAAATTCAGCATGGAGCTGCCACCAGCCCATACCCTGCTCTGTGGGCCACCCACAGGTGCCCAAGAACATACACTAGGGGCACAGGGTTGTACCCCTACCCATGGGTGCCATAAGGGTATCCCATGGGTCTGTTCACCAAACCAAAAGAGAGAGCTGCACTGCCAGGAGTCCCACATGGACTCCTGGGCAGAAAACACGACAGAACACACGATAAAAAGCAGTAAAGGACAAGGATTCAGAGGCCCTGTCCCTCTAATGCATTTCCAGCATCACAGGAAGGCATTCATTCTTTCTTTAAAGATAGCTTCAAAATCGTCCATGAACAAGTTATATAGAGTTGGTGCTAGGGCACATGCCTGTCTGACACCCCTATCAATAGATATCGGGTCAGACATAACACCCTAATTGTCAAGCCGGACACTAGCCTTACTTTCTTCATAGATCATCATGCAGAGATAAAGTAAATGCATGGGCATACCAAATGCTTCCAGTTTGTTCCAGAGCTTCCCCCGCTCAACTGTGTTGAACGCGGAGGAGAAATCTACGAACAGCATGTACAGGGTTAGTTGGTCAGTGCTATTGGCCTGCTCCATCAGCGTGTTCACAATGAAAATATTATCGATGGTCGAGCAGCCATTGCGAAATCCCATTTGGGCAACATCCAGAATATTTTTATCATTAATTCATCTATTAATTTCACTGAGAATTAAAATGCAGAAGATCTTACTAGGAACATCCGTTAAAGCTAGCAAATGGTAACTTTCAGGAGAATTACAGGGCCCGTTCTTATACACAGGTATGATATCAGACATCTTCCATGATTTAGGCATAATACCAGTATGAACCACTTTTTTAAAATATGATGGCCAATAGGTGAGCCCAGATTTCTGGATTGGCCTTGATTACAGTAATACAGAGCTCATCAGGTCCGGGTGCTCTAGAAGCTTTTAGGTTCTTAAGTATCAGTATAATATCATCCCTATATATGGTCATTTTAGGGATAGTTTTTTTTTTACAAGCTTATTAACTCCACCTCTGAATTTTTACATAAGGAAGCTCACCCATCTGGAGCTGTCAACAGGAACAATAAGCTCTTGTTTATCAGGATTACTAATGGACTTGAAGCTGGCCCAAAATTTCTTGGTGTTTCCATCAATCAGCAGCCTGATCATATGTTGCCAATTGATGTTTTCTTCAGAGGCAAGGTACCTTCTTATCCCATTTCTGTGTTTATTCCCGATCCGTCTTTTAGCCTTATAGATCAAGTGAGGACTAATATCACTATGATGACATAAGCGCAGTTCGACGCATCTCATTTTTCATGTCCCGTATGACCTTCTCGTAGATTCTCTGATTGCCTTGTCCCATCTTACATGGTCTTAGCTTACCACCCATAGGCATCAATCCATACATACACTTGGATATCCAATTCACTATGTCTTCTGCAGAACGAGTGATATAATCCTCTGGCTGTAATCCTTCACTCCAACTGCAGGCTTAAGCTAAGTTAGCATCCAACCACCCTAGTCTGTTACCCTTACAGGACACATTAACTTCGCTGATATTATCCAAACGTACTTGTTTAGTGACCCACATAATCATACATTTCAGCAGAGCATGATAACTAAAAGAGTTCATTACTGTTTCGAAATTAATCAGATGGTCATACAGATTGTCACTTAAGCAAATACAGTCTAATGTCGATGTATGAGAGCCATTAGTCCAAGTGAAATTAATTTTGTATTTATCAGACCCGGATCTATTCAGCACCTTTAATTCCATGTCCCTTATAAAGGTTTTCTACCTCTGTGCTTTTATCGTATCCACATTATTGGACAGGATAACATTTGAATTCAAATCACCACCCAATATGACATTCATAACATCATACATAGTTTGTCAATTAGACATTCATATATGTCCAATGGATGGTAGCTGTGAGGTTGTTTCCAGGAGGATCAAATATGTTGACCAGCATAATTCAGTTATTTTCAAAACAGACGACTTCTACCATTAAAACATTGGGATTAATAGAGATTGAGGGACACTCAGGTGAGCTAAGAGTATTTGATACCAGAGTAATTACGTCCCAAAAGGTTCTGCCCTTTTCTCCTCTTTTAGCATAGTTATGGTATGCGGTATACACATCAAAATCAATAGATTGCATAAACCAGGTCTCTTGGAAAAAAATAAATTGGGCCTTATTGAAAAGAGTATGAGAACCTGATTCAGCCAAGAGATGGCGATGCCCACTAGTATTCCATGATATTACATTGAGTCCAGCTCATTTGACATTATTGATGAGTGGCAAAAATGAGCATAGCCATTCCCATTGGGACTTTACTATGGCATCACCACCCTTAGGCATTTTTCCATAATTTCTCAGTTCACCATCATCAGACTTTTCTCTAATTTTATGCATTCCACCAATCTCACCACTTTCATCAATAAGATCCAGCAAATACCCACTTCTTTTCAGATCATCCTTACAATCCCTGATAAGGCAAACCACTGCTTCAGAGAACCAATGTACCCGGGTTAGCATTCCTGGGCACTGTTCCACAAACTTAGGATCCTCAATTTTAATAATCCTCAGTGTTAGTTGAGAATTAAGTATTTCGATCAACCTGCTTCTATTGATAGGCTTCTTATTTTTCTTGGCTCTTCCTGAGATAGTAAACTGTCTAACCGGAAGACATTTAGTCTCAGTCTCAGCAAAGTCAAGTCTCTTAGATGTTCTCCTACCCTTTCTTGGTGTTATCTGAGGTGATTCCCGTATGGGACTCAAAAACTTCACTTTAGTCTTATTAGAAACCAGGGACTCAATAGGTTCTACACTACTATCAGTACTACTGTCTAGTGTGGTGTCTGTGGAATTCAAAGAGTTAAAGCTAGATTCCTCAGATATCATTTCTACGTCAGGCTTTATAGGCACGTTCTTAGGCTTTGGTTTGTTTTTATTTTTTTTTTGTTTTTATCATTGCCAATAAGCCATGTTGTTAAATTGCCCGTTTTAAGAGCAAGCCTTTTAGCTTTTTTGGCTGCTCTCTTTCTGCCGTTTTGAGAGAGATTTTTTTTTATTTCGGGCAAGCTTTTGTCATTAATCACAGCCACTTCATCTCTATTATCCTGCTTACATTCAGTTAATATTTTGTGCTTCCGTCTTCTCTCCCTTTTGGACAGCCGACCACTCATATCACTCTGGCTTTCACTTTCACACACCAAGCCTTGCTGAAAATGAGATCCCACGTCTGGTGGCCGGTTCTACGTTATTTCGCCGAACGAAATTTCATCGTGGGACTTTTCATCGCCGACCCTTTCATCGCCAATATTTTTATTTATTTAGTTTTTTTATTTATGGTGGGGGCTGTGCCTCCCCAACCCCCCCCTTACTTAAATAATCATACCCCACCCCACACAAACACCCCCCCTAAAGAAAATGTTAGTTAAAAAAAATGTTGGCGTTGAAAAGTCCCACGATGAAAAATACTTCAACGAAATGCGTGTATACCTGATGGCCAATACCATTCAGAGACTCTACATTTGTACTTACATGTGACGTTACTATTCACCAACACGAAGGAGACAGTCTCTGCTATTGTAGATTCTGGGGCAACAGGATGTTTGTTTTGTCTTTTGTGTGCTTTGAGGCCTATGGGTGAGTAGCGCTTTATAAAAATTACAAATACAAAATAAATAAATATTACATTTGCACCCGAGTTGAGGAGCCCACTAGGTCAAAAGGAGTGGTTGAATCAGTACGATCAGTGGATGGGTCTTGTTTACTGTCAGGACCAATCACGATACAAGCACAACCTCTGAAGATATATCGTGGTTCGGGTGGATATCTTGCGCTCAAACCATACACTTTTGCTTTAGTATCAAAACATTATTGTTTTCCAAGTCCAACATCCTTATACATAGATTATTTCCAAATCAATCCAAAGAGTCAATTGGCATAATGTATCTCAAAAATGAGTGGTTTTAATTCTTCATACAAACACACAGCCGACACGTGTTTTGACCTCAGGTCGTTCTCAAGGCTGTACCAAATTACACATTCATTTAGTATATACATTTTATATAAGTTTTTAGAAAACCATACCATACAGTGTCACATGTCAGGTCAGGATGATGGGAAAATCACACCATATTTAAGCAATTAAATTCCAGTTTCAAAGAAAAAAATATAAATTGAACCCATAGATTAGTGTCTTAGTCCAAAACTTTTTGATCTATAAAAATAAGCAGTTTTTCTGTATACTACAAAAGGGATATATGTGCTACATAATTTAACAAAGACAAAATATGGTCAAATAGACTTCATTATATAAATCTCATGCGTGTTTAGTTGCTGCTATATTAAAATTTTAAGCCCAGACACCTTGTGAAAAAACTCCAACACACCCGGAATTTGAGTTACCAATTGGAGATTATAAATGTGTTAAAAATATCTTAATGAAGTTCTATTAAACAGAAAATCTTTTAGAGAAATTTGTGGGATTTGTGCTTACCCCATATATACTTCCTATAACTTTTTGATTTTAGTTCTCAATGCTCGGCGGTTTCTTTTGAGCATTTGTTTCAATCCTGTATAGAAAACCCTAGTTTGTTATGTAATGTTATAAAAAATATATCTGATGTCCCATAAATTAAAAACTTAAATGATTGAAAGACTCACCCACCTGCAGGGATGATTATATTGGGTCAGAAATTAGGTGAATATTTTAAGTTCCTGTAATCTTATCATTGTTTTAAGCTCCAAAATTCAAGAAACACCTACAAAATAATAATCTCAATTTAGTGAAATTGTTTAAGAATTGTGTCCATCAAAAATTATATATTGCATGTTCTACTTTTACTAATAACAAAGATTCCCCATCTCTATTAATTCTTTTGTTAAATCCAATTATCAAAGACCTTTTTGCTTTTTTAGTTTCCAATTATTGGATGGAGACACAATCAATTGATTATTGTGTCTCCATCCAATAATTGGAAACTAAAAAAGCAAAAAGATCTTTGATAATTGGATTTAACAAAATAATTAATAGAGATGGGGAA
This sequence comes from Ambystoma mexicanum, assembly GCF_040938575.1. Lineage (NCBI taxonomy): Eukaryota > Metazoa > Chordata > Amphibia > Caudata > Ambystomatidae > Ambystoma > Ambystoma mexicanum. Next base: position 689,703,620 of record NC_090937.1, on the reverse strand, counting down.
TCTTTGTTATTAGTAAAAGTAGAACATGCAATATATAATTTTTGATGGACACAATTCTTAAACAATTTCACTAAATTGAGATTAGTATTTTGTAGGTGTTTCTTGAACTTTGGAGCTTAAAACAATTATAAGATTACGGGAATTTACAATATTCACCTAATTTCTGACCCAATATAATCATCCCTGCAGGTCGGCGAGTCTTTCAATCATTTAAGTTTTTAATTTATGGGACATCAAATATATTTTTTATAACATTGTATAACAAACTGGGGTTTTTCTATACAGGATTGAAACAAATGCTCAAAAGAAACCGCCGGGCATTGAGAACTAAAATCAAAAAGTTATAGGAAGTATATATGGGGTAAGCACAAATCCCACAGATTTCTCTAAAAAATGTTCTGTTTAATAGAACTTCATTAAGATATGTTTAACACATTTATAATCTCCAATTGGTAACTCACATTCCGGGTGTGTTGGAATTTTTTCACAAGGTGTGTGGGCTTAAAATTTAAATATAGCGGCAACCAAACACGCATGAGATTTATATAATGAAGTTTATTTGACCATATTTTGTCTTTGGTAAATTCTGTAGCACATATATCAGTAAGCCCTTTTGTAGTATACAGAAAAACTGCTTCTTTTTATAGATCAAAAAGTTTTGGACTAAGACACTAATCTATGGGTTCAATTTATGTTTTTTTCTTTGAAACTGGAATTTAATTGCTTGAATATGGTGTGATTTTCCCATCATCCTGACCTGAAATGTGACACTGTATGGTATGGTTTTCTAAAAACGTATATAAAATGTATATACTAAATGAATGTGTAATTTGGTACAGCCCTGAGAACGACCTGAGGTCGAAACACGTGTCGGCTGTGTGTTTGTATGAAGAATTAAAACCACTCATTTTTGAGATACATTATGCCAATTGACTCTTTGGATTGACTTGGAAATAATCTATGGATAAGGATGTTGGACTTGGAAAACAATAATTTTTTGATACTAAAGCAAAAGTGTATGATTTGAGCGCAAGATATCCACCCGAACCACGATATATTTTCTGTTTACTGGATACAAGCTTTGTGGGAAGCTTGAGGGCAGGATATAACTTGCTACCGACTTTTTCATTTAGAACTCTAGAGTGGTAAATAGCGCACGCAATTCAATAGCGATCCCACAACACTGTGAGCCAGCCTCTGAAGATGTTGTCTACAACAGGACATGAGGAGGTGATCACCTCTGATTTGACTGCTGCTCATCAATTTGGATTAATTTTAGAAATGCCATGGTTGGTGGCACATAATCCCAGGATTGATTGGGAGCAGCGTACTTTAATATTTGTCTCCTTACAGTGTGAGGACCACTTAAGAAAGGCCTTAGGTCCGACAGCTTACTTGGTGGAGGGGGCAATTCAGGCCAGTATTGGGGCAGTGGTTACAGATTTGCCGGATGAATATCAGGAGTTTGCTGAACCTTTTGACAAGGGAAAGGCAGAGACCTTGCTTCCGCACAGTAGTCAAGATTGTGTAATTGATCTTGAGCCTAATGCAAAGTTGCCATTCAGTAGTATATATGCTCTTTCCGAGAAGGAGACAAAACATTTGCGGGAGTACTTGGATGATATGTTAGCTTGTGGGTTCATCCGGCACTCTAAATCGCCAGTCTCTTCCCCTTTGTTCTTTGTGCCTAAGAAAGAGGGTATCTTGAGGACTTGTTTTGACTACCGAGCCTTAAATAAGGTTACAATAAAAAACAGGTTCCCTTTAGCTTTAATATCTGTCCTACTTGATCAATTGAAAACAGCCAAGGCCTATACTAAAATGGACTTGAGGGGGGCTTATAATTTGATTTAGGTAAAGGAGGGGGACGAGTGGAAGACAGCTTTTCACACTAGGTTCGGCCTATTGGAGTATTTGGTGATGCAGTTTGGACTATGTAATGTTTCTGCAGCTTTTCAGCATTTCATGCAGGAGGTATTGCAGGATTACGTGGATGTTTTTGTCATTGCGTATATAGATGACATTTTGATTTACTCCAATTCTGTGAAACACCATGTTCAACAGGTTAAGGAATTGTATTTGAGAAATTGGAAAAATTTGAAATCCATACCACCCGGGTGGAGTTTTTGGTGTTCATTATAACTCTGTCTGTGGTGTTGATGGATGGAAGATACAGGCTGTAACTCAGTGGCCATCTCCTAAATGTGTAAAGGATGTTCAGTCATTCCTGGGGTTTGCCAATTTCAATTGGCGCTTTATTAGCAATGTTTCACATATCATACTCCAATCATACAACTATTGAAGAAGGCCACAAAGTTCAGGTGGGGTGAGGAGGGGGAAGCCACGTTTAAGGAGTTAAAGACTGCTTTTGCAGAACCTCCAATATTGCAGCATCCATATTTAAAGACTGTTTCAGGTGGAGACAGATGCTTTAAATCTTGCAATAGGCACAATTTTGTCTCAACGGCAGAAGATGGGGTGTTGCATCCAATGGCTTTCTTTTCGAGGAAACTGACTAGCTGTGAGAATAATTACACCAGTACTGATAAGGAATTCTTGGCAGTTTTTGAAGTGGCAGCATTATTTGATGGGTGCGCGCCATCCTGTAGCGGTGCTTACCGACCTCAAGAATTTGTAGTTTATAAAGTCAGCTAAGACTTTGAGTCCACACCAGTTGCAGTGGTCTAGGAATTTGACTTTGTGGTCACTTATCTGCCAGGAAAAAACAACGGGAAAACAAATGCTCTAACCAGACAGGGAAACACTGAAATTACTGTTCAAGAGAACGGAAATATAATAGCAATGGACCGAATAGTTGGGGCTGTGACTAGGGATATCCTGGTGGAAGTACAGAGGAGTATCCCCACTCAGGAGATGCAGAACTGGAAAGACGGGGAAGCAGGAGCATTCAGGATGGGTTATCATAGCAAGCAGGGAAACTATACCTTCCCAGTAAGTCCTTGCGGGATAAGGCCTTGCTATGGTGCCACAAATCTCGGTTGGCAGGTCATGCGGGTGAAAGGAAGACATTAAAGATGTTACAAAGATATTTTTGGTGTCAAGAAATGGCTCTGGATACTCACAATTACATTCAGCAGTGCGAGACATGTATGCGATCTAAGGCAGATCATGCTAAGAAGGTAGGATTGCTACAGCCCCTGTCAACTCCAGAGGAACCATGGACGATATATATCCATGGATTTTGTAACTGAGCACCGAAGGACGGAGAGTATGACACCATAATGGTGGTCGTGGATTATTTCTCCAAACAGGCTCACTTTATTCCTTGCGGGGGGCTACTCAACGCTGGAGACTTGGCTAGGTTTTTTCTCCAGCATGCAGTATAATTGCATGGTTTGCCCCGGTCCATTCTGTCGGATCAGGGTTCACAATTCACTTCCAGGTTTTGGCGAGCCTTTTGTTCTATGTTGGGAATCTCATGCACTCCATCCACAAGTTATCATCCTCAGACCTATGGGAGACAGAGAGTAAACCAGACAATGGAACAGTTTCTGGATTGCTTCATTGCAGATGACATAACCTCTTGGGTGCAGGCGTTATAGCTTGCAGAATTCTGCTGTAACAATTAGTACCATATCTCGTTGGGTATGTCACACAATAGGTGCTTGTATGGACAGAGTTAAATATGTTGCCTGAGGTACTGCCTACTAATAACAAAATTCCAGAGGTGGCCCAGTGTGAGCAGGAGCTTTCCAAGATCAGACAGAAGGCACAGCAACACTTACTAAGGGCAAAGGAATCATATAAGAAGTATGCCGACAAGAAGTCCCAATTATGCAGTGGGAGATAAGGTGTGGCTGTCTAAACAGAATATTAAGTTGTCTGGATCTCGCAAACATTTGCCACGATACATTGGCCCCTATGCGATTGAGAAATGTGTTTCTTAAACAGTAGTACGATTGCAACTGCCATCAAGCTTGAAAATACACCCTGTGTTTCATATTTCCTTAGTGAAATCTGCGGTTTCATTCTGCTCGGACCCAGAAGCCTCAAGTGTTGCTGACAAATGGACATGAAGAGTATGCGGTGCAATGGATTCTTGACTCCAGGAGGAGATGCAGTCGTGTATGGTATCTCATTGAATGGGCAGGGTACGGGCTTGATGATATTTCTTGGGAGCCGGCATGGGAAGTGCATGCTCAAAGGAACTGCTCACAAATCTCGACTCAAACTCTCCTGCTATTCTCATTCTCCTTGACCTCTCTTCTGCCTTTGACTTGGTCAATCATTCTAGCCTCATAAAGCAGCTCTAAAGATACTCTTGGTATATCAGACCGGGCCCTGGGTTGGTTGACCTCCTTCCTCACTGACCGCCCTTACCAGGTGCTCCTGGGATCCTTCTTCTCCTCCACCACACTCTCTACATGTGGTGTTCCCCAGGGCTCCATCCTGTTGCCTTGGCCTTTCAACATCTACCTTGCACCTCTTCCTCACCTGATCTCTGCTTCCCATCCTCATTTTCAGTGTTACGCAGATAACACAACTCTCCTTCAAGGTCCCCTCTTGCTCCTCATTTATCATCACTGACTGACTGCTATTCAGTCTTGGTGTACCTCCAATGATCTCTGTCTTAATGCCAGTAAGACCGTGATCCCTACTATCAGGACTCCTGCTCCCCATTTCCTTCCTGCACTCTAGCTCTCCTCTGTGGGTTTACCTCCCTCTCCTTCCACTGAGGCCAGAAACCTTGGGGTCATCTTCAACTCCTCTCTCGCTTTTACTCTTCACATCTTGGACCTTTCCAAAAAAGGCCAACTTTCAATTTCACTTCCTCAGAGGCATTCTCCCGTTCCTCACCTTCCCCCAGAAGCTCAATGTGTCTAGAGCTCTGGTCCTTTCCAGGTTAGATTACTGTAACAGCCACTTGCTGCAAGGATCAAATTCAAAACCCTTTGCATCGTCCACAAGGCCGTCTGGGGACTCGGACCACGCTACCTGCAAAACTCTCTTACTAAATACTCTCCTTCCAGATACCTTCCATCTTCAGGCTACAATTCTTTGCTGATCAATCGTTTCTCCAAGCAAAGGGCTGGGGCAGATCTCTCTTCTCAGCTGGCTCCCTCCTATGGAACAGTTTCGCTCTCTTTCTCTCTGTCTTGAGTCGGACCACCTCAAGTTCTGCAAACAACTAAAGACTTTTCTCTTCTCCTCCTCCCTCCCCCTCTCCCATGCTAACCATCCCCTCTGTCGCTCAGATTTGCAGCCTGGTCCCTCAAGAGTCCAATAGGGGCCTGGCCCAATCACCATCAGCAACCCCCCCCTGCAATGCCCTCTGGGCCAACATCCACCAATCAAGTGCTTCCGGCCTGTTGCCACCAGCACCTCCCCCTTCACTGTCCTGAGGCCCACACCTGCCTTGGGTGGATTGTCTCCACCCTGCACTTACCTGCTGGGCGGTCTACTTTCCTCTTCACTCAGGACATCTCCGTCCATGCACTTACTTGCTGTCCCCCCCGACAGCCACCTCTTGCACTTCCCCCATGGGGGACCCTAACAGCACTCACTTCCCCTCTCACTGTACTTTCAAATTCTGAATCTGACAAGGCCTAGCAGGACTGCTGTTTGCCTAATTATTTATTAATTCTCTTTTCCACTGTTTTTTTACTTACGTGTACCCTTCCCTTTTTGCCTTGTGGTGTTTGGAAACATGCGGCTGCTTTATAACTCCAGCGGTACTGATGAGGCCCAACAAGGTTGAAACACGTGTATGGGGTTGCTGTTGGTACTCTTGTTCAGAAGGGAATTGCCATAGCATTCTGGTGCTGGACTGCCCATGTGGGCGGAACAAAGACTGATATGCTAATGGATATTTCCCATCTGTGAAAGGTACAGTGAGCTAATGTGTGGCTGCGGACTCTCGACTGGGTACCATCCCAAAGAACAGGCCATTGGGCCATGTTCGTTCTTGCAGAGGGGCGCCTATGGACTAAATTTTAAAATGTGTTTGTTTAGGGCTGCTCTGAACCTGTTCCCGATTTAAGAGTAATATATATATATATATATATATATATATATATTAAAGTACTGACTAGTACATTATTCATGTTTTCACAGATAACTAGATTTTTGCCAAAAGTTGATATGCAAACAAAATGGGATTTCAAATGGGAGTTGCCATATTTCTGCTCGAGACTCCTAAACCAATCTTTAGAGAGAGGCTGGATGGGGTGGAGAGAGAAGGGTAATTGTCCAATCTTGGTTGCAGGAATTCTTGCAGATCCCTGTCGAAAACTGAAATCTTGTTGGTGTCATCACTGGTATATAAAGTGGATGCACTATGACCATCTGACAGCCGCAAGGAAATGCCAAAGAAGATTGATAAGACTGCATCTGGGTGGAGCTGTCTATGGCTGGGGAAGCCTAAACCCGATTGGGCACTACGATGAAGAGTTGGGGGCCATCCTTGAGAGGGGGAGTGACGGACCCCTGCCCTGTCCTCCCAGAGGGTCTGGAAATGCAGCTGGATTTCCTGAACTTGAACCATTTGAAACCGGAGGGGGCCGGGAGGAGGGGGTGGAGTCTGCATTCATTAAATCCTTTCACTTTATAGTGGGTGGGTGGGGAAAAACTGTGTAGATCCTTAGTCTATTTAACTAAAAATATTAATTTAATGAATTCCCCTTGGCAGAACACTACGGGGTGACTTTTGTTAAAGTTTGAAATGAACAAAGCTCATTCCCAGTGTGCGCTGACGACCATAAACTGTAATTTAATTGGGTAATCCTACTTGTTCAGCTTTACCAACACAGGCGGTTAAGTGGAGGCGGGGTCTGAAATCCAACATTTCCGAATCATTCCAATTTGTCTGTGCAACTTCCGCAACATCCACCAAAGTAGGGGGGTCTGAAAACAAACGGATAAATCACCCTGTGTTTATTTTGAAGCAGAGGTGTGGGTGAAATAATAGTTGCCATATGCATTTGTACAAATCTGTAAACCAAACTGCTAGCATTTCAAGAGCGCAGGAAAATCGAAATTGCACAGCACTGCATATATATATTAATTTTGTTCCCTGGCCAGTTTGATAATTTCTTGGAAGTGAAATCTGTAGAAAGTAAAGCATTGCGATTTGTGTTTGTCCCATTCTATTTGTGTGATTTATTTCTGTAACAAGAAGTTTAATTGTGAGCCACAAAGAAGGTGGCGTGTGTTGTTTTAGTGTGATCTCCATTTTCAATTATACAAATGAATACAAATATATTTCCTGTACACCGCCCTGGTTCATGGCTCATTGGTAGATTAGGGGGAGGGATCCACGGGGTATGAGATGAATTGGAAATAGGGCTGTATAAACAACTGACATTAAACAGTTTATAGTGTGGCACCTGGCTTGGGGAGGGAAGGCTCTTCCTGTGTTGAGGGTGCCTCTCAATAAACTGTTAGTTTTGAACTTGGGTGCATTTGGTGGCACCCTGATAAGGATGAACTCTGTTTAGGTAGGGTTGAGTTTCAAGTAGGCACTTGACATAGTGGCTTAAATGCTTGTGAGGCAGGGTTTCAATTGCTAAATGTTGACGGAGCAGTTGATCTTCAGGAGCAACTCTGTCATCAGCATACGGGAGGATTTTGAGTAGTGCTTCGTGGTTGACAGTGTCGAAGGCGGTAGAGAGCTTGTGCAGTTGGCATGTGTTGCCCTTGTCAATGATGAAGAGTATATCTTGTCGCTGACCTGGAAGGTGGCGGCTTCTGTGCTGCAGGTTGGTCGGATGGTGAACTGGTATTCTTGAAGAAGTTGTGTTCAACAATATTTTCATGTAGGTGTAGGTGGGGTGTGATGGTATTCTAAATGATCTTGCCAAGAAACGGTAGATCGATTATGGGATGGTTGTTTGCTAGATCCTCAGGACTGACTGTGAGCTCCATTGTTATGGGTTGGATATGGCCAGTTTGTAATGCATAAAGGAAGAAGCCTTAGACAATACTGTAATAGACCAGGCTGCTCTTTTATGGCAGCTTAGGTAAAGCAAAATATCTCAGAGAAAAATGCTGGCATAGTAACACAGTTTTGCCACCCACTACCAAAGAGATGCTGTGGTCCATTACATGGCAAAACATGGTGCAATGCAAAGCCCGTTTTCTGGGGATTTGCTGCTGCTTTGACCACACCTTTCAACTCGCACTGATTTCGATGGGGTCACCTACCCTGGACTCATGTGCACCTTCCTACCTAGCACCGTCCTCCCCATAAGCTTAAAATGGGCACACCATCGGAGCAAACATATAACCATCAAAAAAGTATTCCTCCATTGACTTCAATGGTATCAGACGCCTCAAAACATCTGACTTCACCCGCCTCTTACAGGAGACCCAACAGGTATTCCAGCATGTTTTTAACAAGAACATTTGTTACCAGAAGAAAATGCATGTTTGTACCTGGGTTTTTCACAAGTTCAGTAAGCGTGCTCTGGTACATGCTCACCATCTGCTCGTAGTGAGTTATGGCACTCTGACGCAGATTTTCCCAGTGTGGAGCGAGGTCTCCAAGCTCCTTGAGTTCCTGGATTCTGAATAAAAAGACAAAAATAACTGAGTGAATTCAGGCCAGAAACCAACAGGAAGTTTGGAAATGCAGTGACATTTTCCCTGCAATATGACTCATGAATTCAGACTGCAAGCATCACAACTTCCTTTTCATAGACTTTGACAGAGTAAGGACTGCCATGAGATTGGACTGGACTTGGAGTAATGAACACTACCAGTAAGTATAATCAGGCCTTTACCTCCTTGTCCATCTTCATCGTCACAGTCCTTACTAGAGGAAGTCCTCGGCTTGGGGTAATGACGATTAGCAACAACAAATCGGGACAATTTCACACCATCCTTCTATCAAGCCAGACAGGATCAGCGCAGGGCATGTGCAGCATGTGCGGCTGCACTTGGCCCCGCGTCACTCATGGGGCCTGTTCGTATGTAGTCATAGCATCGAATGCCAAAGCATGGAATGCCTTACCATCTAAAAAAAGCATCGGAAAAAAAAGCATCTAATGCAGTTTCTTTTAAGGTAAAAGGTTTATTTTAATTGTATTGGGGTTTTAAAGGTTAAAAAAGGGGGGTTGGGGTGCGACCACCACATTAAAATAAAAGAAAAAATACATGCATTCAATGCTTTTTTTCCTATGCTTTTTTTTAGATGGTAAGGCATTCGATGCTTTGGCATTCGATGCTATGCCTATAAACCAGTCTGTTAAGATGCATTTCTAAACTCTGACCTGGTGGGCAGAAGTTTAGGAGGCCACCCTCGGTTTAGTGAAACACAGGAACCTTCTGGACAAGCCAGACCAATTTAGGTAGCTTGGCAGGTGCTCAAGACTGAGTGTCAGGAGGGCCGAGAGTGATCGGGAGCCCACAATGAGCACACACATCAACAAACCACAAATGACTCTTAGACTAATGTATATGAAAAATATCTATACATTTATTGTCGGCAGGACCAAATAGACACAGGTAACTTTAGCAATGAGAAAAACTGTTATCACTTAAACCTTAAACTACATAATGTATATACAACACGGTTCCTAAAGCAATTTTAGTTAGAAGAAATAACCACAACCTGTGAAGGTAGGGTTATTAAGTTAGCACACAAATGGCATTAAGAAGTTCTTCAGAGTTTATTCCCTAACTTTGGAGTCCAACCCTAAGAAGTGGGGAGCCTTATGCTCAACAGTACAGTTGTGCATAAAAACGCATGATCGCGCAGATGAACAAAAGGCGGGTCTTCTTGTAGGGGCTGTAGCAAGTCAGGAAGGGGCTTGAGGCAATGATGAATTGGTCCCCCCTATTCGAGTAGGCCCTGCCCTTGGTGGCAAAGCAGTGTTCAAAAGGGGATAATAGCTAGGGAGCGCAGGCTAACCCAGCCAATTTCGAATACCTTTAAGGGATAGTCATGCGTAAAAACGATTGTCTGTGCCAGGGGTCCAGTACTCACCAGCCCGCGGCACAGTCCGGACCAAACTTTGCATGTTTAGTCGAGGTAGCTAGTAGGTTCGAGTCCTGCAGTTTTGGTGCGCTCCGGCTCTCAGAGGCAGAAATGGAGAACGATCATCCGTGATGGGACAGTTGCCTTTTCTCAGCTTCCGAAGGAGGTATGAAGAAAATTCTGGTGCAGATGACTTTAGGGAACGGGAGAGCAGAACAGCAGGGGAACAATAGCGACCATCACCACTAGGTAGTGACGCCGGAATCGTTGCGGGCAGCGTTACGCACTCTCCTAATTCGGGACCCAGAGGAGCTATGCATGTGAAATTTGACATGAGAATGCACGAGACAAGGCACAAGCGTTGTCTGAAGTCTCTGGTCTGCAATCGAGACTTTAGCCTGACCAGTAATAAGCTGATGAAGAATTTTAAACAAAACCGGGTTCTAATGCATGGTAAAGGTGCCACAGTTCCTCAGCTGCTACCTCCTCGCTATTACGCAGGCCTCAGACGTTATTTCGTCAAAAAAGAGCAGGCCCATGCTTTAGCTAACAGAGCTGGCATTAGCATCTCTTATTAGTGCTGGGCTGCAGCTAGTGAAAATCATGGCGTGTCAGTGTAGAAAGGGTGTTTGGCCTAGGGAATGTACAATTTGAGGCAACTTCTTTGATTGCTTTATGCTTTATGTTTAAGTGTGGTCACAGTATGGCATGCTGGTCACAGCCACATACACAAAACATTCTGGTATGCTATTGTACGGACATTGGACACATCAGACAAAAACAAGCATATGCAATGGTCGAAGTGTACAAAAAGAAGTACTGTAACTATGTTCCCTGCTGGCCTGCACCCACTTCCCACAAACCCCATCACCACGTCCCATCCCAAACACAATACAAGCTCCCAAACACATGCACCTGATTTTTAAGGGATCGTTCAGAGCAGCAAGTTTCAACTTCTTCCTACACTTTTATTTGAAAATGTTAACCATTCCGGAACGGTTTCTTTTGAAAATAACAGTATAGGAACAGTAAAACTTAATTTTAAAAAGTAGAGGAACACCGCTCCCAACCGCTCCCGCTCACTTCGACCACTGGGCATATAAGCTGTTACATACGGGAGCACGACATAGACGCCTATAACCAATAGGGGGTGGCTTGTGCAGCGCACAAAACATTGCTGCACACATCACTGCATTGATCTGCCATGGACTACTGTCTGCATGATGACAGACAATGAACTCTACTTTTCTAATCAAGGTGCCAAGTGACATTGAGTTGTAATCTGGTGTGCGTGCAAGGCAGTGGCTGGCTTGTTTAGACAATTAGAAGGCCTTTAATGCTGAGCAGATGTATTTAGTCTATTTCCCAAAGCAGCCACTAGAATGCCTAAGCAAGAAAATGACAGTTAACCTTCCCAGGGATGTACCATATGTAACTAAAATGTAACAGACATAAAATGGGTGTGTCAAATAAAGAGACATGAAAAAAAGGAAAATAGTTTAAAACCTTTTCTGTGTGGCATTTTAATTCCCTTTGCAGAATGCCTACGTTTGGTCATCTAACTGATCCTTGTGCTGGCCTGGTGAATAAAAATGCCCCATGTTCAGTTCTTGAAATGTTAAGCACATACTGAGTAAAAACAATGGCTTGTTAAATGAGCATTCACTTATAAATTGCCCCCACTTGAAAGGCTGTCAACACAAAGAAGGAGGGCCACTGGGTGTGCGACTGCAGAGCATCTCACACACTGCATTTGGAATATGTATTCCTTCCAACGCATCTCAGTCGGCAGAGATCAGCCAGCCGTATATGGCAGAGGAGCACACACCGGCACAGCAGGATGCTTAATCCTTTGTGCAGCAAGATCAGAGTCCGCTTTCTGGGTGGTCCCCTTACTGACCCCCCCCCCCCTCCCTGAGCTCCACCCGAACCAAGAAACAGGACTGCATGTAAAAAACACCTTTCAGCGTTTAAAGCAGGCAGACAGCACGCGGGGAAGAATAACAGGCGTAGATTAGCTTTTAAACGGGGAGAGTAATTTAAATGCACTATTAATGCTTAGGTGCTTTTGCTATCAACAGGCCTTGCTTGGTGAAAATGGGAGTTCCTGCCCATGCAGAACGCAGGGAAATAATCTCCACTTTAACCAGGAAATTCATAGTATTACCCTGGGGTATGCTTTTCTATTTTAAATTGAACAGAATTGATTAATTCCCGACATTTCTGCTCCTGGATGAAGGTAGACTATGGGCCTCATTACAACTCCGGCGGTAGCCGTGCCGGTAAAACCGGCAGGCGGCCGCCGGAGTTGAGATTTTTTCTGGCGCATGGCTCCACGGAAACTTTGGGGGATTATGACCCCAGTGTTCCTGGAAGTCAGGCACCGGAAAAATGTAAACCCCCATTCCCATTGAGTCCTATAGGACTCAATGGGAATGGGGATAACGGAAGCACCGGCAACGTTATTAACAGTGCTGGTGCTTCCCGGAAAGTCTGCGTACGGGTGCCGTCCTGCATACCAGGTCAGACTTGGCGGGAGGGGCGACAGCGCACGCAGACTCTGAGTGTGCCGGTCCAGTAACATCAGCTTACCAGCACCGTTGTTACCAGACCAGCACACTCATAATGACGCCCTATGAAATGGAAATCTGCTCGGCCCCCACTAATATTTTTAAAAACTCCAACTTTATTTTCAGGCAATGCCCCTTGTATTTGGTAGGATGTGATAAAGTATGCACAAAGAGGTTTTCTGCACCAAACCCTATCACAAGGTCAACAGACAAATGGATGTGGAGAAACGAGAATGCACATGAAACCCAGTGTCCGGGTTTTCCTATCAATGGGTATCTGCGGATCAGGCAATCAGTGTGGCTGTAAGTTGTTTGCTTGTGCTCGTCCTTTACTCCTTCTCTTACCCACAACAACTTGTCCCCTTTCCTTTGTCCGCTCCTCCTCCTCTCTTCTTTCTGACACTGCATCTTTCTTAGCATGCTCGCTTAGCCGACATCCTCTCTCGATCACTCAAGTCTATCCATTCCTTCTTCCCAATCTTACTGCTCTTCGTAAACTATGAATCACGACCTCTACTTTCCCATTTTCCTTCAAGCATGCTGTTATTTTTCTATTCTAAAAAACCTTTCCTTGACCCCACTGTGCCCCCTAATTTTTGTCTCATCGTTCTTCATCCCTTTCTTTCTAAATTCCTTGAATGTGTGGTGGTACATACACACAAGTAATTTTTTTACTCGTACCAATACACACTTCTTCCTCCTTTGCAGGCAGGTTTCCCCCTTCACATTCCAAAGAAACGGCACTCTCCTGCACGTCTCTAACGCCATGCTCGCTGCTTGTCATGCTAAACTTTCCTTGATCCTTGCTCTTCTTGACCTACCTGCTGCTTTTCATACTGTCTTCATCCCACTCTTCTTTCCACATTTGCCTCTCATGGCATTCCTTGCCCTATTCTCCAATGGTTATGTTCTTTGCTTTCTGGGAAAACTTCCTCTGTCTTTTGGGCTGGACCAATCTCCCCTAACTGCCTTTTCAATTTAGAGTGCCACAAGGCTCTGTCCTAGGCCCTCTCATTTTTCCCCTCATATCATTCCCCTCTTTGCTCTTATCACTTTATTTAATTGACTCACAGATCTTTCTTGTTCATCTTTCACTGATACACTCCACTTTAGTCTTTTCCAGCTTCCTTTCTGCTATCCAATCTTGGATGCACTCCCACGTTTTCATCATGATCCCACTAAAACTGAGGTGCTCTTTTTCCCTCTACATCATTCCGCCTTCAATGCCTCCCCCTGCCGTTTTGTGTCCTCCTTTCTATCTGTCCTTTTCTCATTGTGGTCATATTGTTGGCTTGACGTTTGACTCCTCTCTTTCTCTCTTCATAGCTCTAACGCTGGTGGACTCTGTTTTAATCTTTACAATACTAGCTCATCCTTTTCTCTCATTTCATGCCACTAAACGTCTCATCTTTTCTCTGATATTTTTCCGACCTCCTATTTGGATTTCCGGCCTCTCTTCTCACCCCTCTAAGATCAGTGTTTCATTCTGCTATCCATCTTCTTTTCTCACTCCCTCCCTGATTCTCTTGTCTAAGGAACAAGTTACTTACCTGTAACTGTTGTTCTCCAGCATGGGTCTGGCATGGATTCACATGCTCATGAATATTCCCCGTCGTCAGGCTGGGAATCCTCGGTAAAGAAAAATCAGTATCAGTTTCGTTTCTGATCTGTCTTTCATAGTAGTAACCAATCACTGATCTCTGCGTCATACTGACCACAGCCAATGACTGCCCTCTACCTAAGCCCCACCTCTGGCAGCCATCTTCAGATTTGGTAGCACGTGAAGAGGCAGTATGACCAAGTGAAGAGCCGCAGAGGGGTAGGCGGGAGGGTTCCCATGTGAATCCATGCCAGACCCATGCTGGAGAACAACAGTTACAGGTAAGTAACTTGTTCCTTCTCCAGCATGGGGTCTGGCATGGATTCACATGCTCATGAATATAAGAATAAATAGCAGTACACACATGCACAACCACGGGAGGTGGCAAAAGGCTCAACATTAAGCAATACAAAAAACTCAACATTAAGCATCTCTTACCTCCTCACCAGGCTCACCTTAGGCGAACAGGTTGCGCAGCACTGCTTGGCCGACCCTGGACTCCTCTCTGGAATCCCGATCGACGCAGTAGAATCTCGTGAAGGTGTGCGCCGACCTCCACGTAGCAGCCCTGCAGATGTCCAGCAGGGGCACACCAGATGAGAACGCTGTAGTAGCAGCGATCGCTCTGGTCGAATGGGCTCTCGGACGGCCTGGCAGCGGTTGGTTAGCCAACCGGTAGCAGTGCATGATGCAGCCGGAGAGCCATCTGGAAATAGAAGACTTCGAGAGAGCCTTCCCTTGATTCACAGGTCCAAAGTTCACGAACAGCTGTGATGTCCTCCGGAAACTCTTCGTGGGGTCCACGTAGAACTTCAGCGCTCTAGCCACATCCAGCGAGTGCAAAGTCCTCTCGGCCGGCGACGAAGGAGACGGGAAGAAAACAGGTAACACCAAGGGCTCGTTAAGATGGAAGTCCGACGGCACCTTGGGCATAAAGGAGGGGTGCGTCCTAAGCACCACCCTCGAGGCATGGAAAGTCAAGTACGGTGCTTTGCAGGATAGGGCCTGGATCTCTCCCACTCGTCGTGCGGAGGTAATGGCCACCAGGACTGCAGTCTTCCACGACACAAAATTAATCGGTGCGGAGTGCATCGGCTCGAATGGGGGCCCCATGAGCCTGGTCAGCACCACGTTAAGTTCCCACGCCGGGGCTGGGGCCTTCACCGGCGGGAACGACCGGAACAGTCCTTTCATAAAATCTTTTACCAGTCGATGGGACAACAGGGACGTCCGTCCTGTGGTTCCGGTATATCTGGAGATCGCCGCCAGATGAATCTTAATGGAGGCATGGGCTAGCCCAGCCTTTGCCAGCGAAAGCAGGTACGGCAGCACCTGAGGGGCCGTAATCCGAAGGGGGTTGATCTTCTGTGCTCGGCACCAGATAGAGAACCTCTTCCACTTATGACCGTAGCATTTGAGAGTCGAGGACGCCCTGGCCTTTGCAAGAACCTCTCTGCATTCGGCCGGTATATCGTAGCCTCCAAACTCTAGCACTGCAGGAGCCAAGCCTGCAGGTTCAGCGACGCCGGGTCATGGTGGAAGATGGCGCCTCCTTCTCTGGAGAGAAGGTCCGCGTCCGCCGACAGCTTGATGGGAGGGGACGTTGACAAGTCCAGAAGGTCCGGGAACCAGATCTGCCTCGGCCACGTAACCAATCACTGATCTCTGTGTCATACTGACCACAGCCAATGACTGCCATCTCCCTAAGCCCCGCCTCTGACAGCCATCTTCAGATTTGGTAGCACGTGAAGTGGCAGTATGACCAAGTGAAGAGCCGCAGAGGGGTAGGCGGGAGGGTTCGCATGTGAATCCATGCCAGACCCATGCTGGAGAACAACAGTTACAGGTAAGTAACTTGTTTCTTCTCCAGCATGGGGTCTGGCATGGATTCACATGCTCATGAATAAAAGAATACATAGCAGTACACACATGCACAACCACGGTAGGTGGCAAAGGCTCAACATTAAGCATTACATCCAAAACTCAACATTAAGCAATTCTTACCTCCTCACCAGGCTCACCTTAGGCGAACAGGTTGCGCAGCACTGCTTGGCCGACCCTGCACTCCTGCCTGGAATCCCGATCGACGCAGTAGAATTTCGTGAAGGTGTGCGTCGACCTCCATGTAGCAGCCCTGCAGATGTCCAGTAAGGGCACACCAGATAGGAACGCCGTGGTAGCTGCGATCGCTCTGGTGGAATGGGCTCTCGGACGGCCAGGCAGCGGTCGGTTTGCCAACCGATGACAGTACATGATACAGCCGGAGAGCCATCTGGAAATGGAAGCTTTCGAGAGAGCCTTCCCCTGATTGACAGGTCCAAAGTTCACAAAAAGTCGTGACGTCTTCCGAAAAAACCCATCGTGCGGTCCACGTAGAACTTCAGCGCTCTAGCCACATCCAGCGAGGGCAAAGTCCTTTCAGCCGGCGACGAAGGCGACGGGAAGAAAACAGGCAACACCAAGGGTTTGTTGAGGTGGAAGTCCGACGGCACCTTGGGCATGAAGGAGGGGTGCGTCCTGAGCACTACCCTCGTGTCGTGAAAAGTCAAGTACGGGGGCTTGCAGGAAAGGGCCTGGATCTCTCCCACCCGTCGTGCGTAGGTGATGGCCACAAGAAACGCAGTTTTCCACGACAGGAACTTCAACGGAGCTGAGGACAGAGGCTCGAACGGACGTCCCATGAGTTTGGTCAGCACCACGTTGAGCTCCCACGCCGGGGCCTTCTCCGGCGGGAACGATCTGAACAGTCCCTTCATGAATTCTTTCACCAGACGATGAGACCACAAAGACATCCGTCCCGTGGTTCTGGTGTATCGGGAGATCGCAGCAAGATGAATCTTGATGGAAGCGTGCGCCAGTCCAGCCTTGGCCAGCGTCAGCAGGTACGGCAGTACTTGAGGAGCCGTAATCCGTAGAGGGTTAATCTTCTGTGCGTGGCACCAGACAGAGAACCTCTTCCATTTGTGTCCGTAGCATTTAAGAGTTGAGGACGCCCTGGCCTTTGCACGAACCTCTCTGCAGTCGGCCGGTATGTCGTAACCTCCAAACTCTAACGCTGCAGGAGCCAGGCCTGCAAGCTCAGCGACTTCGGGTCGTGATGGAGGATGGCGCCTCCTTCCCTGGAGAGAAGATCCGCGTCCACTGGCAGCTTGATTGACGGGGACGCTGACAAGTCCAGAAGGTCCGGGAACCATATCTGCCTCGGCCACGCAGGTGCGACGAGGATCATCCTGCACCGTGACCTCTTGAGCTGGTTGATGAGCCGGATCAGCAGCGGCAATGGAGGGAACGCATATAGGAACAGGCTCTCCCAGGGAAACGAGAAAGCATCGCCCATGCTCCTCGGCTGTGGAAACCTGCTGGCGAACCTCCGGCACTTGGAGTCCGTCGCCGTCGCAAACCGATCGATCTGGGGTGTGCCCCACCGTCGGAAGAGGCGGTCCACTAGATCCTGTCGTAGTTCCCACTCGTGGCACGAGCGCAGCTCTCTGCTGAGCGAGTCGCATGGTGTTTTTTTTATCCCTGGCAGCTGAAACGGCACCAGAAACATCCCTTGGGCGACGGCCCAATGCCACAGATCCTGAGCCTCCTTGGACAGGGCTGGGGATCTGGTACCGCCCTGCTTCCTGATGTAGAACATGGTGGTGGTGTTGTCGGTGAAGATCCTCACCACCTTGCCCTTGAGGGACGGAAGAAAGGACCTGAGGGCCCAAAACAATGCCCGGAGTTCCAGGACGTTGATATGGAGGGACTTCTCCGTCGGCAGCCAAAGGCGTCTCGCGTGCAGATTTTCGGTGTGCGCTCCCCACCCTTCCAGGGAGGCATCCGTGGTCACTGTCTTCTGGTGGCCCGGGGTCTGGAAATCCATGCCCGCCGTCAGATGCGCGCGGGTGACCCACCAACCAGATCGCTCGTCGGAAGCTCTCGTCGAGTGTGATCCTGTCCTCGAAGCTGCCCGTCGTTTGGATCCAGCGAGCGTCCAGGAACTCCTGCAACGGGCGCATCCGAAGCCTGCACATGCGGATGAGATAAATGCAAGAAGACATCATTCCGAGGAGGAATTTGATGGACCTCACCCTGGCCGCGTCCGCAACCAGCATCCGCTGCACCTTGCCCAAGATGGCCCTCGTCCTTTCCTCCGACGGAGAGGCCAGAAGCGCCAATGTGTCGAGTTTCGCTCCCAGAAACAGTGCGTCTTGCGCAGGCACCAGGTGGGACTTGGTGTAGTTTATGGAGAATCCCAGGTCCGTGAGTAGTTGGACGGTCCTCGCCGTGTGCTCCGCGGCGAGCTCCTTTGTCTTTGCTCGGATGAGCCAGTCGTCCAGGTAGGGATAGACGTGGATCCCCTCCAGGCGCAGCCGCGCTGCCACCGGTGCGAGGCACTTGGTGAACACCCTGGGTGCCGACCTCAATCCGAAGGGAAGGGCTCTGAACTGGTAGTGACGCCCTTGGACCACAAATCTGAGAAACATTCGGTGTCCCTTTAGGATGGGGATATGGAAGTAGGCATCCTCCAAATCCAACGACGACAGGAAATCGCCCTCCTCCAGTTGACCCAGGACGTGCTGGAGGGTCACCATCCGGAACTTCTGTGCCTTGATGAATTTGTTCAGTCGTCGTAGGTCCAGGATGGGACGCCATCCTCCCGTCTTCTTCTTCACGAGGAAGTATCTTGAGTAAACTCCGGAGCCCCGAAGCCTCTTTGGGACAAGCTCGATGGCGCCTTTCTTGAGCATCGCCTTTACCTCCAAGACGAGTTGAGGGACGTGATGTTCCTTCCTGGCCACGGGGGGGACGCGCGGGCACTTCTTTAGAAACTCGAGCGCGTGACCCTGGGCCAGGGCGTCCAGCACCCAACGGTCGGTGGAGATGGACTCCCACACGCTGACGAAGTTCACCAGCCGGCCTCCCACCGGGGTGCTTCGGTGGGGGCCCGACCCCACGGCCGGTTCAGTCCTGCTTCGACGAGGCTTTGCCGCCTTGCCCTCCTTGGCGACGACGGCGGGGTCCACCCGACTTGCCTCGTCCCCTGTAGGCTTCTTGCGACGACGAACGGGCCGCTTGACGATAGGTGGAAAATCCGCCGCCAGAACCTTTGGAGGCACCCTGCTTGCCTCCGCCGCTCCGATAGGGCGGCCGTCGTTGCTGGAGAACACCAAGAGCCCGGGCCGTCTCCGTGTCCGTCTTGATGGCTTGTAGGGAATCGTCCACTGTTTTCCCAAACAGGTTGTTCCCGTCGAACGGCATATCCAAAACTCTGGTCTGCACGTCCTGATGGAAGTCAGTTGCCTTGAGCCATCCACGCCGTCTAAGGCACACGCCGTTGCCCAACTGGCAAAATCCAGTGTCAGCGATGTCCGTCGCTATCGTAATGGCGTGGTCCGACGCCACTTCTCCTTCCTGCAAGATCTCTAGGGCCTCCGCCCTCTTGTCGTCTGGTAAGAAGTCCAGCAGGGGGGCGATTTTGTACCACAACTCCCTGTCGTACCGGGCTACGATAGCCAAGGCGTTGTCAGCCTTAATCGTCGTCGCTGCCGATGAGATGACTGTGCGTCCCATCGTGTCCAATTTCTTTCCCTCGCCGTCCGGCGGGGAGGTTGACGTGGAGGCCGAGGCCCCCCCCCCGCTTTCTTCCTGGCCGCCGCGGAGATGACCGAGTCCGGGGTCGGCTGTGCCCGAAGGCACAAGGGGGCCGCGTCCGTGACCCGGTACTTCTTCTGGTACCGGTCCCTTCTCGCAGGCGTTGTGGATGGGTTCTTTAGGAGGGCAAGACCCTCATCCCAGATATCGACCAGTAGAGGTACAGCGAGGACCATCTTCCTCTTGGTCTCGCGCCGTTGATAAAGGAAACCTTCCTTCTTCTTCTCTTCCGGGCAGAGCTGGAAAAGCTCGGATGCCCTGGCGATCATGGCATGAAACGATCCAATCTCGTCGGGTGGGGAAGCCCGGGGAGGAGGTGACGACGGGAGATCCTCGTCGTAAACCTCGTCGTCTGTGCCCGTTGCGGCCGTGTCAGTCCCCGTATCATCCCCACGGGTCGTGGACGGGGAGGAGGGCTGAGCAGGGCGCGATGGTTGAAAAGGAGGTGGAGGATGAATCCTTCTTCTCTTAGGAGGAGGGCTCCCAGAAGGGCCTGGCTCCGGGTCCCCCGTCGGGAGAGGTTCCTCCGTTGGTGGTAACGGCAATCTCGTCCTTATCTCCGAGCATAAGGACTGTATAGCCAACAAAATGGCCGCCGAGTTGTCTTGCGGCACTGGTTGAGGGGAGTCCGACGGGCGGTCAGAAGCCCCGTCGGCACCCTCGACGTTCTCATCGTCTCCTACGTCGGGGTCCCTCCCGACGGGCTGGTCTTCTTCCACGCCAACGCCGTGGCTTAAGACTTCGATCAGCTCCTCCTCAGAGGTTGAGGCCGAATCCACGACGACCTCCTGCCCCCCCCTTTTCTTCTCCGTCGGAGGTTTCACGGGGGTCCTGTCGATGGGCATGAAAGAGGACTTCCTCCGCGGTGGCAGGGAGACTCTGGGCCCCGAGGTCGCCACCACTGGTGTAGCCTCCACAGGCTGAGCCAGGGCCGCCGTGAATGTCTCAATAGAGGCCTTGGCTGGATGGATTAAGGCTTTCACCACCTTAGGTGCGCTCACCGCCTTCTCCTTGGGGGGAGGGTCAGCGCCTCGCTCCCCCTCCGATGGGGCCTTCGAGCTCGACCGGGGTCTCTCCAGGAGCTTCGCCGGGTGCTCGGCCTTCCTCTTACCCAAGCCAGAGCGTTGGCTCGTGCTTGATGGCGCCGGGGAGGATGCGCCCTGCCTGGCGCCC
This sequence comes from Ambystoma mexicanum, assembly GCF_040938575.1. Classification (NCBI taxonomy): domain Eukaryota; kingdom Metazoa; phylum Chordata; class Amphibia; order Caudata; family Ambystomatidae; genus Ambystoma; species Ambystoma mexicanum. The sequence continues at coordinate 689,682,700 of NC_090937.1, read as the reverse complement.
GTAGAGCCCGACCGTTCGGCGCTCCCGGTGCCAGCGGACTCGCGGTGCTTGGCCTTCTGTTGGACCCCTGTCGCCGGGGCGCCCTCAAAGGTCTTAGAAGACCGCTCGGACTTCTTCTTCTCGCCTGACGGGCTCTTCCCTTCCAGCCAGTTGGCGAGACGCAGATGGTGGTCCTTCATGGTCCGCTCCGACATATTGCCGCAAAACGCACAGTCCTTCGCCACGTGCGTCTTGTCCTCATGCAGGCAGTAAAGGCAAAGGGAGTGTTCGTCCTCCTTAAAGACATTCTGAAGCTGGCATCCAGGGCAGACCCTGAACAGCTTTCCGGGCGTCAAGCTTCCCTTCTCCTGGGCCATGATCGAGATGGGCCAGAGAAACTTCTGGAGTCCTCCAAAAGCATGGCTTGACGAAATCTTCACCCTTGAGGGGCGTAGAAGAATCCGATACGGGTCCCCGTTGATCGGATAAAGAAACGGTGGAGCTTGAGGCTCTTTTGACCAAAAAAGAGAAATTTTCCTAAGAAAAAGCACGAAAAAAGCACTAAAGCTCGAGAGCAATAGCACGAGGATCCCAACACTTGAACGTGCAGTAAAAATCTGAAGAGCGCTGCCAGAGGCGGGGCTTAGGGAGATGGCAGTCATTGGCTGTGGTCAGTATGACGCAGAGATCAGTGATTGGTTACTACTACGAAAGACAGATCAGAAACGAAACTGATACTGATTTTTCTTTACCGAAGATTCCCAGCCTGCCGACGGGGAATATTCATGAGCATGTGAATCCATGCCAGACCCCATGCTGGAGAATATTTCATTTCCTCTGTATGGTCTAGAAATGTATCTATGGTCTTGCTCCATTCTATCCCTACTCTCCTCTCCGATTTCCATGCATGTTGCTCCTCGCCCCAACACAATCACTCCATTGCCTTTCTGTTCCTAAACTGCTCTGTGCTCATTCCCATTTCTGCTCATTCCCTCTATTTGCTTGTAGGCATTGGAAGGCATTCCTTCTATTGGGGCGATTAGCCGGGGTCCGTGGGGCAATGGTGCGATTACCGGATTACCGTTTTTTCATAACAACATTTTATTGAGTTCATTGCGCCACGTCGTGGTTCCCAAGCCCATTTTCTATGTTGATGACTGTGATGTCATCAGCACTGAAAACAGACTTGGGGAAATCTTACCGCAGTGCCAGACAGCAAGGTAAGTTTCTTCTTTTTTTATTAAATACACACTCTTAGCTCCTGTGTAGGATCTACACAGGTGCTATGAGGTGCGGGGCTTTTACCAGACAATACAGCCCCCGTTCCAAGCATCTTTGTTGGCTAGCACCCCCTTCCAGGGTGTTAATTATTCATACGTCCACCCTCTCTTCACATTTTCCGCTCCTGTCTCAAGTCTTATTTTCTTGTGGCTCTTTCTGACTCAAACTCTTTTCAACTTTTGACTTTGTCATTGCATTTGTTTACTCTACAGTGACATCATCATGTAAAACACTTTGTCAAGAGTGCTATTAATAAAATGCAAAATACACACATGTAGGCAAATAACACCAACACACAGATTATGCTCAGAAAAACGACCCAACTGAGACCTGGTGGAAATACGGCAAAGGTCATTGGAATCGCAGAGCAAGCACTTTAAAGCAAATCCCAACAAGTATTCCCAAGGGTACAGGAATGCTGGGAAAAGGATAGCTAAACCAAAACCAAACACACAAAAATCCCCCATGTGACAGGAATTATGTGCAAAGTACAGGAAAAGCAACCCGAAACACAAACTATTCCCCAGGTCACCATAATGAATACAGGAGAGATCCTTCTGGCATTGTTGTAGGTCAGGCACTAGCACATGGCAGCGGAGAAGAAGCATCTGTGGCGGAAGATGAGAAGGAGAATTAGAAAGAACAGAATAGACAGAGGGAGTCGATCAGTCTGAGTGTGTCATCCGAGGTCATCAGTGGGTGTAGCTTGGATATAATCACTATTATGCCCTGCAGAAATACCTTCAAAGGGGACATTACACGTTCCAGAGCAATCATCACAGCATAGAAGTTGCACTTTTGAGTACGCCGAGGGGGTGCTCATGGAACCTCCCGACTCACATCTCCAAAGACTTTGGTTCTGGTTTCTATGTCCTGCCCAGTCTTCTAGAATATATTTTTGCACAGCTTCATACATCATTAAGATATGAATCGCAAAAAGGCAGATTTCAAAGCCATTTCTGCCTTCCCAAAGGGCATGTGTATCTTGCACTGCAACCACATCCCCTTAGTGTCCCCGTGGGAAGGCAACAGGCTGTGTCAAATGTAGGCTTTCTGCTGCGCTAGGCCCAAGTGCCTGCACCCTCCTCCCCAACTTTACTCCACCTCTGCCATACTCTGCACCTTCACCAGATTCATCCCCTTCAACATACTCTGTCCACCTTGGCTAAACTACACCCCGTCACCCACATTATGCTCCCCATTTTGGCTCCGTAACATAAGGACATTTGTAAGGCTGCGGGTATGAGAAAAGTATTGCTTCCACTCTATTAATTCAAGCCTGTTAACTTGTATGTTATGTTAGTTGAAAGAGTGTTTTCAGATCTCTGCTACCCATGATTTGGAGAAGGCAGTGTGTTCTACAGTTGAGTGCACTAGAGGTCATTGTTATGGCTAATTGCCTACTTTCGATTAGGTCAGAAAAAACAATCTGTTAGAGCAAGGCATTAGAACAAAAGTTGTCTGCCACCTGGACAAAAGAGAGGGAAGGTTGGAACGAGGAATGTAGGTTTCAACGCTAATATCTATTCTCTCGCCAGTTGCCTGCTGCTGTTACCCTATGAGAAGCACTTACTGGTCTGTAATATGAATGCTTCAGGCAACATAACTAAATTCCTACATGCAGTCTTGTCAAATGGTAAAGATTACATATGAAATATATGCAAGTAGTACAGGTGCTTGCCATAAAAATGTTGAATAAAAATAACATCCTCCTCATGGTTGCAGCTCTGTTGTTAGCAAGGGGCAAAATGAAAATAGGGCAAGTTATCACCCGCTGCCGCCCATGTACTTCCAATCCCTTGGGCTGGATCACCGTGAAAAAATTGTTATATCACAAGTGAAATTTGTAAACTCCATCTGGGCATAAACACCTCTGTAGACTCAAGAGTTGGAGAAGGTTCTTGGAACCTTTGGCTGTGTATTGCCACAGTGGAGTAATGGATAAGGGTGACCCTAACCATTCATGGATAGGAAGCAACAGCATTATTTGTAGCTGGGGGGTGCAGGCACTTTTTTTAACAAATGAAATGGTACATACTGTTTACATCATTGCTGTTTATGTAAATGTCCAAAATACCCAACACCCCAAGAGTAAAACTAAGTAGTGGGTTGAGTGTTCCAGCAAAACCTTACCTATGTGGGTGTGGTTTAGGCCATGAGTCTTGCCAGTTTGCTTTTATGATAATTTAAAATACAGTGGGTGGAATGTACAAATATAGGAACATTTTGACATTTGTTGGATATAGGTATAGATTTCCTCCTGTTATTAAAGGTATTATTTCACAGTAACGGTTCAACCCTGTGTTTAAAATCTAATTCTTGTGAAGGTTACTAATAAGCTTAACTGGTATGCATTGTGTGGCATACTTTGCAGTTGGTTCTCCTAGTAGTGTTGACCATGCAGCTGAATGTCATGTGCCTACTAAGCACTGGGCAACTTATGTAAAGAAGCTTGTACGGATAGCTCAAGAGGACACCACACACCTTTCTTCTTTACAGCTGTCAATCAGTGTGTACCTTTGCAATGGTTTAAAAATTAATGTCATGTGTATTTGAACATAAAAGCGATTGCTTAACACAGTGTGTGCGTAGATTAGAAAGAACACCAATGATAATGGGGAGTTGCACCAATAAAAGCAATGAGGTTCTGGTTGTTTTGCATATTAAAAAGCAATTTTGGGAACATAATAATTACCAAATAGTTTTATATCACTAATATATGTCTGTGGGAGTTGTATGACTGAATCACTAAATACCTTGTGCAACTGGATTTGGTACGCAATTCCTTTTTTTAATATAAATAAAAGTCACCCTACCAATACATCTTTTGTAAATATAAAGCATATGTAGAGAGAGAAGCAGCTGAATGCCTCTGCAGCAATTCCCGCTCCCCGACCTCCTGTATGTTGGAACTCTGAAGTCTGAACTGTGCCATGTTTGACACCAGCAGTTGTGACCATACCTCTGAGAATATTCGAAAGAAGATACCCTCTGAGAAAACCCTATCAAATGTATTCCCGAAGAGACACCACTCTGAGGGAGGAACACCCTGAAGAAATATGAAAAGAGCGAAAGAAGAGATGGTGCCGTCACAAGAGATGAACGATATGCCCTGAGAAGACTGGCGGAAGAGAATATATGGACCATTTAGAAACTGATGACGAAGTAAAGAATCAAGTAAACTTTCATATGCAAAAAGAAGATTTACCGTGTGTCACACACTACAGAAGACGCAAACTGTTTAATAACTGTACAGATGCAGCAACGCAAGTCGACTAAGTGATCATAGAAGCTGGCTTTACGTAGTAAATAGACTGTAGGCGGAGCCACCATTGTATAGAAGCTGGACATCGGTTTCATGAATTTAGTAAGCTTGGACCCATGGAGAAGAAGGACCGAAAACTGTGTTGCAGCAAGAATTAGCTGAGATTGCGGACTTGAATGGTGAAACTGTCTGGCCTGGTATCAAAGTTGGAGCCGGCCAAGGGTTATCTATTCTCAAGGCAGTGAACAAAGAACCTGAATCATCCCTTGTTAAGGTGCAAAGAAAGAACACCAAGCGTGCCATGTTTTATTCAATTAAGACGTTTAAATGCTGCCAAATAGTCCAAATCGTGGTCTCCTGTCACGTGAGTCAAGGATGGAAATAGAGTTGGGCATGATATTCCAGGACTACGATAGTGCGTGCCCACACTCCCTTATATTCTCACGGACAAGAATACACTGCAAAGCCGAGTTCAAAGACAATCTTCATGGCAGAAGGCATGGGTGATGAGAGAGATTGGACTAATTGGGTGGGGAGGTAAAGTCGAGTTCACCTCCTGGCACCTGCGTATGAGTTTACGTGCTGCTAAGTGAACTGAATGTTCAAGACATGGCATGAGCATGTCAAACAATTGTAGAGGGCCATATAACAAAGTGCCTTATAATTGGAGATCAAATGATATACTGTGTACTTAATAGTGCTGAAGAGGACTTGCACTAGAGGTAGGCTTAAGTTGTCCACCTGAGAGCAGACATCCAATCACAGCCCAACCCCTTATAGAAAGTATACTTAGATGTTCCCCTTGAGCCTGTCTCAACTCCTCGTAGGTTTTTCTGATTTGCCGCTCAGTATGACATCACATATGATGAAATTTTAGTATAAAGATGTGATTTTTTGCAAAAAGTACGAGAGCTCGAGTGAATGTCCATTGATGTCCGTTGTAACTCCCTGATTTAGACAATTGATATTAAAACAGAAAACTTTGCCATTTTCCTGAGTTGGTTCAATTATTTGGTGTCAGAGTTATTCTGCACCCCATCCATTGCATGTGTGCTATCCAAAGGGCTCTAAGCTCACGATATATATACATGTTTGGCCAGCAACAGCTATAGCTGTCAGAGTGGAATGACGGCTAACACATCTAAATCGCTCACACATACTTGTGGATCAGCCAAACTTGTAAAAAAATTAAATTAACTTTATACTTAAAAGAAGCCCACATAGAAAATAAACTGTGATAAAATGCTGCTCCTGTTACAATCTGCCTATGCCATGGCATACACAGCCTTATTGTAAATATGTCTCTGGTTGCAGGTCTTCAAGGAATGGCAAGATGCAACAGGGACTATCAAGGGTATCATGGAATTTTATTAGACCTGATACATTATTTAAATATAAGAATTTTAATCATGATTTAATCATAGCACTCATAACAATGACTTTTTTAATAAGGTTTTAGCTTACATTTGTTATAGTTTGGCTCGTATGTATGAATGTTTGACGGACGCATGTGGACGAATGACATGAATTGTATGTGAAATTATGTGTTCTTAAATCTTTCCTGCGATGTAAAATTGTTATGAGTGCTATGATTAAATCATGATTAAAATTCTTATATTTAAATAATGTATCAGGTCTAATAAAAGTCCATGATACCCTTTTTTCAAAACTGTACCCTCTGGATCCTTTTTCCGAGACTAGTAGCTGTACTAATACCCCGACCCAGAGTGTGGGGTCCCCTGTGACTTTCAGATAAATATAAGATGCAACAGGGAAACACATACATATACATTGCATGCAATAACATTATGACCATTACGCATTGTTGTGCCGTCCTTAGAGCCATGGCCACATTGAACAGCACCATGCTACATTTCATGGTCAACTTTCAGGTCCGCCATGAATCAGTGAAGTAAAAATGGCAAAAGCAGATAATACTTTTGTATCTCTCATTACAAGGGCCTTGTGAAACTTATGTGAATAGACATATTTCTAATGCCAAGTGTTACAAGTAGAATTTCATCTGCATACGTCGATACACAGTATTTCCATTGTAGAAATGGGTGGTTTGGAGTGGTAGCTGCCAAGGCAAGGAGTAACATACTCGGATTTAAATCGAGAGCTTACCTTAAGCAAAGAGGCATGATGGGGGTATGGATCACACAGAGCACATGTTCTGTGTGGAGATATTCATGAGGATGTGCGTCTCAATCGTGCACCCAATGACCGGTCTATAGCTCACAAACTTACCAGCTGTTATAGAAGCCACTAATATTCTGGAAGCAAACCTCCCCTACTTTTCTACCACTTGCCCCAGGCACCGTCTGTTTGTCAATCGGGAACAGTGTTGGGAGGAGTCGAACTTTGCAGGAAACGAAGAAAGAAGACATGAAGGCAGAGTGGGATCCTGTTTGAAGGGCCGTCAAATAAAAGATCATCTAACATAAAATGGTCTTGCCAAGCTGATAGGATGATGCACACCATTGCAAAGGAGCTTCAAGCAACTCATAACATGGCTACTTAGCTTACTTCACTAATGTTATGCAATGCCTTTAATTGCCTCTGGCAGCAGAGATGCAAATGCACAGAAAGCTGCAATAAACCAAACAGAGTAAATGGACGAGCTGTGGAAGATGGTTTGTGAAGATACACCAACAATGGGGCACATGGATTCTAAAGAAAGAAGTGGCATGGATTATGGAGAGCCCACTCTCCATTTCATAGGGAATCCGATAACAGACTGCAATTCGGTAATAGATGAACCACGTCAAGTCGCAGAATGGTGTAGTGCTACACGAGGAATGGGTAATTCCTCAAGAAACACTAATGAAGTGCACATCCAAAAAATACTTTGGAAAAGGCATCAACTAGAACATCGGAAAGGGTCACCAGGAGCCAGTGCAGACATAAATTAAGAGCTGCGAGGGAATGGGACTACTGTATTTGTTTGCCCCAAATCAGTTTTTACCCAGCTAAGTGACCAGCGAGCAAAGAAATGATTGAGCCAAAAGCAGAAAGGCAACCCAACAAAGAAACATACTAAGTGGCAGTAGAAGCCAGATAGATTTTGACACAGAGGAGTCTAGAAGGTAGAATCATACCTTAGCAAAAGCTACCAAAGGCCAGATCCTCTGTTCTTGTTGAACAAATATCAAATTGGAAACCTGAGCAAGGGTCTGGCTCAGGATACAGAGGGCTCCATTCTTACAGCAAACCAATGAACTCGAACACAAGAAGCCTGGAGAGCCCTTGAGTATTTGAGGCGCAGTTTCATAAGGAATAGGGTGTTGGGGAAAACGGAAACACAATTATAAGGATTCCCTTCTGTGTTTTCAGATTAAATCAAGCGTTGAGGCCATCATTGATACATAATGTGTACAGGGGACGCAAACAAGGCTAGAATGGGAGCTGAAGAGACGATAATCAATGTCTAAAAAGGTTAATTTATGGAAATGTGTGTACCTTTTCAAGGAGGGAGGCTCTAGCTTGGGTGAGAGTAAAACAGAGGAGAACACAGAGTGATGGGAAACAAGTTCCTAGCATCACACACCTAAAACCCAGGTCTTTTAGAAAGCTTTTACAAGGAGAACAAGACCTAGTCGGAATAAATGTCATATATATATATCAGTGATATGGTTAAGCTGCACTAATATAAACCTATGAAATTTGGTGAAAAAACTTTGTTAAAGGGACGTTATGGTTACAAGTAAAACTGAAAACCCCCAGAAATTCGCCAGTTATGGTAAGCTAAGCATCCATAATTCGCGCCACCATGGTGCAGTGCTAAGACTAACACCCATGACATCAAAAATGACATCACAAATGTCAGAATGAATTTCGAAAAAACAATTATCACCGAGCCATCATCGTTGCTTTGCCTTTCTGAAATGAATTGTGGTATTTGTATGTTTGCATATCTAACTACATTTTCACATTGATGCTGCTCCCTTGAACAGTACAGAAATAATAGCAACAAAAGCTTACTACGATTTGTGTATTTTTGAAGCAATTAAACAGTCACCATTTTCAAAGTATTATTTTAACATTTCCTTTCATCTGAGTTCAAATGGCACCTCCGCTCCTTCTAAACTCTGCCTCGTCTGAACTCCACCCCCTCCTCCAAAACACGCACCCCCACCGATTCTTGTGGAATCCCACTCCCACTTCTCCCCACCCCATGCACTTTCACACTTTTCCTCTCCCATGCACTCTTGTTCTCAATGGCACTGGGCATAGTAAGATCTTTGTTTAGTTCTACCCTATTCCCCTCCCTTCCCTCGTCGCACTCAAACACTTCTGTACGAGGGCATTACAAATAAAATATCAATATCAATTGTTATATTCTAGTACAAAAAAGTGACTAAAATGTACGTTTACTGTCTTATCTCGACAGATATCTTCTACCGTACTGCATGTGCCACAGTTTCCAGCTACCATCCGACGGACTGTTTAACCAACATTAGAAAGTAACTATCCACAGAATTTTCTCCATCACCGTGATATGGGACAACCAACATGGGCCAATCTCTCCTTTCGCGATACCAGTAACAAGAAGCAACCTATCAGCCTTCCAAAAGTAGCAACATACAGAAGGAAAAACATTCTGCTTCAAATTGCCAAAAAAGAACTTCTTCTCCCACAAAAACCACCATGTGCGTCACTCCAATCCTGGACTGCTGCAACATGAAAACACAGAAGAAAGGTTGTTCTTTGTAATCAGCATATCATGCAGACATTGGAAACCAAAATAGAATCATGCGAAGTTCCTCAGCAGACTTAATAATGTCTTGCAAACGTTATTTGTTAAATAAAAGCACATGTGACATTGAAAACTGTTACTGTTTACTTACAAAATTGTATATGTCAATAACATTTCTGGCAAGAAAAAAAGAAAAAAAATTTACCCTGTGTATAACGATATCTGTGTTTGTAGTCCTGGTTCTGCGTTAAGTAATGTTTTGGCGTAATTACAAGGCACGTTTGGCTACGATGCCCACAAAAATAATAAAAACAGGTATAGCAGAACGTTGCGACTAAGTATGTCACCTTCGGAAGCGGGCCATCTCTATTATTACTTCAAGGGAATTTGAAATTAGGGCAACACATCAACTGTTAACATTAGCACAACATCACTGCACCCAATACGTTGTTTTTGCATGTATGAAAGTGAATAAAAGTAAGGGAAGAGGCACAGAATTGTTTTCATAATTGATCACAGTATGCTTAACAGGATATGCCCTAACAATCAGAACAGTAACATTTTTTAACACAATCCCCTTTCATTTCACACAAAATGTTCCACCGTGGTGTATTTCACAATCTTATAAAAACACAGAAATCACACGCAACCCTTAAAAATAACCGCCCAAAACGAATCCTGGAAGATCTCATTGACAGTGTAACGCTCCTCAAAAGGAAATTGTTTATATTAATTTGAACCAGAATAAAACCACTAATTAAGCAGTAAACTACAAAAAGTGGTTAGAAACACGCCAATGTCAACAAAGATACCTACAAAACTTCTCTGCAGATGACTGCATTCACGCAACCAACACAGAACCATATTGCAATGAAAACACGTACACAGAAGAGCATAGAAACCCAATTGCCACACATAGCAATGGACGGGAATATTACATTTACAGACAATACCATTATGTCACAAGAAACCCCCATTCAAAAACATTTGCCCAACATACTTACTATCTACTCTCCAATGCACCAAACCAATCCGTTCACTCTACAAATGCCCCTGCACCTAAATGTGTAATATACCAAAAAAGTACCAGTTCCACTTCAATGATATTCTATCACTGTGTTCCAAAAAGTGTACACTGCCTATGCAGTATGTATAATCACTATACACATATTATTGCAATACTTCTTTCCAATAGCCAAATTCCATTGCTGTACACATATTATTACAATGCTTATAGCCAGTGACTAGAATCTTGGGTGCATGGCCGTATGATGATGTGGTGGTTGTGGCCAGTCCTTAGACTCTTGGGTGCATGTGCCGGGGTTATGTTTGTGGGTTGTGCACCCAAGAGTCTAGGGACTGGCCACAATCACCACAGCATCAAACGGCCATGCACCCAAGAATCTAACCAGTAGGCACAGCCCACAAACATAACCCCGGCACTTGGACAAATTACTGCTGGTATGGCCACATGACACTGCAGTAGTTGTGCTACTGCCTAGATTCTTCTGTGCACAGCTTATCTGTAAGCTATGCAAACATCCTCATATCACCTATATTCCACTCACCTACCCTAATGAAGCCTCCCCTACATTCACACGACAATCTGCCCAGTAGTCCTGTTTGCGGACTACCGCTGTGTTTGCTGATTACTGTGCCCCACACGGTCTTCTTCCACCTAAACAAATGCATCATAATAACTATCTTTCAGTCCCCCACCCTTCCCACCCCTCCTTCAAACACTAAATAGCCCAAAACAGGTTTCCCAGCCATGTCCCCCACTGTGCTATCTGCCTATATCGGCGATTACAACATGGCAGCGTTTTGGGAAACTTTTACGCACATCACGCTTTCCACCAGCCAATCAGGGGACACGTCATCTGACCGCGAACATCACGTGGCCCTCTCGGCCAATTGGAGCCCTGTTCACACAGCAAACAGGGAATTGGGTCCGCGAAGCAGAGCCAGATATCACTAATCTTTTGCCACCCACATTTTTCTGAAGCATTTCCACCAAATTTACAAAAGCAAGCTTTCAGGAACAAGCCACAAATTTGGTGAAAATCCATTCAGCGGTTTGGGCTATAGGCGTGACCAAAGTTTTAGATATTTCAGTGAACAAAAACAAGTGGGCCAGATAAGTGATATCATCAGTGATGTCATCAATGACATTTGTGATCTCATCTTTGATGTTCTGGGTGTTAGTCTTAACCATAATGTTTTTTCATTGAATGTCATAGGTTTGTAGTAGTGCAACATAACCATAACGTTCCTTTAACAAAGTTTTTTCATTGAATTTCATGGGTTTTTATTAGTGCAACTTAACCATAATGTCCCTTTAACAAAGTTTTTTCATTGAATTTCCTAGGTTTTTATTAGTGCAACTTAACCACAACATCTCTTTAACAAGTTTCAGAGAATTCCATGGGTTTTTACCAGTGCATGCTATTTTCCTACAACTTACTAATATCATACTTACCCCAATATAGCAACATTTTTGTCCAATTTACAAAGTTTCACCTTAAAACTGCCATTTCCCTCCTTCTAGCATCATTTTTAACACTTCTATACGTTTTCCACTGTTTTTGCTTCCGTCAACATCTGCGAATGCCTGACGTCATTGCAGACTTTCCGAACAGAGCCACGTGACCATGCGCTGCGCGCAGCCTGATGACGTGTCCATGAACGCATTTGCACTTCGCGTTAGGGTCCTTGCTTTGAGGACAGTTCGGAAATGCATTTTCTACTGATCTAGGAACTTTCAAGCTCAAAATGTACCCTTGCATAGCTCCTACACCTATTCTTACTCATTATCAATTAACAATCTAGTACAAAGCACATACTTGGAAGAATAGTATCAAAACTGCTATTTATCTTATAAATCGTATCAGCTATTGCCATCCCTCCTCCCCAAGAACCACCACCAGCTGTAGGAACCACACAATGAAAAAAGCACAGCATTTCCAAAGATAATGAAGAGGACCAAGAAGATGAGCTAGAGGAAGTGCTTACCTCTAGCACCCAGATATAATTATGGGTGCGGCAGTTCTTTACCACCGTTGGGAATGTACCAAAGGCTAAAGCTACAAAATTGAAATGAACTGAATGTAACTTTGTACTCAGTCGCAGACTACCTGGATATTACTCCTAGGGGACCACCTCCGTGCCGCCACACCAAATCCAACTACGGCAATGCTCTGTGAAAGATTGTTCCTTTCTTAGCAAGTAGTAGGCTGTTTTCCTCCGCATCATCTTCCTCATCCACTACTGTAACCACGCAGCCTACTTCTGTGGGACACAAAGTCCCACCAGCTACCTTGCAAGCAATAAAAGAGGCTGTTGATCCATATCTTTGGAAGACAACAGTGCTCTGTATTTACTTCAAAACACCACTCTGCAGGGGGAAGCATTTTCAACATGCGTTTGAATCTGTAATCAAGGAGAATGAGAAACACTGTCCACTACCTTAGAAGTAAAACATGCGCAACATCTTCTCCTGTCCACCTGCCCCTCCATATTAGTGCTTGATGCCTCTTCACTCATTTCCCTCCTCACCTTACATTCTGACCTCTCCTGCAAACATTTTCTTTTTTAAAAAAAACAAATGAAAGGTTCCTTTAGGAACAACCTTTCACAGTAAAAATAATAGAACTAAAAAAGAAATCTTATAGACTCCATCTACTTTACATTTCTCAGTAAAGTACACAGACTCAATACGTTCTTCTAACATTTCCATTAGCATTTTGCGTTATGCTAATGGGAATAATGTGACGTTCATCCCCCGTTCCAGGGACCCAAATGGGGGATAATGGCCCGGCAGCCCCAGTTATCGGCCCAAGCAAAGTGTGTCTGTGTGTGCCCTGATGTCGGCAGGCTTTGGCGGGTAATAAATAAATAAATAATGAGGGCTCCGGACCATTATTCTCCATTGCCGCCCCCCCCCCTGCAATGGGGGATAACGGCCATTGGCACCCCTGTTTCCCAAAGCAGGAACCCAAGGTGCTAAAAAATAGATTTTTCTTCCTACAGGAAGGAAAATCCTTTTCTAAGATGGCCACCATGGAAAAAGAAGGCGGGCCTCCGTACAGAGCCCCTCTTCCCTTTCCTCCATGGCAACCTGCAGAACCCTATGACCATATTACCACAAGCACATTTTTTTCCCTTTCAAACCTATCCTACTTTTGAATAACCTTACCACATAGCTGGTCCCAGGTGGACATGGCCACTTTAACACAATTTTCTGTCTCTCGCGGTCATGTCCAGTAGCCAGATTGTCCGCGTCATGACCTTATACATGACACGGACAATCTGGACACTGCCCATGGCCACAGGCTATACCTCAGTCACCAAAGGTATATCACTATTTTTTGTACCTACATTATGACACTTGTCAGAAAATAAAACACGGTCACATTCGCAAAACCATGCTTCAAGGTCCTTGCCAATGCTCCTTACAAGAGTTTGCTTGAAATCTGCCCATGTTTTATTTTTTCAAAAGTGTCATAATGTATGTACATACAATAATCATATAACTATAACTCCACTTGACAAAATCCATTTAGTCTTTACCCAAACATTGAAGGTTGGGTCTATAATCTTTCTCAAAACTTTCGTCCACATTCGTCAAAAACAGCAACAAAGTTATAAGCCATCTAAAAATGTTGAGACCCCCCTCTAATTTCGCCCGCTCCTGAGAAAATCCCACCACCGATAGAAAAACATTTATATCTCGATCTAAAATCTTTTTCCAAACTTTTGTGTAGATTCGTCAAATAGCACCACATTTATAAGCCTTTACATTATTTTGGGACCCCCCTCTAGTTTTGCCCCCTCTTGACAAAATCCACCCAATCTTTGCAAAACCATATACATCTAGATCCAAAATAGCTTTGCCAACTGGTGTGCAGATTCATCAAATGGCACCACATTTATAAGCCCTTACAATATTTTGGGACCCCCCTCTAATTTTGCCGCCACCGATCTTTGCAAAACCATTCAGAATTAGGTCTAGAATAGAATTCAAAAATTATATGCAGTTTCATTGAGTGGCCCCAAAGTTATAAGTCATCCAAAAACTGCTTTTCAACAACCCTGTAATGCAGAAATAGGCACAGATGTCCTACGACATCTGACGTGTCCGCGGCCCGATAGAACAATCAGATGACTGTCCGCGGACTGAACAGGGAAATGGGTCCGTGGACCGAACCCAGAAATCATAAATTTTTTGGCACCCACATTTTGCCTGTTTTAAAAAAACTAATGGACACATTTTCACCAAATTTACAAAAGCACGCTTTTGGGACCAAGCCGCAACTCCTGTCGCAAATTTGGTGAAAATGCATCCAGCGGTTTGGGCTTGCCCCCCTTGACGAAATCTCACCAAACCTGGCAAGTAAATTCAGAGCGGCCCATTTGCTTTTTTTTGCAAAGTTTGGTGAAGATCCATCCAGGGGGAGCAAAGTTATAAGCCGCCCAAAAAGTGCTCTTCCTATGGGTTTAGCAACTTAACCATAACGAAACGGCCGCTACCGCCCACTGCAGACTAAAAGGAGATTGTGACAGCCAAGGAAGTGTCACTTAAAGAGAGAAGATAAAAAGAAGAGACATTCAAGTCCATATGGCTTTCAGCAGTGGTCACCCACGCGTAAAGTAGGAGTTTCTCAGATGGAAGGAGTGTGACTAACAGAGCTATGGAAATAAAGAAAGGATAAATGCAGTCACAAGTGTGTGCACCATAGGACAGAAAAAGACTCAAAGTGAATATCTTGATAGCAAAGACGATAGGATTATTGTGAGTCACTGGAAACTGCAAGTTTGGTACAAGAGAAGCTGCTATGCCTAAAGTAGGAGGACCATCCAAGGCTTAGATCTAGATAAACTAAAGGGCGTTTTCCCATGCCAATACCCCCAGCATGGCGTGAAATGGTCCTCTCTCAGGATTTAAATCCATTGAGACGAGCAAAAACCTAAGAGTAGGCATGAAGGGATGGTGGCAGAACAGTGTAGTGTGGAAAAATCAAGTCAGTATTCTTAACCAGCCACGGTGCTAGACCGCCACTTACCTGAGGTCAGCAAAAGTGTGACTAGGTATCCAAACTCTTTTGCAGGTCACTCTTTCATGTGAATCATAGTTAACACATCAGTATTTCATAATCATTCAATAATTCTTCTACTTCTCTCAACAATGTGACCTACACTCCCCCACCCCCAGGGCTTTTCTACTGGTAATTGCCATGAAACCCTTGCTCATTTCCTCGTATACATGTCCCAGCTGCGTACTGGGGGGAAGGAAACAATCAAAGAGGTGTGCCTTTGAGGTGGGGTTTAAGCTTTTAAGTGCTTGTCCTGCACTTACGAAATCCCCCAAACCGACTCCTGTACAAAATATGGCATGGGACAATGTCCGTACCCTGCCCCTTCCAAGAGTCCTGTCTTTCCCAACTCATTAGTCACAGCATGGGGGCTGGCGAAGATAGGTTTGTGGGCAAATCTCAAAATTGTATTCATTTCAGTGGCACCACCAGCCCGCTTTCCTAAGAGCGAAGGCACCCCAACACCCAGTCTCATGCCATGGCAATACCTGCAGGAAGAAAGAAACACTGCTACTCACTGAGCAGGAAAACCCAGTGTGACAAACATCAATCCGCACTCATTTAGCAGGATTGGCACATGCAACACTTATAAAAAATCATGCACGCGCTACGTTAGCTCAAAATGAAATCCACAGGAACACGGATGACAGAGGCACCAGAAATCTAAACCCAAACAATTTACTCCCTCTTGCCCAAATGCAGCTGGGCAAACCAGGGAGGGAGAAAACACAAATTGCCAGCGAAAGAATCACTCAGAGCACATGGATGAAGTCCAAAAGGAGCACTAGGCCTTTTAAAGACTTCCTACAACAGTCTGCAACTACCAAGCCTCCATACCAATGAGACAATAGTACAGAAACATCTGACTGAACGCGCCAATCATGGAGATGGCATTTGGTCAAGGACTGTGAATGCAAGTTACTAGAGGATCAGGGAGAAGGGGAGCATGCGTGAAGCCAGTTATTGGAGGAACTGGAGAACGGGGAGGGAGCGACAGATAGCTGGGGGTCTTGACAGAGCTGAACAGACCTAGAAGGTTAGAGAGCTAACAGAGCATGAGGATAGTGAGAAATATGCAGGCTGCCTAGGAGGACACTCCAGACCGAGGGTTAGAGTACCCGTAACTGTGAAAACATGCATGGGCGCTATGGGAATAGTTTCTTGCCTGTAACTCCATTTCTCCAGCATTGGTATCTTTCATGGATTCAAATGCTTAGAATATTCCCTGTCGTCAGACTGGGACCCTCGGTGCACATATATAGCCTTTTCCTATAGGAAAACTTCCGACACTTTTGTGTCCTATCTGCGTCCTTTTAGGACCCGCCTACGCATGCTCCCTAGGCCGTCCCAGTATAAGAGGCCCGCCCCCGCGGCTCCACTTCAGATTTCGGCCCCTCCAAAGTAGGAAGGGTTAAACGTATCAAGCAAATACATTGCATTCCGGGGAGGCTGGCGGGCGCATGTGAATCCATGAAAGATACCAATGCTGGAGAAATGGAGTTACAGGTAAGAAACTATTCCCTTCTCCAGCATTGGATCTTTCATGGATTCACATGCTTAGAATAGATTGTATAGCAGTAACATCTGAAATGGCGGTGAGAATGTAATGTAATATACCCTCACCATAATACACAATGCATATATACAGAGGAATAAGTTAACTCATATAACCATACCCACATAAAGTATACTGTCATCAAAAGGTAGAAAATCGACTCTCCACAGCGTGGAGCTTACCTTACTGAAACAGATGGCGCAGGACAGCTCTTCCCATCTGCACCTTGTCCACATGCTGCCTGGCAAGGCAGTAGTGGCGGGTAAACGTGTGGGGCACTGACCATGCCGCAGCCTGGCATATGTCTGCCAGCGGAATTCCTGCCCATAATGCTCCTGAGGAGGACGTTGATCTTGTAGAATGGGCTCTAGGATGCCCTTGCAGCGGCCTTCCGGCCTTGGAGTGGCAAAATGCAATCGTCGATGAGACCCATCAAGCCAATCCTTGTTTAGAGATTGCTTTTCCCCTCGTCGACGGACCATATGCGATGAACAGTTGACGAGTAGACCTGAGTTCCTGTGTACGATGTAGGTAAAATTTCAGAGCCCTCTTAACGTCCAGGGTATGAAGAGTTTTTTCTGCCGCCGATGATGGGGTCGCGAAGAAAGTAGGGAGAACAATGGACGAGTGTTTGTGATACACTGTCGGAACTTTTGGGACGAACGTAGGATTAGTTGCCAGGACCACCTTGTCCTTAAAGAATCTCAAGTATGGCGGGTCTACGACCAGTGCTTGCAGTTCCAAGATTCTCTTAGCTGACGTGATAGCAATTAAGAATGCCAACTTCCACGATATGAATTTCGTGTCCGACGTGGCCATGGGCTCAAAGGGTGGTTTCATTAAGCCTGCCAACACTGTGTTGAGACTCCAAGTTGGAGGGAAACGTTTCACCGGGGGAAAAGTTCGAAATAAACCCCTCATGAAGTGTTTCACCAGTCTGTCGCTGAATAGAGGAGACGACTGTCTCTTCCTCATGAACCTCGAGATGGCCGCCAGGTGCACCTTTATCGATGTGAAGGATGAACCACTTTCCGCCAAGAGAAGCAGGTAAGGTAGTACTTGTTCCGGCGTCACCGTCAACGGTTGTAGGTCTTGCTGTCCTCGACACCATTCACGGAACCTCCTCCACTTATAGGTGTAAGATTTGTTGGTAGAAGGGGCTCGAGCCGCTTGCAGAATCTTTTGGCAATCCTCCGAAACGTCTAAAGCACCGAACTCCGAAAAGTCAGGAGCCAGGCTGCAAGGTTGAGACTGTCCGGGTCGTGATGCCACACCGTGCCTTTGTCCCGGGATAGTAGGTTCGGGACTCTCGGAAACGCTATTGGATGTTCCAGCGACAGGTGAAGCAGGTCGGAGAACCACGGTTGCCGCGGCCAATACGGTGCCACTAGAATTACCCGGCAACTGTATCTGCGTATCCACTGTACTGTCCTCCGTATGAGGGGGAACGGAGGAAAAGCATAAAGGAACATGTCCGTCCATGGAAAGGAGAATGCCTCCCCCATGGAACCCTCCTGAGGCCATCTGCTTGCGAATTGCTCGCATTTCTTGTTGTCCTTGGTTGCGAAAGCGTCCAGAGGGGGGTGACCCCATTTCTCGAACACTTTCATCAGTTGAACTGTGTCCATTTCCCATTCGTGTATCTGGGCCATTCTTCTGCTGAGGGAATCTGCTTGCGAATTCCTCACTCCCGGGAGATGGTGAGCCACGATGGAAATCCCGTGCTTCAATGCCCAATGCCATGTTTTCTGGGCCTCTATGGAAAGAGTTCTTGATCGCGTCCTTCCTTGTTTTCTCAAATAAATCATGGCCATCGT
This sequence comes from Ambystoma mexicanum, assembly GCF_040938575.1. NCBI lineage: Eukaryota > Metazoa > Chordata > Amphibia > Caudata > Ambystomatidae > Ambystoma > Ambystoma mexicanum. The sequence goes on along the minus strand of NC_090937.1, from coordinate 689,664,012 downwards.
ATTGTCGGTCAGTACTCGTACTCGCGATCCCTTGATATGTGGTAAGAATGCCTTCAAGGCCCATCGTACTGCTCTGAGCTCTAACACGTTTATGTGTAGGAGTGACTCCGTTGGAGACCAGCGACCTTGCGTTTGAAGAGTACCCATGTGAGCTCCCCATCCGGTTAGGGACGCATCCGTGACTAGGGTTCGCTGAAACTCCGGTTCCTGTAGGGGTACCCCGTTGTTCAGATTGTGGGAACTCTGCCACCACTGAAGGGTCCGAAGCAGCTTGTCGTCGTTGATGGTTATCTTGTCTGACCACGATCCTTGGGCCTGCGTCCATCGGTCCGCAAGGAATTCCTGGACTGGCCTCATGAATAGGCGACAGTTTTCCACCAGATGGATGTAGGATGCCATGGCCCCTAGGACCGAAACGTATTTCCTCACTGAGAGACTGGTGGTTTGTCGTAGTCGGCTCGCCAGCTGATTGAGTTTTGAGGTTCTGTCGAGAGAAGGCTTCACTAGCCCTAACTGGGTCTCGAACTGTGCTCCCAGAAACACCAATGTTCTCGATGGCCGCAGAGAGGATTTCTCGAAGTTTATGGCAAATCCCAGCTGTTGCAGAAGCTGCATGGTGGCTTGCAAACTTGTGTTGGTCGACGCTGGGGAGGATCCCCTTACCAGCCAGTCGTCGAGGTATGGGTATACGTGGTGGCCTTGCTTCCTTAGCCATGCCGCTACTGGGGCCAGGCATTTCGTGAATGTTCTGGGGGAGGTCTTGAGCCCAAAGGGAAGAACCGTGAACTGGTAGTGAGTCCGCCCTATTACAAATCTCAGGAATTTTCTGTGTTTCCGACACATTGGAAGGTGGAAGTATGCGTCCTGTAAATCCAGGGACGCTAGAAAATCCCCTTCTTGAACGGCGCGGATTACTTCCTCCAGCGTGAGCATTTTGAATTTTAGGCTCTTTAAAGACTTGTTGAGATCGCGTAAGTCTAAAATGGGACGCCATTTGCCGTTCGGCTTTTTTACGACAAAGTATCTTGAGTAGACTCCTTGACCTCTCTGTGATGTTGGAACTAATTCTATCGCGCCCTTTGCTAACATGAGTGTTACCTCTTGTTGCAGTATCCTCAGATGGGAATGAGCGGTGAACGCAGGTGGAATGTGCGGAGGGCTGTGCTTGAATTGTAGAGAGTGTCCGTTCCTTACAGTGTCCAGCACCCATTGATCCGTCGTTATTCGTTCCCATTCGTCAACATATGCGGACACTCTTCCCCCCAGAACTGTGTGTTGACTGTCACTGTTGATCTTTATTTTGTTTGTCTCTCGACGACGGCGGATAGGATGGTCTCTTCCTGGATGTCTGGGAGTTCCGGTGTCGGTTTGCCGTTTGGGAAGCACGCCTGTATCCCTGGGAGGGGTAAGCCGACCTGCCAAAGAATCTGTCTCCAGACGCAGAGAATCTGGAATTACCTGAAGCCCCTCTAAAGGGACGAAAAGACTTGTAGCTTCGGCCGCTCTGGAGGGCCCCCAATGAACATGCCGTGTCCGAGTCCTCTTTCATTCCCTTTAGGGCCTCATCTACCTTTTCTCCGAATAGAAGGTCTCCCTCAAAAGGCATATCTAATACTTTGTATTGTACTTCTGGTCTGAAGTAGGTACACTTGAGCCATGACTGTCGTCATAATACAAGCCCCATTATTGACTTGCTTGAAGCCTGACTCGGCGAGGTGCACCACAATGTTTATTGCGTGATTGGAAGCTTCCTCTCCCTCTCGGACAAGTAACATCGCTGCCTTCCTATGCTCTTCCGGAAGATGATCCAGCAACGGCGCTAGCCTGTGCCACATTTCTCTGTCGTATCTGGCTACGATAGCCAGAGAGTTTGCGGCCTTTACTGTGGTTGCTCCCACGGATAGCACTTTTTTGCCAAAGGCATCCTGGCGTCTTGCTTTGTTTTCAGGCGGAGTCGTGCACTTGTGCTGGGCCTTCGCCTTCCTCGCCGCCGACACCACCGATTCTGGCGTTGGTTGGGAGGATAAACACTTGGGGGTAGACTCTGGAGCCTTAAACTTTTTCTCGAGGCGTCCTTTCACTGCCGGCTCCGAAAAGGGGTGATACATTGTCTGCAACCCCTCCTTCTACACGTGGTCTAATATTGGTATTGAGAACACAGACCCCCCTTCTCTTACCCATGTGGTCGAACAAAAAACAGTCCTTTTTCTGTTCTTCCTGGGACAAGCCAAATTCCTTACACGCCTTCTCCATCATAGAATGGAATGATGCAATGTCGTCCGGAGGGGACGGGTGAGCTGGGCTTCTTGGAGTTTCTAACTCCACCTCCGACTCCCAGGTTGGATCCCTGGAGGGGGATGATGAGATATCCGACATGGCTCACCTGTCAAGACTCCGAATCTGGCAGCTCACCTTCCTCTTGGGGTGCCAGTGCTGAGATTGGCGTGCGTAAGTGCGTCGGAGGACGGGACGGGCCCGGCTCGTCGACGGGTGACTGAGGCAGGTTTACCTGAGGTAGTCTCTGGTCCAATGACTGTACCAAAGACTGAAGCGTGGACAGAATTTCCAACAACAAAACAGATTGAGGATTGAGAAGAGGGGGAGATACCGGTATACCGGATCCCCTCGTCGACGACTTGTCAACCACTCGTAGCCCGAGGTCCGCCGGGCCAGCTATTCTCCCGCTCTCGTCCTCCCCCGAGGACAGCGACACAGCCTGTTCTTGCAATAAAGTATCCGGGGGGATCGGATCAAAAACCTCAGGCCTCCAGGCTTCCCGTAGAACCCCCGTTGATGAGGCCACCGTCACAGTCGTCGGTGGGACGGTGGATACCACATGCGTCAGTGGCAGGGTGGAGGCCGATGATTGGACCGTCGTCGACGACGGTGACTTAGGAGGTGGTTTAGGCGGTCCCACCTTTTCCCCACTTGGCCTGCCTTTACTCGACTCTCGACTCGAGGTCGATCAATGGTGATCGCCCAAGGAGGATTTTGGCCTTTCCTTGTCCTACTTTTTTGATGAAGATGACGATTTTTTCGACGAGGATTCTTTAGCTGAATGACTCCGAGATGACTCTTTTTCCGTCGGTCGAGATTTCTTCGCCGGTGGTTCCGACGAGGCAGCGCGGTGTGATGTTTTCACCGATTGTGTGGAGCCTACCTCCGAAGGGGGGTATGTCCCCGCTCCATCATTCAGCCATGCCACCAGCTGTCGATTTCGGTCTTTGAGGGTCTTTTGAGAAAACCCTTTGCATATGTCGTAGTTATCAGCCGAATGATGAGGGTGGAGGCAGTATATACAATCCATATGTCCGTCCCCCTTGTAAACCTTTTTCAAGCCGCACGTCGCGCATGGACGGAACAGTGCTTTTCCTGACATGGAGGAAAATTTTTCTCGAACTAACTCCAGTACACAACCTTGTACAAAATAGTAAGACGACGTGAGGAGATCCCACTACTTTGGAGACGGTTGAAATCTGAAGGGGAGCTGCGGGGGCGGGCCTCTTATACTGGGACGGCCTACGGAGCATGCGTAGGCGGGTCCTAAAAGGACGCAGATAGGACACAAAAGTGTCGGAAGTTTTCCTATAGGAAAAGGCTATATATGTGTACCGAGGGTCCCAGTCTGACGACGGGGAATATTCTAAGCATGTGAATCCATGAAAGATCCAATGCTGGAGAAATACCCTTGAGACTGTGCGTGAAAGATGCCTGGGTGCAGAGTGAGCAGAGCGCTGTGGGTGGGCCAGGCAATATATCCCTTAGAAGTGAGCTGGGCACTATATCCCTAGAAGATTCCAAATAGCAAGCTGGTTGCTGGATCCCCGAGACAGCATTTGGAGAAGTAACAAGCATGTTTGCAGCTCTGCGCCAGGGAATTCGTCAAGCAGGCTGGGTCCATATTCCCATCTTTTGCTTAGCAGTTCTGAGAGTGGAATATCTCTTGGAGATATAGAGAAACTCCCAGAACCTATAGGGATTTTTCCTATTACTCATCCTGACAACAATGACGTTTCTTTTGAAACCTCATATTTGTCACAGATTCTGGGGTATCTTCCCGAGGTGGCACACTTTATTTTGGATGGTCCAGAGAAACAATGAATGAAGCAAAGGGCGGAAATCCAGACTAACAGACATCCATTTCCAATCTTGTAATTAGGATACAGGTTGCTGAAGACTATGACTGAAGAACGATGTGTGCGCTCCTCTTAAAGACTTATGAACCCCGTCTACATTATGAATTACACCTGACAGAAGATCACATGTTATTTTATTGCCAAATAAACTCAATTGAGAACTATAGCATGAAATCACGCACAGCTAAATAGCCCCACAGGAGGCAGCCTAAGAATGACGTGACAGATCAAGTGAAAGTCAACACGTATTTCAATTGTGTTAGAAGGTCAAACCAAACACTTAAAGATTCATTAGAAAGCCAAACAAAATGTGTTTAAGTGAAGCATCTCATTACCGAACAGCAAGTTCTCATCAGTAAATAAACGTTAGGAAAATGGGTAACCGTTTAACCAAGGCCATTATGTGGGAAATAATGAAGTATAAGGGACAGCCATGGAAAAAAGATCAGCGCACCCCCACTTTGCCATTTGTGTCGCCCATCCCTTACCCCTGTACTCCACCCCCCCCCCCCCATATCCATACAAGAACAGCCCAACTCATTACTCATGTGAGGGTTTTTCTGTTTTAACACAAGACAACACTGCACTATTCTATGCCATAGTACTTATGGTGCACGCTATGCTAATTCCCAGGTTAGATACCGTAATATCCTGCAATATTGGGTCTCCAGACAGCTGGCCTTGTGGCTATGGATCGGCTCAGCGTGACGGGGCAGGTTGCCCGTCTTGTTCATCACTTTGACTAATCCAATTGCAAGGAGGATAATCAGTGGCAACACGTTCACCTTGAGAACAGGATGATGCCATGCAACATGGGTTTCATCTCCGGTCCAGTGCTTAGAAGCAGTAGGAGACCAGCATGAAGTGCTGTATAATAATAATAATATCTAGAAATGGAACTAGTTAACTTTCGGCGGAAAAGAAGGCTTTGCAGGATGCGGATAGCTCTTTACATGTCTAAAATGCCCTCCAGCCTAGGCCTCGTGGAAACCATGAAGTCAATGGAGAGCTTTGCCACCTTGTCTGTGGCAACGATTCGCTTGCCTGCCTGTATCATGCATCAATAGTGTTCATCACAATAGCAACAGATTTGTATGTGTCACTTTATGGTGGGTGCCTTCATTTTCTAAGTCCTGTCATACTAGGCGTTATTCTAATACAATTTTCCTGTACTCACTTTCTAGACCTGCAAAAGATGAACAGTCATAAGCGTCATGGCTCATAAGTGCTGTACAAGGCCATGCTTTCTGCATTGCAATGCTCTAGGATGGTCAGCAAGTGTTCCTTCATCTGACCGCGGCCCTCCACTCTGTGCTTCAGATAAGTCATTTTTTGACATTTGGAAGTCAAGGGAAAGCCACAAAAATAAGTGCCAGGAAGTCAAAGTCTTCAATACATTTCAGTGTGTGCTTAAAATACAACTTCCAGTTGTGGAGCCTCAGAAGTAGCCTTGAACCTGCTGATGGTATTTTTAATTTTCTTGACCGCATCTGCTATGGCCAGACTGAGGTTGTTACAAATGGGATTGCTGCTTTGTCTTCCGTTTTGTTCCCAGGCTTAAACAAGCATTGGCAATGCCAATGGTCTGGGCTTTTGTTACCTACCAAATACCTAATACTTCTACACTAGCCAACCGTATTGGCGTTTGGCAATGTTTGTAACAAGACTCCAGAGAAGGACATGCAGTGCTCATAAATTGAGTGGCTGAAGCAGACCTGGTTTTATTACACCAATAATGGGTTTACAACTCCAAATTAAGCCATTAACTCTCATATGGCCGCTTTGAGAAAACACTGTCAGGCCCTTCGAGCACAACGTCTGAGGATAAGGCTTGACTAAAGCGAGCTCAATGACTTCGCATGAGGAGGTGTTTTGGGCAGGGAGGGGTAGGAACTGGATGAGAATGGCATCTGTACATGTGGAAAATAATTTAATATCTTTATCTGTTTCTGTGGCATAGGTTTCTTCACCTTGAGCCCAAGATGTCACTTATCCTTATTGCTTTCTTGATGCCTTATAGAATATCCGCATTCTCTGATCACTGCATCTCTTTATGTACTTCATCTTCAGCTCCATATAACATATACTGGGCCATTGCTAGTAATATTACCATTTATCGTTGCCCTTTATTGGTTGTGCTTCTTCAGGAATCTCATTCAGATGGCCATCATATTTCTTTGTATGCATATAAGGTTTTCTCAATGGATACCCCTCCTCTTAGGTACTGGCCCTTTTATTGGTACTGGACTGAGTCCATATTCTGCTCTTTGTCGATTCAGCTGTTCTGTATATGTCTCATACTCTGGTTTCCAGCATACAGGTAAAAAGGGTGGGTCGATTGAGGTGGGGGTACTTGGCTCCTTCTCTACACTGTCTTGTTTAGGTATAGTTGGACTGTAGGTATGCGGATCTACAACTGTAGATGTGCAGATCTACACTTCTAAAATGGCGTCTCTGTCAGAATAACTGAGAGAACGGTTCATGCACGGGCGTGGTTGAATTAGCGGGAAGCTTCCGATCTACAGTTGGTGCGGTCATCTTAAGAGCCTTGCTAGTTGAAGTCTCTCCTGAGGATTTTTCACAAATATGAAAAGCTGGGAAGGTTTCTAGTGTGCCTTTCCCATTCAGCTCATGGTGAATGTTTAGTACTCGGTGTGGTATGACAGGCCGCTCTTGTTAGACACCAGTGAACTCTTTTAGCATAGTTGTGAGGCATCGTCTCTAGTCTGGTAAAATGGCAGCAGGAGCCACACCATATCTATCGACAACTCCTCTTTGTAAAGAGAGGGTGAGGCTCATTTCATACACTGCAGAACGGCAGGGCAGGTCAGCAGCTTTAGCATAGTTGTGAGGCATTGTCTCTAGTCTGGTAAAATGGCAGCGGGAGCCACGCCATATCTATCGACTCCTCCTCTTTGTAAAGAGAGGGTGAGGCTCATTTCATACACTGCAGAACGGCAGGGCTTAAGTAATCAAAGGCTTCAGTAATCATCAAATTAATGATCTGCTTAATCTTGCCGAAAACGAGTGCAAGCAGAGTGAAATAAATTAAGCCATTTACATAGGGAAACAGCACAACAGCAAAGCTGTTCTCCGGCGCGCGCACGCCAGATATCATTTCATTAGCCTGTATAGAACTTATTGCGCGCAATAGATGAGTAATACAAAGCGCATCAGCCAAACTGGTGAATGTTAAGAGGAAGTCAAGGTCATGATTTAAGATCCATCAGCGATTGGGGAACGAGGATGGGTGCATGGGGCTTTGTTGTTTGATCAAAGAATGTGTACCATGTCACCATCTACGGGGAATTAAGCACATTTTTAGATCTGGGCTGTATGAGTCCAATACCATAAGATAACTTTACCCACTAATCAGACAATGTTTGGCAAGAGTGTGGGCAACATCGAAAGTTCAAGTCATAAGCAAGTGCTCAAAGAAGTGTCTTGGGGCAGGTCTAGCTAAAGCTGTAGGAATTCCAACTTTCTTCTAAAAAATACATCAGAATTAGAATTGTGAGAGTTAAATGGGGGGGCATTCTACAATGTGGATGCCTCAAAAGGCATCCTTCAGCCCCAGAAACGGCAAGGAGGACTTTGTCAGTCCCGCGCAGACCCCTCCAGGGAGGTGGTGAGTGACAAGCATGGATCTATAGGCTGGCGCAGGGGCACTGCCAGCATGTATTGTAAAGTGCAGAGGGTCTCGCAGGTAGCCCAGGGATACAGCGCAATTGACAGAGTTCAGGTGGGGGCATGGTACCACCTCGTGAGGCCAATTACTGGTCTGCACGCAGCACCTGCACTCGCTGTCCATGCTAGATTCCATACGTGCAGAGCGTGAGCAGACTGGCGAATTGCCTGATATTTCTATGAGAAACACCGAAACTGTGTTTTCCTACCAGTAAGTATCGCTCTGTGCATATTATGCGCCAGTCTCTGTGCACAGCGTGTGAAGTTTAAAGATGTCTAGAACAAATTGGAACAAGAAATCCTATGGCAAGTCACGTATTCTTTCAGTAATAAATTGCCAGTGTCACTGAGATTTCTGAAAGTGTTAGTTATCAACCATCATGTCAAGTGCCATGTGTTTTACCTTTCTCTGCTTGTTTAATTAGAAATAAAGAGATTTGACCCCGAACGTCTGAACCATATGCCATCTACTTCTGTACGGTGGGAACATGGAAGCAATTCACTTTTGAAGTATTAAGATGCTTTCATATCTTAGGGCCTTGTCATTTTTTTTATTTTATTGTGCACTTAAGAAGCAATCGAAGAAAAAACTAAATCGACTTTTTCGGAAGCGCCTTTAATGAAACGTTATTCAGCAACGAATAATCTAGCAAACACTGTTAGACACCTCCCCAAATTGCCCCTACAGACGTCTGTGGATAAATTGGGTTTAACTCATTCTCACTGCCTCTTTTTGAAGCTGCAGGAGGATCTGAATTCAATGACTTTCCCTGCGTCACAGACTCCTGATGAACTGGAGCCTGTTCGGGAAAGAAACAATCTTGATGGAATAACATTACTTTCTTGTTGTTTTGTTTGTTTTATTATTTATAATGCGGAAACATACCCTAGGGTAACAGGGCGCAGCAGTTACAAGAATATGCGAAGCTTAGTTACACAGCATTCATATTTACATACAGGTATCAAATACAAAAGGTATATACAGATAGATCATAATTATAGACATGGTACAGGAATACATATTACAATAGCAGAATATACAGGTATGTGTGGTAGTAAGGTGGGTTTGTAAGGTATACAGATCGTGGGAGGGGTAGTTATGGCTCCTTGTAGGGTGTCCTGAATGCTTACTACATTAGATGAACATTCGTTTTCAATCACCACTATGTTTGATGAGCATTCACCTTCAACCACAGGATAGTGTTGGTCCTAAAGTTTTGGTAGGGAAGGTCAGTTCTCAATGTGGTAGGTACTGAGTTCCACAGTTTTGCTGCTTTCACCGGGAAGCTGTTGCCACCGATTGTAGAGCGATTGAAATTAGGGATAGAAAGGCAGTCTTTATAGGCTATTCTAGCGGGTCTCAGGGAGATCTGTCTATGGAATCTGTTGATCAGGTAAGACGGCGCAGCGTTATTAAGGGATTTGTGGGTGAGTGACAAGGTTTTTAGGTGGATTTTATACTTGGTTGGGAGCCAATTATTCTGTCGGCTACTCTCAGAGATGTGGTCTCTTCTGGAGATGCCCAATGCCGCTCTAAGGGCATTATTTTGTAGAGTTTGGATTTTTCTGATGGTAGCTTTAGTTGCCCCAAGATAGAGGGCGTTGCAATAGTCCAGGCGAGACAGGATGAGGGCTCTGGCCATGGTGGTGCAACTAGTATCAGATAGAAATGGTTTAGCTGTGCGGATAAGTTTGCACGCGTAGGCCGTGGAGGATGTTAGAGAATTAACCTGTTTGGCAAATGAGAGTTTCGAGTCAAGGTAAACGCCTAGTATTTTTACCTCATGTCCTACTTTGATGCTTGTGCCGTCAATTGTAAATGAAGAGTAATCGGGTCCTAGTTTTTTTAGGCTGGAGGTAGTGCCCAGGATGATGAGTTCAGTTTTATCATCATTCAGGTATAATCCATGCATGGCCATCCATGCCTGGATGATGATGTACACTCTGTTCACCAAGGCCAAATCCTTATCACAATCCCCAGAAAGCAGGAGGAGGATCTGGGTATCATCTGCATAGTTAGTGTAGGTGACACCGAGATGGTCCAGATAATCGAATAGGGGCTTGGTAAAAATGTTGTACAGTGTAGGCAAGACACAAGAACCCTGGGGGACACCACAGGTGATTGGTATGGGGTCGGCAGCGGCAGTAGGCGAGAAAACCCTCGTGGTTCTACCATTTAGGAAGGATCTAATCCAAGTAATTGCCTTAACAGAAAAGTGTGCAGCTGAGTTAAGAAGGTTGCATAAGATAGTGTGATCGACCAAGTCGAATGCGGCCGAGAGGTCTAGGAGGAGGAATAGGGCAGCATTGCTGTTATCTCTACACTCGTCATCTTGGGTCTTAAGGTCGATAAGAGCTGTCTCTGTTCCGTGTTGGGGACAGAAGTCTGATTGTCTGGCTCCTAGTAAATGGTGCACTTCCAAGTGTTTTTGGATTTGTACATGGGCAACCTTATCCAGAATTTTTAGGAGGAAGGGTACTGTCGTGATTGGCCGGTGGTTGGTCGGAACGGAAGGGTCAAGAGTAGGTTTTTTAGAAGTGGAAGTACCCATGATTGTTTAAGATTGGTGGGGATGGTGCCGGTGAAGAAGGACGCATTGACCAGCTTTGTAAAGAAGGGGGAGAGGTCTTGTGCTGCATCCTTGATGAGCTGTACGGGGCAGAGGTCGTCCAGACAGTTAGACAGTTTCAAGGACAGGATGATTTTTTCCACTTCCAGGATAGAGACTTTGGAAAAGTTGAATCGGGTAGATTTGTTAGCAGTCGTGCTCTCAGTTGTTTTACATGGGGGAGAGTCGTTTTGAGTGCTAAAAGCTTGATTAGCACCCTTGGAGCGGGAGCCAGCCAATCAGGAAGCTTGGATCACGGGCTGAATCTACCCAACTGCCTGATGGCTGCATCCCCTGCCCGCCATCTCCCCCTCATCCTCCCCCCATTGTCCCTTACCTTATTTTCTATTCCCCCTCTTACCTGATTGCAGCCACCGCCGTAGCTGCTGCTGGTTCCGCTCTTGGTCTGTTGTGGGCACCATGGAAATGGTACAGAGCCCCGCCTTCCTGAACCATGGCAGCCATGTTGGGAAAGTATTTTCATTCAATGAACGGGGTGCCATGTGGCAGCCCGTTCACTGACTGGAAATACTTTCCATTTTGCCCCTATACAGCCCGTTGAATAGCGTTAAGCACACGCTCCATGATCTATACTTGCTTCGCTCGAGTCTTTAACTCATGCCCCGGTACAGCCAGTGGAACAGGTGCTTAATGCTTAATTATGTCGTACTCTACAGGGTATGCTTCTGAAGCATCATGTAGTCCCTATGCAGATACCTATGGGCAACCTTGTCGATTAGTCATTCATGACTGACCAAAAATATCAAATAGCTTTGTCAATCAATTAATGACCTTTTAAGATTTGCTACCAGATGTAAGTAATAATGAGCAACTAGTAATGATACAGGGATGGGCAATTCCTTGTATTTTCTTTTAATTATGAGACTGCAATTTTAAGGAAATCAAGTGACAACTTATCATACTATAAATCAAAGGCGTTCTCTCCATCTAATCTTGCCTTTCACATGAAATACAAGTATTGATCACTTTTATTGGACTAATAAAAAATAATATGCTGGAATGTTACAATGCATTAACTTTCGAAGTTCCACCGACGACTTCTTCAGATGGCAGTCACTGAATGAATTAAGTAAACTTGGCTTATCTTTCTGTGCAAAACAGGGCTTAATGAAGCTATTGATTTGAATAGTGTAGGCTGAATACCCTGATAGGCGCCCTTTGTGGTGCTGTGCAGGGCTGATAGGGCTAGAGAGACACAGTGTTCTTACTGATTGTTTCTGCATCATACATGATGAATCTAGCACAGTGAATTTCTCCTGGTACCTTTGTTGTAACAGCGGTAGCATTGTTGTCAATTGATGCTTTATCGCTTGGGTGGAAGCCGTGTGTGCGGCCGGCAGCCTTCAATGTAGAATGGGCCGAATGCAGGCTTGTTTTCGAGCTAACACCCATTACCAGGTGCTAATCGTAATTCACTGATTAGCAACGCTAGCCTTTAAAAGACGGCCTGGCCGAGTGCACGTTGATCAGGTGACCGATCACGTGATTCGGGTCTACGAGAGGAAGACGGCGTTCCTTGCTTTGACAGAAGTAGGTGATGGAATGCGTTTGCTTTGTGCGGTGTAAGGAATAGCTGGCCACTGTGTTTGAGGCGAATGCCCTGCTCACAGTGTTACTCTGTAGCAATACAAATAGCTTTCTCACTCGGTTTGTGAGCCGAATGTGTTGTGACCCGTGTCTTTTTTACACAGGAGTGCAATCTTTAGATCAAGCGCGAACGGGACCAACGGTCTTGATTAACAGACAGCTGGCAACGCGCAATTCCTGGAACGACTCACTCTATCCGAGGAGAATATCTATCGAAGGTTTTACAGACAGAAGCTTGCGGCTCCCTAGATGGTAAACCGTGTATGTGTACAATGGTACAGAGATGCGCAATAATACTGCAAGTTACTTGACGTTTAGAACACAGTCACAGAAATTATAGGTTGTGTTAATGTCGGCAGAAAAGGTTGTTGGTAGCAGACAGATTTATGCCAGTGAGTTACCAACCCTGCGCTTGGTGGCAGCCTGTATTTGACGGTGCACAGGCATGTGTGTATGTAGCAGGAAGTCACAGATGTTTCAGGGTAAAGCATTGCTAGTTTGAAGCAAGAGTAAGGCACTGAGGTGGAGCCACTCAGCGTGACACTTATAAATGCTTAGGAGGTGGTTTTGCCTCATCAGACTCTCTTTGGCTAAGAAATGGAAGGTGTATTACGCAGCGCGTTTTTCCTCAAACAGTGTATTTGTTTGTTGTTTTCAGATCTGCTAGTGTCCACTAAGAAGACAAGTTTACCGACCCGTCCATACACATTAAATGTGAACGTGTTTACGGTAAGCTCTCAGTAGGGTAGTCTAACCCCTTTCTGATTCTGGGCTTTTTGCAATAGGTGTACAGCTTAAACTTACAGCTGTTTTTTCCATGTTGTCACGCCTTAGGTTATATGAAATTCACCACGAAGAAAATAAAACCTGTTTTATGTATGGTGTTTTAAGGACCAAGACCTGTGATTGTTTGATACATCACCATGTTCTACCCCTGAAGAAGTTCTCACAATTTACCAACGGCTGTTAGAGAACGAAACATGTCGGGTTCATCAGTGTGTTGTATGATAACCAACATCTAATAATGAAGTATCGAATTGTTTAGAACCGCGTACCAGGTTTCATGCGGATTTACTAAATTAGGACACATTCTGTAAGAGCTAGTATCCTAGAAAATAGGGACTATCTTTTGGTTTATATTGGGAGCATTTATCACTGTACAGAGTCTTTACATTTTGCACACACAACCGAATTGATGACAATAGGTTGTGGTATAGGTTTTTAGACATTATGATTTTTGGTTCATTAAAATTTTGTTAAGTATGAAATGAAAATGAAATTAAATGTGTGTTTTTATCAGTTCAGTGTTATACACTGAATTTTATAATCATTTGAATATGTTCATATAAATGTCAATTTAATAAAATATTATAGTTGTATGTATTACCTAGAGGTTCTACTGGTTTGTTTACCAAGGTGGCCTTAAATTTGGTGAATTTCATTCCAAGGGAGGCCCCACATGGTTGCCACGAGACTCTCTAGTTCAGAAACGGTCGTAAGCCTTGCTAGGGGGACGAGTCTCGGGGCCATTAGAAGTTTCCCCGAGTCTTTCATGCGTTATATATTAGTCACTGAATGAAAGTAATAACCGATAGAAATCCTTCTGGCCACTTCATTCACTTAGAAAAAGGAGAATCTCCAGGCACATCTCCACTGGTTTCAGTGAGAGTAGAGATTTCATAGAATGCTGTTCTGGGATCGCCACCTTATCTGCTGAGCAATAAATCTGAGACTGGGAAAGGCACATTGCGGTATTAAAGTTAGCATTTTGAAAGGGCGTGTTACTCACCCATAACAGATATTTTACCATAACAACAATACAGTGGAGCATTGTGTTCATGAACTTGGGTGCACAGGGCCTTCAAATGTAAGATTTAAGAGCACATAATTTTAAATCCATTAGGTATAGTTTTGCACTCACTACACACATAAGCCATCATTCTGAGTATGGTAGGAAGGGTCAAGATAGACTGTTTTTTTTTTTTTTAAAGTGCTTGCTTTGTATGCCTGACCTTATTACGGGCATGGCAGAATTATTGGATGTAGTATTCTACAGGGATGCTAAATGCAGCCATTGCTACTGTGTTAAGTAGCTGATCTTTTAGGAGGAGGTAAACCTTTTATAGATTCCCCACAAGATTTTTAAACTGGTTTTCCTACACTGAAGGCAAGTGCAGACAAGTTTCACCACGTTTGCTGTGTAGTTCACGCAATGGTCAAAATTGTCAATGTTTTGCATTATCAAATTCAGTAGTGCTATCTATTTCCATCCTCCGAAAAAGGCAGACATTAAAGTTAAAAAATGAAAAATAGAGCATGAGGATTTGCAGAAATAACAGATGCAGTAATTTTGATTTCACGTTGTGATATTTCCATTCAGAAATCTATCAAATTCGTCTTAAGGGTAATCAAATGTTTATAGGTAATGAAGGCACGCACCTGCACGCTCACACCAGGAAAAATACAGCCCGATAGGTGAAAAAGGCCCAGGACACTCTTGCAAGGATAGCAAGTATTTATTTCTACAAAAATAGGAATTCATCAGCAAATAATTCTGTGACCACGGAACGTTCTGAGGTCCGTTGGCATGTGCAGTATATTATAAGCACAAAAAGCATCATTAATGATGTCACGCTAAACAGTACATTTCTACAATACGGATTGGCGAAGGCCTATATATTTAGGGCCTGCTCCATATCGGATGCCAGGCCATCTTCTTCTGTCCATCTCTGTTCACATGGGTGCTGCTGGGCTTATCATCCACAGTGAGCTGCTCTAACAATTAATTAGCTACTCAAACACACAATGTTATTCTTACGATTGTAACAATGCACCTGGCAGATACAGGGATGGGCTCGGGGAGAACAGAGGTCACACTAACTCTCACACACACCTCACTCGTTCCAAGACAGATCAGCAACTCCCAACGTCCTCCACCTTAGGTTTGAGCTATAATTCTGGTGTCACCCTGCACATCGCTACACAAATTACGTGACCCATTACTGAAGGCGCGATAGCCTTGCCTTCTGTTCTTAGTGATTGATCGACGGGTGTAAAAGTGTTATGGTCCGTGGTCTGGGTTTGGATGATACTGTGGAATGCAGGGAGATCATGGGATGACAGCATGGCATGGCTGTATTTCTCATGTGGGATCGTTGGGGGCAGGAGGGCCTTGCTATCTGCTTTGTGGGATGGTACTGCCAAGAGGCACTCTGCTCCCTTTTCATGACTTTGCAGGGGCATTCTTGCCCGGGCGTGAGGGCCTCTAACTCTCTGAACAACGCAGGATGTTGTGGATTTCTGACACCTGGCCAGATGGGGGTGGTGTTGGCACTCATGCAAGGGCCCTAATACTAATACACAAAGTGCTGTTAGCCGCGCTTGGGCCTAACTTCTGAGATGGCTGCCACTTGTCAAGCTGGCATTCACACCAGCATCTACCATATAGCTTAAACTTCATGCACTAAGGTGATCGTGCACCCCCCTGTATGTGCACCCCAGCCCCTAAATGTTCTCTCTTAGCGTCTAGTTCTTTTTCGTTATCACGTAGGGGGGTGGAAGGACCCTCTCTCCTACCCAACGGTATGTGTGAAATTCCATTGTTGCACCCAGTCTTCAATATTTCCAAATACAATATTTGCCTGCATTTTCCTAAATCTTAATCATACATCTCCTGCAGTAATTCCAATGCCCAATCTAGATTAAAAGTGGAACTGTATACTGTTATGCCAAGTAAAGTATTCAGTCATAGAAAAGTGCATGTGTTGTTCACGCCCCACTGTCTGCTGGATGGAACGACGTAAGCAGAGTTCCCTATCTGGAATAACCTAAGCTACTGGTTATAAGTGGAACTGTTAGGTAAGGTACCACACAATCTCTGGTTGTATTCTTACAATGCTGATATGCTTGTTTTGATTTTCTAGGGATTAAACTCTGCCATCACAGGAGCAATACACATTTTCCCTTTTCCTATTAGTGCCGTTTCCATTATACAATGACTTTATATGTATGCAAACTATCACAAACACCATCCTTACTCATAACTCCTTTTCTTACCTTAACAAATCTTTCTTGCAAGCCTTAGCACTGTTAGGTCACTACAACTGGGCCTGGCCCAGTATAACACTCTCTCAATATAACATATAATTACATAATGTAAGGCAATAACATATTCAACCTACACCTGTATTCAGGTCTCCCTTTTTTAGGTTGAGCATCCTAAGATACTTTATCTCCCATGTTCTTTGGTATCTTGTATCCGAAGGACCACCTATTCTAAGCATCACTAACAGGTCCTGCAGTTTGTGCACGCCCCTTGGGAAACGGTGACCCAGTTTTCTTTCTGTTTTGAGGTTTTGTGATGGTATGCCTATGTATTTTCCTTATTGGCATTTTATTGCTTGTGATGAGGCACACAACAATAGATTAAACTTCCCTTGGATCTAAACTGTACCAATCGGAGTTGTTGTCATGGAGATTTGGTGCGTATGTGTTGAAGCTCCTAACATTGCACGATCATACTCCAGATCTCATGTGTTCTTGAGCTAATTGTAGGGAAATGCAAAAAATGTGGGTTCCTTGTATGGAATTAAGGGAGATTCTCTGAAAATATTGTTCAGTTCATCGTCCCAGCGGAATATTCATTGTATGTCCTTAACAATTCTATTCAGATCAGTTACTGCTGGTGAATAAATGACCACAGAGGGTGTTAATTCGGTATCCAGTGATTTTAACAAATGAAAAACAGAGAATGGCTTTAATAACAAAACAATTATTATGAACAAATATGGAATTATTGTTTAAAATATATATGGGGTTGGGGTATGGGGTTAAAACAGGTTGGGAGGGGTTTGGGGTGGGTTTCAAAGCATAGGAAAATGGGAGGTTGGGAGGATCCCCCCAAATTAAAAAAAAAAAGAAATGGTGGTACCCAGGAAGGGTATGCTCATCCTGGAGTATTCCCGAGTGAATTTAATGCTGTGATGGAAGCCATTAAGTGATTCACAGAATAATTGTAGGAAATCTTTAAGTTAGGGCCAAAGCAAAATAAACAATGAGGAGTAAGTGGTTACTGGGGTTGTTGTTGTAAGACCTCTTTATAGAGGTATTTTATGAAAAGACATGCAGATTCAGGTGGCAGTTTGTGCCACTGCATTGCAGTCTTTTGTAGGAAGGTTCTTCAGTGAGGAAAATTGTGTGTGTGAGAATGAATCTTATGGAGTCTGTTGTGCCTCTCATAACATTGGCTACCTGGTTGGTTGGTTGTGTGCAGAATTCCCTTGCATGCAACTATTCCGACCTCATTTTTAATGCTGAAATAAAGTAGGGTGAAATCCAACATGGCCAAGAGTGAATTTGGTGATACATGCACTATCTTTAAAAACATCCAGAGTATTTTTGTACGTTCTGCACATAGATGTGTGTGACCATGCGACAGGTTATAAGTAGAATTGGTTTTAGACATAGCTTCCGTTGATGAACTTATTTCAGGATGATCATGTTGCTGCAGAATGTTACAGGAAGGGGATGGTCCAGAATGACATGCTTGAGGTGCTCCCCTTTATTTCTTGGCATTGACCTGATGTTTTGTTCCAGATTTGTTTTGTAGTCTCTGATGAGGGCATCACAAAGTTCCTAGTCATGGGTGCTTGCTTTTCTAAGTGGTGGTTTCAGCTCCATAATATTCGTAGTATAGTTTGGTTGTGATAAATTCAGGTGGCTTTGTAATCGTTTGCCCCTTCTTTTAAGGAGGGGCTCCGCCCACAAGTTCCCATCCCCCCCAACCTGCCAAATCCCTGCCTTCCCTTCTCACACCTGCATACCCCCGCCCCTTTATTTATCAATATATTTAATACAGAGTGGCAATCATTTTATCAGAACCAAACTGTATACTATACATTTTGTGTTCATTAGATTTGCAGAAAACGTCTTGCAAAGAGGTTTCAGTATACTTCCGATTACATTTCTGTTTATCCTCGTTTTCGTCTGGCTTTATTATGATTTCCTTGTTGGTATGAAGTGTTGTTATTGTACTTACCTCAGGGGAGCAAAAGTTCTATTTTGTGATCTGTTGTTTGTGTAACACGGCAGAATTTACGTGTTTGAAATAACTGGTGTAGGTTTCAAGTTATAGATTACGGCTGTAGGCAGAAGTCGTTTGAACATTTTATGTGCCATCATAACCAGTGATGCCCCTCTTTTTATTGTCCTGTTCAGGGATATTGGGCCTCATTACGAGTTTGGAGGTAGCATGGCTGACTCCAAACTCCAGTCTGGGTTCCCTGAATGGGGAAATACCGGGTCATTCCGACCTTGGAGGGCCCAGTATTTCCCCATTCAGGGAACCCGGACCCGGTCCATCGCCATTCCCATTTGAGCCCCTATAGGGCTCAATGGGAATGGGGAGCATGGTAACAACGGGCCTGTTAATGACAGGCCCGTTGTTAGCATGCTGGGCTGCTCGCGCTACCCGCTAAGGACGCCTGGACTCCTTAGCAGGTCCCGCAAGCAGACCTCGTAATAGGGCGCTAAGGGGTTAACGGCTCTGGCACCTTTACCGGCACCGTTAACCCATTACTGCCCACCTCGTAATGAGGCCCATAGTCTTTCAGATGCATGCATCCCATGTAGTCTTTATGACCCCAACAAAGTTGACTTATATCCACTTCCTTGGTGGAGCAGAATAAAAGTCCCTTGGATACTACATATCATTAATTGGAGGTACCTGTTCAACTTCTCGCCTTTCTTTGCTGAGAAATGGTCTGTCTCGACCAGAAGCCACAATGAGCCTGATTACGAGTATAGAGGTAGCCATGCCGTCCGGGTTCCTGGAATGGGGAAATACCGGGCCATTCTGACCTTGGAGGGCCCGGTAATTCCGTTTCCCGGGACCCGGACCCGGTACATCCCCATTCCCATTTGAGCCCACATAGGGCTCAATAGGAATGTGGAGGATGCTAACAACGAGCCCGTTAATGACGGGCCCGTTGTTAGCATCCTGGTCTGCTGCGGGACCCTCTAAGGACGCCTGATTTTACCAGACGTCCTTAGCAGGACACGCAAGCAGACCTCGTAATGAGGCGGTAGAGGGTTAACGCCGCCGGCAGCTCTACCGGCGCTGTTAACCCTCTACCACCTTCCTCATAATGAGGCCCAATGTCTCCAGGGTTTTAATATAGGAGAATATGTGAAATTCAGAGCAGGAACCAAAGGAAAGGTATAATGGTAACAGAAAACGGTTGTGGAAAGCAGGAGTGCAATTGAGCGTAGCAGCAATGGTTCACTAATTCCCTTAGGCAGAGTCAGTTAAGCCACGATCAGACTGAAGGCGGAGAGAACCAAGATACTAAACAGGGCTGCAGACAGATGGAACCAACAAGGCTTCAGCATGAATAATGGCAAATCCAGGAGGAAGGAGCAGGAAGGAGACAGAACAAACACTAGGAATCCTGATGGCACAAATAAGGCAGGAGAAGGAGATAGAACTGCAAAGTAGGAGTAGCGAAGAAACAACAATACGGGAGCATTGAGACACAACCTGCTTTAGATCTTACCAGAATGAACACTGGTGTTCTACTGTCTTTGTGCTCCGAGATCCGGGCACCCTTTTGCGGGGGAGCAGACCTCGACACAATGTGATGTGGCAATGTTGTTCAGATGCCATCTTGGAGTGGGCTTGCAACCCCTAAGAGCTGCTGCTACGCGGCGCAATGATAGAAGCCATACATCCCAAAGGCACCAACATAGCAGGGTGCATTGTCATGCCCACATGACAGTACGTCCCCTTCCCAAAGAACCGGCTCCCGCTTCCACAGATGACAGAGAAAACAGTGACTGAACAACAAAAGGGGCATGGACATTGGAGACAGGTTCCCAAGAATGGTCTCAAGGTCCATAAACTTTCCAGTCAACAGGATACTGAAGTTGGCTCCTATAATATCGGGAATCACAAATCTGGGCCACCTCATATTCAAGACGTCTGTCCAATAATACAGGTGGAGGAGCTGGTCTGCTTCTGGAAAGCGATCAACAAAATAAGATTTCAAATTGAGAAACATGGAAAAAAGGAGGAATCCTGGACCAGGAAACAGGAAGATGAAGGAGAACAGCAGCTGGATTGATCAGTCATAGAATAAAAAAAGGAACATAGTAGGTAGGTAACGGAAAAATAACCAAACGCGGTCTCCTAAATGAAAAGACGAAACCCTTCTGTAAGTATCAGCAGTTTTGTTAATAGAAGCACGAGAATCCTGAAGAGACCACAATGCTTAATCATGACCTGCAAGCAAATCAGTAAGGTGGTCATCAACCTAAGGTACAGTGCAATTCGAACAAGGGTGCGTAAGAAAGGGATGATGACCATAGGTACACTGAAATTGACTGTTTTTTATGGCAGAATGGACTGCGTTGTTATAAGGAAATTCTGCTGTAGGAAGAAGGCAAACCCAATTATCGTCTGTAGCAGACGAAAAGCAGCACAGATATTGCTCAAGTGTTTGGTTGAGGCATTCAGTTTGCCTATTAGATTGTAGTTGGTATCCAGAAGAGAGCACCCCATGAATGGATACCCAAGTTCTTGAAAAGGTGAGACCAACATTTTGAAACATACAGAGGGTCCTGATCAATACAATAACATTGGAAAATCCATGTAGATGGAAAATATCTTGTAAGAACACTCTGGCCATTTCAGAGGCAGTTGGAATATTTCTTAGATGGGAAAAAAAGAGCCAATTTTAAAAAGGAATCCACAGTAACCATGTTTTTTTAGCCCGGGGAATTTGGAAGCTCTAATATAAAATTGTGAAAATATGTTGCCAGGGTCGAGTGGGCAGAGGATGCTGTTTCAATTTCCCACAGGTGGCACCCAGATGTCTTTTGGATTGAAGGTAAGTGGAGCAGGAGGCAACAATCACTAACATCAGAAACATGGATTAGCCACCAAAAATGTTGGGCAACTACTTCCAATGTTCCCTTTTTGTCTCTATGACCTGCAGGTAGCGAGCTATGACACATCTGCAGGACTTCCACCTGCAGTGTAGAAGCTGGTAGAATGAATTGCAATCCCTTAAACAGGAGATCATCCTGTCCATAGACATCAGGGCCAACTTGAAGACAGGACAAGGTGTCAGGATCTATTAATTGCAGAGCCTGGCATATCTTTTGAAGAAAAGTGGTTATTTTAAATGGAAATTTAGCATGAGGAGAAAGAAGATCATATGAAGCAGATGGCATTTGTTTGTCAGTTTTGCAACCACATTCTTGGATCCAGGTATGTAGGTTAGAATAATCGTATACTGTGCAAAGAAGTATGACCATCTGGCTTGTCAGCTATTCTTACATTCAAAATGTTTTAGCACCTGAAGGTTATGATGATCTGTACGGATTTCCACAAAGAAGCAAGCACATGTGTCTCCAGTCTATGAATACTTGCTTCATAGCTAAGAGTTCCTTTTCAAGAACTGAACAATGAAGCTCATTAGACGTCAAAGTGCGGAATAGTTATGCAACTGGATATTCATGGTCGACAACCTAATCATGTTAGAGAGCTGCCCCTATGGCAGCATCAGATTTGACGATAAAGGGTTGAGTGTGATCAGGTTGGGCCAACACCAGAGCTGTTGTGAAAAATGGCTTCAATTTACACAATGAGTCATTGGCAGCTGAATCTCAAAAGGGAGTACCATTCTTCAGTAACCGCGTGATAGGTAACACAATGTGGGAAAATCCTGAGGTAAACTTCCTTTACAAAAATGTTTAAGACTAGAAACTGTTGAATATCTGTGATATTACGTGGTGGTTGATATTGAAGTATAGTATCCACTTTTCGGATATCCATAAAAACTCCTGATGGAGAGAGGATATATCCAAGATAAGTAACAGACATCGGATCAAAAACACACTTCTCGGGTTTAGCAATGAGATGGTATCCCCGCAAGCTTTTAAGGACCCGTTTGACGTGTGTATGATCTGCTGAATTCTTAGAGAAGATCAAAATATCATCTATATAGACGACCACAGAGTGCAGGAGAAGGTCCAAAGAGATCTTGTCCATGAACCTTTGGAAGACTGAGGGAGCGTTAGACAGACCAAAGGGAATTATCCAATATTTAAAATGCTCAAAGGGTGTTCGAAACGTGGTCTTCCATTCCTCACCTAATTTGATATGGATTTGATGGTAAGCTCTCTGTAAGACCAATTCAGAAGACACGGCTGCCCCTTGTAAAGCCTTAATATGTCAGATATTAAGGGTAGGGGATATCTATCCTTGATGGTAACTTGGTTAAGGCCCCTATAATCAAAACAAGGTCTCAGTACTGATGTATCATTTTTAGGAACAAAAATAAGAAAGCACCAGCCGGAGACCTAGATTCAGTGATACATCCGTTCTTTATGTTTGAATGCAAGTATTGCAGAAGAGATTCCCTCTTACGTAAAGACAAGGAGTACATCCTCTCAAATGGAACCTGAGAACCCGGAATCAAGTCAATAGCACAATCAATGTCCCTTTGAGGGGGTAATTCCTTTGCAGGAGGATCAAGAAAAACATCCTTGAACTCAAGATATGTCTTTGGAATGGTGTCTAAGGAACAGACCAAAGTGGAATGTCAATCATCAATGTTTTCCTGTACATCTTGTACTTGTGGTGGTTGCCTTGAAGGTATAGAATTGTGTCATGCAATTTTCTGAACCCAACAATACTCTTTCAGCAGTCCAATTCACAGAGGGATTATGGCGACGCAGACATGGAAGACCTAAAATGACGGGGTAGTGGGCTGCTTTTATTAAGTCAAAGGTTATTTCTTCCTGATGGTTAGATATTGTCATAATTAACATCCCGGTCTTTTCCACCACCAAACCTGAAACCAAAGTTTGTCCATCCACTCCTTCCACAGGAAGCACACACGATTTCAGAATGTGTGGAATATTGTGGCTTTTGGCCCATTGGTCTTCCATGAAAAGATCAGCTGCACCACTATCAACCAGAACAGCAATATGAAGGACATCACAGGTGCCAAATTTCAAGGCAATATGTAGGACCACTAAGCCACTACTGCACTCAGTGGCATAGGCTGGCAATGCAGGGGAAATCATCCTCTTCTCGCGGTCCGGCTCTCCTTTTATGACTGGGAGGGGATGTTTCCTGAACGCCTATGTAGAGCAATTGGGCATTCTCGACCTAGATGGTGTTTGGACGCACAATACATAGATAGACCTTGCACTGGACGGTGCCTTTGTTCTTCCTATGATAACGGACCTCGAGCAGCTCCAATTTGCATAGGTTAAACATCCTTACTATTCTCTAACAATGCAGATTTTCTTTCTGCTAGCTCTGGTAATTGTCTGTGTGTGTGTTTGCATTTCCCCAAATTTTGCTCAGGAAGACAGAAATCCAACTGCAACACCATGGTAACAAATATCATTTAAGGTAGTAGGACATGGAACATGAGCAAGTTCATCCTTTATATCATCGTTCAGAACCCGATGAAATAGCATGAGCTGGGCTTCTTTAGGCCACAAGGTCTCAGTGGCAAGCTGTTTGAACTTCGTCGTGTAGGTTAAAATATCTTGCTCCCCTTTATGGTAGTCCAATAATGTTTCTTGGGTCGTATAGTCTACCAAACATTTCTCTCAGACTACCAAAGAAACCAGTATAATTGGAGAGAAATGGCTGTTTGATGTGGCCAGTGGGGTGGCCAATAATAGGGCACAGCCAGTCAGGTTAGAGCTAATAACAACCTTTGCCTTATCTGTAAAAAAGGGTTGACTACAAAAAGCAAATTGCACTGTGCAGGCATCTAAGAATTCCTGTCATTTTTTAGGAGAGAATATCAAATATGCCAAAGAATAAACTAGCCAAAGGTGGATGCACGTAAGCCGGATCCTTCACAGCCACTATCTATTTTCAGTTTTTAGATTTTGTACCTCAGTGGTAAGTGCCTGGACAGCAGCTATAAGTGGCTACATATGGACCATTTTCATTCTTTCTTTTTGGCATCTCAATCTATCACTGATTGGACGTACTTGTTTAACTTATTGCCTTTGTTTGCTGAGAAACGGTCTGTACTGGAAGCCACAATGTCTCCAGGATAATAATATAGGAGAATATGCGGAATCCAGAACGGCAGTCAAAGTAAATCCATCATAGGGAAGAAAAACCTCTGGATACTGGAAACAGGAAATAGTCATGGAGAGCAGGAGTGCAGCAGCACAGCAGCAATGGTCCAGTCATTCCAGGAAGTAGGCAGAGTCAGGTAAGGCATGGTCAGACTGAAGGCAGAGAGAACCAAGATACTGAACAGGGCTGCAGACAGATGGCAGCAACAAGGCTGCAGAATGAAACACAGCAGGACCAGGAGGAAGGAGCAGAAAGGAGACAGAACGGCCACCAGGAATCCTTAAGGTAGGAGAAGGAAATAGAACTGCAAGGCAGGAATAGTGAAGAGACAACAACACAAGAGCGTTAAAATGCAGCCTGCTTTAGATCTTACAGAGATGATAGTCGCCATCTGTCCTAAAGCCTTCAACTTAGTGGGGCGGATCATTGTCTCTGTATGACACTACATGCTGGTCAATGTGGGTGTGATCCTTCCCAAAAATGTGGCAAATGATAGTTGGGTTTGCAGAGTTGTCCTCCATCACTTTCTCCATGTTGGTTCTCTTCAGTATTTGGATAAGCTTTCCCAATTCTCCCATGCCAATTTCCATTACTTTTAGGTCATGAAGTTTGCGGTTTTTCCTAATTTATGAAAACTCTGGTGCATTCTGCTAAATATTCCTCTAGTCCATAGCCAGGTTGTATTGATGGACTATTCATTCATTGTTCTAGCCTTTTTGTGGGGTTGCTTATCACCTTCCTGAATCTTTCTCTCTTGGATTTGAGTTGATGTATTAGGTGATTGCTTAGGTTTTCTGAAGATGTTTTGCATGTCTGCTAAGTATATTCCTTCACCTGGGTAGTCCTCAGAGGTCCTTAGTCCTTTTGGTATTAGATTCTGTTTCTTAAAAGCAGTCAGGAAGTAAATGTTGGGATCCAGCTTGGCTCATTTTCTGCTCATTTTACAGACATGCCACTGTTTATGGCACATTTTGACATTCATCAGAATGTGCAAAGAAAGGTTTAATGTTGTGTCACTTCACTTTTAACATCCCAAATGGCTCCTGATTGTGTTACATGCTATTGGTCTAACATAAAATAATATTTTGAGATGGTGCAAACGAATAGTTTTCAAAAGTGGGTAAATTTGAATGTTTTAAAAAAGAAATCTTTACAAATATCAACTAATACAATTCTGACCTTCATGGCTAGAATGGGAGATTCCTGAATTATATTAAATGTCAAGTGGGGAAGAGCATACATTAGCAAATGTAGGAATTGGTTATTGAGGAAATGAGTTCCATCAGTGGATATGGTGGTTGTTCCGGCCCTTTCTAGAGTTGTACAACAGAGGAGACCATTATGGCTATGATTGCCCGGAAAGCCAAGGATAATGAGGCTACTGGTCACACCATGTAACTATCTAATAACACAGACTCTTACTTCCAATAATCTATTGATGGAAGAACCAATTTCAGATATTCACAGACTCTACTATGAGGGGCCTGGAAGTTAATAATGACCTGTATATTAAATTAAATAAAAAGATGAAAAGGCAGGGCCAATCTAGAGAAAGGCAAATTTCAACTCAATTGAAAGGCATTATGAGTGAAAAAGTCAAGCAATAGCTTTATAAAATGTAGTTAGCCAAAAGTTAAAGATCCAAAGGATATTAAGCTGATGTTAATATGGGCTTCCAGGTTGGGGAACTGGTCATGCTGAGGCAAATGGGGAATCTAAGGAATCCATTGATTAAGAAGTCGGGTGTCAAAGCAACTGTTGTTGCTGAAGTGCTAACACCCACCAGTGTGGGCTGGAGGCAACCTGCCTGAGGGGCCCTTAATGATAGATGCATGGCACTGTTATCCATGGAGGTGGACTGCCTGGTTGCGTTGATCACTATTAGCAGCCTTGTCTGACTTCGAAACATAGCGTGGATGTCAATATGTTGAACAGGGCAGGCGAAGCTGCACAAGCCTGGAGGCCAACATCTGTGCCAGCTGCACTCATCATGTGAGCTGCATGACATCCTGGAGGAGACCCATATAAAGAGGAGGTGGTAGATGAGTGAGACATCCAGAGGGACTGCCTGTATTTGGAGTGGTGTGCAGCATGACAGACACAGTTGGCTGGTAGTGGAGCAGTGGACTCCAGTTATTTTTCTGACAGTATGACAACACTGTTTCTAAAATGGAACATGCAAGTTAGCGAGTGAGGGTCTAAACCGCTTTTTCCCACACAAAAATCTTGAGAACGGACCAAGCTTCAATGCACAGTTCACAGAATAGGTGTACCCGCTATCACCTAATAATTAGAACAGCTGTTTGAGGTTGTGACATGCTTTGCGCTCATCCCTTTGTTCCATTGTCTATTATCAATGACTAGATATGCTAGTAATTCAATTAAGTTTCTTTATTATGGTGCAGCTTCAGCCGACACGTGTTTAGCTATTGCCCCTATCTACGCACACAATTGTTTGGTCATTTGATATAAGATTGGGTGAGTCATTCCCTTTTTTGACCATATCTCTGTATTAATAATTACAACAATAATACTAATTCATGTCAAATTCTGTATTCATAATATTAATAAACAACCACCTATGATTTTTTACATAGGTATTACATGAGCTACGTATTAGACACAATCTTCATAGCTATATTTCAAGAAGATAAAATAACCCACAGTGCCAACATATGTTTAATGGTGCTTCTAAATGACATTTATTTCTTCATTGCAAAAGTCTTACCGCTACCTTTTTACGGCTTTGTTCTCCCTCGCCTTTTACCCTGTGAACACGACTCCCAATGCGGTATGTGCATTTTGTTATACTTCAACTTTATGTTTGTGATCTTGGACACGTATGTATATATATATATATATATTTCAACTATTACACATTTATTTGTATGATGTTGTCAGCCTTGAAAACAACGCTTAGTCGAAAACACGTGTCGGCTGACGCTGCATCATAATAAAGAATCTTAATTGAATTACTAGAATATCTAGTCATTGATAATAGACAATGGAACAAAGGGATGGGCGCAAAGCATGTCACAACCTCAAACAGCTGTTTCTATGATGCCGACCCAGGCCTGATGGACTAGCACCTTCATCCAAACAAGCCCAGGTTTCTGTTGTGAGGCTCGGATTGGCTGCTGCTGCCTACATCAGCACCTATCAGGCGCTGGCAGGCGTTAGCCGGCCCACCTCACCAAGGCCCAGGAAACAAAGCTGCTTCCTGTCCTTAGCCGGTCACAAGCCTGCACGCCTCTCGACAGAAATGCTGCCCAACTCGGCGCTGACTCTAAGGTAATCCAATCTAATCTCACCGCGGCTCTCTAAATGATCCGCAACATATACTAGTTACCACTAGTTCTTGCTGCCTTTTGTAGTTTGACTCCCCCGAACCCTTCACAGTTGTGACCTACAGCTTCGCAAAACCGAAAGTCTACTGAAGATCGTATCCCCCATATACTTCACCGTCACACCACCCGCATGAACTGTGAATGTCATTTTACATTGAGCCCTGATGCAGGCCGCACTAGGTTATTGTGCATGACTGTATCCCTGTATGACTGTATCCCTATCTCCACTTACTGCGTCAATCAGACTCTTGACACACTTCGTCTCTATGTATTTTTGCCTCTCTGATACCCATCCAATGTGCAATTTAGCCTCACAGCATTTTTAAAGCATTGTGCCTAATTGTTGTTCTGTTGCCCACTGTTGCTCTAAGCCTGATTTTGCACTAGCATTTTTGACCTGTACCTTGATTGCCATTGCGCCCGATTTTGCATCCAGTACCCGGACACTGTTTTGATCGCCACTGTGAATGATTTTGCATTAGCATTTGTGACCTGTACCTTGACTGCTACCGCACCCGATTTTGCATCCAGTACCCTGACACTGGGCCTCATTACACGGACGGCGGTAAGGGTTAACGGTCACCGTTAATGGCAACGGTGACCGTTAACCCTTACCGCCGTACTACGAGGTCCCTTTGCGGGTTGGAGGATTTAACGCCTGCTTCTTGCAGGCGTTAAAATCCAACCCGCTAAGGGACCTCGGAGCTAATTACGGCACCGCAAAATTGCGGTGCCGTAATTAGCGCCTTCCCCAGTCCCATAGAGCCCTATGGGGCAGAAATGGGAATGGGGAAGGGCAATGGCGGAAAGGGGATTTACCGCCCCTCCAACCTTGGAATGGGGCGGTAAATCCCCTTTCCGCCAAGGCGGTGCCGGTATTTTACGCCATGGCTCCATGGCTCACCGCCTACCGTGTAATGAGGCCCACTGTCTTGATAGCCACTGTGCCTGATCTTGCATTAGCATTTGTGACCTGTATCTCGATTGCCACAGTGCATAATCCTGCATCTAGTACCCTGTCACTGTTTTGATGCCCTATGCCTGATGTCGCACTAGCATTTTTTAACCCTGTAATTTGCCACTGCGGCTGATCTTGCATCTAGTACCCTGACACTGTTCTGCAGCTCTAAACCTTATCCTGCATCAGCATTCTGACACTGCGCCTCCAAAGGATCTGGTGCCCCACCATTCACAATATTGCCACCCGACAGCCTCACCATAACCTGTTTGCGTCCTGGCAAAACGCTTTTGAAAATTCTCAGCTGCCTAACCGCCCTTTACTGAATCCTTCTACGTATTCTGATTGTATTCTTGTTCAGAATATTGGTCTCTACCACCTAACCCTCAAGTCTCTCTAGGCCACTCCAACAACAGTTATGCTAACCTGGACCATTATCATCATGCTTCCCTTCTGCCTGGTACCTCTCAACCTACCCTGCACAGGGCTGCACTTCCTCTCCCACCCCAACGGTCTTGGTAGACTAGCATTCCCAAGACACCATCCCATCCCCTGCCCCACCCCATTCCTACCCAATATAAACCCTTTCAACCTGCCTCCGTTGAGTCTCACCCCACAGCAGACCCCTGCAGCATCCAAAAAGCAATGTGGGCCACTATCCCTCGCACTACCACCTCAAAGAACTACACTATCAGCAACTCCTACCCCAGCTTAGGCACAACGAGACTCGACCGCCTCAGATTTAGGACACACACCATTGCAACTCCTCCCAACACAGGCCCTAGAAAAAGTAAAACTAAACCCAAACCAGCCACTCATCTCACACACCCTAAATGATCTCCCGACCAGCTCACTCCCCGCACCATTGCCCCCTCCCCCGCACATTCAACAGTAAACCACGCCAAACCACCACCGAAACAATTAAAGGCGCACTCATCAACGCTAGATCATTAGTCGCCCATGCCTTAGACATAGCCGACATCATCTCCCTCTATGATCTAGACTTCATAGCTATTACCGAGACCTGGCTCCACGCAGCATCAGGCCCCGCCCTAGCGCTAGCCATACCTAATGACTACACCATGAACTGCGCAGACAAACAAACAGCCAAAGGCGGCGGTGTTGCTATTATTGCAAGAAGCTCCCTCAACATTAGACACATACAAAATCAATCACTCCCCTCTGCGGAACTACTCACCATCAAACTATCCACAACCAACACAAGCACAATCACCACCCATCGTATCTATAGACCGCCAGGCCCCATACCCTCATTCAACGACGATATAGCTCTCCTGCTCTCTAACACCACCAAACCCAATTCACGATTACTTATTCTATTTGACTTCAACCTCAGGTTCAATGACAAGAAAGATGACAAAGCAAGCACCATCGTTAACACTATCTCTGAATTAGGACTCACCCACCACATCTCTCAACCCACACACAACAAAGGCTGCATCCTCGACTGGATAGCGGACCTCAACTGCAATACCACCATCCTCTCCAACACACCGTGCACCTGGACTGACCATCACCTCATCACTTTCACATCAATAAAGACACTCAAACACCTGCACCCCTTCCCAACGCTCCACCCACACACACAAGAAACAGCAAAAATATCACAGTTGAGAAACTCCTCCCTCTACTCCAACCTATCACTGACTTCTCACCCGCCATTACCAGCCCCACTGAACTAGTAGACCTCTACAACACAACCATTCTCAAGGCCATAAATACTGTAGCACTACACAAACTACGGAAAGCCAAACCATGCGCGCATCTCAACTCCTGGTTCACTCCTGAATTAAGGATTCTCTGCAAAAACAAAAGACAAGCTGAATTAGCATGGAAACAGTCTCCCTCCGCTAACAATAAAACATCCTACACCAAAGCCTTCAATACCTACAAGTCAGTAATAATCCAAACAAAAAAAAACATGTACAATGAGAGAATTTGCAACGCCAAATCCAATACCAAAGAGCTCTTCAATATCCTGAGAGACCTCGAGTCCCCTTCACCCATCCCAGACACATGTGCCAAAGACATCTCTTGGTGTACCAACATACAAGAAGCACTGCTTGGCAAAATTGCCATGTTACAAGCCAAAATTGAGTCAAAGAAAGAAAGTCTCACCTTCGCAGACAATCCTATCCCTTCCACCCACACCTCTCGTATGGACGACAACAACCTATTTGAATTCTCCACCATCACTACCAAAGAGGTTGAAGATATAATTAACTCTCTGATACCCTCCAAATGTCAAGGTGACATATGCCCTGCACCAGTCATCAAAGTCGCGGCCAAACATCTTGCTTCTTTCATCACATCCCTTATAAACTCATCTTTCACATTCAGCATAGTACCCAACAACCTAAGGGCTTCCTGGCTTTTACCCCTACTCAAGAAACCCACGCTAGACCCCAGTGTCCCCACAAATTACAGACCAATTACGACGGTGCCCTTCCTCCTAAAAATCCTTGACAGAGCTGCCTACCTGCAGATTCAGAACCACCTTGAGAAAAATAACTTACTAGGACTAAGACCATCAGACTTCCGCCCCAAACACGGCACCGAGACATCCTTGATCGACCTCATGACACATGGACATCATCAAAAGCAACAGCAAACTAGCCCTTCTTCTCCTCCTCCTCGACTTGTCGGCCGCATTTGACTCGGTTAATCATGACATCCTCTGCAAACATCTAACAGCAGCCAAATTCTGTGACAAGGCCAATGCCTGGATTCAGTCCTTCCTGAACAACAGATCCTTGAGGGTCTTTGCTCCCACAGCCTCTGCCAAACCAGCCCCCATCACATGCGGCGTCCCTCAGGGCTCCTGCATTTCCCCCACACTATACAATGTGTTTACAAAACCTCTCTACGACATACTGGACCATTTGGGTGTCATCTACACGAATTATGCATATGACACTCAAATACTCATCCCACTAACAGGCGACTATTCCACTGACAACACAGTACTCAACAACATTTATTCCATTATCCAAGAATGGATGGCCAAACACGGCCTCTGCCTCAATGATGACAAGACAGAGCTTCTTCTCCTAGGTTCCCAAGACAGACTGACTAAACTGGACAAACTTTACCAGACATTCACCATTGACAGCAACAACATTTCCGTATCCAACAGCGTCAAAACTCTTGGGATTTACCTTAATTCCTCCCTTACACTGACAAGACAAATCAATGCCATCTCATCCGCCACCGCTTACACCTGTAAGCTCATCAATGCCAGCAGACCTTACCTCTCGTCCTCCAACTGCACTACCCTAGCCAGAGCACTAGTACTCTCCAAAGTCGACTATTGCAATGCTATCAGCCAAAAGAATATCAACAAGCTACAAGTTATCCAAAATAACGCACTAAGAGCAGCTATGAACATACCCAAACACAAACACATCTCTGACGCCAGAAGATCTTGTCAATGGATATCTATACCTCAGAGAATCGAATATAAAACACTCTCTCTCACCCACAAATGCTTATCCAACCAAGCACCTAGATACCTCTCAGACAACTTCACGCACCACACCCCATCTTGCCCAACTAGATCAGCCCAATCACACTGCCTACATATCCCCAAATTTAAACTCCAAAAAGCAGGAGGTTCAAGCTTCCCTGTGCTTGCCTCTAAACTCTGGAACTCATTACCAGTCGATCTTAGATCCAAACCATCCTTTCACCGATTCAGACAGTGCGAAAGCTTGGCTACTGGCCAAAGAAGCCTAAAACGGCAATTTACTTCTTCACAAATGTACTTACTGCCTGCACAATCTGTACAATTTCTATTCTTGTAAATTATGCCATATTATGTACATTACCTGCAACGGTTTCATAATGTTCTAGACTACCTGTATTGTTTACCTACTGACCATGCTTGTAATATATTGGCTACTTTGTAACCCTGCCAAGCGCCTGGATGCCCCATGGCCAGGCAGCGCTATACAAATAATAAACTAAACTAAACACATGGTCATTGGCACTGCTCGCTGCATAGTTGAGCGGGTTTGTTGTAGGCTGCTCGCTTATTGATCGAATCAGTGGCAAGTGAACGCTGACTTTAATTAACGGTTGAATGGAGCCTGCATTTTCGTGTCCCTAAATGGGCTTCCACCCGCATTATGGTGCTAACGCTCGTAATGTGACTACTAATCTATTTGTTAACTTGGTTGTCTTTGAACCCATTAAGTTACGATCAGGGGCAAGAGACGGGTCTGCAACCTGCGGCCCTCCAGATGTTTTGGACTACACTTCCCATGATATCTCATCATTGACTGTGCTGGACAGGGATAGTGGCATTCATAGGCCAAAACATCTGGAGAGCCAAAGGTTGAGACCTCTGGTGTAAGATGTGGCCAAAGATTTCACAGGCTCTTAATCTTAATGTTGGAAACTGAACTTTCGACTGAGTCTAATATTATGTCAGAAATCAGAGTATGGGTGAATTATCCAAACGGAGCTGCTGTTGGTTATTTGGCATTCTCATGGTTGCACCTATTATATTTCCTGATAAGCACTGTCTCGTCTGTGGTTCAGTTGCAACAAGGAGCAATAAAGCAGGTGGCCAGGGTAATCAGTTTAGCGCAGAAGAGAGCAACAAGTCTCCCCTCCTTTCCCCAGTGCCAGATCACCTGCTGCAAATGCATTTTTGTTTTGCAGGTGTGACTGTGACAGGATATTGGAAGCCAATGTCAACTTCTGCATATGAGTGGAGTCAACCATTGTAATGAGCCAAAATAATAGTTATGTAGGGCTTGTAAAAGAAAAACACTCTTGCTTTCCCTACTAACAAGCTTCTTTGCTCATCCTCCACAATGTGGTGGTGACCCATTTGAAACATTTCCTTTAAGTGTGAACAAATGTTAATGATGGCACACTTTGATCCCACTGTCTCCCACTGCTGCTCGTCTGGACTACTCTTGCGTTCCAACTATGTGTTAGTCCTCAGAGGCCTCATCTTTAAGTAAAACATGTCATGTTATTCGCTTAGCCTGGCTTCAGCATTATAATGAGAAAGGTACTGTGCACCGTAAAAGGACAAAAAGTTAGTATGTCAGAGCATGGGATTTGCTTACGCGGCACAGTGCAAAATTAGGTGCTGACAAACAGGACTTTCTGCATCTGCTAACTAAGACACATTTTCAACTGGCCCTGATGGTTCTTACTACACATTGTGTGCCATTATCGAGGACCAGCACAGGCCCATCACCTGCCATCAGAAAAACAGCAAGCTTGATCAAAATCCTCTCCAAAAACAACACTAAGCATGCAACAGTCACCACTTGGCACTCCAATGTCCCAGTGGCAAGTGCTGTTCACAAGCTGCATTTCTTCAGGTCCCTTCACCAGGGACGTCATTTCACCAAAATGCCAGGCGTAGCAGAAGTGACATCATACGACCCTTGACACCCTGATGACATCACAGGAAGTAATGTCATTTGACCCCACCTTGAAATGATATCACGGGAAGCGATGGAACACGACCTTTCACCCATTGACAAAACAGGAAGTGGCATCACATAGCATTCTACACTACGAAAAATATGGTTACGATATCACTATAATGTGATGTACATTTCATACAAGAATGGATCACCATTTGCATCGTTAAGATCAATGTGTATAGGCCCATATTACCAAATTACTGTGAATGCAAGCAGGCATCCATGACCAGATGACAATGATTTGTTATTATATAGCACTTACACTTAAGCGCTTTATATAGAAAAAATATACACCCAATATCACCCAACCTGTGTTGGTACTCATTTGTCGACCTCAGAAGGTTGAAAGGCTGAGTTGAGGCCTTTAAGAACAGACTAAATCAGTGACTCACCCCCTGAAGTGTGCCTGAAATAAACCTTTAATGAGTCTAGCAATTATTGTATAGAATTCCAGAAAGACATTATTTGGTATTCCTATTCTTTCCTATTTAGGGTCAGTGCTGAAAGTGTTAGACTTGTACCACTCCTGTTCCTATTTTTCTTCTTTTTTTAAGGAGCTTGAACAAGAAAGCCAGCCACTCCAGAAGTAAAGAGCCACATAGTGCTGGCCACAGCCCAGGAGCTTGTATTACAAAAAACGTTTTTATTTTTATTTTAGAGGTCGCAGGGGAGACCTCAGAGGTCGCAGTTGCGACCTCTGGAGACCCTTAAATGACGTCCCTGCATTTATACGCTCTTAAACTTGATGGAGATGAAATAAATGGGAAATGGAAGGTGCATGATCAGAAGCGAGGATGTAAACGTTTAGTTAGGTCCCTGTGCCTGAAAGTGGCTTATTTTTCTCTCTCAGTGAACTGCCTCACTGAAATGTCTGCATATTGATTTGTTGATGATTCTAGTTATTCTGGACAATATACGTGGTTTGGACAAAGTGTTTCAGATTGTTGAAGCTAAATTAGTATAAATAGGACGTGGATGGTATAGTTTCGGGATCAATCCGGTTGGGCAGAGGCAGGGGGTTGCTATGGCACTTGCAGGAATAGGCTTTAGCTGAAGGAGAGGTAGAAACGTGTGTTTGTTTGTTTATTAATTTGTAGGGCGCACCAAACCCATGGGTAACTGGGCGCAACAGAATATAAAGGATACTTATTGCTTAGTTACATAGTTGAGTACAGGTAAGGTAGGGTAAATTATATACATTGTGTAATCAGGTAGTCAAGTGACATTCATGGATTTAGCTGTAGGAGAGCAGGACATTTAAAACAGTTTTCAGACAAGGGACCGGTAGAACATTAAAATAGGATTTAACTCAGGCAGAGGAATGAAGTTTCAATAATGACTATTACATGCCAGTGGTCCCCCCTGCATGAACAATTCAAATGAAATTTCTTGTCAGTACGAGGAGCAGAATTGTTAGGACTCCTTAGGACTCCGGGAGGAGATTACATCCAGTGCCTGTAAATCAGTGCCCCCTTTTTTAGAGGACAGCCCAAATACTTGTGGTTTGCAACGTTGGGAATAACAAATCAGGCATATTTATTCGGCAAGAGCATAAGAAAATGCCTTTATTGGCTGTAACTCGCTGTATAGTTTTTTACGACCTGTGAAAATACTAGTGGCAGAGAAAAAGTCTTACAATTGTTGATAGGTAAGAGAAGATTCCATACAAAGGCCTGTAAATCAGTATGCCATGTTTTTGAGTCAGAATAAAAACCTGTCATTGCAAAGTGTGTTGTCTTTCGTCATGAGAGAAAATGATAGCAGTAAAGAAAAACCCCCTTATATGTCAGAAGGCGGGGGGGATTATATTCAGTAGCTGTGAGTATGTTGTCTTTTTATAGCCAGAGAAAATACTAGCAGAGAGAACAAGGTTGTATAGTTCTTGGTAGGCAGGAGGAAGAATCACTGGCTTTGACTGTGCCTTTTTAGTGCTAGAGAGGAGAGCATCCCACTGACTGACCTCTTCACACGACATAAATGCAGGTGGCATTTCTTGTCAGCATGAGTGGAAGGACATCACAGAACTGTTCGAAGGCAGGTAGGGGATTACATTAGGTGACTGTGAATCAGTGAACAATCTCTATCAAATATATGTTACCTGCAAAGTTGCGAAGAAAATATTTGAGACTGTTGTTTAGGTAAGAGAATTCATTCAGTTACTGAAAGTAATTCTGTTCTCTTTTTGTATTCAGAGGAAATACTAAATCCAAAGAAAAATAATAACCTTTCTTGGAAGGCAGTAGGAGATTACATTCAGAGGATGTAGATCAGTGTGGCATCTTTTCATGGCCAGACCAAATATGCATTGCTTGCGAAGTTGTGAATTACACATCTTAGAATTCTTTTGAGCCAAGAGGGTGCCTTCAATGGTTGTAACTGAGTCTGCATTATGCCGTCCTCCCAATCCTATGGGGTAAGTGGCTATTCTGAGTGCCAATATGCCAGGAGCAGTTGAAAGTTGTGGGGGCTGGGGGACATGTGTAGGAGGCTCAGCCCAATGTCCTTAGTGTAAAAGGGGGAGAAGTTACAGATTGAATCAACTGTTTAGCAGGGAGGATCAAGTGCAGAGGTGAAAGATCATTTTGGACACCAGTGATATTTACAGAGTTTGGGTAGAGGGAGAGCAAAACTACACGTCCATCCATGTACAGGTTATTCGAAACACAGCCTGTCAGATCTGAAAGTGTAAAAGTTCAGTGTGTGGCAGGCACAGAACTAATGCGGCCACCAGCACCTTGGCTGCAAGAAGCGTGCAGGAGGACAAGTAATTTTGCTCTAGAAATAAAAGTCCAGAGTGTGGAAGTTCTTCATAATACAGGGCACAGAACAAGAGCATCTTGCCACCTGTATTGTGCACAATAATACAACATCACAAAGAACAACAGCATTTTGCCACCTGCCTGCTTTGCAATAAAACTATGTGCTGGGGAAAGACTGGGACTAAGTTAGAAAAAACCCCTTTGTGGTGCCATTTGATGTAACACCATACACTTGACCTGTGATCTCATAACACTTCTACAGCAGCCCTCTCACCAGTATCCAGTCACAGTAACACCCCCTTGCATACTGTTACGGCAGAAAACGTTGCTGATGTTGTGCTGTAGCTCTATCAAGTGACTCCAGTGGTGGTGACCGACTGGTTATACATGCCTGTCGCGGTTGAGTTACTACCATTCCACTCTTGTGTTCTGCCATTTTAAACAGTGCTAAACAAAGAGACGCTTTGCAACTCAGTACCGTTGACAACTGTTTCAGTTCCCCCTGTGAAATGCGAGCTGCGAAAAAGAAAATTGTGTGGCTATTCCAGTCCCTGCTACACAGGAGCATGACTGTCAGAAACACTTGCGTTTCACCTGCAAAACATTGCTGAGGTGCATTTTCATGTTCTATAGCATCAGCTGCTTTTTTGTGGGTTTGCAAAATTACAAACATCTGAACGGTTGCTTTAGAAAACACACCATTAGCCCAATATCACAAATGTACAGAATTAGTCAAGTGTGATGTTCAAGCACTCTTAACAGTCTACCTGTTGTGTAATATCTACTCACATGCACTTCTTAGCCTGTGGCTTCTACTTTATTGAGCTCAGGTAATATTTCCATTCACTTCAGTGGCAGCTTGATGCATTTTCCATATGTCATAACTATGTCAAATACACATTGTTCTTCCATCCATGAATGAAGATTGAATAACATAAGTGCCCCATTCCTTGCTGGCATATTGCATGCTATACGTATGCACAGTAATAAGAGAACTATAATTTTATGTATTTTTGCCATCTGATGATTTTCTGACATTGTTGCAACCTAGAAAACGTCAATCACATACA
Source organism: Ambystoma mexicanum (assembly GCF_040938575.1). Classification (NCBI taxonomy): domain Eukaryota; kingdom Metazoa; phylum Chordata; class Amphibia; order Caudata; family Ambystomatidae; genus Ambystoma; species Ambystoma mexicanum. The sequence continues at coordinate 689,626,252 of NC_090937.1, read as the reverse complement.
AATTGAGTCCAAATTTGGAGTAGTTTGGTTCAATTCTGGATTAGCTCCTTTAACTCTGTAACTCATTTCATCAGCAGCTGTGAATCTCTTGAACAATTGGCGAGCCAGTCCCATAATATTTGTGGCCTACCCTTCCAGCTCTGAGTTTAAAGGCATTCATGCCACCTTCCCTTTTCTGGACCCAGTTGGCCAATTGCCAGTAGGAAACCAGATCGGAGGGTTGTGCAATATTCCACTCAACATAATTTTCGAATGCCATGGGGTTCATCAACTCCCGACTGATGGCCATCTATCAATATAGGAATTGCATGACACCATTTGGTCTCTGTGTGACCCTCTTAATAGGGATACAATGTGTGCTCAAAGAAGGGAGTGAAATTTAACCAGCCATCTTCCTGGGCTTACAATGCCCCACTACAACAATACCACAACAGCCTAAAGAACTCACAACTGATAAATGTGTAAAGTGGTGGGGTGAGCCAATCCAGTAAGGTTTTGGCCAGTTCTTCCCCTTAGAGACATTTGTTTAAATAACAGGTTGAAATCATGCATTTTGCAGCACACATTTCAGAAAAAATGGGTAAAAATCCATAGAATGTACACTCAGTTGTGCAGAATAACATATGAAACACTCCACGAAATGCCAGATTACCATCAGTACATAGGAGCATTCTGCAACAAGTTTCAATGCGGTCTGTCCCTGAAGAAAATCCATGAAGCCTGTCTCAACAATGTATGCCTAACAAGAATAGAAGATGGGTCATCCATAGGTATCTAACTACACGGAGAGAAACACTCATGCTTGACCATATATCAAGAGAAACATTCTGCAAATAATACATCTTTCTATAAAAATACATTTAATTAGGTTTGCCTGAAAACCATCTAATGTCTTAAAAACGTTCATACTAAACACTTTGTTCTGAAATAAATTTTGCGCCCTTAAGCCCTTGGGTACCGGGAGCGCATTACAAATTGATAAATAAAAATAACGTAAATTGATCTCCTACATGACTCCAGTGATACAAATGATAAGGTAACCATCCCATCCAATTCAATTCTAGGCCATTGACTCACACCCATATTGATTGATTGATTGATCCCGCAGTGGTTTAATTATCAAACTATATATACTGTTCGATGCGGGTATATATGCAGCTTGTAAGTCTCATTTTTATATTGCACCCAAAAACTTGTAATCAAAATATTTTCGCTTTATCGCAACCTCGGGTACAAAAACCACAATTTTTTTCATATATAAAAAGCTCTACTTGCATCTAAAGGGCTAGTGCTAGAATTGCGAGAAAAGTGCTTTAAGTGCTACACAGTACCTATTGAATACATCATTATACAAGAAATAATACATTCAATAATGACAAACTTTTAAAAACCACTTATTTCGCCTTGCTTATCTTGATAAATTCCTTACTACTTTCCTTAATGAATGTATACAAATGCTACATTCCATACTTTGTGCGCATACCGAAGACCAGCTATACATAATTTTCACTGCTGTCCATTTTAACACTTATTCTGATCTTCCTGAATGCCTGATGTTCATTCTTGATGAAGATAGGCGAATTTCTATTCTGGAAATCTGACATGAGCAGGTTTCCGTCTGAACCTATTTTTGTGGCATAGACATTCATCAGGGGTCTTTTTTTTTTTTTTACATCATCTGTATTCTGTAAGGGAGGTCATGAAAGCCTCACACTGCATGAGCATTGATCTCCGGTCCTCTTTATGCAAACGAAACTTAACAGAAATACTACTCCAGATTGAAAAAAATGTTTTCACAGTAGTACAACTACAAATTGAAAAATATTATTGTAGTTGCTCTGTTTATTATTTGTACACCTTCCCTTTCTCTTTCTGCATTTTTGTATCCCTATTTATGTCAGACTCATGTCAAAGTGGGTTAACCACGATCTCTTTCTCGAAATGTTGGATTGTTGGAGCTTTACAATTTTTCATTCAGTACATACTCCGATCTTTGTACTCCTTTGTTTGTATACCTTCAAAGAGGTGGTGGAAACTATTTTCTTGTGTTGTACACCCACATCTCCTCACAAGAACAACTTTGTTGATGTGGATGGACCAAAGTTTAATCAATGGAATGAAATCGATGGAGGAATACAAAAACCAAAGGAACATGGATTCCATCAACTCTTTGAAAGTATACAAACAGATGAGTACAGTAGAAGTTCTAGTTTGAAGGTAATCAACCCAACATATACATACATATACATCACCAACAAACAACAAATAGATACATACTACAGAAATGTATTACATAAAATCTCAAGGTTGACAGATTAGGGTGAACCAAACACCTAATACATTATACATGTGTCTGATTAATCTAAACTGGGGTCTGCATGCTGTTCAAAACAGGAAATTTAGCATGTGTGGATTGGCCAACTTAGGTTTTGCAGCATGATTATTCTTTGACTCAGCCTTCTTCAAGGTGTAATATTTCTTCACCATGGTAGGCAATTATGCAAGGTAGATTTTTGAAGCTTGATTTAATGAATCATCACTGAAAATGTATTATGCCTTGCTCAAAAAAACGGGAGTCCCCAAATGGTGTGCATGTGATAAAAAGCGGCCTGCTTAATCTTCTGGCAATGTTACTCCTTCAACCACATAACGCGAGTGGCTTGCACGTAGCTCAGACTCTCTGTGAAAGCTTCTCCGTTTCACGGTCATACTGAGTGAGTGGAACGCCATACACACTTCGAGCACGGCGGATGCATTGCATCCCAGTAACGCTTGTTTAATAAACAGAATGACCATGAAACATAGACGCTCTTTCTGACTACGAGAAGAACAGGATCATTGATGGGACTATGATCAATTACCAATGTACAGCAGCATTCGAAGTAATGCAATCTCTGCACATTTAAATCTTGTTCAATTTAATGCCTAATAAAACAAGATTCACAACATTTTGGATGGATGTCTGACAATTGATGCAACAATTCATTATGTCTTACTTGGAATAAGGCTCTGTATAACTATTTTCAAAGTTAGTTCTTTTCAGATGTCAACCTTGACAAAGCACAGATGGGTGAAACGCATGACCATGTTTTTTGTTGTATATTAGGGCTGAACACTTGATTGTTATGTACGAAAATAGTTGGTCCTCATTTTAGGAGGCTCTTTGATATCCGTGTATTTTGTAAATGATATGGAATCGACATTGTTTTCTGTAAATAGATTTCTTGATGGCACTCTGGGTCTATAATTTGATACACAAATACATTTTCCTTTATTAAATAACGAGGTATTTTCAGTGTTCATAGTCAGTGTCCTATTATCTTCTATTTTAATTTGAACAGCTCATTACTCAAGGGTGTGGGATATTAGGGCAGCAGTCCCTTCATTTACCTCTTAAAACATGCTTGAGATTAGAAGCTGCCTTTATTCGCTTTAAAGACTAGAAACACAAATGAGGCTTGTTATCACGGTAATTAACAAAAGTAAATACAAAACTATCCGCTTCCCGTTGCATTGCTCACTGCACAATCCGCATTTAATGCAAGTGGTTAAAAGTAAGCTGACTAAAAGGGTTTTTGTAAATTATTGACATTTCCTGGGAGTCATTCAACTAGAGACAGAAAATGAACCTAAACTTGCCATTGCCTTTTAATCCTACACAGTTATCCCTTGCAGCACAGGCACCACTGACATCGGTGATCTGAGGCTTCACATAGGGTGTAGCTTTTCTTTAAGCAAATCTGCTGACTTCAAGCTCCCTTCTCTTATCTGTGTGTTTTCGTGCCTTATCTTCTTTTTCACAAAATGATATATATTAATTCCATTCTGTTAAATATAAACTGTGTTAAAGACCTGAATATAGAATTTCTGTAGAAAGACCAGAAGCAGTTTAAAAAAATAGAGACATAGCGCTCACACGTGGTAAGTCTTTCAGCAACATTTTCTTTGAAATGTCATGTGGCTTTTATGATGCATGTACCAACTGGCACAATCGTCAGGATATATGCGGGCACTAAAGCCCTTCTACACAAGGCCAATATAAGAATAGCCATTAAGACTATAATGGTGTACCAGTAGTAGAAGGCAAAGCGCAACTGATGAACAGTACACACAACATATTCTAGTATGAAGTATAGAATTTCTTTATTTTTCCCTCGATATGAGTTGTTGGTTGTTTTGATCAATCTGCATTGGCTTGTATAATAACGTGCTGCCAAGCTAAACCAAGCATATTACAAGAGGCTACATTTGGACATTCAATTATTCAATGGCGATTTTGTTTGTTTGTTCCGTGTTCATATATTGGCAATATGTGGTATCTAAGGATTTAGAAACACTGCAGCATATTGCAAGGCTTAAATAAGAATACTTTTGTGGCTTTTGTGTAGGCTTCCAATAGGCATTTGTCAGGCACTGGCACAATGGTACTACCTGGCAATAAGATCGTAAGAGCCGTGAAGGTGTGTGATAACATGGGCATATGATAGCCGCGCCTGGCAAATTACTATCTAATGCTCTAAATAAGAGCAATGCTCATTTTTACAGGACTTCAATGCAAGGTACAGCTATAAATACAATTGCTGGAGGTACAACTGGTTGAAACATTTTTATTACGCAGGTAGCGCATTTACAGCTACATTTAAGCCATAAACTCTCAGCAGACTGCTTAGAAATAACGCTGATTGGCTGTTTGAGGTTAATGCTTGAAAGACGGGACTCAAAGAGATTCCAGGAGGATGTGTTTTAGGCGGGGGGAGAGGCAGGTAATGGGTGGCAATGCCAATAGGAATTAGCATAACCATGGGCAGTCAGGTAGGTGAGTGAATAACCAAACAACACCCACAACCTGTGTGCCCTTCCGCACGTCTTCTCCCTTATAGCTGTACTGCAACAAAATCGTTTCGGCTTACAGATGGTGCTTAAGCACTACTTAATAGCCAAAACTAAAAAGATTTGCTGGCCAGGAGGCCTGATGGGTGGGAGCGTCTCAGACACTGTGTACCTCCCGTGAGGCACTGGGGCACCCTTCACTGCTCTCGCAGAGGCAGCATCTGCGAAAAAAGTCATAGGCTCTTTCAAAATGTCTTGATTCTCTCCACTTCGAAGCCTGTGTGGGAACAAACTGCCACCAGTCCCCCTGCCTCCAGTATGTTTGCCACTGTGTGTGCATTCCATGCGCTAATTAAGCTCCAGATTCTAATTTTAGGACTTGGCGCCGCTAACTACACACACATATATATATATATGACAAGGAGAGGTGTTAAATAAAGTTTAGAAGATTCGGGACTTGATGAAGAAAATACAAATTTTGGAAACATGGTGTTGAAAATGTATTCACGCTAGGCTACTGAACATGACTTGCAGACGTGGGGCAAATACACATGAACTGCCAATGATTTCGTATTCATCAGCGAACGGACAGGCGAGCTCAGACAACGGCACTAGCGGCTACCTGGACAAACAACAAAGATCCCCCACGACAGCATCCCGGCGGAATCCCGTTCAGCTCTTTCAGTTGCCAGGTGGGTTTGTTATTAAAATTGCAAAAGGCTAACAACCGCCTATCAGCAAGTGTTGGAAGGGACTGGCGCGTTCTGCAACGTATTCCTTCTGATGTCCTCCCACGAGGGCCATCACAGGCTGGTGGAGATTCACTTTTTCTTATTAATATGGATGTGCAAAATACTTTTATTTTTTTGCGGGAATTTTTCATTTGAGCCAAGTTGGGACTTCACACATTTTTTTTTGTTGGCAAAGGCATATTTATGTTTTATTATGAGCCGCCAATGCACAGATGCCAACCGGTGCCTGGGGAGATGCCCTCAAGTAATGCGCGCTTCCAGCTTCGCCTGCTGCATTCAAAAAGCCAACGTTACAGCTGTAGAGGAATACAACTTTTTTCTCCAATGTGCGAGAGTGTCCATGGAATGGACGACTTGCACACCTCAGTCCGGGCCTGTCTTTACCCTTGAGGGGAGTGAGACAATATGACCGTCCTTTCCATGCACTTCTCAAAGAACACACCATCTGGAGGGATTGAAGGAACATGCCATTAGATGCCATTATACACAACACACTAGTTCAGAGCAACTCTGATAGCGGCGGCAGCAGCAGCTTCTTCCGCCTCCGGGTACTTCTTTTGGCGCAGAAGCAAAGTCGCGTTCTCATATAGGCCTGTAACCTGCCGCGGGCCTGCGTCTCTCTTTGCGCTACGCTGATCCCTCCTCCCGTGACTGAGAGGAGTTCAATAAAAACACAGTGTCAACGTATTGTAAGAACACGAAATCCCACACCAACGAGTCGACTGGTCTGCAAACAGTTTCCACGATTTAAATCCCATTTTCAATCCCATCACATATTTGGCCGAATAAAGTCAAATGGCTCAAATTCCTGCCGAAAATATTAACAGGTGAAAAAAAGTAGTGAAATGAAAAAAATCATTTTGCCACTTTGGGGTCAAGTCCCAAAAATGAAAGTGGGGACTCATCACCAAACCTAATGGGAGGTGACATCGCCAGAAATTAACATATTAAGGTGAAATATGCGCATTTCATTAAATTGGCTTTGCATAACCACCCAAATTGAGCAGGACGAATGACATTTGCTTTCCATAGAAATCAACACACGCACAAGAGAGGATATTTTCTTCTAATAGTGTTTTTGAAAACGTTAAAATGTGTGCATGTTTTAAACTCCAAGAACCAATACAAATGTTTTCCTTGGAACTTGCAGTACCATGATGGGACATTTCACCTTTAGTTGTTTGTTATTTTTAATCGGGTAATATAGTGCAGTGATGAAGTGTCCAGCCTTCAAACCTGACAACTGCAGTTTTATCCCCAAGGTCAGCTTTAGTTCATAAATTCTAATAGTGCATTCAATGTTTTGCATTTTAGCTGGGGGGGACTGAGTCCACCCTCTAAAAAAAGTGGGTGGACTACATTCACCCACCTGTGCCCTCAAATTGAGAGATCAGTGGACTAATGCATTTACGGAACTCATTTATTTAAACTTCACAGTTAAAATTCCTCCAGGACTATTGTCCCTTTCATCATTTGAGGATGATGAAACAAGTAGCACTGTGTTTGGTAGTAATATTATATATGATAGTTACCTAGAGCAGAACCAATGTGCCCCATGAGTCTGAACCAAGCTGAACCAGTTATGATGTCATAGTCGGCTGCAATATGAACCTGCCGTCTTCTTTATTATTCATATATTGTTTAGTACATAATGCATGCGTACAGGTACACAACGAGAAGGCTGAAATTAGGATAGGTAGGACAACAATGATAACAGGGGTGCACTCGGATTCTTTATTTTGTGTCTCTCCCCTCCCGAATGGCTACGCCCACTGCAACTGCCCACTCACCTCTGACTAAAACACCTCAGTTTGGAGATTGCTTGAATGCAACCTGAGCATTTGATTCGAAGTGTGGCAGCTGACTAATCACTAATCTTAGCCCCCAGCTCACTCACACCTTACTCCTCTCCTTATCTCCCTTCATTGGGTTTATATTAAGCAATGCATTCAGTTCAACGTCCTCAGTCGAATCCGGCGATAAGTCTATAACAGAAAATCTAACTTCCGCTCCTCTCACCTTACTCAAGATCCCAGATCGAAAGCCCGCTACTGTAGCCAAATGCTCCTTGTCCCTCCTTTTCATACAGCCAGGAGCACCTGTTCACTGCACCCCGTCAATCATTTTGTGGCATTCTGTAACACCTTTAATACCTGTCCCTTTAATTCAGGCTTTGAGTATGGATGAACTTATCTGATTTCAAATATCCCAAGCGCTGAAAAACCCCTTGGGCCTCTGAGCACTTTTAAAAACAGAACACAAACAGAAATGCTGTAAATAGAGCCCATTACCAGGTGTCCAATGATAATCCACATATAAAGGGATGATGGAAGGTCTCCATAGCCAGTGAGCAAAATCACTTATACAAAGATGTAATCTTTAGAGCCCTACAAAAGAAAGTTAGGGTAACACTCTCTGACGACTCTACTATCCAGGTTGAACGGACTGGGGTAATTAATCTCCCTAGTTAGGGTCAATAACTTTACTCCCCTGCCACTTCTACGGCAGGATCAGATATTGCCTGCTAATTAACTAAATCTAGACCAGCGGTCTGCAACCATTGTATCTCCAGATGGTTTTGACTACAACTCCCATAATCCCAAGCTAGCATAGTCAATGGTGAGGGATCATGGGAGTCATAGTTCAAAACATCTGGAGTTCCAGCGATTGCAGACCCCTGATCTAGATCCTCCCAGATGATTGTAGACCATGTTTTTAAAGCCAAGTATAAGGAACTACTAACCATGGCCTAAGCTTACCTAGCTTCCTTCACTGAAGAGAAAGCAGACCCACTAAAAGGTCTCTGGTGAAGAAATCTGCACTTGAGTAAGAGTTATCTTCAGATAGGCACCAGAACAACCTTCAGCACCCCACGAGCATGTCCATTCCACGAGGTTTCTTCATACATGTATATTGCGACCCGTCAATGAATGAGATCCACTATACTCTTAAATGAATTTACACAAAGAGAGGATAACAATGATACAAGCAAAGGCCAATCTAATGAAGTGCCTAAAACAACTGTTTAGTGTTTGTGTGATGATAACTACATGCTTTATTAGAGGAACTATTATGCAAATGAGACATGCACTTTGCTGCAGACAGAAACATTACACAAGGTCTCATGTAAATAAGGCAATGCCCGGTGCAATGTGGCCAGTGGTTACAGACCATCAATGCTACTGGAGAGGCCAGGGGCTTCTTTAAGCAGACCCTTTGCCAAATACATGACCTTCAGCTCTGCCAAAGTTGCCAGTGGCCATGGACAGTATATCACAGACCCACAATGGGGTTAAAGTGTACAATGTACGTTGCACAGTTGTCACTTCGGGGGCACATGACGGGAACTGGGGCCTGGTCCAGGGCCATGCCCCAGGCAAAGTGCCCATGATCACGCCTGGTATGTACTTTCGATATGATATTATACACAAAAAAGGAAATTCAGTGAAAACTATTGTTAAAGGAAGATTATAGTTATGCTTTGCTAACAAAAACTATGAAATTCTTCAAAAATGTTCAAGGAAATTTACTGTTGCAGCACAAGAAAAGAAAACCCCAAAAATTGCCAGCAACCATAACAGAGATACCACCATTGTAAAGCAGCCATATCTTGGCCATCGCCACGCACTGCTCATGAAGCCACGCATGCTATTACGATCAAAATTCAACAATGAAGAAAACAGAAGAAATCCTAATGATTTGTTTATATTTAATGTGAGGCCAACACAGAAAATACCCCCTAACAAATTTGAAAGTTAAAAAAATCTGATTTCCCAGTGGAATTAGCATATGACGGAGAGAAGTCACGAGCAGTGGATGGAGATGGGCGAGTTATATGTTTGATAGTTTTTCATAGGTGTAGATTTATATGTACACAACCGCACTATCAGTGATAACTTTTTTAAAAATAAGTTAAGGATATTTCGTATAAAAAGGTGAAATCTACAATAGTTGGGAATGCCAATCATAAAGTTAGATATACTCTATCCAAATGAAGTATTTACCCAATGAAAACAAAATCCACCAAACTACCAATGAAACCCTAACTCAGACTACACCACTATGTCACAAGTCTAATTTTAGTTCCAGCAAAGATATGAACTACATAGTATTTACAGTGAATGCTATTAAGCAGTACTATAGTGTGAATTACTTTATTTGGATGGTGTGTTTGTACCTTCATCCTGGCATTCTCAACCTTCTTAGACAATCATTCTTCACCAAATGCTTCATTCGTGAATGAGCATGTGACTAGCTTTTCTGTCTAAGGTGCATAGTATGTGTTTTCGCAAGCATCATCGCAAATGTGCATGCCAATTCTGTTCCTACCATATGTGCATTGTATGTTTGTCAAAGTCCGGCTGTATGTGCACATGCATTATATGCAAGTTTATGTGTCAGTCATGAACCATTCACCTGCAGGGGGTGACACTAGAGAGCCCGAACAAGATGGCAGACTTCTGCTGAGCTCCGTGCAAGGGCTCTGATTAATCCTGATAACAGCCTCATCGAGGCAGCCTGCCTCACCCAGCTCGTGAGTGTGGAGAGCGGTGTGCACCCCCCACCCTCAAATTACACAGGTTCTCTGCAGCTGAGGAACCTGACACAGCGGATCTGCCGACATGGCCATGGAGCAGCCGGACAGCGGAGTTGGTGGGACGTTGCGGGTGCAGGTTCCGTGACTGGCCTCCCCCACTGGTGGGACAATGGAGTGGTGCCCCCCAAAGCTGGGTGAGCGGTCTGCTCCAAAGCGATCATCAGGCTGACAGCAGTAGCGAGGCGCCATAACTCAGCACTGTGGAACCCGAGGCAGAGGCAGTTTGGAGCCCGCTACTTGTGCCAGAAACTTTAGCTGAGGCCGCAGGATAGCCCGGACCGCAGAGCGGAACAGCGGGGAACACCAGGTGAGGCAGCAATCCGGCCCCCGGGCCTCTCCTAGTCCTCCCTTACCCTTCCCCCCCAGACATCAGGGAGTGCGAAGTACAGATGAGCGCGAGGATTGCGTTGGAGGCTCCTGATTAGACCACGCACCGGCAGATGAAGCAGTCCAGTACAGCATGGGGTACTGTCTGGCCCTGAAGTACACTGCCAGGCCTCTGGAGGAGCTGGCGGCCATGATTCAACCAGTGTGAGGTAACAAGCGGTCTGTACAACCACAGTTCCTTGATAGTGGGTTTTTCAAAACACCCTGTTTATTGGAGCAGCTCTGCTACAACACCTACACTGTCAGCTCTGAAATTACGGAAAACAAAAAGCCTGCTTAGTGGGTCCCAGCATGCCTCTGCTTGATCTGGGTCACATAAAAGACTAATAACCCTGAGAGACCACCTATCCTCCTGGACAGCTTGCTAGGACCAGGCACCATCCGGACCAAATTTCTCCTAAGGGGACTGGAAGGCACTGGAACAGGAGTTGTACTGCGCTGAATTACCTCCTTTCCCGCGGGGGGATCAGTTCTGCCACTGGGACTCCCTATCCCCCACAACTACTCCATATCACCTTCAGAGGTTCCCAAAGTCTTATGTTTCCACCAATCAAGTCCCACGTCTACCTTGGCGGATTCATATTGTAAAGCGGGGGCTCTGAGAAGTGCCTCGGTGCTGTTTCCGAGCCTGGATCGACTCCATTGACCCTGAACGACATGAGGCCCTGTGTGGGACGTCTGATCCTTGTTCTCTGACTGGACACACCTCACTAGCTGTCAGGGGTCCGCGGTGGGCTTCCCCCAACATGGGGAAATCTGAAAAAACACGGCGGAAGCTTACTTTGGTTAGAAGACGCCTTAGAGATTGTAGTATCCCTACTGGGTGGGATATGCTATTAGGGAACACGGGGATAATAGGGGGCATTTGGGCGGGTTGGAGCCAGTTTAGTGGGAAGAGGGGTCTGAGTTTATGACTGGGGGATGGGGAGTGCTGGATTTGTTCCGTTTGTTAGGAGTCCCATTCTTACCCTTGTGTCTCACTATCATGTCCTTCAATTGCAGCTTGGTCCCGCTCAACAGGTGATGGGCACATGGGAGGGGGAAAGTTTTTTCCAACAATTGGACATCTCTTGGGCAGATGTCCTTTCAGGTAGGAACATAGAACTTTAGGGGGGTAGCCCCTCCAAGATCAGAAAGATTGCACAGTACCTCAGAAGGCATCAGGTGGAGATGGCCTTCATCCAAGAAACCCATCTTACTTCCTCCTCCGAACACCAGTGTGGCGCCCATTAGGGATGTCAGATAATTCTCTTCCTACTCCTCCTATGCGAGGGGGGTTGCTATTCTGATTGGTAGAGTGGTTAAGTTTTGTCTGGTCTGAACTGCAAGGGACAATGAAGGGAGCACCCTGCTGGTATATGGTGTCCTTGAGGGAGTAATGGTGGCACTGGCCCAAACATAGCCAAGGCTAATGCATTTGACTGGGTTATGGTGAACTGTCTGGGTGTCAAGGTCCCAACAACATGTGGGGCGGGTACCTAAATACGGTTATGGACCCTCTCAGGGATAGATCCTGGGCAGGTCTGTGTCCAGTGACCAAGGCGAGCTTGCAGGTGCAAGAAATATGCAGGACGTATAACCTTGTGGATGGTTGGTGACGTCAGCACAAGGACGAACAGTATTATACCATTCACTCCTGGGTCCACGGATCCAGCTCTAGGCTGGACGGATGTATGATTTCTTCGAATATATTTCTCCTAAGGGAGATTTCACTGGATCCATTTCACAAAAAACGAAATCTTCTTTTTACTTTTTCTACTTTTCTTTTAAAATGTGGGGGGAGACCCGCACCCCTGCCCTCCGCCCCCTACCCTTTCCCCCACACCCCACCTATTATGCATTACACATATACCATTTCCCCTACCTTTTTCGGTGAAATATATTCAGTGAAATCTCATTAGGGGAAATGGTATTCGAAGAAATCTACGGTAACGAGACTGGACTGAGGGGGCTCACATGGGGCGACACTTGGATACTCCCTCAAACTTTATCAGACCATTCTCCTGTGCTCCTGGAGTGCAGGCTGGTAAGGGTAGGGGGAGGGAGGCACTCTTGGTGATTTAAACCTGATGCATTGCAGGACCCAGTGTTTTGCCAGGAACTACGGCAGGAGATTACATTTTTCCTTCAGCATAATGAGGGCTCTGTCTCCTCAGTAGGGGTACTTTAGGAGTGCCTTAAGTGTTACGTCAGAGGGGTATGTATGGCCAAAGAAAATGGGATTACCTGGGACATCAGAAGGGACCACACAGCAGGGGAATCTTGGCTTAAAGATTTGGAGGCAGAATATGCATCTGCGTCAGACTCCCGGAAGCTGGTGAGGCTACGCGGGGAGCTCAACAGGTTTATGGCCAATGCCGATCGGGAAATCGGGTTTTTGGGTCGAGGTCATCAGATATGTCAGTACGGGGGGGGAGGAGAGAGAAACCAGGGGCCTTGTTGGCTCCGTTATTAGCGGCTGACAAGCAACCCCCTCAAGTGGCGTGCATTAGGGACCCCCAGGGTGGGCCTGTGCACACGGAAGCGGGTATTGCTGCCGAATTCCGTGAGTTCTATAGGAACTTGTACAGATACAGGTACACGCAGCATTCCGATGCCCTGTGGCATTATTTGGAGGAGGAAGAGCTGTACTGGGTGGAGTCACAGCTCTGTGAGCCTCTCAATCAGGAGGTCTCATTGGAAGAGATCCGAGCTGTGATTAAGGAGCTCTCGGGATCAAAATCGATGGTCTAACTGGGGAGTTTTATAAGGCATATGCCCCCATTCTGGCTTCAGTGCTCCTGTGGATATATGAGTAATTGCTTGCTGTTGGGTCATTTCCCCCCACACTCTGTGAGGCAAACGTACTTCTGCATAAACAGGGCAAAATGGCTGAGGATTGCGCCTCGTACCGGCTAATTTCCCTTATTAATGTCGACGACAAAATATTTGCCAAAGTCCTCGCAAATTGGCTGCTCCCATTGATGCCAGGTTTGGTGCTGGCGGACCAGGCTGGGTTTATCCCTGGGAGAAACACCACGTTTGGCCTTCATCAATTCTTTAGGGTTACTGAGGCGCTACAGCAAAAATCTCAGTGGCCCTTTCTATTTGCGGTACTCCAAAAGTTGGGGCTCAACTCTTTTTATTAAACTGGTCTCTCGCCTATATGTCAATCCCATGGAGAAAATAGTCATGCGGCGAGCGAGATCCGATAGTTTTGAGATGGGAAGGGGGACATGTCAGGGCTGCCTGCTCTCCCCACTCCTGTTGGCCCTTGCGGTGGAGCCACTGGCAGCGATCCTGCGAGAGTGCCATATTCAGAGGGGGCTGAATCTCAGCCCACACAGGTTGATCATCTGTCTGTAGGCGGATGACGCAGCCCTTTTTATCGACAACCCGGCGGATAACTTTAACCCTGTGATGCGGGACATGCTAAGGTTTGAGGCATTCTCGGGTTTGAGGATCAATCTCAGCAAATCTGTGGTGTTCTCCCTTGCAGAGGAGACTAGGAGGTTCGATGATAAATTTGGCCTTGGATGGGAGTCTTCCAGGGTCCGCTATCTGGGAGTACTGGTGTCTCATAATGTGGATGACCTGTTTCGTGACAACTATGGAAGAACAATTGGGGAGCCCCAGGAGGCAGTGGTGAGATGGCGGAAGCTCCCACTGATGCTACCTCGGGTGTATTTCCATTGTCAAAATGATTGTGCACCCTTCATTTTTGTACCTTTTTCTCAATGTTCCATTGTTGCTACTAGGTAGTTTTTTCCGACGTTTTCATGGCCTCATCCTTCACTAGTTGTGGGCCAGAAGACCCGCGATGGTGGCATATACCACACTAATGAATCAATGGCAATGGTTAGGGCTTAGATGTACCGGATCTTGAGCAGTACTATTATTGGGTAGCGCCGGCACACTTTCTTGGGCACTGGAATGCCAAACATTTTGTGAGGCCGCATGAACAGGTGGAGATAGAGAGGGCTTATCACCCCAGACCTACTGCGTGCGATGATTCTTGGGATGTCCCGAATATCACCCAATACCCTGAATATTGTCAAGATCACCTGTGCAGTTTGGAAAGAAATTGCAGAAAAATGGGTGTCTCCACTCTATACTCGCATCTCCTCCCTGTATGACATGTGCCTGGGCTGGCCATAACGAGTCAGAGTGTCTATCTGCAGTGGGTGGAAAACTTGGTATTGTAATCTTTGGGGATCTGTTCGTTAATGGTGTATTTTTCTCCATTCAGCAGGCAAAGGAGCGAGGGAGTGATTTGGCGCTGGATGTTTTTCTTTATTTTCATGTACGAGAAGCGCTCAATGCTCTGTTCACTTCTTTCCCCGTGCAACCCTCCGTGTGGGCACTATTACAGCAGGTGATCCAGTCCCAGGGGGAGGGCTGCTTGTTGGATTTACGGTAGTATTATGTCAGATATACAGTGGGAGGAGGAGGCCCCTAGAAGATGATGGGAGTAAGCCCTGCGTAAGACCCTAGAAGACGAGGACTGGGCATATGTGTTGAGACAAACCCAGAAAGTATCTTTAAACTCCAAATTCAAGTTAATACATTTTAATTTCCTACATCAGGTCTATCACACCTCAGCCATTTCCCTACTGCTCTGGATGCTTGTGCCAGGTGTGACTTTGCAACGGCAGGATTTCTCAATCTGTCCTGGGAATGCCTTTGGGTCTTCAACTTTTGGTTACAGGTATTGACAAAAATCTCCTTGATCATTGGAGAACCTTTGGAGCTATACCCTGTCATAACTCTTTTGGGATGCAGAAGGGCACTGCAGCCGGGGATGAGGTGCTTAGCGGGGCTGCTGCTTGTGGCAGCTCGCAGGAGGGTGGGAATGGCTTGGGGTAAGGGCCACCCCCCACCAATGTACAGGGATGGCTTGAGGATGTTGCTTACTGTCAGGATGTAGAGACCGCCTTCATTCAGACTTTACAACTGCATGCCCGCCTGCCAGAGGTTTGGGACCCATACATCTAATATTTGATTCCAACAGTGGCTCATAATGTAGGGCTGAATGACGACAAAATCAATGTCTTATGTATTGCTGATGTATGCAATGCTATGCTGGGTGGGTGGCGGGTGGAATCGGACTCCTTGTATGTTTTTGTTTGGTTGGTAAAAATAACAAAATAAAGTATTTAAAAAAAGTAAAAAAAATACAAATAAAAACATAAAAAATTAACCATGCACCTGCAAGTCTGCCTGTCCATCCATATCTCCATTCTTTCTTCCTTCCACATCCCTCAATCTCTGTCTATTCAGCTATCCATTAATCTCCATCCATCCATCCATGCGTCATCCTCCATTCTTTCCTTCATCCCTTCCTCCCCAACTCTTCGTCCACCCCCATCCATCCTTCCACCTCCCCATCAATTCATCCATTTGCCTGCTCATCCCTCCCTTCATACCTCCCTTACGTCTCCCCTCTTCCATCCATCCATTGGCCTGACCATCCATCAATTTGTCTGATTATTCAACCATGTGTCAATACTAAGCTTGTGTGAATGCAATGTTTGTTTCCTGTAATGATGAGTCTTTCTTGTTCCTTTCACGAGGTAGCAGTGGATGAAATAGATGTGGATTATGAATAATCATGCCGACCCTAATTGTATGCTTTTGTTCTGGTGCTCTGATCAATGCTAATTTGTTTCCTTCATTTCTTTTCACGAGTCATGTGCTAGGCATCAGTATGTATACTACAGCGAGTAAGTATGTGCGAACATGTGGGTACTATAACTCCAGCTTGCCTAGTCTGATTTACAAAATGTCTGTGGCATGGGCTAGTTCAAGGTAAGGGATAGGTATGACAATAATTACGAAAATCGAAGTGGACAGCTGTGAGATATGTGTACCGAAGGTGTTTTATGTGTGTCTTTCGAAATCGCAGTACAAAATCTACTTTTTATCTGCATTCTTTTCCTACATGAAAACATTCATGAAATGTCACCAAATTGGGTATGACTGTTCAGGTCTGACCGATCAGTTGCTTGTCGAATTTCATGAACTTTCATGAATTGGATTCTGAAATATAAAGAGGAAAACATTTGCGATTTCTTGCGTATCGTTCCTGGCTATATTTTAGAAATAGAAGTAAAGTATGTAATGTAAAGTGATCTTATATAGAGCACTCCTGCCCTGTTCAGTGGCCTTGTGTGTGGCTCGGTAAGAAAAGAGGGAGTGGGGTTGTCAGTGAGATAGCGGGAGAGGCAGATGTGAACTCTGCAGTGTTGATAGCTGCAGGTCCGAAGTACTTGAGACTGGAGTGCCATTGTGCTTCTACGGTTTGGCGGAGGCACTTGGGAATGTTTTATCCGAAGGGGAGAGCCCAAGCTCTGATAGGCGAAAGTACTTCGAGTCTAGGTATCTGCTGAGCGTAGCCATAGCTTAATTCATGTCCATGCTGTAACGGCTAGGCTAGCAATTGGCTTGTGGGGGCTTTCTGTATGTGGTGGCTTTTAGCAATTGAGTCAGGGAGAAGAAGGGAAGTGGACAAATGAAGGGTAAAAGTGGTAGGGGAAAGGAGTGGTGTGTGCCATGCAGGGAAATTATTTCAAATTTTGTGTACAATCCTGAAACCACATTTAGCAAATTATAAAATGGCATAGTAGGGCATGAAAAAGGCATGCACGTTATCATACAGGATTATAAATCATAGCAACACATGACAAAGGACATACAAGGCAAAACATCCTGGTCTCGTGCCCCCACTCCAACCCCTGGGCTCCTGCAAACAAGTCCCATTTCACTTTCTCGCATTCATTTTGTGTTATTTCTTTATTTATATACCGGGAGTAACAATGCTCTTTTGATCACAAAAGAACATTCAATAGATAAGAAATAAGAATAGATGGAAGCAGTGAGCTTCTTACAATGGGTGAGTTTGACTGACATTCTGACCAGGTTTCAAAGGAGTGTGGGAGCCCCTCTACTGAGAATGAACATGGGTCAAATGCCCTGTTCTATGGAATATCTTCCACTCAGGAGGGTCTACAGTCACGTTTTAGCTCACTGCACCCTTCACAGAGGAGAAATATGCATTTGCATATCAGTCTTTGTCCCACCCACATGGGCAGTCCAGCACCGAAATGCTAGGCAAATCTCCTCTGAACAAGAGTACCATCAGCAACCCCAGACACATGTTTCTGACCAGGATGTGAGGGGTGTGGGGGAGTGCTAAAGGGAACAGTAACCATGGACAATACATTGGTGGACATACATAGATTAAGGAAAACCAACATTAGACATTTTAAGGGCAGGTAGGTGGTACGGCCAGCTGTGTTAGGTGATTTGCTAGAGTGGAGGAAAAGGAGGTGAGGGACAGAGGCGGCCGGGTTAGAGCAGAGAAAAAATGTGTAGCTAGAAGGAAGATGAGAGGTAGGTTAAGAGGGTAACTCAGAGGCAAGCTTTTAGTTTGGTTTTGAACACATCACTCGGGGCTGTTTCTCGGATGTTCGGTGGAAGAGAATTCCATGCAAGTGGAGCAAGAAGTGAGAAAGAGGGGAAGCGTGAGGAAACAAGGGAGGGCTGGGTGTCAAAGTGTTGTTGAGGAGGCAGAGCAGAGATTATGACAAGCCTTGCAGAGTTGGATAGAGGAGGCTAGATGTGTTGGTGCCTTAGCATGGATAGATATGTGAGCCAGGAGAAGAAATTTAATTGTGGCCCTGTTTTGCCTAATCAGCCATCCAGCCTGGTGACGGTATGAAGAATAGGTGTGAAGTGAGGGAGTTCAATGCGACTCCTGTAACAAAGTTAATGATCTTGTCGAGAGGACAGATAGCAAAGTTCGGGAGACCAAAGACGATGCTGGCACAGTATCTGTTTGAGGGACGACAAAAGTGGTAAAGAAATGCCTGGCTGTGTTGCAGAGGCATAGACAGGGTAGGGCCTGAGCGGGAAAGACTCACCCAAACTCTGTAAATGACCACTCGGCAACGATGTGTGGGCATTTACAGATATTTTTGTCAGTGCGGTGTGCCCAACCACATTAGATTCATGCCCTACTTGATAGACAATCCTGGCTACAACCCTGCTAATCCCGCTAAAGAAAACGGTTGTGCATGTGTAGAATGTTGCAGAGGTGAAGAACTCTGCCATTTCCTTTCAGAAAACACGCTATGTGCCAGATAATTAATTGTGAAAGGGACCAGGAGTTTAAGGAAAAGACAGAATTGGAATTGTACTTCTCAGAAGAGAAAAAAAAAATCAGGCAGAGACTCCCGCTGGAAGAGTACCATTAATGGTTGAAAGATGGAGCTGCACAGAGGAGCGGGCCGTGCGCATTGCATGATGGGAACCCAGTTTACGGATGCAAAGCTGCACTGCATGCCATATTTCCTGTGCTCCAGGGGGCGGGTCTCCCTGAAGGAGGCAATGAATCACTTGATCCTAATTGCTGCTCGTGTCCCAGAGCAGATGATGTATTAGTGCTGAATGCTGCTGTTTATTTTCATGAATTTCTCGACCTGTTTGCTTATTTGTTCAATAACAGAGGGAGGGGGAGTTTTAATTTTCAGTTTTTGGAATGATTCCATACGGATCCAACAGAACCATCTCGCTGCTCGAGGTGCAATATTGCGCTGTCATTAAATAGCAGATTACATGGACCTTCTCTACCCAGCTTCTAAGCGTCTGACCTCTACAGTGGTGTACGGTGAATTCTGTACAATGATGTTCAGTCATCCACTTTAGCTACCATACGCCCCTTCCGAAGCACCTGTGATGAAAATAAAGCAAGTAGGACCGAATCGAGTGTCCTGCAGAAGGACAGAAAAAGTAGGAAAGTGTTGGGAGGGGTAGAAGGCAGGCCTGGGGCGAGGGAGCATTCAGTGGTTTTAATATATGTTCGGGAACAAAGAAGGAGAGGTGGTCATGTTTGAAATTGGGTTGGACGAAATGGAAGAGTCAAGTGAAATCGTGATTAGGTGCAGAACACGCTCTAGTTGAATTCTCCCAGAATCCTATGGGGCAGTAATTTACATGGAAATACTGAAGGGTGGGTACTAGCTACCCCAGAGTACCTGCATCCATTTACTGCATTTGCCTCCTGCTGAGAACTGTTGGTACTACTACATCTTTCAACTAAAGGAGTGCAGGCAATGAGGACCGGCAACTACCTGCACATTTAAAGCAGAGGGGTGGGGGTCAAGGTGTATTTAATTTTCCTTGGCTCACCTTAAAGTAGCACAGGATGAGCCCCAATCTTCACTCCAGAAGGAGGTCCCATGAGATAAAAAACTTACAAAACAATGACTATATTGTAAAGGAATAAAGGACTGAAAGGGCAAACCAGAACCTTTACATACAAAATAGGATATAATTGATGGTTAGTGGCCACATAATAAAATGTTTGGCATAAAACTATTAGAATGTATAGTACTAACAGATCATTGCTGAAGTAAAGTAAAGCGGAGACAAAAGATTAAGGGACCACCAATTGTACCAATTCAAAATCAATAGAGGCTACATGAAAGCAAATTCGCAGGTGCGCCACATGATTCCACACACTGCCCTGGAGGTACAATGAAGGCAAGGGAGAAATTGGGAGCTGTGCTGGCCAAATGAAGGGTTCAAGGGGCACGAGGTATTTTGCACCTTTCACAGTGATCCGTGAGAAAGAACGCCGTCTCTGTCAGGAGGCGATGCGGCTTCTGCTCTTTCCAGCTTCCACATCCCTCACCAGACTGCTTCTTCCCCCCACGAAAATCACATGGGGGTCCTACCCAACTAAATTAACTCCACTCCAGTTTATTCCCTCTTCTCTAAATGCCCCAATCCGGCCTCCAGCAGCAACCTTCTGCCCTTTCCAACAGGTGCCTTGGACGGAAAACAAACTTGGCCTAGTGACAGGCTTTGGCACCCCGAGCAACCAAAAGGTGGGCGTAAAACGGCATGAAATCTATGAATGCATATTATTTTCATGCTGCAATCCATTTAAAATTTTAAAGGGCTTCACATTTCTTATGGAGAAACATGCGACCCCAATAGTTCAGGCATACATGTGAACCTAAAAAAGTCATGTTACATATACGATACACACATCTCTGTTTTTTTTTAATATGTAACATATATGCATATCTGGCATTTATACGTCATAGATACTGCCCACTGCCAAGTTCTGGGAACCATCAGAGTACTGACTCATGGGCCAAATATCATACTATGTCAGTGGGTGTTGGACTCGGGAGCGGTGTGGGGAGGATTCTCCTGGTCATTGTGCCTTGGTCCCCAGCACATGGTTTGGGACAAGCACTCTGACTCATCACAGGTCTGTCCTAGGAGTCCAGTCCCTTCCCACCCCATTGGCCTATTGACCCATTAGGGAAGACCAACCCCAGAGGCTTGAACCCGGACTTAAACTCTTATAGAAAGGTGCAAGGTAGTTAAAAGGTTTCCCCTTCCCAATTGAGAGCATAAAGCTTGCTCTGACCAATACTGAAATCGAAGGTTTGCCCTTTACGAGAAACCCTCTCTTTATAAATGATGACGTTATCATGTACATTACATATTCACCTGGCACATCAAAGCAATTATGTTTAAAGATATGCGCGACATGCAACAAACACGGTGTTTCCACACAGACAATGATTCAAGTCTGTAGCTTCCTGAACATGATGCGGAAAGTAGCATTCCAGCTCCAGTATTCCCCAAAAACAGAATCCCACGCTGTGGAGACACTTAACCAGGGAATTCCAAATCTCTAATTCACACACTAACACCGCAGCCCTCTGATCACTGCAGTGAGCCTCAAGCAGAGGAGGATATCTCAAATCCAAGATGTCGGACGTGCCAGATATTTGCATGGTCCAAAAGCTGGAGCTTAAAGCAGCCCCAGGTGCACTTAGGGAAGACGGCCCAGAAAACACAGTATTGGTGCAGGAAGGCAGAGCTGCTGAGTTTGGGTTGCAAGAGCAGGAGGGTCTCCTTTGGAGAAGGCCGTAGACTAGAGAATGCTGGAGAGGAAAGAGACAGAATAGATGAAAGAGCCTGGAGATATGGCAACGGTGGGAGGAGGCAGTGAGAGCTGAGAAGGTGGAGAAGAAGGCAGTAACACCAAGAGGTAAGAGTGGACAGAAGAAGATGGTAGAAAGGAAGAAGATGAAGACACAGGTGGAGATGAAGGCTGAGCAGCAAAAGATGAGAGGAGGTGGAGTAACTGAGGAGGTTGCATTGGAATGAGATCAGGTCCAGAAGGAGAGCATCACATCAGGACCACGGAGATGGTGTGGCAGAGGACAGGGTGCAGGAGGAGCTGGTGAAACCTATGGGGCCAAAAAGTGGTATCAATATCAGAGGCCACGATTGATACAGAAGCAGTAAATCAAGGGGGAGAGAGTAGTATGGAGGAGGAAGGCGGAGGAGTATCACAAGTTGGAGGTGGTAGAAAAGATCATAGGGGAGGTGGTATTGAGATAAGGTACACAGCCTCAGAGAGAGGACGGGGCACTCTGGAGAAGAAAACATGAGCAGGAGTTGAAGGAGAGATTAATGAATGACAGTAAATAGACAGCAAGAATAGGAAGGCTCTGGTGGGGCAGGTCGGTCCAAGACAGGAACTAACTGTGGAGCAGAAATGAGATGGGGCGGGGAGTTTACAGTCAGATCAGAGAGGTTAAGTGCAAGGAATCAAGAGATTGTTCAAGCAGACCCGGGAGCCCCTCTTCAGTTCTCCCAGCTGGCCGAGACCACAGACTCATCTGCTGACAAGATCTTGGCAATTGATCCACTCGCGGGCCAAGAGACCCCTTTCTTAGAAGAAGGAAAAGGGCTCATGTCACCCATAAGCCTGCAACACCAGTGCAAGGGAGGGGAAGTAACCTCCTATGAACTCAATGGACTAGGACATTTGCTCCAGGAGGCCGAAAGGCTAATTTCCAGCATTCGGCAGGAGACACGTTTGGAAGAAGATCATCCTGAATTTTCTTTTTTCTGGGATGTTCCAAGTTTTGCATTTTAAGTTAGCCCCTACTTGTACACAGTCCCCGAATAAAGTAGTAAAACAACAGTACTTGGTTTCTGTATCCTATTTGACCCGAGGCATCCTGCGTGACAATACCTATATATGAATGTTGAAAAAGTGATGTAGCTCATGTGCTACAACAGAGTAATCCTCAGCTGTGCCTAAAAGAAGGCACAACAGACTTTATGTCCCATTTTTCACTTTGTGCTTCAAGAGATGTAATGCTAAAACGAACATTTTGCATTACAAATTCCTTAGGGTTTAAATGCAGCACCAAGATTGTGACAAAGTCTAATATTTTGTTCCTTGGCCAGGAGGGGACTCTGCAGCGTGGAAAAGCCAGCATATAGGGGCCAAACTGAAAAAGTCTTGAGCTACCTCCCGCTGAACAGGCCCTCCCTTTGAACATGTCCGGAGCATAGTCACAGTGTTCTAACTGGAGGAGTTAACATGTGGAGCATAGCCTCTAATCGACAACTCTGATAGGCAGGAAGAAGAAGAGGACACGCATTTGCTGATTCTGTACGCTTGGGCAGGTATTTGACTGAGTATAATGTAGACTGGGGCTGTACAGTGAAGTCCCTGTTGCAGTCAGAAAACAACAGAGGATTCATAGTCATAATTATCAAGACTGTTACCCTCATAACGACATTCTGTGAGTTTCTGTGGCAGGTGGTATTCCTGGGCAGAGATTGGGGCAGGCACTGGAGGAGGCGAACAAGAGTCAGAGAGACCATGGCCATGATGTACACTTGTGAGGAACCTTCCCATCTACAGGATGGAAAGCAAAGACAATGAGACGTCCGCAAAAGTGGACACAGAGCCATGGAATAGGAGATTAACAATTACCTCCATTCAGCATGGAGGCATGACTCCCACGTGTTAACAAGATGGCCATCGTGCTATAGAAAATAGCTTGATATGAGGTGGATCCCCTGTAGGGGGGGGGGCACAATGATGAATTAAAAGTGACAAGCAATATGAGCGATCTATACACAGGTCAGAAAAATTCACCGATAGTAGAGAGTCACACAAATAGGAATTAGGTAGTGGGCCTACAAAAAGGAAAGGTAAGAGAATGGAAAAGTGTGGTATTTCTAGCAGAATTATCGCAAAACTCAGAATTAGGTTGTATGTTCTTACCAATGAGGGTTTAATGCATTTTTCAGCCCTGGTATAGCAACCTTTCACGTGGAGGCCTCTGTCTGCTAGTTTTCTCAATCTATTACCAGCTTTTTGCACAAGGTGTTCCTGCCATGGAACCACATGTTCATCTGTTTATCTGGACATAGGGGTTGTGGTTCTGGATTGGCGTTTCCCTTGCTATAGAATTACAAGTAATCCCTCCAGTTAGGTCCTATCAGTACCACCTTCCACCCAAATACTATGCACATCTCTCCAGGAGTCTGTCTTCCTGGTGAAATGGGAGATTTCCACTTATCAGCAATCAAACCACACTCAATGGAGGGTATCAACATCCCAAGAACTTGCCTATCCTAGTTTGAACCTTGATGATTTCTGTCTATCTGAAATTCAATTCTAAAAAGCAGAAATATCTTCAATTCACTGCCTTGGGAGAGTCACGTGCCTCTGACTTGCCTGGCTGCCGATTTTTTGTGATGGGATTTTTTCTGGGTCCGTTCAGACTCAGACTCTTTCAGTTTCTGGAAAGCATTAAACCCCAAAAGCACACATTCAACTCTCCCCATACTATTTTTTTAAAATGATTATTATTATTGGTAGGATATTCATTGAGTGTGGAAGTAGCTTCAGTAAGCCTTGGAATGCTTGACAAGTCATAGGGGTCATTACTCAGAGTTGGAAGCAGATGGCAAGAGGTCAATAGAAGGGAGTGGGAGCTGACAATGCGGGAGGGGGAGGGGAGATAAACTGGCAGTAAGAGACCTACAGGCAACCAAGTAGGAAACAATGGGGAGCAGATCACCCAGTCCTGGGTTAGGTAGGGAACGGAGTGTGCATGGACATATGTATAGGGGAGGAGCCATTGATTGAAGGATAGGGTGCTATTGAGAAAAGTTAGTTCTTTTGGTCTACCAGATACTTTCACAAGCGCTGTTTGAGCTTTAGTACTGCCGCATAATTAATATGGAAATTGTCACTATGCAAAAATGGAATGTTGGCTTATGAGGCACAGCCAGGATTGTCTAACAAGTGGGGCTTGAACCTAATGTAGTTGGCCTCCCCACAGTGACATTTACATCTGTAAATGCTCACACAGCGCTGCTGAGATGGCATTTACATATTTGGGGTGGTCCTGGATCGCCCAGGCCCTACCCTGTCTACGCCATAGTTAAAATCCCATCAAATCTGTTTTTTCTTTTTAAGACGCACACTTGATATTCAGGGCTATGGCAAATAGCTGCCATTACAATGCAGGATCTTGCTTGTACTGGCTGCCTCTTCTAATCCTTCCTACTTGTAACCATTGATGGCGTTTATAAAACAGCAGAATTTGGCTTTAATCAGAAGTCATTATTTATCTTTGCGTTTGGGACTTAGTGTCTTTATTTAGTAAAGTAAGCAGGGCCCAATTCACAGGCACATGTGAGGAGATCATGTGAGGGACACAGTGCCCACCACATTCGGCCCTTTCATCTCCGTGCATTCACATCTCCTATCACTGCATGGATTTAGGTGCAGGAGGAGGTGCTGATTGCAGACGAGCAGTGAGCGCCTCAATGCAGATTTCAATGCCAGGCGCGTTGCCGGCACCTAGGCATTTCACTGGGCATCTGCACCATTGTGGGGTGGGGTGTGGCCTTGTGTGCTCAGTGAGTACATTTGAAGTGATGGGTTTGTCCGGGGGGCAGGGATCAATGACACAGTTACTTTGTTTGGGGAATATATAAGGTCGGCAACACCGTGTAACTCAGAAAAACTGACGTTCACGTGACCCAGGAAAAAACAAACTTGGGTTTAAAGGGGTTTTCAAAGTATTGGCCTCTCCAACATTAGTCTTAAGAGTTTCCTTCACCCTTCCTTTATGGGTTTATCCATGTGTGTCCAGGCCCTGAGTTCTTAGTCGTGGTTAGAAGGGTTGTTTGGCACCCTTCTCCTCTCCGCAGTTCTAGGCTTGAAGTGGTTCCTGCATCTTTCTTCTCTGGTCGACTCTCACTCAGCCTCTTCTTCTTGGTCTCCATCCTGATTTTAAATGGGTTCCCGCAGCCTTTTTCTCCAGCTTTTACTTGGCCTCGCCAGTGTTGCTGTTTCTGGCATCTCCTCCTCCTATTCCCTTCTGGCTTTTGAAATAGTAGGGTTTTTCTCCCTTGGGTTTTCACAGGAGCTGTTTTTAAGACCCTTTCCTTAGGGCCCTTACTCCTACCATTTTCCCAACCAATATACTCCTGCTCTATTCCTCCACTAATTCCTCAATGCCACAACGTAGACTTTTTCCTCTTCCCACAATGGGATGGACCCCTTCAGGTCGGGCTCTCATCCCTATTCCCTGCCTTGATCCCGATTTGCCCTCTCAAACCTTTCTAGACTGACTGACTGGGTAATCTCTCCATTTCCTTCCGTGGTATCCTATCACCTACTCCAAGCCTCTCTCTGCCTCTTCTGGATATTCATCTACCACCCCCTCCACATCTCTCTCCAGCTTCTCCTGATGTTGTTCTTCCAATTCCTCCAAATCTCTCTTCAACATCTCCTGTTTCGCTACAACCTCCTCCAAGTCTCTTGCCGCCTCTTCTTGGTTTTTCTGGCCCCTCTATTCTCCATCTCCAACTCTTCCTTCCACCTCCTAAAGTTCTCCTCTTTGCACCGGCTGATGTCCTGTCTCCTCCTCTGATCGATTACCTCCTCCAGACCCATTCCTCTCCTTTCAAGCTCCAGCAAAACCCCTTGCCTCTCGTCAACCTCTTCCAAACTCCTGCTCTCTCCAACCTCCTCCAATCTCCTGTCGCCAACTGCTAATCCAAACACCCACACAGCTAGACTGAGAATCTGGGTTTATACTACCATACAACCCCTCTCCCGTGTTTGGACTTTCTGGCAGGGTCTGCCCCTATGAGGGTGAATCTGTGAGGGTATGTGATTGGCTCCTCCAAAATTGTGTCTCATTGTTTCATTGCTGGGGTCCTCGTTGAAGAAAACAGGCATGTGAGTTGTATGTTTATGCATCTCAGGGCTTTGTTCCATTGAAGGGGCCCTGTCAGAGCCGGCCCGAGACATGGGCAGTCTGTACGGTGGCACAGGGCTGGACACACATCTGACCCATATGCACTTCACATATGCACTTCAATCCAAAAGTGGAGGTAATCACTTTCAAAGGCAGGCTTCGGCTGATAACAAAAGAGTGCAGTTTCACCTATCAATGCATCACAGACTCCCTGCTGTCACATCTCTGAGAGAATCACGGGCCCCTGCTGTCACATCTTTGAATGCATCAGAACCTCCTGCTAGCACATCTAACTCCATTCAGGAAGAAACAATGCCTGGGCAGGAAACCATAATCTCTGGTGCTTGTGCCCGCCCACCCTCATTCATGCAGTTAAGCACCAAACATTAGCACCATCAGTCCCAGGCAGTCCATGCTCAACAATCAGTTATGAAGGTAAGGCCACTGTAAATCAAAATCATTAGTACTCCATTCACAGTAAATGCACGCGAAAATGTAGTTGCTCCCTTCACAAAGTTGCTTTTTGCAGGCCTAATTAGTCACTTGGTCAGTATCTCTTGAGCTGTGTTGTGTCCGAGGTCGCTGAACTTGTACCCATCCTAACTCTGACCTGCTACACATTGCTGCCTGCCAAGTCATTTGGTGAGCTGAGCAGACCTACTGATTTCACTGCTTTGTTTGAAGAGGAGTGGTGGGCAAGAAGGTAGAGTGGTAGCAGTGGGCCGTTCAGGTAGAGCAGGAAAGTAAGAAAGCAGAGAGCGGCAGTGGGCTAGAGAAGGAGCAGTGGTCCAGAGGAGGATCGATGTGCAAGAAATCAGAGGGGGGAGTGGTAGGCCAGCAGTGACTTGTGGGCCAGAAAGCAAAAGGGGTGAGGAGAGCCAGAAAGCAGGGTGGGTGTGGGGGGGCTGGAAAAAGTGTGTGAGCTCCAGATCGAGAGAAAGGATGTGAGGTACATAACGGAGCTAGAAAAAATGAAGGACTGCAGATTGCAAGAGTAACTACAGAGCGTAAGGTGTGAGTTGGGAGCACAGTTGGGAGCGCAGCAGATAGTAGGGCCTGCGAGTTGTGGCTTGGCAGTGTGACAGAGCAAGTGAGTATGCACATGACTAACAGAGTGAGAGGTTTGGGAGTGCAGTTTGTGATGGGGAATTGTTTAGTGGGAGGGGTGTTGGTGAGTAGGGATATGGGGGTACTTTGGTTAATAGGAGAACATAGAATATTTGCACCATTGTAACTGCAAAGTGCAAATTGTTCTCTCAAGCCAGGGACATCTGGGACTTTTTCAATTAAGTTGCTAGCTTTTGTGTCCCTTTCTATGATGTCACAACATGTGGAAATTGGAGGGGGCCCCACACTTACTTTCCACCCGGGGCTGTGCAAATCCTACGGTCGGCCCTGGGCCCCACCCCTAACTGTAAGAGATTCCTGAAAAAGAAAATGGTTCCAAATGAGAAGGGTAACAGTGCAGCCTTGCTCTCATTCACTGTTGCACTCCTCCAAGACAGGTGTTGACTTTTAGGAGGACAGTGTCCTTAGGCCTCATGTGACCATTCCTTGCCAAGAGACAGGGCCTAAGTGGGGATGACCAGGGGATCCTCTCCATATGACCCTCCGACCCATCATCCTCTAACTTGGGGAGGCACCTTACCAGATGTCCCAAGAGGTGGACAGAGGACTTTGTCATAGGTCATAATGGGTAACTGTTATTTTCACATTTCCAGCCCTTTCAACAGTGGTAATGGGAAACAAATATAACTGCTCATGCAAACGATGACCATTTCTGTTTTGGGCTAAATGCTGTTGAGATCCCTAGCATCTGATTGTCAGAAGCAGCCGGTGTACTGCTGGTGCAGCTTGACAATTAGTGGTTATGAGGTGTGTGTGAGAAAAAGCGCTGCAATGTCCTTTCCTCTAACATTTGGGATTCGGTCAAAATGACTGTGGTCTGGTGATGCTCCATCTTCAGGAACTTAGAGACCACCCCTACCCCGCCCCACCAGAACTTCACCAGGGACAAGACCTGGTGCGATGGAATCCAAGCAGCCATGCTCAACAAACTGTGCACCCTCCAAACAAAAATCCAAATGACCTGCAAAACCCTGACAAATGCGCCCCTCCCCACCACTCATTCTCTTTCAAGGCACTTCAGGAACAGGACATGATCAAGATCATGAAATCCATTAAACCCTCAAATTGTAAAAGGGACATATTACCTGCCGCAATCATAAAGGACTGTGCTAGCACCCACTCCCTGTTCTTGACAGCCTGCGTTAACGCCCGCTTTGCCACTGGTAAAGTTCCCTCCTGCCTTAAGGAAGCCTGGGTCCGCCCTCTTCTAAAAAAAAAAAAAAACACACCATTGACCCTACATCACCTACCAACTTTAGGCCTATAACCACCGTCCCCTTCCTGCTGAAAATTCTGGACAAAGCAGCCTACCTACAGGTCTAGCAATTCATCGAGGAGAACAAACACCTTGGCCTGCGTCAATCAGGATTCTGTCCAGGGCATGGCACGGAAACTGCCCTACTTGACCTTAAAAACGAGATGGATGACACAAAAGACTTAGGTAAACAGGCCCTACTCCTACTCCTTGATCTCTCCACTGCATTTGACCTTGTTGATCACAATGTCCTATGCCATCACCTGACATCAACGGCCAATATTCTCGCCCAATGCCACCGCATGGATCACCTACTTCTTACAAGGTAGGACCATGCAGGTCTTCTCCGACTCAGCCTCAGCCTCACCCACTATCATACTCTGTGGCGTACAACAAGGGTCATGCATCTTTCCCACCCTCTACATTTTTACACAACCCCTCTTCCAGATCTTGGACTCCTTAGGCAGCTCCTACACAAACTACGGGGACGACACACAGATCCTCCTCACACTTACAGGTGACTATGACACAGACTCCAAAACCCTCAATGATATCTACATCACTATTCAGACATGGATGGCGGCGAACGGACTGTGCCTAAACTCAGACAAGACTGAACTCCTCCTGATAGGACCCACAGAAACACTCAAGAATCTTGACTCTCAATTCAGCCACTTCACCATTGACTCTATTAGAATCCCAGTCTCTGAATCAGTGAAAACACTGGGAGTATGCCTGGACTCCAATCTCTCTATTACTAGGCAAGTCAATGCCATTGCCTCTGCCGCAGCTTACTACACCAAGCTCCTGAACGCAGCCAGACCTTTCCTTTCCAAGGACAAATGCACCACCATAGGAAGAGCTATAACAGGATCTAGGCTACTGTAACATCCTCTTCCTGAGTATGTCAGCCAAGAACCTGGAAAAAAATGCAAGTCATCCAAAACAGTGCACTTCGTGCTGCTATGGGCGTTCCTAAAAGGGAACATATCACGACCGCCCATAAACAAGCACACTGGCTTCCCATCAAAGAGCGAATACTATTGAAAGCCCTTGCACTTACCCATAAATGTATCCACCAAACTGTCCCAGCCTACCTCTCTCAAAGGATACAGCTTACTGCTTCTACAAGACGACCAGAACGCCTTACACAAACTTGGTCTCAGTACCCAAAATCACGAGAGTGAGAGCAGGAGGTGCCAGCTTTCCCTACCTTGCAGCCATGCAATGTAATGCCTTGCCACCACCCCTACGTGCGAAATCTCTCATATGGCATCCCGCAAAGCAGTGAAAACACTGCTCTTCACCTGATCACCATATCCTCCACATCCCGTAATCTTGTTACATATGCCAGTAGGATAATCAGCCCGTCTACCTGAATGTAAAATTGTATATATTCAACCTATGCTTATGTACTAACATGTTGTTCATTTCCCATGTAACTAAGTTCCTCAACAGTAACAGCGGCTTGATGCCCAAGGGCTGTTTGCGCGCTATACAAATGTAATAAATAAATAAATGTTCCTCTTTTGTGCCTGGATTCCCTGAGCGCCCTAGAGTAGAGGCTCTCCCGGCGAACCCTCAGCGGGCAGCAGAGCTCTGCAGGGAGTTCTCCCGCAGTTGTGGTCCGCGGTGCCACAGATCACCTTAACTTGCAGTGAGTTTGGAGAAGGTGCAAGTGGGCCCGCAAGAGGAGAGGAGGGGTCATATTTGGGCCCGGGGCCGGGCCAAGTTAGGCGGTAAGAGATAGGAGGGAGCAGTAGGGTGAGCATAATCCTCTACTGCAACTGAATCCTCCACCCAACTAAACCCCTCGAAGTCTGTGTAATACGTTTATCAGTA
The DNA here is from genome assembly GCF_040938575.1 of Ambystoma mexicanum. NCBI lineage: Eukaryota > Metazoa > Chordata > Amphibia > Caudata > Ambystomatidae > Ambystoma > Ambystoma mexicanum. The sequence continues at coordinate 689,595,367 of NC_090937.1, read as the reverse complement.
ACTGTGGAGTCCCTCTAGGGAGGAGGACTCTTTGGGCTGATCTGTGAGGAGCTAACAAACGGAAGGCCTGCAAGTCACAGCAGGAGTGGCAGGTTACGGATTGCAATCTAATAAGGTGCGAGGTTAAGTGCAGTCATGTCCCATCACAAGCAGGTCCGGAAAGGAGCAGAAGCAATTCAAGGTTAGCAATTGTGATGTGACGGCACTGGTGCATGCCCTAGGCAGTAAAGTGCAAAATCATGTAGTGAATCTCAAGGCCAGCCCTGTTGACATAATGCCTGAGCTTCCCGAGTTGCCGAGCACCTCGAGTGCTGTAATTTCCACGTCAGCACTAATAAGTGCAGCTTAGGCCACATCTTTTAACACTGCTCCAAAATTGCAAAGAAACTGGGTAGATCCACAAGTGAAAGATTCCAGAGATATTCCTGGGGGGGCTAGAAACCCAATGAACAAAGTCACTGCCTACTTTAGCAAACATGCCCTTGAAGCGGGAACTGAATTTCGATAATCCACCAAGTGGGGGAGGAGAAATGTCAGACGCTGAATTATTGGCCAGAGTGGTAATCAGGATTACTGAACTCAACCAATTTAAGCCCTCCGCCCTGCCTGTTTTGTCTACAGCGTTATGGTCTATGCCTATGCATCTGTTGGAGGAAAGGCTTAATGAGGCAGTTTTAAAACAGATTGCGGCTGATGCCGTGTTTAACACTTCTCAAGTGTCTCATCCTCAGGAAGCTAGGAGAGCAGTGTTTTCTACATCGCCAATTTCTCTGATTTCTCCTACATTTACACTGGCAACGTTGCAGAGGGGAATATGGGTTGCTCCTTCTGGGTCCACTTCATCTTCCTAACGGTCTTCAGCTCGGTCTACCCTGGTGCAGGGGCGAGCGCCTTTAATAAACCTTAGTTTGATGTCGGTGATAACCTTGTCACTCACTTCTTTTTTGAAATAATATGAATCAATTAATGGCAATATTAAAGATCATTCAACACTGATAGCTATATTACATTTTAATATGATTTTCATGAAGGATTTATAACTGATCTTAAATCCAACATGATCCCCTCATCTGATACCACTCTGGCTTTTTCAACTAATCTCTGAGGAGCCGCCAGGGGATATTAATTCGGATTTGCCAGTTATTAACATTTAATCTTTAACTGTGGACTCAAATGAGAGGCTGTCTTCGGGATTACCAAGAGATGTAAAGCAAATCTCAAGGTTACCAATTAGTCCCCGCAGGGAGACCTCATGTGTGAAGATGGATTGTGAGGAATCTATCCCCTCTCTCTCTCCACTTTCTCCACTTGAAGAAGAGGGGCAGCCATCCCTTGAGTATTCTATTTTTCATAAAAGACAGAGGAAGAGGAAAGAAGGGAAGAAGCCTACGCAGGTCAAGGAAACAAAAAATCAAAATACCCCAACAAAGGTTAGTAACTGTGGTTCGAGAAAGATTCTTCATGCCTTGAAAGTGCAGATAGTCTGAAAGTAAACAAAATCAAAAGGGGAAATCAGAGAAAGTTAATATTACCTTGCTCCTTGAGAGTCGACCGAATGCTGAAGCAACAAGTGTGCAGTCAGTGGATAATGTCCAGAATTTAGATATCTCGGCTGATCAACTGGACATATACAACTGAGAACAGTATGGAGCAAGTACAGGAGAATCTGGTAAGATCAGTTGAAGGAACCCAGACTCTGAGTGCTCCAACAGTTTCATTAAACACAAATGAGCAAGCACATATGCAAGCTCAATTCAGCGCCCCTATTTTTCTGACTTTGGAACAAAAAAGACAGATGGTGAAACAAAAGAGTCAGTCTTCTTTTTCTCAAAAATCTCAGAGTGTGAGTTCTAATTTTTGGGCGACTACGAGAACTGTAGAATGTAGTAGGGTTGAGAAGCAGTATTTATGTAAACGTCTGCTTTTAGAAAGACTGCCGATTGCTGATAATTCTGTAATTTTGAATAGCGGCAATGTTTTACATTTATTTGACACTATACTGTGATGAATCTGATGTCACCACTCCTTTCCCGCAGGTAGCCTCTCCTCATGTGGCCAGGGGACAGCAGCCGCTACCTGATCCCGACTATGGGGGTGGCTATGCAAGCAAGGGTCAGGTAGGGGGAGGCGACCCTCAAAGGAATGGACAGGCATTATCAGATGAGAAATAGTATACCCCCATCCGTTCCTCATGCCTTGATGCCATATTGTGATAACCCCCTACACATTCCTGCAAAAGCTGTTGACAGAACCTATGAAGATTTTACACCTAGTAAACAAATATGTACTGAGATGAAGAAGAGGACTGCCTTGAGAACGAGAGTGAACCATAATGCGCAGTCTAGTGTTATGAAGATTGGTCCAAGACATTTCCCAGCCTGGATGCAGGAGTTTAAATCAGCCACTGCTGAAAGATGGGGAGAGCTTTCTTTTTTTCAAGGGTCAACTTGGAAACCGACGGGATATGCAGGTTGCTGTGCGGCACAGACGGCATTCCAAACCGCGAGGGAACCCTGAAGGCAGTCGAGTGGAGGTGGCAAGAGAGGGAGCCGACCCAAGTACTCTTGGCCAATCGGGCAGACCAGGAAACTGAGGGGACCAAGAGCTGTGGCCGCAGAACACTGCTGGCGAGAGGAGAAGTGCAGGAGTGAGCCCAGACTGGCCGTGTAGAGAAGCAGTGCCTGTTGGCAGCAGAATCGCCAGATGAAGAAGAAGGTGGTTACGGTGAGAACTGGAAGCCAGGATGGACTTTGTTCTGATGCAAGGAGCTGACTGGGGAAAGCCGCTCGAGTCCAGCAAATACTGAGGCGAGTACCGAATATGTACGAATGAAGTGAGAGAACATATAGGTTACCATGAACCCAGAGGGAAGAATGGGATGCCGAAAATGAGGCAAAGAGACACTGAAAGAATTCATGGATTGCCGAGAGTGGGGGAGAAAGTAATCCTCATTGGAATCACTGTCATCTTCATAGTCACAGTACTTTGCCATAAAATAGCTTTGTGAAGTCCCATAGCCCTAGCACTGAATGAAAAAGAGAGATTGCAACCTAAAGTGCTGGCAGGGGGGTATACCAGACGAACTGCGGATCTGGGATTTGCACCAATAAGGAACTGTACAAAAGAACCAGGCAGGAGAGTATAGCAGGTACTCTGCGGGTCTGCGACCCACACCCAAATTGTGTAAAGAAACTGTGTAAGAGAACCTAACAGGGAAGTATACCAGGTATCTTGTGAGTCTGGGACCCGCACCCAAGTTATGTTATCTTGGAAAGAGAATCCCAAGGAAGACCCATACCCTTATGATCTGAATTGTATTGAATGTGGAAAAAAGCCTCGGGAAGGGAGTCATTTCGCTGGAGTGGATTGCGACACCAAGAGGAGGGAATTATCCTCTTATGCTATAAAAGTTATTTTTTTGAAATTTTGTTTGGTTGGTGAGAAACCTCGCAAAGTTAGTCATTCCCTGGAACTGTGAACATTATCCATTTGAAACCCTTTGTTGGAGTTATACCTTTTGTTGAACTTAACATTTGCTCACTTTCAAAGCCAAAGACAATACCCTTAACACCTTAGAGTTCGTTTTTAGAATGAGAGGGCTAGGATAGGATTTTGGACACAGGACATTTTTGCTTTAGACAGCTTGACACCTTAAAGATCCTTAGTTTTGGTTGAGGTAGGGAAATACCTCCTAGATTAGGGATAGTGAGGCCTTTTCCAACTGCTTTATTATTTTAAGAAAAGTGTATGCAAACCACCATGAGTCCTCTGTGTGCACGACTCATTCCCAGTTCTTCACAATACCCAGGTTATGTGCCACAGAATCCACTGATATACACTGGGTAGAATGTGTAAATGGGAATCAGTTGGACTTTGTTTTTAAAAAATCATATTGAGTCCTGTCTAGTGTGACAAACTCTTCTTGAAGCATCTCCACTGCTGCTTCCATTGGGAATTGATCTCACGGAAGTGGAATGGGACAAAATATTGGATAAGCAGCTAGTATCAGACAAGAGAGAGGAAGCAGGAAGGTTTGACTTGCACAATCAGGGCCAATTCAAGGTTGTGAATGTGGGGAGGTTTGGCGGTACGAATGCTTCTACCACAGGGGGCAGGGTGATTGAGAAACAGTCAAGTAAATATTCATCCTTGCTAGTGACATGTGATATATCTAATGGACACCCCTGAAAGGTTGTAGGGGATACGTCTATTGGCGTATGATATGATATCGTATGATAGGATATATGTAATTTACAACGCGGCTGTACACAAGTGTTTCTATGCGTGACAAGACAAGGGATGCAAGACAGAAGGAGGACAAGACAAACGATCTTACTAGACCTTGTGTCATCCAGATTGTGCAAGTGCGACACCAAGTGCAGGGGCAGGGGAGAGGGTAAGTGCCAGGGAGAGGGAGGGGGATATGCAATCAGGGCAACGTTGCTCTGAGCAAGTGCAGCAAGGGCAGCGTGGCTCTGGAAAAGTGCAAGGAGGCAGGAGACTGTAGAGATAACTGTTACAGCCCCTAAGTGCGCAGTAGGCCCGGAGACAGTGCAGGGGAGACTGACCATGAAGGAGTCTGGACCCATTGAGACTCTAAGGGTACAAAGCAACCAGTTGGTGCAGAAGACAGGTATGTCAGCAGGGGAAAGAAAGAGAGAAAGCAAAAGAGAAAATGAAGGTCTTGAGCTACTTCTGGAATTTCAGGTGGTCCGGCTCAAGTTTGAGAGGGGCAGGGATGCCAATCCAGATAGACGCACCTGCAGAGGAGAGAGATCGCCCCCCACTCTCTGCCTGAAGAAATGTTTGGTCCTCAGAGAGTTGGAGGTAGCTGAGTGAAGGGCTCGAGAAGGAAGATATTTGGAAGAGAGAGTTGGGTGAAGCCCCAGCCCCAGAAAGCCTTGTGGACGATGCAGAGGGTCTTGAACCTGATCCTTGCAGCCACCAGTGTAGAGATTTCAGGGCTGGAGAGATACTGTCCTGGGCTTAAGGCGAGGGATGCGTCTCACAGTCCTGTTCTGGATTAGTTGCAGAGGGTTAGAGAGTAGAGGAAGGTAGACTGAGAAAGAGGCTGTTGCAGTAGTCCAGCCTAGAGAGAACCAGGGATCTGGAGACAGTAAGCTTCAGGGGGAAAGTGAGAAAAGGAAGAATACCTATGAGGGGGTGCAGTTGGTAGTGGGCCTTCTTGGCAAGGTCTGTGATGTGGGGAGAGAAGGAGAGAGTGGATTCGAAGATGACACCAAGGTTTTTTGCCTCACAGGAAGGTGAAGGAAGAGGGCCCCAGGAGGGCAGACAGAGTGAGAGAGGGAAAGTTGAAGCAGGGGTCCCAATGAGAAGGATCTCCCTCTTACTGGCATTAGGGAAGAGATCGTTGGAGGCACACCAATCGTAGACAGTCAGGAATTCGCGTGAGAGGAGAGGAGGCTGAGGGGAGCAAAGAGAGCAGAGTGTCATCCGCATTACACCAAATGTTAGAGTTAAAGGTAGAGATCAGGTGGGCCAAGTAGATGTTGAAGAGCCAGGGTGAGAGGCTAGAGCCCCGGGGAACACCACATGTGGAGAGAAAGGACCCAAGTTGGATATGGGAGGGTCGGTCCAGGATGAAGGAGGTCAACCTCTCCAGGGCCTGATCCATAATACCCAGGTTCTCACAGAGTCGATTGATCAGGATGGCGTGATTGACTGTCAAAAACCGAGGAAAGGTCGAGGAGGATGAGGACAGAAGGAAGGCTAGAGTCAAGATTTGAGAGCAGATCTTCACATGTGTTTAGGAGAGCAGGTTCCATGTCTCTGGATGCTCTGAAGCCAGACTGATGGTCATGGAGACCATGTGGAGAGTAAGCTGAGAAATTGACAGCTTTTCCAGGAGTTTGCCCAGGAAAGGAGTGATAGAGTTTGAGCGATAGTTTACCAGACAGGTAGTATCGTCCAAAGGCTTTTAAAGGAGGGTGTGTACAACGGAGATCCAGTGGCAAAATAGTGACAGCAGAAATCGGCCAAGGCTGGCGCGAGGGTGTCAATGTGGTCCTTGATGGTTCTGCAGGAGCAAGGGATCACCTGTTAGGGTGACACTTTCATAGATCGGACTTGTCTATAAACATTGTCAAGTGTTGTCAGAGTGAAAGAGGAGAAATGAGTAGGCGAGGGAGAGTCAGCCAGAGGGGGGCCGAGAGAGGCAAAGGGAGAGGAAGAGGAGAGTGGGGACAGGATATCCTGAGTTTTAGTGGTGAAGTGAGAAGCCAGAGCTGTGCAGAGGGCCTGGGAGGGCACAAGAGAGGTGGAGACTGCAGAAGGATTGGCCAGGTCCTTGCAGATTTGAAAGAGTTTGGCCGTGTTGTTAGCGGCCGCAGAGACGCTGGCTTCAATATGGACTCTCTTCTTGGACAGGACATTGAGTCTGTATTGCCTTTGGAGCAGGTAGCAGGCCAGTTTGTCAGAGGATGCGCCTAAAGCCCTCCACTTCCTCCAGGCCACCCTGTACTTGCATTTCAGGGCAGCGAGGTTGGAGTCATACCAGTTGCAGTTGAAGCTAGGCTTCAGATGGATTCCCATGACAGGGGCAACGATGTCCAGAGTGTTGGAAGTAGAAAGATGCAGGTTAGAGAGCGCTGTGTCAGAGTTTGAGTCAGCCGCAGGAGTAGGAGGAGCAGAGAAAGTATAGGCAAAGGCATCCACTGACACATGCTTCATGGGCCGAATGACCGAGAAGGTAGCTGGCAGTAGTGGTGTGTGCTTTGCCTGAGGGACAGTGAGTTTCGGGTGAGAGGAAAGCAGAAGGTGGTCAGTCCAAGAGAGAGGAGTAGTGAGAGGGTTAGAGAGAGGGATGTGTGAGGAGATCAGAACATCCAAGGTGTGTCCGGTAGAATGTGTCGCACCAGAGGGTAGAATGAAGAGAGAGAGAGTGTGTCACAGAGGTTGCGGAAGAGTGCAGAGGAGGGATTAGAAGCATCCAGGTGGATGTTTAGGTCTCTGAGGAGAAGTTGAGAGGTAGAGGCAAGAAGAGGTTATCCCATTCTGAGAGGAAGAGGGCAACCTGGCCATGTGGCCTGTAGAAGGTGGCCACAGTCAGAGAGTGGGCAGGAGATATAGATAGCTTGCAGACCAGGCATACAAAGGAGGAATGGGCCTGCCTAGGAAGGACAGAAGCAGGGACCCACTCCAGAAATATCAGAGCTACTCCACCTCCAGATCGGTTGGTTATAAGTTCGGAGAGGATCTTGTAGCCATCAGGGAGGAGAGTGTCAAAACTTGTGACAGAGCTGGGCGTGAAACATGTCTTGGTTAGAGCGAGGACATCCAGGTCAAGTTTCTTGAGGAGGTGGCAGATGAGCGAGAGTTTAGAGTAGCGACGTGGAGCAGGTTGCCACATTTGAAAGCCTTCCAGGGTAGGGTACAGGCTTGAGGTACACCCAGCAGGGTGGGTAGTGGGACTCAAGAGGTGCTAGTAGGAGTAGCAGGAGAAGAAAGGAAGATGATAAATGTGGGAGCCACCTATTGAAAAGGAGGAGATTGGGTTGAGGGCCCTGGACCTAGACGGTGCCATTCAGATGGACATTAATGATGGTATTGGAAAAGTGGAAGGAAGCTGTAGTATGTACCATCTGACAGAATCTGCCTGATGTGTAAGGGACATGCCTGATCATGGTATGGAGAGTAGCATTAGAACACTGGGAGCGTAAGTGTCAACGGAGTTCTAGAAGGAAGCACCGGATTGAATGATAACTGTCCAGCTCCCGATAGTATAGGAAGTCTCCCTCCTCCTTTCCTTATATATATTATCATACTTATGTTATTATATCATTTGACCCAATAAATATAATTAACTGTATGATTGCCTCTTGTATCCATGATATAACACGGACACTTCAAGTGGCGACGAGGATGGGATGCGTTGAACTTACGCGGCGTCGAAGTACACGGAGCTGCTCCGCTCACGCCCGAGCGTAGAAGCGGCCCCGTTTCAACGTTCCTGAAGGTAACGTTTGACAGCTCCAGTGCGGCATACGAAGATTGGGACGTTTCGTGATACAATCAATAAGCCGCTGCAGCATTGAGTGAGATTAGGATGTTCCGTGATACGATCACGAAGCCGCTGCAGTATTGAGTGTAACCCAATCTGTTTACATTGACCACGGAGTTCGCGCATGCGCACAACGCGCTTGTACAGGAGAACTGCCTTAAAGGTGTAGTACACATGATTTTGCGTTCCGTGATACGATCACGAAGCCGCTGCAGTATTGAGTGTAACCCAATCTGTTTACATTGACCACGGAGTTCGCGCATGCGCACAACGCGCTTGTACAGGAGAACTGCCTTAAAGGTGTAGTACACATGATTTTCCGACGCAATGCTACGACTTATGCATGTGACAGTGCTAAATAAGTATTGTCAGAGGAAGAGTTTGTAATAATAATATATGAGCGATCCCTTCTACTGACTAAAGTTATACTCATCCATCCAACCTCAGAAGGTGCAGTGGGAGCAAGTTTTGATCGAAAATATACTTGCATAATGGCAGGGATTGTGTAGGAAGTGCACATATACCTAAACACAATCTGGATGGTGCAGGTTGAATCCTAAGGAGCAGCAAAATATATACAGTTTTTTTTTGTGGTATACACAACATAATCTGTCATGGCATTCAGCAGCGTGCCTCCACCTGCTTTCTTCATGCCCAGCACTGACGAACCAGCATTACCTTGGAAAAGGTGGATAAAATCTTTTGAACATTATGCTGGAGTCATATGTGGTGCTAATTGCAGTGCAGAAAAAAGGAAATCATTACTCTTGCACTGTTTGGGTCCTGTTGGACAAGAAAAATATGAAACACTCCCAGAATTACCAGGAGATGAGAGTGTGGATCTGAATGAATACCAGTTAGCGGTAAAGAAAATTGATAAACATTTTGAAAAAAAAGTGAGCATAATTCTAGAGCGTTATAAGTTTGGCAAACGCACACAGGAGGAGGGAGAGAGTGTGGAAAAGTTTGTCACTGCATTAAGGAAACTGGCAAAATCATGCAATTTCAATGAACAATTGGACGAGAGACTCAGAGACCAATTTATGTTGGAGTGTCGCAGTAGCAAAGTAAGGGAATGGTTGTGGTCAGAAAGTGATCCTTCCCTTGACACTGTTCTTAGAGTAGCAAAAGAAGTAGAGCACACTGAGGAGTGTGTTAAAGAATTGGAGAACAAGATTAAACAAGTAAAAATAGGAAGCAGTAATAGTAAAATACATGACACACATGATGAGGAGTCGATTTCAATGATCAACAATGACACCGCTAAGAGGAGATCTGTCACTAAACAATATAATTCAACAAGAACGGATAGAAGATCAAGCAAATATGGTCAGAAGGGCCCATCATATGAAGCTTCTAAGAAAAACCATAAAGAGAATCAAGTAAGGAAAATGGAGAAAAAACGTCAAGGAAAGTGTTACAGATGTGGCAATGTGAATCACTGGGCTGATGACCCAGATTGTCCAGCATTAAAGATCATTTGTAATAAGTGCAAAGGAAAAGGTCATTTCTCTAAATGTTGCAGATTTAACGACAGTACCATGAATTGGATAGGGGATAATTCTGATAGTGATCGTAGTGAAATGGAAATTCAAGATGATTGTGTATGTACCATCTGACAGAATCTGCCTGATGTGTAAGGGACATGCCTGATCATGGTATGGAGAGTAGCATTAGAACACTGGGAGCGTAAGTGTCAACGGAGTTCTAGAAGGAAGCACCGGATTGAATGATAACTGTCCAGCTCCCGATAGTATAGGAAGTCTCCCTCCTCCTTTCCTTATATATATTATCATACTTATGTTATTATATCATTTGACCCAATAAATATAATTAACTGTATGATTGCCTCTTGTATCCATGATATAACACGGATACTTCAGAAGCCAAGCAGATCTCCCACCGAGTGCCAACATTAATGGCTAGGAAGAGATAGGAGAGAGGCCCGAGACCATATGGGGGATCCATAGGTCTGGAGAGGGAACAACAAAGAGGATGTTGGTTATGGGCTGTCTGGAGGAAGCGGTTGAGATCAGGATATCCCTCTTGAACTTTTTCTTAAAAGACTTAGTGAGAGGGATAGGATAGGAGATAAAATAGCAGTTTAAGAAGATAGGAGAGATTGAGAGCACCATGGAGGGGGTGAGGAGGCAATAAGGGACTGTGAGGGAGGAAAAAAGCACAGCCCAAAGCCGAGCACCACAGGGGGAAAAGGAGGGGAGGGTACAAACAGAAGGAGGCAACAAGCAGTGCAGCACACCACAGGAGAATGCAGGAGCAGTGTGGATGGAAGACAAAGGGGGGAGCGCGCTGTAAACACTGCATTAGACTTTCCTAAAAAGAGGGAAAAAAGCCTAGTTTCAACACAACCAGCAATGTAAAAACACCCAGATTCGACTCTCCTAAAAATAGGGGAAAAGGCGTAGTTTCAACACAAACAGCAATGTAAAACAAAGGAAAAGCAAACTTTCCTAGAGAGAGGGCCAGGAAATACAGTTCAATATGTTACAATATAAACAATAGAGTGGTGGGGCCAATTTAGTGGGGGCAGTGATTGCTGACCCCCCTGATCCACCGCACTTACTTTAGTAGTCGCAGCAGGATGATGGCTGCAGGCTTCTTGCTTCCCCAGCTGACACAGACAGACACCACTTGGATCTGCCTCAGAGGAATTGCCCTTAGCCATGCGGCCCCTCGCCATAGGGAGCTGCCTAGCAAGGTCTAAGAAGGGCCTGCTACCCAATGGGAGGAGGGAGGGGGCGAAGGGAACCGTGAAGTGGGGGAAAGGGGATTAGGGAGCAGGTAGCATTGCAGTGCAGTGCCAAGAAATGCTTTTTTAAATAAATCCAAACCAAGTGCCTAAGGACACAAGGTGGTCACCCCAGCCTCTGCTGAAGGAAAGTGGTGAGCGGAGCCCGGCAGGAAAGGAAACACACAGGCGAACGGGCCAGTTACCCACTGGGAGTGTGGTGGGTCGGAGGAGGGAGGGGGGAATGGAACCAGGAAGCAGGGACAAGGAGAGGGTTGAGCGGGTTGCAAGGCACTGCTATTCCGAGAATGCTTTTTAAAATTAGGACACAAGGTGCTCAACCCAGCCTCTGCTGAATGAAAGTGATCAAGGATTAAGATGGTCCTGACTTGCGGAAGCATTAGTGGTCAATAAGGAATAACTAACCTCTGAAGGCCCCTTGGAGGACATTGGGCCTCATTACGAGTCTGGCGGTAGCCGTGCCGGAAAAACCGGCAGGCTGCCGCCGGACCCGTAATACCATTCTGCCTCCGTGATTGCCGGAATCACCGGGCATTACACCGGAATTACCCGGTAATTCCGGAGGCGGAATTCTGTAAGTCCCCATTCCCATGGAGTCCCATAGGACTCCATGGGGATGGGGATGGGGACCATGGAAACACTGGTTCCGTCAATGAGAGAGCCGGTGTTTCCATGTCCGCCTGCAGGCGGGTGGGTGTTACTCCCTCCAAGAGTGACACCTCCCACCTGCAGGACTCGGAATCAGCTGGTCCGGAAACAACGGTGGCAGCAGAAGCACACTATCTTGGGATCTTGGAATACTAGAGGTTTTTCCCATCTGGGCCAGGTTAGAGATTTTAGTTTTGATACCCAGGTTATTCTTTTGAAGCAGGAAACTTGGCTGTGATCCAATCCAATAATAGATGTTTTTCAGTTTAATGAAACCCTGCTATAAAGGGCTCTGAGGGGAGACCGGCCTTGGGCCTCTTGATAGCAGTAAGGAATGACCTTGGCATAGAAATAGTGGCTTGGAAAACCCTGAACCCATTTGTACAAGTAGAAAAACTACTTTTGGATCCAGTCAGTTTCCCGGCTTTAGGTATGTTTATGGCATGTACTGGGACCTGACACCTGGCCTGAAGAAGAATTTTTGGATTGTGTGGCTGTTAGACGAGTGTCTGGCTGATTTTGCATGTAACGCAGCCGTAATTTGTGGAGACTTAAATCTGATGTGTTTTGATAAGCCGACAGAGCTTTTGTGAAATGCCTCTGACTGTTCTTCTCCATCAGTTAAGAGATGGCTATCACAGTTCACGCTTATGGAATCGTGGGTGCTTCATATTTTCAACAATCAGGTCACAAGAGATGTCCCTGCAAAGGCCACCTCAACCAGAGAGTTGCAAACTGCCACATTAGATGACATGTTCATCTCTGGGTACATTTGTATGCATGTATCTTTATTTCAGGTTCTACCAACTTCACATAGTGACCACTTAATTCTTAAGATGTGTTGGGCATTTGGGAAATCTGAGGGAAATCCAGGATTGAATGTGTGTCCATTTAATGTGGCCATGCGAGGAATCGCGTGTTATATCAAACAGAAATTGTGAAGAATTTAAGTTATTGTTTCAGAGAATCGTTGGCCACAGGCTTGGAGGAAAATTGTAGTGCGGGAGTGAATTATGTACCCATTTAACTAGTTATTTTACCTCAGGGCCAGGCAGCTTCAGACCCCACTGTAAGCATAAACATATTTTTGATCCTGAAGTGGAATTTGAAGTGGAAAAGACAGCTCCGTTCTGAGGTTAGGAAATTGGGTAAACTACCTACGTCAGAAGCGAAAGCTAAAGCCAAAGAAATTGAAATTAAATTATAAGAGCAGGTTGAGTTAGTTGCCTTATGTAAAAAGCACACCTCGGACATATGGAAGCTTATCAAAGCCCTTGATGCCCCACAGCCAGCCCTTCAGATTAACGCTGTATCAGAGGGTGTTTGGGTCCATTACTTTGAATGTACCTTTGCTAAGAGCACTTATGAAGCTAAATTTACTTGTGATTCACAATTAATGGAGAGGGATATTCCATATGATAAACAGGATATTTTTTGCTCTTGTTAAGAAAGCGAGTAACTCGAGAGCTTCAGGCCCAAATGACCTTTCAAATGTTCTCCTAAAAAAATGTCTGGAACAATGGACAGAATGTGTATACATACTATTTGATTAAGGGCTGAAAAACAAAAATATTTCACCCTCTTGGAAATCGAGAGCGATAATTCTGATTTTTAAGAAAGGCGATTGGACGTTTCACAAAAATGATTGTCCGATCGCACTCTTGGACAACCCAGGGAAAATCTTTGACTCTGTGGTCTTTATTCAATTAAAGGCATGGATCAGAGAAAGCGTCAACGCTGATATTTATCAACCAGGGTTAGCGAAAGGTGTTGGCCTGGCACTAAATGGTTTCATTTTAAATACTTTAAAAAAAAAGAGCATTATCCCAGGGCACTTCCATCTAGCTTGCCTTTATAGATTTTGCGCTGGCCATTGACTGCATTGAACAAAATATTTTGTGGGCCAAGCTGTCAAAGTGGGGGTGTCTGGCAGGTCCGACTGAAATTATAGCTGCTTTATACAGTGCATCGTCTGTGCAAGTTCACTTGAATTAAGGGAAACTCACCCAGGAAATTCGTGCCTATAGGGGTTTGAAACAAAATTGCTCACTTGCACCCACATTGGTTAATCTTTTCATATCAGATTTCAGAGACGCCTTGACTAACCCCAGAGCTTTCCCCCTGGTATAAATAAATGGCCGATTGGCTGGATGTTGTATGCAGATGATATAGTCCCAATGGACCACACAGCAATCAGCCTGCAGAGGCAACTGAATATGCTTCAGGAGCATGCCACCACTAATGGGATAACGGGTCAATGTGTCCAAGTCAACCGTGTTGTGTGTGCACTAAATGAAGAAAACATGTAAGGCTGATTTTAAGTGGCAGCTTAGTATGGCACCACTGGCAAGAGTGGACTCGGTTATTTATTTAGGTTTTTGTATTAACTCCAGTATCTCAGACACCCTGAATTTGAATATTTTGAGAACGAAGGCCAAGGGGCTGGAGGCACAAGGGTGTGTTCTGAATAACCGGTTTGTGTGCTTTACCTTGTTGGCAGCCCTACAATTTTATAAGATGAAGGCTATCCCAACTTTATCATATGGGTGGAAACTTAACTATGATTATCACCCAAAGTGTAGAATGTGTTGGAAGGCCTCTTTTGGCAAAAGGTGCGGAGCCTGCCGAAGAGTGTACCAATACAGCTCATTCACTGCGAATTAGGGCTGCTGTCCTTGCAGGCGATAGTCTGCTGGGACACTTCATTTTTTTCGGAAATGCCTTCTGGGTGAAAGTACTTCTATGTTTTTATTTCTGAAGGGGGCATTGTTACAGTGGAAAAGAGACTGGGCCTCATCACGAGTTGGGTGGTAGCCCTTAAATGCAGCGGTAACGCAATTATCGCTGCATTTAAGGGTCTGCCCAATCACGAGTCCGGCAGCATTTACCCCAAGCTCTAAACTGGGTGTAAATGCACCAACTTAACACCAATTTATGGGCGCTATTACCGCACGCTAATTGCGCCGAAAATGCCCAATTGGGTCCAATGGACCGAATGGGGAATACCCATTATTGCCCAACCCTTGATCCGGCGCTAATAACGTCGGCTGGGTGGCGGTAATGCTATTAGCTCGGGCGGTATCCCGGCAGTAGAACCACCAGGATGCCGCCCAACTCGTGATGAGGTCCACTGTGTTGAGGTATTAGATTCATTAGACGTCAAATTAGACCTTTTGACTTACAACCCAATGGCCGTTAAAACAAACATGTAGAAGTGCGACTAGATAAAAACTCTAGCGGTTTGCAAATCTTATAAGTTGTTTTACCATTTTAATCATCAATCAAACGCACTGAATGAGCTGCTTGGGTACTGGACCTGGTTTCCCGGCCAACACTATAGAGATCAGTTTCTGAGGGTTCGTTTTAATCTGTATCCAATGTTTGCAGTTTTACGAGTTAGTTGATCATTGGAAAGGACTAAATGTGTACTCAGGTTGTGTAAGCTCTGCTCTGAATATGAAACGCTAAAGCATGTGTTACTATTCTGTACAGGAGTGATGGCACTGAGGACTTTGGCATTAGGAAATATTATAGCAAACTGCAAAGCACTATTCGCCGAAGATTGGTGGAGGGTGCTATGCAGTGGTGATATCATAGTGATGATTTTAGCTACCATTCGTTTTTGTTTATGTAGTATTTTTGTTATGTAAGTGTTACAATTTGAGTTATTATGAAATGTTTTCTTTTTAAATTGGGTTTCTCCTTCATGAATTTAACTGTCAAATAAGGTGTTACAGTTCTGTTTTAGCTAACATTTTATCTGGAAATATATGATTGGTTGCGTTGTGTATAGCAAAATGTTTGCAAAAAGCCAAAGGCTTAATAAAAAAGAAAATACAAAAATGCTGTAGCATTGTGATTTACATGCTTTTTGTTTGCCAACAAGGAAGACTAGGAGCAGGGTATTCCGCAGCTCGGATTCATCAAATAGATGTGCACCCCTGGGAAAATCTGAAGTCAGTCAGTCACTCGGGCTAAATTCTGATCTGCCGGCACAAAAGCCTTTGCACTGACCGATGCAGTGTTGTGAAGCACGCCACCTGCACTAGGAGGGACTTTCCCAGGCGTGTGAGCACTTGGCTCACACAGGTCAGTAAAACCTTGTGCAAATTAGCCCCATAATGTTTTGAGGACATTGCTATTAATGCTGGTGAAAGATATGTCATGTTCTGGAGTGATGTAAGCATGAGGAGGCGTACACAGGGTAGATAGAGCCTGAGCGGGAAAGGCCCACCCACACTCTGTAAATGCCCCCTCAGCAGCAGTGTGTGGGCATTTACAGCTGTTAATGTCACTGCAGTGGGCCCAACTACATTAGCTTCCAGCCCCACTAGTAAGCCAATCCTGGCTACGACTATGTAGGAAGACCCAACTGTCACCCGTGTTAGATGCTCGAAGATACAGCCTCTCTGGTTTCAAGTGTTTCATTACATTCATGACATAGTAAACACCAACCTGTACTACGCACAAAGGAGATTTCCTGAAATTCCTGAGGCCGCCATTTTGCACCGCCCTTTCAGTAGCCAAGATGAATTCCCCATCCACTATGTTTGACATCCTCTGCTTCATAGGTTTCGTGAGCACAACCCCACACATTAAATCAGTTATCACAGAGCGAGTACATACAGTCTACAATCACCATACTGAAGATGCAGCCAAGGTACTGGACGCCGGGCAACTCGCCTGCCCATCTGAAGACAGAAAGTGAATCTCAATATTCTGTACCAAGGAGATTCACTTTCATAAGTCACAGTGGGGCGTCAGTATGTCAGAAAACAAGACTACCTCCTGCCCACTCAGCAAGGTTTGTGACTCCACGTTGGGCAACAACACTCAAATAGTATGCAGTGATATCAAAAGAGGTTTCACTTAGGAGTCTTACATGATCTCCTTCTCAATATAGGTTTGGCGGATTCACGAATGAAAACACTGCAATTGTTCATTGACTTTACCTTGTGTTGTATTTTTGGAAATATCCCTCATTATGGAAAATCTGCATTAGCAGATGCAGATTTTCAGAAATAATGCACCCAGTATTTCTGGAAATCCATATGCATTGCATCTCTCACTTTTTCATATAATACATTCCCACCTCCATTTTGAAAATGGAAATGGATGGCATACATTAGAGGTTCTTACCACTACTGTGCAACTTTTTAAAAGCACACTTGGTATTACAGCACTAAGAAGCTAGAATATTTCCCCAGAAAGCACTGTAAAAGCACACACATTATTATGTATCAATGCTGTCCCCCTTTTATTACATGACAAAGGTGGTATGCTTGCGGGCATTGCCCACTTGTTCACCCCCTTTCAATGTGCCAGTAGAGTAGAAAACATTTTTTTACGGAATTGAAGGTAAGTTATATTTTCCTTCAAATAAAAGGGAAACAGTTTTTAAAACTTCAGTCTAGGTTTTAAAATGTGTGGCTCCACTTCTAGAATTTGGGTGCACTACATTGCATTTGACCTCATAATATGGAGGCAATGACTGCAGCATTCCAAAGGATTACCACATGCAGTAATCCAACGAAGACCATAAACAGGTAGTATCTCAAAATATCACCCTTTTTTATCATCAGTGTCATGCTCCTAATGATGGAAAAATGAATACACTGCAAGAATACATGTTCATTAGGAATGTGTGGTCGGTGGGTAACATTCTCCTTCTGGAAAAGGCAATAGTGGCTAGGGGGAGAGCCCCCAAACCTTCATGTGCGTCACATTACTCTTTGGAGAGCCCACAGTCGTCCTATGAATGAGCAGCATCATCCATTTCATTTTCAGGTGGGCTCTCCGTTGTACACCCATTGTAGCACATATTATAAGTTACTCACCGTAGTGACTAACGTACTCTTAGTCCACAGTCCCCTTTCCTCCATACTGTATGGGGCGTCCCTTCCAAGGGATGGGAGACGGAACCTTTTTCACTAGAAAAAACTTTCTTCCCCTTTAAATTTAGAGGCGCGAGGGGGGGGGGGGGCAGGGAGCATGTGCTACCCTGAATCCTCCCTCCGGCGTCACGCCTCAGTCCACATTGACGTATCGACAATAGATTTAACATTGCCTAATGACACCAGTATTATTAGGGGGGAGGTTGGTGGGACGTATGGAGGAAAGGGGACTATGGACTAAGAGTATGTTAGTCACTACGGTGACTAACTTATAATTACTCTTATGTTCTGTCCCCTTTTCTCCATACTGTATGGGCGATTACAACTGAATGTAGCCCCAGGGTGGGGAGGAGACCCTCCTTAAGCAAATAGGTTGCTGAGAACCGCCATTTCCAAAGGCCGCATCGGATCCAGAGCCGGCATTCAAACAGTAATGCTTACAGAAAGCCAAGGGAGAGGCCCAAGTGTCCGCCCTGGTTGTGACTTGCCTAGGGACATGGCGCTGAAATGCGATGGCTGTTGGCTCGGCCCGGACTACGTGGGCATGCATGTTGGCCTGTGCTGGCCCTTGTACGCCTCTTTGATGGCAGAGACCATCCAGCCGGATATGGAAGCCTTAGAAGCCCGACAGCCTGGTCTTGAGCCTACGAAAGTGACGAACAGGGCGTCCGATTTGTGGAAGCCCTTGGTCCTGTCCAAATAGAATTTCGGGGCACGCTTGACATCCAGGCAGTGCAGCACTCTCTGTGCTTCGTCCATGGGAACGGGAAAAAACGTCGGAAGGACTATATCCTCGTTCAAGTGGAACACAGACGGAACCTTGGGCAGAAACGCCGGGTGTGTCCGCATGACTACCTTGTCCTTGTGAAAGGTGGTATATGGTTCTGAGGCGACCAGCGCCTGGATATTACTGACTCTACAAGCCGAGGTAAGGCGGACTAGTAAGGCCGTCTTGATGGTGACCAGCCTGATGTCCACTGATGCCACTGGCTTGAATGGTTTGTGCCCCAGGGCGCCCAAGACTATGTTAAGGTCCCACACAGGGTGCGGTCTCTTGGTTGGAGGAGGCGAAAATGCCCTTCTCCGAGTTCCTGTAAGCCCCAATGGCTGCAAGGTATGTGCAGCAGGTGTCCACCTGCACACCTGAATGAGCGAGGTGCGCCGAAAAGGAGAGCACGTCGTCCAAAGTGCAAGCCAAGGAGTCAATAACCTTGGAGTCTGCCCAGTGGCAGAATCTGGCCCATTTGCTTTTGTACTGGGCCCTGGTGGCTTTGCTCCTGGTGCCCTGTATGATCTCCTGATTGGCCTGTGAGAGGCTAAGGTGCCGAAGCGTTACCTGCTTAGGTACCACGCTGTGAGGGCTAGTTTCCCTGGGGCAGGGTGGATAACTCTGCCCCCCTGCTGTGCTGGGGCAGGGTGGAGCTCTGCCCCCCTGCTGTGCCAGAAGATGTGCTGGGCCCATCGGAAGGTGAATCGGGGGCACCTCCAAGAGGCTGAGCAGTCCCGCAAACCATAGCCTGGCCGGCCACCATGGAGCTATCAGAATAATGAGAAGTCAGCGAGACTCCTTGATTTTGCAAATTACCCTGTGGATCAGGGGAGTGGGCGGAAAGGCATAGGCTTTCATGCCAGTCCACTGGAGGTGAAATGCGTTGCCCAGAGAGCCAGGGCCCTGACCTTGCCAGGATGCGAACTGGGGACACTTCTTGTTGATGGTTTTGTAAATATAGGAGCTTATTAATGTGCAACTTCTCTAAAAATGCCCTATTTACTGTCCTGATGGTTTTAGTGTAAGTAGGGGTTCAACTAGTTTCTTTACCGTTGTGGAAAATTAGGATGTTAGACTCCTCATTTGTTCAACCTAATGATTCACATCATTTTGTCTAATTGATCATCTCATCAGTGTTCACTTGCACATAGTTCAGACCCACCATGGGTCTACCATTTATTTACAGGGATGGGGCATCCAACCGAAAGTACTTCCTTTCGGATGACGGCCTCTTTCCCTGTCACTATTATTTCTCATTTCATCCTGACACTTGTACTTTTTCTACACTTACCCATTGTCCATTGAACCGGTAATACTAGGGCAAACCGTACCACAGAGGCGTGGTACGTTACCCTAGTTACGGCACCACACCACCTCCATTTTTTGACACTCACACTGTGTCAACCCTTACTTCTGGTCTATTGACACCGTAATACTGGGGTATACCTGACCACCGATGCGTGGCACATCACCCTAGCAACGGCCCTACTCCAAGATGGCCGACATGGATTACCACGCGCATGCGTGTGATGTCCATGGTGACCATCATAAACACACCAATAACCGAACGGATGCTATCGTCCAGCGTATGGAGATGGGGGCTGCGGCAAACTTACAAGGTAATTGCTGCTGCCATTACTAATCGTCTGTGCTCTATAGACACTCGTTTAGTGTCTAGACTCATTATAGATTGTTGCCTCTTCCCTGTAACCTTCACAGTTCATCGTATCAAGTGGATTATAACACTCATATAGTGTTTAATTTATCCTTTAATTTACTTATGCTACAAACACGAGGACAGACCGGACCACCCATGCGTGGTGCGTTACCTAGGTAACGGTCCCACACCATGAAGGCCGCCATGGATCAACACGCGCATGCGCGGGTTGTCCATGGCAACCACCATAAACATACCAACGTCCAAACGGGCGAAAGCGTCCAGCGTTCAGAGACGGGTGCTGCAGGAGATTTCTCAAGGTAATCCTTGCTTTTAACAATAGGGATGTGGAATTAGATTGAGCCATGTACATATGCGGGGTGAATTATCACCCTTAGTCATGAAAGTGGGAGCGGAGCACCAAGCTGGGACCACACCATTTGGGAGGCAAATGGGCACAACTCTACGCACTGAGACATGGTGTCACCTGCCAGCAAGCGGGTTGGCTATATATAGGGCTCATTAGTAACCCTTGCAGTGACAGATACATATATTCTTTTAGGTTCTCTTGGGACCGATTTCAACCGCTCCACATCCTTTGCAGCGGCTTCGTGCTACTGCGACTAACCCTAAGGCGGTCCGGATGCCAGCCCAGAAGCCTGGCATAACGCTGACTGGCTACTTGCACGGGCCCAGACATTCTGAGGTCAGTTATATAATTTCATTAAGTACGCATCACTAAACTTGCCAGAATCAATATTAGGAACTAAATTGACACTAAGATTATGTTACAACTCACATTATTTTCAGGTCTTAAACCCTGTACACATTGTTGACACAAGAATTGAACGCAATCCAGCAAAGAATAATAGGCATCTAGCCCTGTCCGAAATGTGTCGGCAACTTTTATTTTCATCACAAGGAGCCTATTAGATTGGAATTTTAATCAAGATTTATTTGGGGATGAACTAAATTGTGGGGAATTTGGAACAGAACTATGTACCTCATCATTATGTGTTTAATTTGTTAGAATGAGTGATGTATATAAACCAGTAGGAGCTATACTACTGGACATGAGCACTTTACCAGTTTGTAAAAAGTGTTTGTCAATGGTGTAATTGACTTTCCTCCTTGATATTTACGTTAACATTCACTAAAAAATATTGTACATATGCACTATTGTGGCATCCATTTTTGTTGTGAGACATTACTGACAGCCATTTTGGTACATAAGTAAATTGCTTGGAGCAACTAATTGAAACTTGCCTATTGAGAAACATAACAGTGACCTAGGGTCACAGAGTAACTTTGTATAGCTTCACATTGGGTATGGGCTACACCCAACCTCCTTGTGTGATAAACAGCTTGGGATAATTCACATCCCTATAGGAGTGCATTACTGGGGTTCCTATTAGTGTCTAACAGGTTTTGTTTGTTTTTTGACACTTCTTGTTGTGCCAGGTGGCAAAGAGATCCATGTTGGGGTGACCCCACCTGTTGAAGATCTCCTGAATAACAAGGTTGTTTAGCTGACACTCGTAATTGTCTGCTCCCAGCCTGCTGAGCCTGTCGGCTTCCAGGTTGGATTCCCCCGGGAGGTGGACTGCCGTGAGGTAAATTTCATTTTCCAGGGCCCACTCCCACATGCCGATCGCCAGTCTGCACAGAGGAGGGGACCTGGTGCCTCCCTGACTGTTAACGTAGTACATGCTGGTCGAGTTGTCCGTCTGGATGAGGACAACCTTGGCCTGAGAAGTGGTAGGAATGCTCTGAGCGCTAGCCAGATGGCTTTCAGCTCCAACCAGTTGATGTGGTATTCCTGCTCCTGTCGAGTCCAGGTGCCGTAGACCGAGAGGCCGTACAGGGTGGCTCCCCAGCCCTTGAGCGAGGAGTCTGTGGTTATGGTGGCCTGCGGGGAGGGCGGGCGAAAAGGTTTGCCCGTCCGTAGGTTGCAGTCCCTGGACCACCATGGTAGGTCCGGGTGGAGAGATGGAGAGACGTTGATCATCTCAAATTGGGAGCCCCGCTCCTGGGTCCATGAGGCCACGAAGTGCAGCTGAATCCTACTCATCTTTAGTCTTGTGTGCGACACAGCTAGTAGGACTGCTGCAAGTAAACCCAGGAGATGTTGGTAACACCAAGCCGAGGTCACCTCTCTGCTGAGGAAGTGGGCGCTGGGCCTCCTGATGGCCGAGATTGTGTCCTCTGACAGGAAGACCTTTTCGGAGCACGTGTCCCAGATGACGCCCAGGAATGTTAGAGTCTGCATAGGCTGCAGCTGTGACTTCTTTAGATTGAGCGAGAAGCCCAGATTGTGCAGTCTGTTCATAAAGGCCTGGGAAGAGTGGAGAACCGCTTCCGGAGATGTAACCCTGACCAGCCAGTCGTCGAGGTATGGGTAGATGTGGAGACCCTGCGCTCTGAGGAGGGCCGCCACGGCATTCATGAGTCTGGTAAAGACCCTGGGGGCCGAGTTGAGGCCAAAAGGAAGGACCTTGTATTGAAAATGGTAGCCCGTGATCCTGAACCATAGGAAAGAACAATGGGGCAGCCAAATCGGGACGTGTGGGTACGCGTCCTTCAGATCCAGGGAGCACATCCAGTCTTCCTTGTCCAATCTCTCCACTATAAAAGCTGGCATAACCATCTTGAATTTTTGCAGGGGTAAGGAGAGGTTGAGGGTGGAAAGGTCCAGCACAACTCTCAGGCCTGCCTGGTTCTTCGAATGAATGGCGAAAATCCTGGAGTAAAAGCCAAAGCCTTGCTGGGAGGCTGGGACTTCCTCCACTGCCTGGCTCTCTACGAGCGACCGGATCTCCGCCAAAAGAGTTGCTGTCCCAACCTGTGGGAGTGGAGGGGAGGAGGGAGGAGAGGCTGGGATTTGAAGGCGGTACCCTGTGGATACTACGGAGAGGATACAGGGGTCCACGAAATTCTGGTGCCAGAAATGTGCATTGAGAGCAAGCCTGCCCTTCACCAGAGACACGTGGACCCGAAGGGGCGTGTCATTCATTCTTTCCCTCAGAGGCTGTCAATGATGAGGGGGACTGGAAAATAATAATAATAATAATAATAATAATAATAATAATAATAATAATAATAATAATAATAATAATAATTAGGCATTTATATAGCGCTACAAACCCTCAGGTATCTGAGTGCTGCTTATTATTACCCACGGTGTGTGGTGCTCTTTTATCGACCTCGGAAGGATGAAAGGCTGAGTTTGGCCCCGCCGGGATTCGAACCTGTGTCAGCAGGCTCTGCACAGATGTCAAAGCGAGCGCTCTACTCGCTGTGCCACTTAACCGACTAAAGAAAATGCCCTTACACCCCCTGCCTTTTGTTGCTTGAGCCAGCTCTGAGTCGATGAGCGGTCCGGCTGCCTGGATCTGTGTTTCTGGAAGCCGCGGAACCCTCCATATGTACGACCCCTTTCTGAGCGCTGCTGAGATTGGGTGTACAATTTGGGCATGGTCTTTGTAAGGATGGATAAAGACTTTGCTGTTTGTGAGCTGTTTTTATTTTTGTCCAGTTCCTAGTCCGTAGAGGAGTGGAAGTGGCCCCCCGCCCCTTGAACGGTAGATCTGGAATGCGCTCCTGGACATCCGGGTTGAATTTTGTTGCCTGGAGCCAGGCTGTTCTTTCATGTCCGTGGCGATACAGATGGCACGGCCTGAGGTATCGATATGAGCCACTGTGGATTCCATGAGGTCCTGCACCACCAGCTTGGCTTCAGCTAGCCCTGCCTTAAAGCCTGATTGGCTCTGGGTGAGGAGTTCCCGGGAGGAAGTCTGCGATTTCCCATCATAATCCCTGGTTGACAGCAGCCAGCATGGCATCGGCATTGGCCTGACGTAGATGTAAAGAGGTGTTGGAATAGAGTTTCTTGCAATATGCCTCCAAGATCTTCTCCTCCTTGCCTAGCAGCACCGCAGAGGACGAGGCCAAGGACGACTGGGGCTTGGAGTATAGTGATGTGCAGCGATCACTGAAGAGTGTGGCTGAGGATGGGCCAAAAACAAGAATGTATCCACCTCCACCTGCCTGTACTTGGCATCCAGGCATTGATTGACCTGCTGGGCCGAGTGGGGTTTGAGCCATCCCTTCTTGGCCAGGGAGACTACATCGGTCTGCAAAGGAATCCCCAATTTGGGAGAGGGGCGTCGCGTGAGGACTTCAGCCAGAACCCCCTCTGCCGGATGCTCGACCTTGGGTTGGGAGAGGCCCAGGTACTCCACCAGACCCGCAACACGTTTGTGGAAGGCCCTGACTGAGGCTGGCGTGTCCGGATCCTCCTCCTCATCCGTATCCTGCGGATCTGGAGGATCTTGTGGGAGAGGAGGAGTAGTTGGAGCCGGGGCTGTGGTACAGAGGCTGTGGGCGGAGGCTGCGGTGGAGCCCCATGTGGAGCCGGCTGGGGGGCTGGAGGAGGTGGCTGCGCCGGGGCCTGGGGCGTCAACGGAGGCATCTGTGGTACCTCTAGCATTGCGGGGAGGACTTCCCTGATGGCGTCTTTGATGATAACCCCCATCGAGGTGACTATGAGGCCGAGAAACCACTCAAAGAGCACCTCCTCACTGGCCAAAGAGGTGGCAGGGGGTGCCGACAGGGTAGCGGGGAGCTGCTGTGGCTGCTGCATACCCTGTCCATATAGACGCCAGGGAAAGCTGCCCTGTTCAACTGAGGGATAGACTGTAGTCCACGTACCTGGTTGAGGCCAGTCCCACCTTGACACTCTTTCTTCGTGGAATTCCTGGAATGGCATCGGATGAGTGCCTCTTTCTGGCAGAGCAGCCATTTTGTCGAGCTGCCTGCCACGTGCCTGCGACGTGGTTCTCAGCCCGCTGGGCCCGGCCTGGTCTAAGACTCTTGCGTGTGGATCACAAGGCCTACCCTGCTCCTCGGGCCTAGGCCCGGTAGGTGCGACACCCTCGACCCGGGGGTCAGTAGAGATGCGTTTAGGCACCCCTGGGACATATTGCCGGTATTAGGGCATAGCCCCTGGGACGTATTGCCGGTATAAGGGCGTAGCCCCTCGGCCATGGTGCTGGTAAAAGGGCGGAGCCCCTCGGGTGTAGACCCGGTAAAAGAACCTTCCGGTCCCTCAACACTGTGCCCAGGATGATCCGAGGATCCCTCGACCTGAAGGCCGGTCATTGAAGCAGCCTCGGTGAGCATACCGGTAGAAGGACCTGACCGGTCCCTCCTGCGCGGGAGAGTCTCGGGGAAGGAGTCTCCCTTGCGGGGTGCGATGGAGAATATCGGCCCTACCTTGGGCCTGGTTCGATGCTTGAGATCCTCTGGAAGAGCTCCCTCCACCTGGCTAGTCTGTACTTCGGCGCCTTTGAGGACAGAGACTCACACGCCGAACATGATTGCCAACCGTGGTCTGGGCCAAGGCAACGTAGGCAGAGGGTGTGGGGTCTGAAGTTGGGAAGAGCCCGTTGCAGGATAGACACCTACTGAACCCTGTAGAAGTTGACATGCGCCGGGGAGGAGCGTGACGCCTGAGGACCGAGTACCTGAATGATAGAAAAGACAAAAAAAGACAAGGAGAAGAAGTATCCACGCGTGGAATTACATGGCCGAAGCCAAACCGAGGAGTGCTGGTGAATTTCGTCTTGTTTCCGTCGATGCAGAAAAGGGGACTGAGGTGTGGCACTGCAGGGCGGTATCAGGGCAGCGCATGCTCCCTGGGCCGCACCCCCGCAAGACTCTAAATTTAAAGGGGAAGAAGGGTTTTTTTGGTGAAAAAGGTTCTGTCTCCCGTCCCTTGGAAGGGACGCCCCATACACTATGGATGAAAGGGGACGGGACGTAAGAGTAATGCCTGTACATGCCATTCCTATTAAGAAATACACATTAAGACTGGTCCTCCCCATGTCCAGTTACCTCCTCATGTCCTCCTTAATGTAGAGAGTAAGAAGCTCCTTGGGGATATGGAAAGACATTATGCTCTCTGTCATCTGCTCCCGGACACACATCCATTTGTTATCCGAAGTAGGGAATCTGTACAGCTTGCAGGTGGGGTTCTTTAACACTGTTGGAAGAAATAAATAATAAATGAAAACGTTAAAATGGATCACTAGGCATTTTTGACAGATATTTCCAACTTTCCTAATGGAACCACATGAAAAGTATACGTCTTGAGCAGAAACCTGAGGGCCACAGGTGGAAAGGGCAGCCAATCACCCAATCCCACCTTTGCGAAAATGCCACAGAAGCAACACCACTGCTACGAAAGGGTGGCACATCTAATAAAACTTCAACAACACATGTTCTATATGGCTGAGGAGATTTCAGAAATTCGCCAGTTTTTAGTGCATTTACAGAAATGTGCACCAAATGCTCAAGATATACAGAAATGTCAGGTAAGGAGAATTGCACAAATTCTAAAAGCTATGCCAAGTGTATATGTTCAGGTGTGTCCACCAGAGAGTAATTAGCTCGATTCTGAGTATTGGACCACGGATATGAACCTTTCCTAGCTCTACCCTTTAAGAACAGACGCAATTTATTAACATGCCAAATCTTCCAAATCTGCCCATTATTTGGGTACCTTATGCGGGTGGAAATCCAAATATCCACATCAGGGTAAGTTAGGAAACTATGGAACTCTTTAGGTGTCTGGCGCCTCTCCCATCTGGTGGCCATAGGTTATTAAATTTGTTTAGTGTGAAAAAGTCCACTGCCTGATTATGGGGGCTTCTGGAGTGGGTGTGCGAGGAGGATTCCTTAGTCCCTCCCACTTAGCCCCCTCCAAAAGACAGGAGACGGTGACCGTGAATGCCTTGAGGACAATGGCCTTTAAGTCCCCTTCAAGAGCCAACCTGCTTAGGAAGGGACACCAACCCAGCCCTTTCCTGCTGACCCACGGCCGCAGGGCCACCTACCACAGCTCCAGACAACCTACAGCACATGCTACAAAGAAAACCTGTCCCGCATAGGGGACTGCACTGACATCAGAGGTGCCCTGCAGAGTTCTGTGCAACCTCACTTGTAGACTCATGCAAATCACAGGAATTAATTACAAACTCCTGTGTAGCCCACAGAGAGAGTTTGTGGCAGACTACAGATGCCTCATACAGTACCACTAGCTCTCGCTGTGAACAAAGCTATTTCTAGGAACCCGGGATCAGCTTAAAACATATACCACCTGCTTATTGGCAATTTCAGATATTGGACTGAGTGATACAAAACATGCCTGCGTCGGCGGCTTCCTGCAGACTGCTGCAATGACTAGTGTGAAATCAAAGATGGTAAGCCAGCCCTTTAAAGAGTTGGCCGACCTCGCTAGTCACTTAAATATCCCAGTTGGGGTTATTAACCACAGCCAACCCTGTTCCTCACCAATTTGGGATCACAGGTGTGCACCCTCAGACAGAGGCTCATCCGGGGAAGAGGTTACAGGGCTATATAAACCCTGGCTCTCAATTGGGTGTTTGGAGAAGGAGTTACTAGAGAGGCTTTAGAAATGGTGGAGAAAAAAAGAGCCTGGAAACAGAGAAGAGACTGTAGAGGAGAAGTAGGAGTTTTGAGTGAAGGAGAAGGTCGAAGAAGAGGAAAAGTTGGTGGCACGTAGTTAGTAAGATGAACACAAAGAAAATGAGAAAAGCAGAGGGGGTGGGCAATAGTGGGAAAAAGGAGGATCCGTTGAGCAGGAGATAAGGAGATTGTAGAACATGCAGAAGGAGGTAGAAGAATAAAATTTGGATGCGTTGGAAGAACATCAGGAGGTGGTGTAGGTAAACAGCTGAAGTAATTGGAAGGAGAAGATACAGGAGAAGTGGGTGAATATCAGGAGGAGAGTGGTGAATGTGAGAGAGTAAGACAGGATGAGGTGAGAGAGTAAGACAAGGCAGAAAGCGGGATACTATCAGAAGGAGGTGGTGAGAAGAGGACCAGTGGATATCAGGTTAGGTGGTATAAGTTAAAGAAGAACAGAGAGACAAAGTAGGAAGGAAGGTTTGAGGAGGCTCTTTGGGCCCAAGGCAGAGGATAAGGGAAAGGCCCAGCGCCAAAGGGGCTGGGCGGTTTATAATCTTTGCATCAAATGCCAACGCATCGAATGCCTTACCATCGAACAGAAAGCATTGAATGCCTTTTTTTTCTTCATTTTTTTTTTTAATGGGGGTCCCCCACAGACCCCCTTTTTTATCCTCAAAAAACCATTATAATTAAAATAAACCCTTTACCATTGAAAAAATGCATTCAATGCTTTTTTTAATGCATTTTTTTGTATGGTAAGGCATTCAATGCTTTGGCATTCAATGAAAAGACTAGATACCAGGCTGGACACAGGGTTTATGGCGGTACACATGAGTGGTGCAGTGTTGAGGAAGGCCAGGGTCAACCTAGATAGAGATTTAGGAAAGGACAATCACAGGCTCTTGAAAATCAACACACATCCCAGATTATATGGACTCAGAAGGCAACAAATCATTCCTTATGAGTGTGCCTGGTTCCCCAAGGCAGACCCTCAGCAGAGGGGGGAGAAAACATGATGCATGAAATCCTTAGTCCTGAGAGACGGACATGGAAAGAGAAAGAGGATGTGGGAAATCCCTCAAATCTGAGTAATTGTGAGGGAGAAAGGGATGCAGGAAACCCTGAAGCCCAAGAATGAGGAAAAGAGTGACAAGGTTGAAAGAACCAGAGGGTCTCAAACTGGGAGGTTGTGGGAACTCTAAAGCCTGATCTGCGTTGGACTACAAGGAAATACAAGCATCTTGTCTCTTCCCATGATAAGGGACACCTACGGTTGTGTTGGGACCTGAAATAATGAGTTAACCATCCTGAACTTAAATATAAGTTTTTCTATGAGTTAACATTAGTCTAATTTCTGATCCATGAAAGAAGATTGAAAGGGAACGACCTTGTCTCTCCTTTTCAAAGTGATCGCAGCTGAACAAGGTTTTGTTTGTGTGTACATGTCTCCCCATTTGTATTTTTTGTGAGGTGTTTGTTTTCCGATGGACTGTGCATTCTATGGAAGTTGTTGGCAGTCCGGAGGCTGCCTGGGTTAAGACCAAGAGTGTAGTGGGGATGCTGATGTAAAGGAATGTGCCATGCTTCCTTCTTGGCAGCCACTAGACCATCATCACAGGTAAGGGATGGTACAGGGGTAATTGGGATGGTGGGTTGTTGGGATGGTGCAGGGCTTCAGTAAGGGGGTGGCGGTCAGAAAATGGGGTGTAGGGGGACAAGGGCAGCGTTCCACAATGGTGCTTTTAAGAGTGTGACATACGCACATAGATCTAAGTATATTTAAAGGCGGTCTTTTTCAATTCTCTTGATGTCTTACAGATCACGTGTAATCTATGAGATATAGACATGCACCATCAATTTAATTTCTCAATGTATATAGAACGGTGACAAGGTTGTTTTCATCATTCAGATTGTTCGCCTGTGTTTATTGATGTATACATACAGGTCTAAAAATGAGAAATATTAGTGTGCAAGTACTTTTCCATTGATAAATTGGGAATATTTTCCAAAGTATGGGCAGCCTGAAGATGTTGGTGAGATGAGAGGGGTGGCAGTGACCAGGCATTGAGGGTAAGAATTTTGCTTGCCACTGAGACCAGTGGGACACATTTCCAGCAGGCCAGCACCCGGAGTGCGACATGGACACCTGAACCTACAGGTGACAGAATAAGAATTTGGCTTGGGAAGTGGTGGGTGCTGGAATGGGTGATCTTTACTGCACTGCACATTTGGGATCAGCGAGATACCTGTACAAATGAATACTTCCATCTCTAGCTAGTGAATGTGCAGTTCATCATCCTACATTATGATCCACTGAAGACATCTTCAGCAGCGGACAGCACCAGACTAGGAGCTGAATTGTATGCGGAGGCACTATAAGGAAAACCTGTTTGCAAAGTATTCAGTAGAATGTGGCCTGATAGTGAAGAGCAGGATGAAATTGTTCATTAATATAGCAGGGTGCCCAGGCCAGGAACAATACTCCAGAGCTTGGTTTAGTGGGAGGAAAACCAAAATTCCAATCTTCTACATGAAGGATTAAGCTGGTTTATACACAAGTGTTATCCTAACTCTGAACATATGAGGAAAGAGTAAAGAACGTGATGAATAAGGGGGCGCAGGCTGCATGGGAGCCTGAAGGCTCATCTCCCCACTTATCACCTGCATTTTGGCAAAATTCGGGAGTTTGCCTAGCCCGAAAACAACCAAAACCGCTATGCCTTTGCAGCATAAGGTGTCAGGCATCGCCGGGACAAGTTAAGAGGGAAATCGAAGCAGCTTACCCCATAAACGCTGCAGAACAAGCAGCTCCCACTCGCCAGAAGAGGAGGCCGCCATCTCAGAGGTGCGATGCCCGCGCCGTGACGCCTGGTGGCGCCAGTCCCTTCAGTTGGTAACCCGGGACAGGGCCGATTGCGGAGGACGAATGATCCCATCTCCTGGCCGCCTGGAAGCTAGCTCTGGGCCCCGGGAGTCACTGATCCTGCAGTGTGCCCTGGAGGGTGTTCTGTGTTATACTGGAGGCGGCGCTCTCGCCTTGCTCGCCTCCCTCATTGAAGGAGCTCGACTGCCGGCGACCTCGGAGGCACCAGAGCCCCCGATCGACTACCTTGGAGTCCGGATGCATCCGCTCGTGATACTATCCGCGAGCAGCTCTGGAGAGACCCCCACAGAGAGGACCTACCAACAGTGGAACGGAGCGCCCACCCCCACGGAGGCTCTCCCGAAGAGCTGCATATTTGGATAGACATGGAGGTAGCTGCGGCTTCCACCCGGTGCCTATCCCCCTCGGCGGACGCCCCCCCTCAAGGTACACAGTGGGGACAGCGGGCGGGAGGATGGGGTTGCCGCGCACAACTGCTAACGGACTGCTGAGGGTGCTTGAAGCGCATCCGGAGGGGGCCCATCGTGAGGGACCGCCTAAGCTAAGAGCTTCTTGGAGGAGCCAGCTCTGCGTCCTGGAGCATGCACACGGCGGTGCGCTGCTTCCCTATTGCCTCCCACTAATCTAGCTGTGCTAATCAACTAAGACAGCTCCACACCTGCACTCCCATACTATATACCCGGCCCCTCGTCGGCCCCGTATCATAGAGCTGCCCCAGAAGCCCCACAGATAATCACACCGGACTTACAGAACGAGCGCCTAGTGCGGACACACTGCTTCGCCCAGAAGGCCCACAGATATTCACACCGGACTTACGTGATGTTCCTTATGCCACCTTGGGACAAAGCTTGCTGATACCTTCACCATCTTAAGCAGTCTTAGTTGCATCCAGAAATCCAGCTACCCACCTCTTCTAAGATCTGCTCCACGTTATTGCCCGTAGATTTCTGACATATGTACCTAGTATGCACCTGCCACCCTATTTATGGGATTGGTCCCATGCTAATACATGTTGACACTAACCTTGCACTAATGTTGTACCTCTGTGCTAGCACCACACATTTACCTTTAACTATGACCACGTGAATAAGTGTTGCTGCCGCCCGTAACTCAGGGCTGGCACCATTTACATACACACTAACCTGGACAAGCAAATGTTTGGAGCTGCCGCCACGCAACATGTGGCTGGCACCATGCTCTTGCTTACCTATATTGACCTGCAACTTATATAGCTGCCGCCTTATAAGACAGGGTTGGCACTATATACTTGCACACCACTCTATTAGTCTCTGTCAAGTATTTATTGTAACTGTTATAAGCAATATGTATGTATGTACCTTTGTAACTAAGCAAGCCTTCTTAATAGCGCCACGATGCCCCAGGGCCGTTTGGCGCTTTACAAATTCAAATAAATAAAATAAAATAAATAAATAAATAAGACAATGTGAAACTGGGAGAAATTGGAAAACAATACCCTGGGAAATAGGGAAAAAGACAACAGAAATAATTGTTGAAGAATGGGGAGATCACTCACTAAAAAGTGTAGTAAGTGTTGTGAATTAAGATTTCAAAGCAACCACATGTTCTGTGAAGGGGCCCCACTTGGGAGTAAAAAACGAAAGGAAAAAAAATGTTAATAGTTTCTTTTTGAAGTCACTCTGCCTTCATAAATTAATTATTTCCGTTATGGTTCAGTCCTTAACGGAAATAATTTCTTTATGAAGTCAGAGGGACTACAAAAACAAACAATTTATTTTTGAAGTATTATGGCTCCCCTCAACCCAATGACGTGTGCATGTGCGAGTGTATGGTGAAAGAGTGCACACAAATGTATGGGTGGCTGGCTATGAATTTGTGTGTGTACGGTAAAAGGAAGCACATTTAAATGTATGGGTGGCTGCCTTGGTGTGCCTCCACACTTAACTGTACAGGTGACTTTGTGAGGGTATGGTGAAAGGGTGCACACAAAAATATGGGTGGCTGGGTGTGCCTGTACGGTGAAAGGTTGCACACTTAAATGTATGGGTGGCTGCCTGGGTGTGCCTATATGGGGAAGGGTGCAGACTTAATTGTATGGTTGGCTGCATGGGTGTGCCTGTATGGTGAAAGAGTGCACTCTTAAATATATGGATGGCTGAGTGTGCGTGTGTATATATATGGTGAATGGTGTGTGTGCTTATGTTCAGGGGTGCAACAAAACCTACATTTCAGGGGGGCTAACCCTTCAAATGTTGGCAGAGGCGCTAACTTCACGTGATGGGGAGGAGCAAACTTATTTGTGTGGGGGCATCTAACTTCTTTACGCATTGTAATGAGACTATGCTAGTGCAGCTCCAATGTTACAAGCAGTTCACTCTCTCCTTTAAGTCTGAAAGCACCCACTTATGGACTTCTGTGAGAATGACTGGTCACCTGCTCCCTCTCTACCCTTCCAATCACTCCCCTGGCATGCAAGTACTAAACCCACATCTCAATTGCTTAAAAAAATGGGCATTTGAATGCAGGTACTAACAGTGAAATGCTGTACATTAGTAATTGCTGGGCTGGGCCCTTGTTAACAGCGAAACCCAGGTGCTGTTTAACATCTGTGTCCTTTTCCATCCGGCAACTGCTCTGTAGGTCAGCCAGGTGAAGTCAACATAGCCCACAATTTCAGTGGGGGTAGGGGGGAGTGCTGAAGCCCAGTCAGCTCCATGGTGCTGCACCACTACTTGTGTTTAATGCCTTGATTACTTATTGGTAATATTCATTATACCTAGCCCTATTCTTCCTCATCCTAGTACTTGTGTATGAGGCAGTACTTGTGTATGAGGCACTATGCCTCATACACAAGTACTGGGATAAGGTAGAGGTACATAAAGGTAATGCCTGATTGAGCTACAATCTTGATTACTCCTCATCCCACTCTTCCTCATCCCAGTACTTACCAGTGAGGCAAGGAGCCTCATACGTAAGCACTGGGACAAGGAAGAGGGAGGTGGGGGTAATTCTGGGCCAAATAGCTGATTTTGGAGGTTGGGGTAGGGGATGGGAGGGAGAAGGGATGTGTGGGGGTGGGGTGGGGTTGTGCAATAAATCATAATGTTCAACCATGTCCATGCTAAGCAGGCATGATATGTGGGATTAGTGGCTAGAGAGGTGTTTTGGTGCAGCCAGTCTAGTCATTCCTCAGTTTGGTATGACTTTTTTTAACTGGGCATTTCTGATAAAGCAGTCCTGCTAAGTGTAATAACCTGACTAGACAGGCATTTGGGTTCTGCCAGTCTAGTCATTTCTTACTGTGGCACTGTATATTTTTCTGGGCATCTGTGATAAAATTATATGATATGAAAAGTCATATGTAACGCACCTGTACACAAGTGTTTTTAGGCACGACAAGACATGGGAAGGAAAACAGAGGGAGGACAAAACAAATGATCTTACTAAGCCTTGAGTCAATCAGATTGTGCAAGTGCGAGAACGCAAAGTGCAAGGGGAAAGGGAGGGGGGGGAAGTGCAAGGGAGAGGGGAGGGGAAAACAGGGCAGCAATGCTCTGAGTAAGTGCAGCCAGGCTCTGGGTAGTGCAAGGAGAACATGGGACATGATTTCATTGCGGTATGGCATTTTTAATAGCAAAGCATTAATGTTCATGTGCACTGTTGGTGACTTGCATGTTCTGGATTGGTGTTATCCTACACAACAATAGCAAGCACTGTGGCTTTTTAGCCAATTTTTCTCAGAAAGTGTGTTGTATATTGCATTAAAACACATCTTTATACCTTTCTCCTAGTGCAGTGTGTGGCATACCCCTTCAGCAACACAGTTCTCTATATTGCAGAAGCGTGGTAATCTAGGCCGGCCCAGAGTGTGGATCTTGTGTTACACCACTGCAACATCAAGAACGCGAGAGACATAAAATAAAAGGGAAGAGTGTGCGAGAATCTCTCGAGTAGAACTGTTATAAGTCAAGAACCCAGAAGCCAAGAACAGTTGGGAGGAGCTGCAAGAACTCCTAGATAAAACCACAAGAGATAGTCAGAGGAGACCAGTATAAGAAATATATTTTAAAAGAGCGGCATTTGTATATTGAAGATATATCTGGACCAAGATAAACCCTGAGAGAAAGCCGCAAGAGAGAAGGCAAAAAGGGAACCGCCCAGAAGGCTTTTGGCCTACTTTAGTTGTTCATATGAGTGGTAGGGTCAGGTAG
Organism: Ambystoma mexicanum; assembly: GCF_040938575.1. Classification (NCBI taxonomy): domain Eukaryota; kingdom Metazoa; phylum Chordata; class Amphibia; order Caudata; family Ambystomatidae; genus Ambystoma; species Ambystoma mexicanum. The sequence goes on along the minus strand of NC_090937.1, from coordinate 689,561,044 downwards.
AGTTAGGTTTGGACTGAGGACATTTACTTTTGACTTCCTGATGACAGACAAGCACCTTTAGTTTCTTTAGTTAGGCGGGGAAATCCCTATAGCAATAGGGAAAGATAGGCCTTTTCTTTATAATGTCATTAAAAGAATATAGAAATGTCCACAGTCTCTCCAACTTCTTCTTCGGACTCACCACAATTGCCACACCAAGACCTCATTAGGGCCTACTGCCATTTGGGAACTTCGATCGCCTTTGTTGCTGCTATAACAATACATGTGGTGAGAGAGGTCTGTTCGTTTTCTGTTCAGGTGCCCGCGAGCATTGCGGCTCCTGGTGTGTGTGTGCGGCTGTTTAAGGCACCAGCAGCTATACATCTTCATTTAGTAAACCAATGAAGCAAGTTCTTATGTGGAGTATGCAGGGGCATGCACTTTTTCGTTAATGAGAGGGCATTGTGAAATCAGGTTTTCCAGCCTAGCAACATTTGCAGGGTTTTCTTTCCTTAGGTACAGTGACCGTCAATGGCAATGGTAATAGGGAAAGAACTAACAGACTGCCAGGGAACATTACCAGTAGCCAGGTACAGAGGAGAGTGATGGGGCTTCATTACAACCCAGGCGGCAAGTTCCCTACTTTACCACCATGGTGTAAACTCTGTTTACACCATGGTGGATGGCGGATTTACCGCCCCATTCCAAGGTGAGTGGGGCGGTAAATCCCCATTCCCCATTTACCCTTCCCCATTCCCATTTTTGCCCCATAGGGCATAATGGGAGTGGGGAAGGCGCCAATTACGGCACCGTAAATTACGGTGCCGTAATTAGCACCAAGGCGGGTTAGCGCCTTGCATTTTAGCGCCTGCTAAAAGCAGGCGTTAAAATGGTAATCAGGCGTAAGGGTTAACGGCGCCGTTAAACCCTTAACGCCTGGGTTGTAATGAGGCCCATGGTGTCCCTTAGACTTAATTCAGGGTTTTGTTGGTGCTGAGGGTTTAGATACTGTGTTATGCTCACTCCGCTTACTTTATTGGCTATTTGTTACAGTAGGCCCCCTCAGCTCAGCCCAGAATATGCTCAAGGGTAAGTTAGGCGACTTCCCTTCCATGGCAATTGGCCACTCTACTCTGATGAGCCTAAGGGCCTCTCACTTTTGTACAGGGTGTGCACTGTTTTGGGACTACTATCAGATGGAAATCTGGTCCATCTCCTCTTACCCTGTCTTCCACCTTAAATTAAAATCCTACCTCTTTGCCAGTTCTTTCAATGGGCTATCTCAGCACATCAGAATTAGTGCCAAGAAACCACATTGTGGTATATGCACACACTCTACAAAATGAACTAAATAGAGACATAGGTCTAGACACAAAAGTTATATGTGTGCTACAGATTACACATTTGCCTTCACCGTCCACAGGTATAAACAAGGGATTTGCAACTACACAGACCGACACAAAAACCACAGCCTAGACCACTTTGGCGGTGAACACGGAACACAGTAGAACCCTCACGCAAAGATAACTCCAGGAAAACCTGCAGATATGGCGCAATGCATGCACAACCCACACACACAGTGACCAGCTGCATATCCCCGAACAGGCCCAGGGATAGAGATAATGCATGTGCAACCACACACACACACTCATTCAGCACTGACAACCATACTCATAACACACTCAGCATTACAAACTACACAAATACACACACACAAAATCAACACTTTTAAGCAAAAGTGCACATACACAAATATACACAGATGGCACACACACACACACACACACACACACACACACATACAGCAAACACATACACTCAAACATCGGCATAAATAAACTTTGTCCCAGCCACCAATATAGTATTCATACAATGTGTTTGGTCATAGCTGAGAACAAAAGAACAATAAGAACAAAAACTAATTATTTAGACACCTTTATTTTTTTCACAGATTGGGTTGGATGATCGCTTAATGAATCCAGGGGTGAAACTAAGCTCAAGACTGAAATTATTCTGCCTAATGGTGTCAGGATGGAGGTGCAATGGAACAAGTATGTGGGGCTTAAGTATGAGCACTGTGGCGGGTCAGAAGAAGGACACAGACTCTCAGAGGGCATGCTGTACAATATTTTACTAAATTAATTATATAAGGCCTGAGTTTCCCTATAACTATGGGTGGTCCCTGCCTATCTTACGTTAGTAAGCACTAAGGTGCTCATTTGTCAGTCATGAGTGTCCAAAGAACTAGGTTTGCTGTCCAGAAACTACCCTAACTGACCCTACCACTATGAAAAGGCTAATTTATGTCAGGAGAATGACTCCCTTTCCCTGAGGGTTCTTCAAGTGCCAGTCTTTAATATACAATCCGTAAACAGTCTCTCGTGACCTCTTGTATCAGTCTCTTTAGTTCCCCATTTGGGATCTTGAGTTTTCTCTCTTTGCCTTGAATCTCATTTGGCTCTCTCTTTTTAGCTTCATGATTTTGGTCATAGACCTAAGCATGTTCTTTTAAGGAGAAATGGATTTGTTGGGTTTTCACTCTTATGTTATAACAGTTCTGCTTATCCTGGATCACTTGCTTTTGTATCTGGCTTAAGTATCTAGGTTCAGGGCCATGTATTTCTTTCTCTTTAATACCATATTTTTCTTGTACAGGATAACAAGGGTATTTTCATCCACTTGTTCTCTTTCTCATTGACCAGCCTTTGAACAACCTTATCTCATGTTTGACAATCTTTGTATTTACTTGGTTTGAAGGTTAGTTCGGTTTCATAATTTGTATTGTGACGAGTTAACTGTGCGATATAATGATTCTCATGAATCTTCCCGTAATTCTTGTTCTCCCTGTTATCTTCGTTCTTGAAGGAGAACGTTTCCAGAAGTCTTCTTTCTCCGGGACCGGCTCTCGGCTCAGGAAACAATGATGCTGTCTCCTCTTGGGAATCCGTCTCTGTGCTTTCCCTTGTTCTCTCCCCGTGTCCCGGTGATCTACGGGATGCAGTGTGCCCCTCTGTTGCTGGTGGTACCAGTGATGTTGTGAGGACCGGCTGTCCACCGTGGATTCTCCCGGGCTCCTGCCCTGCTGCCTTCTCGGCTTTCAGGTTCACTGAAATTCTGGATTCCCATCTAGCAATTGCAAGCGAGTTTAAAACTTGCACGTTTCCTGGTTTTTATCCTGTTACGCAACTTGGGGTCTCCCCCAGCTTGCGTATGCGATCCTCTCTCTCTGACTCCTGCTTCGCATTAGTCGCTCTCCTGCTTCCCGTTCGTCCCTCTCAATGTACGCTCTTCAACGTACTCGTCCTAGTAGATTGGGTGCTCTGATTTAAAGGGACATCATTTTTTCTCATAAGACAATGGTATCATTAAGGAGTTTCTTCATCCCAATCTTGACACTTGATGGTTTCTGGGATTTTAAAGCATCCTATATAGGCCATAGTATGGTCAGCTTGACTGAGTTTCTCAAGGGAACTGGAGTCCTTGTCCCCAAATGGGGTGTCTCTCCCAGTGAGGTCCCACTTACCTCTACCCCTAGGGAGAGTATTGCAGGGACAGTATCACTCCCGTAGCTTCACAGGAAGGAGCTCCCCCTTGGAGAGAAGGGACACATTCCTTTGATTTGTCACAGGGCCTAGAATCCTAGTCCAAGCCTTATTCCCTACACTACAAACACACAGTTCCATGGATCATGCCCCCTGCTGGCTATCATCAAATCATTCACTACCACAGGGTGTTCTAGTACTGCAGCATGCATTCTTGGTTCCTATGTTTTGCTCCTTAATTCAAATCTTCTTATTGGGGCATTCCTAGAAAAAGCGCACATCTACCAGCAAGTATCTATGATTTCCCCTTATGTTAGTGGATACCCACAACAATTAGCAGTAATTTCTCCAGCCACCCCCTGTGTGATCTTCAGACAGAAGTTATTCTCATCCATCAGCTAAGGGTCACATTTGCCTACTACAGATTCCAGCAGCCACCATCTATAGGCCCTGATCTTTAAAGGTACAAAGACATGCATCCAGGTCTTGGATATAGCCCCATGCAGGCTAGTACATCTTTGTGCTTCTCAGGTCATCTGCCTTGCATCAGGGTCTTGGTTATAGCACAGGCTGGCTAGCAAACAAGTGATCTCTCCTTCTGGGATCTGCGTTGTATCCCCGGTATTGCCCCATTACACCACAGACCATCACTGCAAATCCCATAAGGTCACATTTTTTAACCGAATTTCACTGCATATTTGTATTTGTATTTTATTGAATTTATAGAGCACTTTAATCCAAAGTTTAAATGTATTTAATACAATCTTTAAATGCATATATATATATATATATCTTTAAATGCATATATATATATATATATATATATATATATATATATATATACACACACATGTGTGTGGCGGGAGGCTTAAGGTGATAATAAATGCAGGGGATATGAGTGGGTTGTGGGGGGTCTCACCCCCACATAGGTATGCAGTCAAATGGGCTAAAAGAAAAAAAAATAGATGTTATGGGATTCACAGTCCTTTTATCATGTTTTCACGTAGATCCATATCCCCCAGCATGCTCTTGCCATTTTGCTTTGAGGTCTATGGTGCAATGATTGGCAAACTGCTCTCTTTCCTCTTGCGTCTCCTACATTACCTCATCATACCCTTCCTGTTTCCCACACCATCTGACATGCTCTGTCTCTTTTTTTAAAAGTGCTTTAGTAACCCTAGCTGCCTCAATAAACACTGATTTGTTAGATTGTCCCGTTGCAAACCCAGGTTACTAGATTGGTCCGTGTTAGGAAAGATTGTGTGTAGTTCCCTTTGGGAGACTACAGCAACCTTGACCTCCTGGCAATAGAAACCTACCTTTGGTATAGGTCTCTACTGCCGAGGTTGTAGTGTGGCTGAGCAGCCGAGCTTATCTCAAGAGGGGTCAACGTGAGCTGTAGGGTTTTTACAAGGAAATGCACAGTGACAAGTATTCAAACAAACTCTCACACTCGAGGTTTCTTGATTAAACAAATATAAATTTAACAGTCAGTTCAATAAGCCTTCTGCAGAAGGCTTATTGAACTGACTGTTAAATCAATTAATATATATTGCTCCCTTCTGAAGAAGGCTTATTGACCTGACTGCTAAATAAATTTAGCAAGCTTCTATGTGTTTTACCTACCTTGCGTTTCTGCGTATATACATCTACCTCATCTCTGGTTGCTTATCTTCTTAGTATATATGGTTTTCTTTGTATTCGCATATATATATGTTCACTCTGTCACGTCAGTCACATCTTCATTCTTTAAATATTTGTATATCGTTTCAGTGCTTCCTCGTCTCTTCTCTTTATGATGTCACTTCCCACCTGTCAGATTTCACTTACAGCTCTTCTTTGTTCAGTGGTGTCTGCAGACTTCCTTCTACCACTTCAGTTCGAGGGTACCTTCAATAAAGTTGTCCGAGCGCATAAGTCTCTCATATCTTCGATGCAGTATTGGGATTATACCCAGTGTTATGCACAGTACCTTCTTGCTGTTCTTCCAATATGACAGAGGTGAGGGGGCGGCCTCTGTAGATGACGTGTACATCTGCCTCTCTACAATAGGCATGGTAATAATTTGAGCAACTCCCTGACTGCCCCCTTCCTTAGTGCTGGGGCCTAGTGAGATAGATCTGGGGGTTAATGGTATATCTTTTCCCTGCCCAACATCTACTTGCCCAGGGTGGCACCAGGTCCATTTGACCACCCCACAGTGGGTTCCCAGGGTCAGGCAGAATTCATCACACCTGCAAGATCTGCTATTTCATCAGAGGCAACCTTTCATACCACGGAGGGAAGGGGGAGATGCTTTGTGGCATAACCCCAATACCACATCCAGGGGTTGAATCTCAGAACAGGTGACTACACTTGACTGCGTAAACCTCATGGTCTTCCTCAATCTGTCTCTTTCTCACAGAGGTAACTTTGTGGCATCAGACAAACACACTAACAATTTGGAAACAAGTTGAAAAGAAATACCTATGTCTACAAACAATGGTAATGCCAATGCCAAGGTTATGTCCATCACACTACAAAATATACTATAACACACTTTAGCCTTTTCACAAACAGTTTTGTTAGTATTCGCACTATGAAATACAGCACAGTTTTTAGTTGTACTGAAACCCAGGTATGTCGGAATCCAATACATCAAGCACAGTTTCCATTGGACATGGGCCCAAGCTAAAGTCCATGCTCCAGGCATACTGATCACTAGGCATGGTCATTTATTGCTAGCGTACATCATTAAAAATAAAATGAACCGAAAAGATTTGCTTTGCACAGTTATGGGTAACCTGTAAACCCCATTTTGTAATTCATTGAAAAAAAATATTTAGTTAAAGAGCCATTATGGTGAACCTTCCCTATATTGCTAGTAATAGCAAGCAAAGCCATCATAACTTGCCCTCCACCATGCATTGCTAATACTGACACACATGATATCACTGATGCCATAACCACATCCACAGATCCCACAGTGGCTGAGGAAAAAAAGCAAAGTAAACATTAGCAAACCAGAACGCTTATGTTGAGTTTTTGCTTTGTTTTAAAGGCCAACTCATATTTCCAACACAAATTAGCAACTTCATTCACTAGCGTAGAGCAAAACACGTACCACAATTTTGAGAGTCAGTTTACTTAGATTAATTCTTCATTCTCCTCTGCTCAAAACCATTTCAACTCTCTTCCTTTACATATCATCTCTTTTCCTCGACGCCACCACTCTTCTCACTCACCTTCTCACTCTATTCACAAAACCTCCAACCCTAACTTTCATCACACTTCCTCTTCTCATATCTATCACCAGTGCCTTTTGACTTTGCAGACGTAACATCAGCATGCGTCTACATCTCACTCTTTTTATTGCTCTTTGGAATGCACAATCTGTCTGTAACAATACTTCCCTTACATCCAAATTCCTTCTTTCTCCCTCTCTTGACCTCATTACATCACAGAAACCTGGATTTCTCCCTCAAACTCTCCAAACCTTGCTGCCCTTCACGACCCTGCCTACACCTTCACCCACTCACCAGGCCCCCCCTGGTAGGGATGATGGTGTAGGAATGTTTGCATCTTTCAAGCTTCCTAACTCTCGGACTCTCCGGTCTACCTCTGTTTCTCCCTCTTTCGAATACACTATCTCGACAATCACTGCTCCCTATGGCCTTAATACTATATCTCTCTTTCTGCCATCTGGTCGAGCTGGTCAATTTATTGACCACTTCTCCCAACTAATTGACTTCCTACCTCCCCATCATCACCTCATTATCACTGGTGACTTTAACCTCCCTTCCCTCTCAGCTCCTCTATCCACTGCAGTTACCACTCTTTTCCTTAACCACCCGCTATCTGCTGTCCACTCTCTGCTCACCCATTGAAATGATAACTCCATTGACCTTATTCTCATCTCTGATATCTAAACTGTTCCTTCTCCATCTGATGATTCTAACATCTTTGCCTCAATCTCCACTCTTACTTCAAACCCACTCTCTCTATCTACCCCTTCCATTACCAAGAGCATGTTTCCCTCCTCCAAATTCACAATCTACCTCTCTGACCTACACCACTCTCTCTCCTCTAATGGAAAATTCACCATTCCATCCACTGATAAAGGCTTCACTAACTTTAATGAAGCTCATAACACGTTCTCCTCTCGCTTCCTCTTACTACATTCACTCCTAAACCCTCCCCTACACGGCCTTGGATTACACCTGCCATCCGCAACCTCAGTAATGAGGAAAAGACTTGGCAAAGATCTAGACACTCCTCAGATCTCCAACACGACTGTTCTTCAAAATGACTCTTCTGCTCTTGACTGGCCAAATGTGATTTCTACTTCACTTTTTTGCGTCTCAATTCTCTCAACCTAGATGCCTCCAAAAAGCTCTCAACTCCTAAGCCCTCTCCATCTCCTCTACTCTTTCGGCTAATGATCTAGCTCTCTGCTTTGCTTCAAATATTTCCAACATTCAGAATGCCTTTGCAAATTACCTTCTATCAACCCCACCTGCTCACTTTTCTCCACCACCTCTACACTCCTCTCCTGCAATGACGTCTTCCTTTGCCCCCACAAAACCTGATGAGATTCTTGACCTTTGAAGTTGAGTATCTGTGCTGCGTCCCTCATCTCACGGTGGTGTTGTGTTCCCCGTGCTGTGTTAACCATCACTGTGGGATATGAACTTCGGTCGTGGCTGGCACAGGGGGAGCAGTGGCCATTGCAGGATGCTTGGTAATGGATGGATCGGCACGGCTCCATATCAGTGAACTGCCTTACCAATAAAGGTGTATTACACCGCAGTGCTTCTGCGTGTCATGCTTTCATGTTCGCGTTCACTCCCACAACATTTGACGATGAGCGGGGAGGACCCTGCTGGACAAGGTGCGTTTGGTGCCGCAAGACTATTTCGGTGGGCAAAGCACCTTCTGGTGTCTGACGACATTGCAACACCAGTGCGCTGACATATCAGCCAACGAAAGCTTGGTGGCAGTACTGCGTGAGGGATAAGGAGTGAACTTGCTACAACTCTGCAAACTTCTTATTGCGAGCTTGCTCCCATATTTCCTTCTATATGTTAAATGGAGTGATACATAACATGGAGTCGACAGGCAGGGTTGTCTGTGAACATTACTGAGGAGCCGCACCTGTGTCCTTTGTCCTGTTGTGAGTTGTGCTTGTGGGACTGGTTGTTCTGGTGCATGGATTATCTTTTCCTGCCGCTCTCAGTTATGGCGGCGACCATTCAGTCCCCTCCGCCCTTTCAGCCCACCACTGTTGAACCTGTAATTATGTGGGTGCAACGGAAAACAATGTTTGATACATACCTAATTGCTTTTGGGGGCAAGGCATTTGACCCAAAGAGGAAGCAGGCCATTCTGTTCAACGTGTTAGCTGTATTTAGGATATTCCGATGGTGAGTGCGCGTGGACTCTAATTTGTTATTACAAAATAGACATCTCATTCCCGTAAGCCGTAGTGCTGGTTACGATAGGTCCTACCCTTGACCTAACACATTTGAGCAGGTATGGATTGCTAACTAGCAACTTTGCGCTAACCATACGTCAATCATGTTGGTACAAAAATAAAGGACAAGTTCTTGTGTATCACTTGTAAATGTATTGAAATAACAAACTACAGTCTTGCAATTTGCACTTTTACAAAATGAACATGTATCAAAACAAATTATAGTCCAACAATTAGAAACTTCTTAGTTTGCCTTAACTCACAAGTTTGTACCTTCACTTATACAAATTCGTACAATATCAGTAACCATTTGTGCCCATTTATACACATAAAAAGGAAACGATTCCCTATGTTACATAAGACTTTTACAAAGCATCAATACACACATCTTTTTCTAAACACACGTGCTTCGACCTGTGGACTTTCTCAAGGCTGACACTTCAGCTGTTATAATAATACACTACCAGGTGTCCAATATGTCTGTGTTAATGGATCAAACAAATAAATCAGTAAAGAATCGAGAAAAAAGAATACAAAAGGGAGGAGATACAGGGCAAGAACAACCATGAAGAAAAGAGAAACATTCAAAGTATAATTATGAGCCATGCTGCAATAAAAAATAAAATCATGTCAGCTAATTGTGTTATCGCCCTGCTGTCACCTCAATGTGTGGCTGGCGGTGAAGCAGCCAAAATGGACAACTCACAAGTGCACTCTATCCCCTTGTGCCCCAGATTCTTCCATTCCAAAAATCACCAATTCACTGTATCAGTGTTGTGTCTCATTAAAAATGGTTTGAAGATCATTGAGTGTGCAGCGAGTTCCCTAAAGTTGGCCAGTTAGCATATTATTATAATGCCCGTTAGTCGTCCCAATAATCCAAGACACCAATTCTATCTATTCACTCTTACGGTCACCCTAATGTGAAGCGTCAGTGATGTTTGTCTCTTTGGCTTCTTGCCACACTGATCATTTATTCCAGTCCTCGATCTTGGATTTCGCATGTATCGTGAAATCTCATTCTATTTCTGAAACTATGATAATTGTCTGTGAGAGCACTAGCTGCTCGCAGGTCTGACTCCTGCTTCCTGGAAATGCTGCGGTGGCCGAGGGAAGGCTCCTCTCACTGTTCTAAGGGCTTGTGATGCGAGGATCTTGCAGACTTTGACCAGAAGGCATGGGTGTTGCGCGAGGCCCAGTCAAAGTGCAAAACAACTTCGGAGCCCAGGTGTACTACTCTCACGATGATTGCGTAGCATCCACCACTGCAGGAGGAAGCATGAAGACCATCTGCGATTGGAGGGTCTGTAGAGAATCACCTGTTTATGCCCCATCCTCAGAGCTTTTCACACAGCTGGTGGGATATCTCTGATCCAGGACCAAAGCCCATCGATGTCCAGAAGGAGGGTTATACAACAGGACTGTCACACTTTCCATTAGAGTCTTGTTGAATACACATCATGCTGGCCCCGGAGAGCCTAGCAGATGGAAATAAATGTCATCGCTCTTCGCCAGCAAGTGCCTTAACTGAAATGAGGGCCTGTGTGCTATTGTTTACAGTTGAATTCTAATAGCCTGTCATTAAAGGCGCGAATGTCCATTTCATGTTCGCTGTCACTGCTTTTATCTGCAATGACGAGGGTAGGGTAAAGACCATCATTTCCCTATGAAGTGTTTTGGGTCTTGCTTTGATCAGACACCAAATGCCCCAAGTCCTCATGTTTAAGTGTGAGATTTGACCAATTCCTTGATTTCAAAAGTGTACACATGTCATGCCAGAAGGCAGGGCAGGCTGAAGCTGTGTCAAGGCGTGAGTGGCCCCATTTCAACATGCCGTCTGAAGATGCCCTCTTGCCTTACAACTGTGAACTAAAACTGTGGGGTGTTTAAATTATAAGGAAGCCAAAAGAATGCATCAAGGTGGTTAATAACCGCAGATTATCACCAGCCAGCAGGGAGCCAAAACACTAAATGTCTGCTGAAAAAATATGAATCGCTCTTTGGCAGCTGGGTGGAAACTGCAAAATGGATATAATGGCCTAAGGCAAACCTGCCTACATTTAAAAAAGAAAAAAGAAAAACCCGGAGATCCATGTAACCCGATCCCTCGCCCATATCCATCCAGTGCCCCACCCACTTGCCTCACCCATAAGACTAAAAACATAGGGATGCAGAAAAGGGGCAGGATTTGCTCGCGGTGCTTTCTGTCAACCCACACCTCCATGTGATTGGCCACAAGCAGTATGTCTGTAGCCAATCACATGAAGGTGTGGGAGGGGTTGCTGGCACTCCTGGAAATCCCAGAGAAGAGCCTGGAAACCCAGAGACTAGGCAGGTCTGGCATGATGGTGTTAGAAAGGTAGCCTGTACCTGCCCTGTGCACGTATAATGTCGCAAAAGGAATACGTGTCTGTGTCACAAGACTACCAACATGGTGCAGCTGCTAACGGGCCTGCAAGAACCGAGGGGCACATTACAACTGAAAGAGCTGAAAGGCCCTGACGATGTCCCTGTTTGGAGTAAAAGGTTAGTGTGGTGTGTCTGCAGATTTTCTTGAAGCCACAGTAACTGCCCTCCTCGACTGGACTAAGAGGCGTACACCTGTGCAGTGGACTCTCATGTCCAGTCCTCGTATTGGTGAGGCAATGGCCTAGGTTTACAGAGGTGAACTTCGGCAGCTAGAAATGTCACTTGAAACATAATACAAATTTACGTTAAACCACCCCTTCAATGCTTTAAATTCCTTTCAAGAAACCCCTCACTTCTTACAGAAAGAGAAATAAGCAAACGTGCCGACTCCCTGGGCTCGGTAAAATCACTCACCACGGAGACATAATTGCTAGATAATGCTTAGATACAATTGCAATAAATACATTTTGTTTAATAATCTTGGCTTTTGTCAGCACAATTCATTTTAAACATAATTACTGGGAACGAGAGGTGTGAAGTGGCACTTACCATGCTATTAAAAAATGTTAATGCGCAAAATGAGCTAATTAAACGCGTTCTACTTCCAGGTACACATCATTTCGCGAATATATATTGCTAATAACCACTGCACTCGATGGCTACCGCGGTCCCGACGCGCCACGGTATGCATCAAATAAATGCAGGAGCATGCCTAGATCACCCAGAGCACTCCACAGACAACAGGGCTGTGGGTTCAGTGGGATGCGGGAACGGGTTTGTGAAATGGCCTTCTTGAGTGGCCGAAGTGGTTCAAACTGCAGTGTGTTAAGTGGGATTTAGGACAGAGTAACAAGAGGGCGCAGCTTGACTGTGGAGTTAATCCCCGCGCAGTGTTTCTGCTCACGGCCTGAAATGGTTCACAGACGCAGAAAGAACATTGCATTATACATAAATACACCTTCATACTGTATTGATTTTCAATTATATCTCCCACCAAATGGGGCCAAGATCTCTCCTTGTACAGGAAACGTGTAATTATGCCGCGCTTTCGTGCAGCATCTCTGCTCAAACGGACCCACGGCCGGCTCGCGCATAAAATCCCAGGACCGAGCCCGATAATTACATGAACGTATAAAGAGACGGCCCGGCCTTCGCGCCCTACGGAGCGAGGCCCATTCTTTTCAGCAAGTCTTTTATTTCCGTGTGTGATTGGGGTGGAGGAGATGCAAATGATAGATGCCATCTTTCAATTGACTTCAGAAAAACAACACCACACAAATACTAAATGTTGTTGACTTTTTTTTGCACCCAACAGTTTTATTTTACCTAATGCCAAAAGCAACAAACAAAAAAAATCAGAGCCATTGCTGTACTAGATAGGTCTCATACAGGGTCAGCAAAAGTCTGAACCTAGCCTTACAATATGCATGACCCACTTTGAGAGGGTTCCATGCGATAACATCCCTGCAAAAGTGTTGTCTGACAAAAATGGCGCCAAAAAATGGCCGTGGTTTGCAGGGACATTATCACACTGAACATGCAGGGGACACCCCCACAACCCCCGCTTCCCTTGACCCCATATATATGGTCATCATATATAAAGTCGCCACAGCCTTTTCCCAGCGACCATATATATTTGGATAATATTACCGGATACCTTTGAGAGGGAGTCCTTCAAGTGTCTCGGGAGGATAGCTCAGGGGCAGCGTACTCACCTTGGAAGCAAGACAACACGGAGCACCACAGGTTTGATCCCCAGGTCCGCGCTTAGAAACCTCTGGGTATTAAGCGCATTATAAATAACCTATCATATCATACCCATCATAAATACAAGGTGAGGGTACAACAGACACCACAAACCATTGACCCACAGGACAAGGGACAAACAGACTCAGAGAGAGAGGTATGGCAATACAATGGAGGAAAACTAGGGGCAGGTCTAACAGAGGTGGGTGGGGAAGGGTGGGATCCCTGCAGCAACACATCACGATGTAAGGTGACAATCAGTAGTAGGTTACTGAGAGAAACCCAAAGGTGTCTCACTTACTAATCCCTGGGGATCTGTCATCCAGGTGGCCAAGACATGGCCTTCGCTACTGGATCCAGTTCCTGGGGGTGGACGAGTGTGGGAGGTTCACCAGGATGGGGGGTCCTCGAGCAGTGGTGGTGGGACACCGACGGGTGAGACCCGGTATTTCCTTCTTATAACACCTTATAACACCTTTTCCCCATCCTAACATTTAGGGTACTCAGACACTCTACCCCCCACCCCTTTTCCGACACAAACACTTTCTTACACCACGAAAGGCAACAGGCTAACACTAAAGCCGTTTATCTGACATGTCCCAATACAAGGGCCAGGCAAAGTCAGGCAATTGACCAGAACCACACACACCTGACGGCCCTTTCCCTTTCCCACAAGGATAAAAGGTGGAGCACAAGCGCACACTATGAGCAAGGCAGACCACACAATGAGATAGCTATTCCAGTACGCAGGGCTGTAAGTGGGCCGGGGCCTGCCGGGACCGGGCCCCGGCAGGCTCCGAAATTTTGTTTTGAGGCGGGGCCCTGCCGGGGCCCACTAATCTCCCCTGGCAGTCCCGGCCACTACACGAAAAGGCATGTTTTTCTACAGCCTGGAGCTCTCGCTCGTGTGCGAGAGCTTCAGGCTTCGGAAAAAAATGCCTTTCAGCCATAATGGTGGCGCCGCACCTGCGAGGCATCCCTTTAATTAAGTGATGCACGTGGGCCGGCGCCACCATTATGGAGAAAACGTGAGGCCACTGGAAGCAGAGGCCTTGCTTTCTAAATACTGAAGCTCCCGCGGATTAGCGGGAGTTTCAGTCTTTAGGAAAAGGCCTCTGCTTCCAGTGGCCTCACCCTTTCAGCCTTAATGGTGACGCTGCCCCTCCCCAGCTGGCGAGGGGCAGCACCACCATTAAGGCTGAATAGGCAAGGCGCTGTCCCCTGCCAGGCAAGCCTATACAAAATAAATGCAGAGATCAGCACACTCTCCTCCATAGCGGAGAGGGTGCTAATCTCTACAAAAGGCTGCCTGGCAGGGGTGCCAGTAGCCCATTGAGCCGGGGCTCGTCAAGGGGGCGTGGCCTAACGAGCCATCAAGACCCCCGTTGTTAGGCCACGCCCCCTCAATGAGCCCCGCCTCGATTTGTAGTGCCACTTAAGGCACTGCCAGTACGCAATTCAAGAGGAGGAGAAAGGCGTTGAGAACCGAAGGGGCGACAAGGAGTGAAACAACCTTTCCCTTTCCGACCCAGACCTGCGAAGCCTCCGTGAAAGGAATGGTAAAACCGCAAACAATAGCAAGTGTGTGTTGCAGCAGATGTCAACGGTACACAAAGCCCTCCTACACGGATAATTACGGCAGGGAGAGACTCTTGCTACCGTGGTACCGTCCTTGAATCCAGAGACAAGAAAAGCTAAGAGGTTCATCACAGCCAGTGAGTCGGGGGGAGAACCGATAAGAAACCACACTGTGTTGAACAAAAGTTGAAAATGGCAAATTGAGGGAAAATCAAAGAACTGTTATCTCCTAAGGGGAAAACCAGCTGCAGAGGGGTCCAGCACCACGTGGGTGCTCACTCGAGAGACTCTGGTTAATTCCCCATTGTTGAAACTACCAATATCAGAAGGCCTTGGGAAAGCCACAAGGAAAAGGTCAAAGTGGTCATACAGGGGTCGAGCAAAATCCTCTGTACAGTCGAAAGTCTTTGACCAGTACCAGTAATTAGAAAGCTAAGGAGATGAATCCCGCATGATGAGAAAGGAGAAGAAACACTGTTGACAAGAGTGAACCCGACTGAGGGATGCCGACAGAAAAGGGTGAAGCAAGAGGCTCCAATGAAAATTGTGGCGACAAGAGTGAACCCGACGGAGGGATGTCCACAGTGGATTGTTTAAAAAGACATTAAAATTTGTGAATACGAAAGGTGACATTTTTTGGACACCAAGCCGTAGTGAACCCAAAGGGTCTGAATCCAGAAGAGGGGGATACAGGGGTGAAAAGCCATCACCCAATGGCGTGTGAATGTAGCTGATGTTATCTTTTTTAATGCAGCCATAGTGAACCCGATGGAGGGAGGCTGACATTAGAGAGAGGTCTGAGCCTGGAAGAGGGAGGCCGAGGGGTGAAGAACCATCACCCTAGTGAAACCAGAAAGGAACTTTTGTTTATTATTTTGAACCTATCAGGCCCTCAGAAGCAAGAAACGTAACCACTGAAGGTCCTGATATCACTAGGAACCTTTGTGGATCTGAGCCCGGAAGAGGGGGATCCAGGGGTGAAAAGTCATCACCCAAAGTACATGCTGAAAGGAACCTTTTGTTTGTTATTTTGAACATATCAGGTCCTTGGAGGCAAGACACATTTTGGAGAAAAGAGACTTAACCACTGAAGGTACTAATAGCTGAGAACAGAACTGTTGTCTCGTGCTGGGAAAGCTCGAGCGTGTGCTGTGCTCAGGAGTGCCGCCTTGTCCCGTGCTCAAAACGTGGGGAATGGAGACCCCCGGCTACCACATCCTGACTTATCATTTGTGAACAATATGCCACTCTCTTTTTGTATTTAGTTGTAAGGATTGGCAATAGTTTTTTTTTTAGCATAGGCCCCTTTATTTGACAAGATGTCACAAGGACTGCCTTATTATTATTTGATGGTCGTAGCTTGCTCCCATCTTAGATTTAGGTTTAGATTAGGCGTTTTCCCAATCTGCATATACAGTTTAATAAACACCCTTGAACTGTGATCACTTGTGTCCGTCTTTACTGTTGCCACCTTGAGTTCCTTACAGTACATACAATTCCACAATGAGGCACCTCTTGCTTTTCCATAATCAAAGTATCACCACTATGGCACAAGTTGCTGCTCTAAAAACCCAACTAACAGACTCATACTCCAGTGCCCTCAGAGTACACTAACCCGAGGGCACCCAACTGAGCACCAACCACGACATTAGCTCTCAAGACCAGGCCAATTCTCAAAGATGCCTCGTTCCAAAATTCTGCCACATATCGACAGTCCCACATCATATGCACCAGTTTACGCCTGGTGTGGCACAAAACTAACAATTGTTGGAGTCTTTTATATCTATTTTGTACATCGTACCAGGCCACCAGAATACCCTGGAGACAGTGCTCTTTGTTATCAGTCTGATCAGGGAGTCCTGTCATGATGCCTACCTCTAAGGAGCCAGGCCGGGCCCAGCAACCCCAGAGGCAGACATCATTTTCCCCAGGGAAGTCTCAGCGGGCCCAAGTCAGGGCCCTTTGGACTCAGTCCTGGCGCCTTAGGCGCCAGGCTCATAGAAGAGGATATGTGTTTCAGTGCTTGGGTGCACACTTACCTGATGCAGACCTTGCTGCTTCATCCAGGCCCTCTTGAGGCCTGAATGGGACTACTTAACCTGTAGGACTACTTCACCACCCGGGTGTGGTCGGGGAAGGATACATACCTGATTGGTGGAAGGATACATACCAGGAACTTCTTCCAAGGCTATTTAAACCCCACCCGAACAGCCACACATGCTTCGCGTTGTTCTGCACCTAGCAGCTGGACGCTCACCGTGTCAGCTCCTGCATCCTGACTTCAGCCACGCCTGCCAGCACCCTGGAACACCTGCAAGGGGAGAAAGGAAGAGAATAGGAGAAGAAAAGCCCTTACCTGCTAAATCTGCATCCCGGAGTCATTTCTCCAACGGCCCTGAAAAGGAAGACATCATTTTAAAGGCATTTCGTTTCGATCGCTGCAGCGCTGCATTTTACTCACCTTTGCAAGGCGCTTCCATCTTCAGCAGCGATCTTCCGGATTCAGCTACGCCCCGGCGCCTAGAGGAAAAAAGACAAGAACAAAGGTGAGAGGGAGAAAAGGAATAAGGAAAGCTCAGTTTCCTTTTAAGTCTTACCTGTTGGATTATTCCCACTGCATTTCGGGTCCTGCCGCTTCCTGGCATCTGCGGACCCCGGCCCCTATGGGGGAAAAAAGACAAAGACATTGAATGAGCGAATGCAAAGACATTACCTGAGCGCTCATCCAGAACTGTTTCACTTCGGGTCGGCGCCATATCTCCGGCACTCCGAACCCCGGCCCCTAAGGGGAAAAAGACATAAGCATTAGCGCTTGCTGCAATTAGACAACGAACATTATTATTAAGCTTGAACTTTTGAACAGAACTTTTACAGCGCCTTACCTGAACAGTCAAGCTTACCTGAACTCCCATCAATCCTCAATCCAGTGAAGTAACTGGGTTTCAACGCGCCCCTGCATCAGAAGCAGGATGGAGAGCTCATCCTTCCAAACCCTAAGGTGAGGCTTCACGGGGAATCGTGGAGGAGGTATCGTGGAGGGTTGGAAGGGAGTGGGAGGCTTGAGCATTGTTCCACAGTTGGTAATACTCCCTTTTCTCGCACAGGAGGGTATCCAACGAGCCAGGGAAGCCAGAATAGAGGGGCCCTTCCTGTCCATCTTCAGAGTTCTGCGCCTTCGACGCCGCGCCTCCGTGGGAACCAGGTGAGCGTTACAAGTCCCTGGAAACTACTAGGTCTTCCTATGTACTTTTCAGTGGGGCAGTACCCGCTTTCTCTCTTCCCAAAATTCATCGGTATACCCAACCCAATCGCTGTGCTTCTGTAAATATGTCATGCAGAATGTGTATGGCATAAGTTATTCTAGTCAACTCACCTCTCCCTGCCTCAGAGCACAATTTATTCATTTATGTGCCCATGTTGTAAACCTGCCAACCTGTCTGGTAGAGCAAGAGTTAGAGAGGGGCTGGGGTTGGTAGGAGAAATGTGGCATTTCTGGTAGTGGAAGTTTGTGAGCGTGAGGGGAGTCTGGCACTAGAAGTGTTACAGGGGGACAGTTTGGTAGGGGGAACAGGGAAGTTGTTGTAGAGAAAGTTTGTGAGTGTGGGGGAGTCTGGAAGGTGATGTGATGGATGCTGGAGCAAAACAGATAGCTAATATATGCCTTCTTGAGTACACATCTTTTACTATAATTTGGCGATAAGGGTGGGATATAACATTTCTAATAAAATGGAATAAGCATGTACGAATGTCATGGATGTACAAAAGTAGAAAATGGTTACACATTTATTGTTCATTAATAATATGGTGTTTTAGAATATGATATGTAAAACAGGATAGAACAACCAGTCTAAACCTTACATTGGTCCTGACAAAAGCATTTCACTCTTTTGAGGCTCGGGAGGATAGCTCAGGGGCAACCTGCTCGCCTTGGAAGCAAGGCGACGCGGATGCAACACAGGTTCGATCCCCGGATCCGCGCTTCGAAACCTCTGGGTATTAAGCGCATTATAAATATCATATGATATCATATCACCCAGAATGATATGTCATTTATAACGTGCCTATACAACGTGTTTCTATGTGCAACAAGGCAAGGGAGGGAGGACAAGACAAACAATATTACTAGGCCTTGTGTCATTGAGATCATGCAAGTGAGAGAACAAAAAGTGCAAGGGGAAAGGGAGGGGGGAAGTGCAAGGGAGAGGGGAGGGGAAAAGGGCAGTAATGCTCTGAGTAAGTGCCGCCGGGGCAGCGCGGCTCTGGGTAAGTGCCAGGAGAAAGGGCACTGTAGTGTTACAGTTACAGCCCCTAAGTGCGTGGTTGGCCCAGAGGCAGTGCAGGGTGACTGATCAAGAAGGAGCCTGGTACACAGTGAGACTCTGAGGGTAGCCAGGCAACCAGTTGGTATAGCAGACAGGTCAGGTAGGTCAGCAGGGGAGGGGGAGGAAGAAAGCAGAGGAGAAGAGGAAGGTTTTGAGCTACTTCCGGAACTTTACGTGGTCTGGCTCAAGTTTGAGAGGGGCAAGGAGGCCATTCCAGAGGGAGGCACCTGCGAAGGAGAGAGATCTACCCCCACTGTCTGCCTGGAGAAGTGTCTGACCTTTAGAGCAGTGGTGCACAACTGATTTTGACAGAGGGCCGAAAGTACCTTACATGAGGGCTATAGTGGGCCGAAAAGTAAATGTGGGCGGGGCGGTAGGCGGGGCGTGGCAGGAGGCTTTTTAAACCCCCAAGTTGTACTAAACACATGGAAAAATAATGTTTTTGAGGGGTAACGATTTTTATTTGCATTTCAAACTTACATTTTGTACTACACATTTTCCATTGTTATAATTTATTTCTATTTAGTTATTGTATCTCGCCTGTTTAATTAACTTATATTTATTTTATTGACCCTAGATTGGACATGCCGTTATTTTGGACTGCTACAGTTTGCTATTTGGGTTGCCCAAGAGGAGTATGGCCTTCGTTGAGTCAGGTTCCCTCAAAAAGCCAAAGATGAACATCTCCTAACTGTGCCTGTTTTAGCTTTATTATTGGGTTCACTCTTGGAGTGCAACACTATGCCCCAGGGCCCCCTTACACCCCAACCAAACAGTATGCCCCATATCATTCACCCCCAACCAAACACTATGCCCCATGTCCCCCTCACCCCCAACCAAACACTATGCCCCATGTCCCCCTCACCCCCAACCAAACACTATGCCCCATGTCCCCCTCACCCCCAACCAAACACTATGCCCCATGTCCCACACCCCCAACCAAACACTATGCCCCGTGGCCCCCTTACACCCAACCAAACACAATGCCTCATGTCCCTCAGCCCCAACCAAACACTATGCCCCATGGCCCCCTTACACCCAAATCAAACACAATGCCCTATGCCCCCCTCACCTCCAACCAAACACTATGCCCCATGGCCCCCTCGCCCCCAACCAAACACTATGCCCCATGTCCCTCACCCCCAACCAAACACTATGCCCCATGGCCCCCTCACCCCCAACCAAACACTATGCCCCATGGCCTCCTCACCCCCAACCAAACCCCCCCCTCATGGCCCCCTCACCCCCCAACTCAGCACACACACTCTCAAACATGCACCCATACAGACCCGAACCCCCCACCCCCCCAAATCAGCACTCTCAAACATGCACCCATACAGACCCAAACCCCCACTCCCCCAAATCAGCACACACACAAACATGCACCCATAAAGACCCGAACCCCCCCAACGCCAAACCCCCCACCCCCCAACTCAGCACACACTCAAGCATGCACCCATACAGACCCGAACCCCCACCCCCCAACTCAGCACACACACAAACATGCACCCATACAGACCCGAACCCCCCACCCCCCCAAATCAACACACTCTCAAACATGCACCCATACAGACCCAAACCCCCACCCCCCAACTCAGCACACACACAAACATGCACCCATAAAGACCCGAACCCCCCACCCCCCCAACTCCAAACCCCCCACCCCCCAACTCAGCACACACTCTCAAGCATGCACCCATACAGACCCGAACCCACCACCCCCCAACTCAGCACACACACAAACATGCACCCATACAGACCCGAACCCCCCACCCCCCCAAATCAGCACACTCTCAAACAAGCACCCATACAGACCCGAACCCCCACCCCCCAACTCAGCACACACACAAACATGCACCCATAAAGACCCAAACCCCCCACCCCCCAACTCCAAACCCCCCCACCCCCCAACTCAGCACACACACTCTCAAGCATGCACCCATACAGACCCGAACCCCCCACCCCCCAACTCAGCACACACACAAACATGCACCCATACAGACCCGAACCATCCAACCCCCCAACTCCAACCCCCCACCCCCCAACTCAGCACACACACACTCAAGCATGCACCCATACAGACCCGAACCCCCCACCCCCCAACTCAGCACACACACAAACATGCACCCATACAGACCCGAACCCCCCACCCCCAACTCAGCACACACAAAAACATGCACCCATAAAGACCTGAACCCCCCAACTCCAAACCCCCCACCCCCCACTCAGCACACACACAAACATGCACCCATACCGACCCGAACCCCCACCCCCCAACTCAGCACACAAAAAACATTCAAATCAAAACATTCATACACATCCGACAACTCCCCCCCACCCCCGCATCTCAACATACACACAAAAAACATTCAAATCCAAACATTCATACACATCCGACACCCCCCCACCCCCGCATCTCAACATACACACAAAATGCATTCAAATACAAACATTCATACACCTCCGGCACACCCCCCTCACCCCGCATCTCAACATACACACAAAATACATTCAAATACAAACATTCATACACATCCGACACACCCCCCACCCCCGCATCTTAACATACACACAAAATGCATCCAAATACAAACATTCATACACCTCCGACACACCCCCCGCCCCCGCATCTCAACATACACACAAAATACATTCAAATACAAACATTCATACACATCCGACACACCCCCCCACCTCCGCATCTCAACATACACACAAAATACATTCAAATACAAACATTCATACACATCTGACACACCCCCCCACCCCCGCATCTCAACTTACACACAAAATGCATTCAAATACAAATATTCATGCACATCCGACACACCCCCCAACCCCTGCATCTCAACATACACACAAAATACATTCAAATACAAACATTCATACACATCCGACACACCCCCCCACCCCCGCATCTCAACATACACACAAAATACATTCAAATACAAACATTCATACACATCCGATACACCCCCCACCCCCGCATCTCAACATACACACAAAATACATTAAAATACAAACATTCATACACATCCGACACACCCCCCGCATCTCAACATACACACAAAATACATTCAAATACAAACATTCATACACATCCGACACACCCCCCCACCCCCGCATCTCAACATACACACACAAACATAAAGCAAAACAAACCCGACACACAAACACAAACAGAGCACTTACCGGAGACGTGCTGGAAGGCTGGAAGGCAGGTACGCTGGAACGCTGGAATCGTACTACGGCTGGCGTGGTCCAAGGCTGAAATGCCTTCCGGCATCAAGCCTTATGGACCACGCCAGCCGTAGTGCTGGCCCTCCATTGGTGCAGCACACACGCATTACTTGGCTCGTAGGAGCGACGTGGTGCGTGTGTGTGCTGAGCCAATGAGGGCCAGTGTTTTGTCCGGCCCGGAAGACAACAAAGACTTTGATAATGGAGGGCGGCCGCGGGCCGCCCTCCATTAGGAAAGTCTTTGTGCCTCGCGGGCTGGACAAAAGAGCATGGCGGGCCGCAACTGGCCCGCGGGCCGTATGTTGTGCACCCATGCTTTAGAGAGTTGGAGGTAGCTGAGTGAAGAGCTTGAGAAGGAGATATTTTGGAATAGAGCGCTGGATGTAGTGTGGGCACTGGCCCCAGAAAGCCTTGTGGACAATGCAAAGAGTCTTGAACTTGAACCCTGCAGCCACCAGGAGCCACGGGAGAGATTTCAGGGCTGGAGAGATACTGTCCATGGGCTTGAGGCCAAGGACAAGTCTTGCAGTCCTGTTCTGGATTAGTTGCAGAGGGTGGAGAGTAGAGGAAGGCAGACTGGGAAAGAGGCTGTTGCATTAGTCCAGCCAGGACAGAACCAGGGCTCTGGATTCAGTGAGCGTCTGTGGGAACATGAGAAAGGGAAGAGTCCCTTTGAGAAGGTGCAGCTTGTAGAATTCTTGGCGATGTCCAAGAGGTGTGGAGCAAAGGAGAGAGAGGAGTCAAAGATGACACCAAAGTCTTTTGCCTTACACAAAGGCGAAGGAAGATGGCCCAAGGCGGGCAGGCCATTGAGAGCGAAGGCAGATGGATCTCAGCCTTACTGGCATTAAGACAGAGATCGTTGGAGGCACACCAATCCTGAATCGCTGATAGACAGTCAGGAATAAGCGAGAGAGGAGAGGAGCCTGAGGGGAGCCTGAAGGAAAGCTGAGTGTAATCCGCATAACACTGAAAGTTAGAGGAGAAGGTAGAGACCAGGTGGGCCAAAGGGGCCAATGAGAGGTTGAAAAACCATGGTGAGAAGATAGAGTCCTGGGGAACGCCAGAGATAGAGAGAGAGGTGGCGCAAAATGAAGGACCAAGCTGGACCTGGGAGGGGCGGTCAAAGAGGAAGGAGGTCACACTCCAGTGCCTGATCCGTGATGCCCAGGTTATCACGGAGTCGATTATCAGGATGGCGTGGTTGAAAGCAGACGAAAGAGCAAGGAGGATGAGGACATATGGAATGCTGGAATCAATGTTAGATAGAAGATCTTCACTGGTATTCAGGAGAGAGGTTTCTGTGCCTCTGGAAGCTCTGAAGCCAGACTGATGGTCATGGAGGCAACCAACAGATTTAGTGTGGCGATTAAGCTGGGAGATGGCCAGCATTTCCAAGAGGAAAAGGGGTGATAGAGATTGGGCGATAGTTTGCAGGTCAGGTAGGATCGTCAGATGGCTTCTTGAGGAGGGAGTGCACAAGGGAGTGCTTAAGGGGAGCGGAAAGTCCAGAGGCCAAAGAGTGATTACAGAAATCAGCCAAGGCTGGAGCGAGGGTGTCAATGCTGAAACATGCATGTCGTCCAATGAACTGCATCTGTCAAAGAGAAAATCACTAAGGAATTGCACTAAATCTCTTTGTCTTGTCCTCCACCACTGGTTTAACACTCTCCCCTTCTCATCCTGTACACTCCTTTTCTCCACCACTGCTCTCCTATCACTGCACCACCACACACTATATTTTGCCTCACGCTCCATCCTTCTGAGTTCCACACTCCATTGCGATTCCCACTCCCTTTTGTCTCCCTGTAGCATTGGCCACAGGATTCCTGATTGCACAAGGGTCTCCGGGTGTGTGAAACATGCGAGCATGGAATGTGATTAGCGGCTGTGCTAAGTGACTACAGGTTTCCAATGCAAGAGCAATGGACTAGCTGAGCATGTCCTATCTCCCCATCTCTGCAGGACGAGGTTTCATTATGGATGGCTGGCATTTTTAAATCAGGGCCTGGCTCGCTGGGGTTGCTGCTAATTGGCAACACCATGTTCTCTCTGCTTTCCTTACTGGGCATATTGAGATTCTGAATCACGTGGCCCAGCGCGTGCCTGCAAGATTGGTCTGTGATAACCAGCATAAGCTGTGCTCAGGAGCCTGTGTCTTTCTGAAAACAATTCCCCTGCCTTAAATGTCACAAGGAGAGCTGGAACTCGCAGTCATGAGCCAAGGCTTTGCTTGATCTTTCTCAATGCTTTATGTCAGGTGTTCGAAGGTGCATATCCTGACAACAGAGGAGGGAAGAGGTTTAAGGGTGACCTACATGGTGTGGGGATCACCATCTTTAAACCAGGGGTCCTTCACTGACACATACAGTTCCAGGGATGCCTGCATGAAAATGTGTGCACTGTAGACTGCCTGGGGAGCCTTGAGTGCAGGCCTCAGCTTCTCTATGACCCTGACGTCCCTGATGAAGGCTTTGAAAACCCCTGGGGAGTTGGCACCAAATACACTTGAGGTGTGTCACTTTCCTATTATGGCTCATTCTATTCTGTGGTTTGTGCTCTCTGTGAGCTAGACATGGGTCTGGTGACGGTCTGGGTACCTGGGGGAAATCCTCTGTATACGCTCTCCGGAACATACATTTTGGAGCCGGCGGCAGCACCCTCTGCCCAATACTACCATTGTCCGATCACCCAAGCTCCAGTATGGGACTTCATCTCAGCTATAATGGCCTTGTGTTGTAGGTTAGACAGAGGAGGCGGATACAGAGGCATAGTTTAATCCCACGCCGCGGTTTCAGCTGTAATCCACTTCGTAAGGTCTCCCCACCATAGGGACATATGTGGACCTCTGTGGCTTTTCCACCCCATGGCAATACGTCTTTTGGCCGTTATGTATATAAGATCTGTGAGCTTGGTTAGGGGTTTGTTCTTCCTGTTAAGCCTATATCTGCCCAGGATACAGGCCATAGGCTCGTCCACATCAACTTCGATGTCTGCGCCAGCCACTCAGTCCTTCACTTGTGACCAGAACTCCCTAATCACTGGGCAGCCCCAGAACATGCGAGTCATTCCTGCCCTGGGCTCACTGCATTTGGGGCATAATTGGGTTCCAGCACCTGTGAATCTTGATATGGCTTCAGGTGTGAGGTACGCTCTATTGGTGATGTACAGCTGGATAAGCTGCAAGCGGGCGTTTCTGGAAACTTTCTTATGGTAGTGGGTTATATCACCCCAATCTTTGTCTTCAAAAACAAGGCCCAGTTTCCCACTTACTCCTGCATTTAAGGTCGCCCCTGGTCGTACCCCACAACAGGGCCTCATAGATTCGTGAGGTTTTATGGCCCCCCTCAGCGGAGTTCAGTATCGTTTCAATGCATTCATTGTCCTCAGTCAGGTCTGCAGCGACCGGCCATCTCTTGTTCAAGGCCTGTACGACCACCCTATGCAACAGGAACTGTCCTGCCGGAAGGCTCGTGGCCCTCACCTTTTTGTTATTTCATAGCAGAGGGAAGTGATCTTATAGGAAGGGACTAGAACATGCAGCACCCAGTTCAGCGCCCTGGCTGCTGACTTTGAGTCAGGCCAGACAGGGTGAGGGACCTGACATACGTAGATGGTAGTTTTGGAGGTGATTCCTTACAGGACGCTGCACGCTGGAGGAGCAGTTGGCGCTTCTCTTGGTGGTCTTGGAAAAGGCCTTCGACTCAGTGGAGTGGAGCTTCTTATGGGCGGTGCGGTCTAAAATGGAATTTGAGGAAAGTTTCCTGTGGTGGGTGCACTTACTGTATGCGTCTCCCAGTGCAGAGGTCTGGGTCAATGGGTGGACCTTTTGGGCATTCTCTCTGGAGAGGGGGACGAGGCAGGGTTGCCCACTCTCCCCTCCCTTATTTACACTGGCTATTGAACTGTTGGCCATCCACTTCAGAACGGACCGGATGTGGTCTGGCTTCTGTTGGAGGCATGGGGGTGAGGACAAAGTCTCGATGTACGCGGACAATCTTTTGGTTTATCCTAGTAAGCTGCAGGAAGCCTGCGCCCGGGTCACGCGTACCCTGCAAGAGTACCAAGGGGCCAGTGGACTGAGGGTGAACTGGGACAAGTCAATGTATGGGTTGGTGCTGACCTTAAAGACTATGTGCGTTACAATTTACGCCCTATTACGGATAGGTTCCTGCGGGATGTCACACACTGGAGGACCCTTCCACTGCCACTACTTGGGAAAACAGCCCTGTTCAAAATGTTGACCCTACCGAGGTATATGTACGTCCTACAGAACAGCCCTCTACAGATTTCAAAGGTTGAATTTGATAGGGTGGATGCTGCTCTCCAGACTCTTCTCCGGTGGAGGGGGAGGCGGTCAGCCCCGTATTACCCTAGCTACACTGCAGCGCTTGGTTTGGGAAGAGGGTATCGGGCTCCCCAATTTGTGCAGCTATTACTGGGACGGTCAACTGGCGGTTGTAAACAATTGGCTGCATGGGGATGGGTCACTGCCGCATGTTATGGTGGAGCAGGGATGGATGATGGGTCTCCCTCCCAACCCAGATTCTTTACAGTGGACAGAAGACGTGGCTGCTCCTGCCCATGATGCAGCATACTCGGCAGGTATGACGAGACATCCATCACCATGTCAGTTGGTGGCACAGGGCTACCCTTGTTCAGCCACTATGAGATAATGTCTATATCTCGGAAGTGGTTAAGATTGGTAGACTTGGGGTATGGGAGAGCAGTCATGTGTGTGATGTGGGGGATGTGGTGAGAGAAGGGCCGTTGGTCCCGTTTCCTGAGCTGTGTGACAAATTTGGCTTGCCGGAGACTGAAAGGTACCACTATTTACAGCTGTCACATGCCCGATCAGCTCAGTTTCAGTCCCTTCGAGATCTACTGACCTGTTCCCCAATAGAGGTGAACCTTCTCCCGGAACATATAAGTTCAAAGTTTATCTCTACCCGTTACCAGGTCCTCACCGCCTTTGCCACAAAGGATTTAGTTTGCTTGAAGACACAGTGGGAAAGGGATCTGGGCCCGCTGGATATGGAGGATTGGGTGAAGGCCCTACTGTTCCCTAGGGAAATTGGTATTTCGGCTCGAATAAGTGATACAACTGAAGATATTGCGTAGGATTTATTACTCTAACACTGCCTTATTCAATTTATTTTTTAATTTGTTTATTGGCATTTAAAGTAGATAGCAATGCATCATTAGGTCACATCACCAATAAACAGTAGCAATTCACATATGCACACGCAACCAGGCATTGTGTAGCATACCAATGGGGTATACAAAGAGAATTAAACAAAAGTCAAACTCTCCGGTCTTAGTAACTAGGCTCTTGTACAGGATATAATGAAGAAATCAGCTTTGTGAGGGCAGAGGTGGTGATGGAGGTCCGCCTGGTTGGATGATCAGGGGGCAGGGTCAGCGGTACTAATGTAGGCTTTACACATTAACAGTAAAGAGTGGGATAACATCAGATATAGGTTCATGGGGGTTTGTCATCAGAGGGATGGAACATAGTAAAAACAAGTGCTTTCCAAGACGCATAGGTTCCTGTCTGGGAGTCCTCCAGGTCTGTGGGCCCCCTGAATGTTGCCAGGACATGGCAATGCAGCATTTAGCGAGGATACAGGCTAGGTCCATGAACCTGGTGATGTGTCTCATTTCCCTGCTCCCGTAGTATGCCCCAAGCAAACACTCTAGCGGGTTCCAGGTATATCTGGCGATACCATCTATGCTGCAGGCGTGCTCTACTCTGGACCAGAAGGCCTTTACCTTAGAACAGCTCCAAAACATGTGGATTAGCATTTATTCCTATTAAACTTGACCAGTCTGCTGGGAGTCATATATGTGCGGTGTAGAACATTAATTTGAAGCAGCCTAAATCTAGCATTCCGGGAGACTTTCTTAGGAAAATGGAGTACAAGTTCCCATTTGTGATCAGTAATCGTGACACCTATGTCAGATTCCCATGATGTCTTAAAATTGGGGTGTTGGGCTTTCGACCCGCTTATCAAGCAGCCGTGCAGTCTAGTCACAGGTTTCCAGCCATCTTCGAGCATATACATTAAGGCCAGAAGCTCTGTCTCCTCGGGTTCAGCTGGCCACCCCTGCCATCTACCACTCGCAGTTCTTTTGACTTTCATGTATCCCAGGAATTGTCCTTTAGGCAGCGCCATTTGTCGAGTAAGGTTATCTAATTCTCTAAATGTCCCATCCTCAAACATGTCGCTCCAAGTAGAGAGGCCCCATACCTCCCAGTGCCAGATAGCTCATAGGCCTTTCCTGGTTTTACATAGATCCAACATTATGGGAGCATTAGGCGAGTAGGAGTGGCCCACATGTAGTCGTTTCAATACCAAGGACCATATTTTGCAACCAAGAACCACAATAAGTGGAAGGGCATTCATGCAGCCAGACGGGAGGCATAGGATATCTTTAAGTCGAGCAGGTGAGACCAGATGTTGAAGCAATATTGACTCAGAGGCGGGTCGTCAGAAAGTCATTTTGAGACAGAACTTAGTTGGGCAGCCAAGTAGTAAAGATCCAATCGGGGCAAGTGTGTGCCTCCTTCAGTATATGGCAGGCATAACACCTGCAGGGAGAGTCTGTGACGGTTCGGGCCCCAGAGAAAGTCTCTGATTTGCTTGTCTAGTAGGCGAAAGAACTGTGCCCTGATGTAGTAATAGACATTTGTGAAACATTACAGGAATCTAGGGAGGACAATCATCTTCACAATTGTAATCCTGCCCATAACCGACAGTGGTAACCGGGACCAAAAAGACATGGACCCTTTGAGACTCTTCATGACCCGGAGGGTGTTAAACGTATGTGTGTCCTCTGATGTATGAGTGACGTGTATACCCAGGTATCTAAAGAAGCGCACCTCCCATAGAAAACCAAAATCCAGTAGCGAGACCTTGCTCACCCTAAGGAGACTGGCCAAGGGGAAAAGGCAAGACTTCTGCCTATTAAAGACAATCCCAGACAGTTCTGCGAAGCTGTCCAACGTCCAGTACCATGGGCAGATTATGCCACGGCTCTCAAAGGTAAACTAAGATGTCGTCAGCATAAAGTGATATTACGGGTCGGGTTCCCCCTATCAAGATTTCCGCACCCAGGTATTCTTGGCATAAGTAGGCTGCCAGAGGTTCCATGGCCAATATATATAAAGCATGGGCGATAAAGGGCATACCTGGCGGGTCCCACGATGTATATCCCAAGCTTCAGAGATCTGTCTACCAGATTTCACCCTTTCAGGTGGGAAAGTGTTTAGCAGTGTCACCCAGCGGATAAAGCTTTCCCCCACCCCGAAGCTCTGCAGTGAGGCAAGCAGTCATTCCCAGAAGACCGAATTGAAGGCTTTGGTTGCGTCCAGTCAGTTTGGTCTATGATGTGTTGTAGCCTACGTAGGTTCAAGCTAGTGCTACATCCTGTTATGAACACCGTTTGCTCTGTGTGCATCAGGGAGGCAATGACCTTGCGGAGTTGCACCAATAGCACTGTCTAAGTATTTTAACATCATAATTTAGCATGGCCAAGGGGCGATACACCCCTTGTCCACGGGTTTTCTAGGTTGGGGATAGGCACGATCAGGGTTTCCCTCATGCTAGCTTGGAGCATATCTGAAGTATAGGCTTCTTCAAAAACCTTGAGTAGCAGAGGAGCTAAGGTAGGGCTGTAGGTCTTTTAAAATTCCGGGAGGACACAGTTGCTCCCAGGAGTTTTACGGGGAGTGAGGGATGCTACTGCGTCCGAGACTTCCTCCTAAGAGATAGGCTGGTCCAGAAGGGACTGTTGCGCTTGTGTCAGCCTCAGGAGCGAGATTAGGGAAAATGCATTGGTTATTTTGCACTGAGGAACCTGTTTATCATGACTATATAGTTGAGAATAATATGTAGTGAAGATGTCATTTATCTCAAGTTGGGATCTCCAAAGGGTCTCACATTCGTCTTCAAGTGCCGTTGTCATGGGTTTAAGGTATTCCCTTTTACAGAGTTATGCTAACAGTCGTCCTGATTTGTCCCCTTTGGCATGCAAACAGGCTGTTCGGTTGTTATGGTAAAACATGGAGAGTCTTTCCCATGCCTCAAGGCAACAGGTCTGGATCAATGCCTGTTGCTTCTCATCAGGCCGCAGGCCTCCAGTGTCCTAATTTCATCTTTCATGGCTTCTAGGACTGCTCTCAGAGTCTTACGTATACCAACAGCACTTGCTATCACCTCACCTGTCACCACCTTCATTGCCTCCCAAATATTGCCCCACTTCTCGACACTGCCAATATTATGTTCTAGAAAGTCCATCAGGGAAACCTGGAGCACTTTCTTAAAGACCGGGTCAGTCAAGGTGCCCGTCGGCATTCACCAGGCCAGGATGGGGGACTTGGGGTGTGTGGCATTCCACTCTATCACCAGTGGGACGTGGTCAGATATAGAGCACTGCAGATATTCTGCGCTACATAGTTCGGCCAACTCCCCCGATCCGGCAAAAAAGTAGTCTATTCTGGTGTATAGGTCGTGGGGAGCAGAGTAAAAGGATCAGCCTCTAGTGTGTGGGTGTAGTTCCATCGAGATGTCCACCAAATTCAGATCATTTAGTGCTGCAGTCAAGACAATAGTGGCGGGGGACTGGCCCCTTGGGCGGGGGGTTCTATCAAGCGTGGTGTCCCTGACACAATTAAAATCGCTGCCCCATAAGAAGAAGCCCTTGTGTTTGGACGCTGCATAACTGCTTATTGCACGCACATGGGATGGGATATGATTTGGAAAGTAGGGATTGACAATGCAGATTTCCCTATGTTCTAGGTAACCTCGCAGGATCACATATCGTCCATTCCTGTCTCTGTTTACCTCTAACAATTGAAATGGCAGTGAGCCATTTATCCACATAAGAGCCCCCTTGGCATACTTGGAGAATATGACCCTGTATCCCGTCCCACCCCAGTGATTCAAGATGGCCTCCTGTTGGTCCGCCAGCAGGTGGGTCTCCTGGATTAATGCTATGTTTTTTTTTTGCGTTTCAGGTAGGGTTTTACTCTGTTTCTGCAGAGATAGGATCCCAACCCACGCACATTCCAGTTAATTATTCTGATTGGGGCCATGGATAAACAGCTTGCAGCAACCACACCCCAGGATGTCCTGTATGCTTCATACATCAAAACACGTTTAGTGTGTGGGCGCCAGTTTCCTGGCTGGCCATGTCCACAGCACGAGAGCATACGAACCCTGGCAACTCCCTCCCCACTGTCTAGCCCTCACAGCAACAAACACCTTAATAGCCATAATGCACGGCGGAGTAAACAAAAAAACAAGAACACTGTTAACAAAACTTTATAACATTGCCCAGCAAAGGTATAGTGCTCAGGCATGCCTGTGCTACCAAGGCCAGGGTCGGCCATTGAGTACCAGGTAAGAGGGACCAGCAACGGACTGGCTCTCAGTGTCAACTCGAGGTGGGCGATTAGGGCCAGCAGGAGCTAACTAGGTCTACCGAACCCACTGGAAAAAAAGGAGGTACTGTTGGGGCGGTTTCAGCGATAATTATGGCGGGTAACTTAATAAGGGCATAGAAGGTTACGGCAGTGAAGTTCAGGGCGGGTAGCTGAGATCTCTTGTGCTTTGCTCTAACTACAAAGCGCTGTTTTAGTGTCTAACTAACAACAAGTGTAATGAGAGCCGGTATGGTTAGGGGATAGTTCAAGTGTCAGTGTCATTATTTGCCAGGTTGTTCTGCTCCATCCACCAGGCAGCTGCAGCAGGGCTATCAAAAAAGATTGATTTGTTATTGTAAAGGATCTTTAGTGTGGCAGGGTATAGCAGCATATACTTGAGGCCCAGTTGTTAGAGTCTCGCTTTTATCGGAACAAAGGAGTTCTTAGCTTTCAGGACCGTGGGCGTGTAGTCTGGGTATATTGCGATCCCGGAGCTTTCCCTCTTCATGTCACCTGCTTCTCTAGAGTGCCTCAGGATCACTTCTCTGTCACAGAAGTTCAGGATCTTGGCTATCACTGGCCTTGGGCAAGATCAAGACAGGGGTCTTTTTTGGAGTCAGTGATGGGCACATTCCATGGCAAAGCCCTGCGAGAGGTTGCCAGGCCCAATTTTCTGCAGCAGCATGTTTTCAACATACGCCATGGGGTCTGGTCCCTCAGCCCCCTCTGCGAGTTTCAGCACACGGATGTTATTCCGGCGGGATCTGCCCTCGGCATCCACTGCGCAAGACTCTAATGCGATGTTCCTCATTTCCAGCTCCTTGACTCACACGGCAAGATCTTTGGTGGTGTCTACAGCTTCCTTCAGCGCTAGTTCGGCAGTTGTGACCCTCTCTGACAGTTGCCTGACATCTAAAGGAGTTGGACGTCAAATTTGACCTTGTCGATTCTAGTTTCCAATGATGACCGCAGAGAGGCAACTGCACCAAGAATTTGGTTGTCTTGAGGGTTTTACTTTGGGACCAGCAGCGCAGAGTGTATGCCCTCTTCTGCCTGAGTAGATTTGTGTTGTTTCCTCTGAGCAGAGAATGAATCCATGATCGATGGCCTTGTTTATCGTAGGTGACATTCCAGGACACTGAGAAGGGAGCAGTTGCTGCGCCGTCTAGGTGACTATGGGCGAAGGTGGTGCATTCCAGCAGGCCTGGCCACTCATGCCAGGTGAAGTTTTGTTCCTGCGTCTACGTAGGACAGTCTCCAGCAGGCTTTGGAATCCTTACGCTAAATGTTGTCAATGTTGCCAGTGCCTAAAGCTGGGTCGCTAGATCAGCGGTGTTAGGTGTAGTAGGCATAAAAGGACAAGTGCACCAGCAGGCACATAGGAGGTGCGAGACAAACGTGTATCCGCCATTTTTGCAGGGGAGCGCATGGACCAAGTAGTGGTTTTCAACTGTTGGAAGTGTGTGCAGCAGGTTATGCACCTGCAACTTGAGTTATTCAGGAGCCAGTGATGCAGCAGGTGCCTGTATGAGGATTTGGCTGAAGAGGGCAACAAGAGTTGGGCAGTAAAGCAGTGTCAGAAGAGGGCAACAAGAGTTGGCCAGTAAAGCAGTGCCAATCAGTGTTTTGTGTTCAGTTCCCTTCGGTAAAAGCAACAAAACGAGGCAAAGGTGTGTGGTTTTTTTAAACAGGGCAGATGATGCTGTACTGGGCCCTCCCAAAGTGTGCAGTGTCGGCAGCAGCCCCACTCTACATGTAAGCGCTAGTGAGTAGGGTTGCCTAGTCTTGTGGTGGAAGTGTTCGTGTAACAGCTGCCGGCTGGGAGGGGGTCCCTCCAGGGGGGGTGAGCAGGCCCGGTAAGGTCAGCCCCTAGGTGGGCACCCTGTAGCACACGTAAATGCCAATCAAGAAGATGGGGTAGCTCTGCGCTTGTCCCTCGGATGGGGATATTCAGATGGAGCCTGGGAGCACCATCATCGTATCTGGTGTTCTGGGATCCCAGGTGGGCCAGAGCCAGGATTTGGGCCACCCTAGCACAAGCAAGTGTTGTACTGGGTCCGGGCACGTCAAGAGGCAGGGCGACTTTCAAAGACCCTCAGGGTCAGTGTCGGTGGTGGTGTGGCTCCAGCGAGTGCGCTGTGTCAGCCTTGTGACTTTGCAGCTGTTGCGCAATCGCTCCTTGTTGCTTGCTGAGCAGGGAGTGGTGTCTTGTCCGGGGGACGGATCCTAGAAAGAAGCACCGGAGTGAGCACTGCATATAATGGACTCCGCACGTGTCACCAATCGGCTCTGTTGCGGTGGGGGTGCCTCCTTCAGCACTCGCCCACCGTAATCACACAGGTTACCCACTGTACCTTCTCACCAGATTCCACGGTGCATAAGGGTTGTGCACAGCTGGCCAGATTATAGTCTGGTCATCTGATAGAAAAGTGGCACAGTCCAATCAGGGTCTGTCATGCAAGTTATTCAGTCTTTATGCAGATGCCATCTTAGAGCGGGAGGAGGCTACAGCTTCAACGCCATTCACAAGGTTTCCCAACTCCGATTCACGTCAGAAAACAGTTGATGGGTGGGGTGGTACCTTCACACAGCAAGGGGTGTAATTTGGTGCAGAAGTGAGATGCTGCAGAAAGCCGCTGAAAGTATCAGGTAGGATCGCAGTGGTAGCTTTGCAAAGTAACACCGCTCTAAATGGGCTCAAGCCACGCTCCTTACACTGCCTTATTCAAATGGGGATGGGAAGCTCACGCTGGATGTCTCAGATGTGGGGGTGTAGAGGGCACCTTTTTTCATATTCTCTGGGAGTGCCTGCAGGTTTGCAGTTTTTGGCAGAAGTGTTTGGATAAGATCCACTCCTTTTCAGAATTGGTAATACCTGGGTATTCGAAACTACAACTATTGGGGGTGTTGGTAGAAATGGGCTTCACTAGGTTTGAGAATCTGTTTGTGTCTACGGACATTGGACTGATGGAACAAGCTGTTGCAGCACAGTGGGGGGCAGCAGACTGCCCAAGGTTGGCTAAATGGGTCACTGACATTGACTGTTGTGTGGCCCTGGAGAAGAGAATATACAATGCAAGGGGCTACCCTTGGAAATGGGAGAAGATGTGGGCAAAATGGGACGGGGGACGTTAGGGAGGAGGGAGCTGACCTTTTTGATTGAGAACTCTTTGTGTTGTTTCTAGATGATTCTTCTTTTAACAGTGCTTCCTTTGGTCTATTTGTTCGAATTGCGCAGTGTCATCCAATTGTGTTGTAATATTAAGTTTCCCTATATGTGGGTTGTTGTTTTTTATTTCTGTATCTATGCAAAACAAAAAGTTTCCATTCAGTTAATGATCCTTGTACTATATGTTCTTCTCTTTTTTATACACAAGAAGCTGCAGCATGGGATCACCCAGGTCCATGCACCTTTATGCCATTAGAATGCTACATTTACAAGATCTCACAATTATCATACATTTATTTCCATTCAGAATAATCATAAAACCTTAACAAATAAAATCACAAAAATTCACAATCTTAAAATCACGTTTTTATCCATGGTGGAAATATCGATTATAACAAACACAAATTGTCCTTGTCCATTTATGGCATCAAGGGCCACGTAAAGATGGGGTGCTAAAAATGTCAAAAGCGCTGGAATATATATCCACTTTTTCTCCATCAATTTAGAATATTATCAAGGTAGTGGCTAAAACTGAACAAATACATTCGGCTATAGTAGTATTAAGAATTAAATACATCATTTAAAAAAACTCTTACTATAGCGACTGTAATTTACCAGTTTCCAGCATTAAAAGATAAAGTCAATAACTTACAACTGCAGCAGAATAGTGCAGATATCTCATCTTGTAAGCATTACACTCAGATTTACTTTTAAGATGAATCTGGGTACTAGGGCTTGTAATTTGTTGCGATGGACTATGCTCTTGTTAAAATCTGCAATCAAAATGGTTAGGTGTAGCACAGTGAATCTAGCAATGTTTATAGCTGAACCAGTGGGAGAAGATGATGATATGCATGGTTGTACAATGTATACCAACTGTTATGATGATATTCCCCAAATTAGAGAAAATGCTCTAGGGAGGGCGGAAGTGCTCATCATTGATGGGTCGAGAATTGACCAAAATACTGGGGTAAGACATTCAGAATCAACAGCGGTAAAGCTAAACCGAAAGGGTAAATTTGAGGTAATGATTAGTAGGAGATTGTCCCCAAATTATTCAGCACAGGCTGCAGAATTAGCATCGCTTATTGACACCCTACAAAGCTTTGAGGATTAGGAAGTGACGGTGTACTCTGAATTCACCTATGTGACGTCAACTGTACATGCAGGCTTGTCACATTGGAAAAGGAGGGGTTTCCTCTGCACAGACACCACACCAGTGTAACATGCAGGATTATTAGTAAAAACACATTGAAGCATTCAGTTTCCAAGAGACCATAGGGATTGGAAAATGCACAGCCCATTTAAAGTGAACAGATGTAATCTCTCGTGGAAACAAAGCCGCAGATTTATTGGCCAAAAAAAAGCAGCCTATTACCCAATCCCACTTGAGAGTGAAGTAAATAATATAATGCAGGCAATAGGGCGATGCATGTTGGGTTAAGGAAGGATTTAATATGGCATCCATTGTGCAATTAATTGAAATACAAGGAAGAGCATCGGTGGAAGAAAAAGAGTTATGGAAAAAACAGGTATGTTCTTTATCCCCTACTGATGCAATTTGTAGACAGGACAGCACTGGAAAGCCAGTTATGCCTCTAGCAATGTTGAGGGTAGCATTAGAACAGCTTCACTACCCAGCGCATGTGACTCGAGAGAGTCTTGCTTTTACTGTTGCAGAAGAATGGTTCATACCAAACCTATGTGAACATGTGGCAGATTCCATTATAAACTGTATTGTGTGCCAGAAATGTACAGCAGGAAACACTTTGCGAACAATGGGAGGAGTAATTCCCAGACCAAATGCACCATTCCAGCATCTACACATCGATTATGTAGATATTCTGCAGACCTGCAATAGTTATAGCTATATGTTAGTCGTAGTATGTCCCTTTTCAAGATGGATCAAGGCGGATCCATGCACGCACCCTGCTGCTGCATGTGCCGGCAAGTTCCTTGTGCGCACAGTATTTCCAAGATGGGCTGTGCGAAATCTTGCGTTCCAATAATGGACTGGACTTTGTAAAATGAGCTATTTGAAAATATAGTTCTGCTATTAAGCATTAAACACAAGTTTGCTTCAGCTCATCATCCACAAGCAAATGGGATTTGTTAGTAATTAAATGGCCTTTTGAAAGAAAGGATAGGAAAACTAAAAGCCACTTTAAAGAAGGGATGGCTTACTTGCCTACCCCTTGCGCTATATGAGCTGCAGGACCAGCCAGGCTCAGATGATCATCTGATGCCCCATGAGATGGTGACTGGACGCTGCAACAGCTCCACAACCGATGGGAGGGGTCAAGAGAAAACAAAAAGACAATCTGCCCATTGATTTGGAAGAGACCCTCAAGCCCCTTAGGTCTTAGGGGACCAGGTGCTGGTGCGTACATTTGTGCGAACCTGAAGAACCCCTCGTTTTGAAGGTCCTCATGAAATAGAGGAAGTGAGCCCTACTGCAGTAAAACTACAAGGTAGGAGAGCATGCATACATTTACAGGACATTAAACCTTACAAAGGAGAAATCTTGACCTCTCCTGCAGCTACCCATGCTGAAGCAAGTGAAGAATTTCAGCGAATGCAGACAAGATCCAGAACCAAAAGTCAAGACAAAACAAAGGAAGAAGAAGCAAAACTTTTAGATTAGGGTTCTTTAAGGACTGATGGTATGGTATTGTTTATTGGTAAAGCGCCTATACACAAAGCAAGTGTTTCAAAGCACTCAAGGAGGGAAGGAACAAGGGAAAAAAACAACAGTCATTCCGAGCCCTTGATTTTCTAAACGATACAAGTCTGCACGGGCAGAGTGGGTGCATGGAACAAGTGCATATAATAAAATTAACAGTGTAGATAACCGCAAATAGGTCTGACGACGATTCTGAAGTTTTTCCAAGTGCACTGAGGTGCCACCATGCAAGGCGGGGAGACAAGGGAAATACAGATAGACGATCTTCAAAGCATGGTGCATTCAGATTGTGCAAGTGCAAAGACAGGTGCAGGAGAGGGGAGGGGGGATGAGTGCAGGGGAAGGGGTTGGGGAAGGGGAACAAGTGTGCCCAGTCAGTGAGAATCTGGGGAAAGTGCTGAGAGATGCCACTCTCGTGGGTCAGTGACCAAGTGCAGTAACGATGAGGAAAATGCAAGGCCCAGAGGCAAGCGTGAGAGGACTGGCGAGGGTGCCAGGGACCTGTGAGACTCTGAGGTACACCAGGCAGGCAGTCAGCATGCTGCATGGAAAAGGGGGGAGAGATAGAGCGGAGATAAATGTTAGCAGGGTAGAGGGAGAAAGAAGGAAGAGGGGAAGAGGAATGTCTTAAGGAGTTTCCGGAACTTAAGCAGATCAGGCTCAAGACGGAGTACGGCAGGGAGGCTATTCCAGAGGGAAGCCCCTGCAGAGGATAAAGATCTCCCTCTGAATCTCTGCTTGGAGAATCGGCTCACTCGCAGAAGGTTGGAGGTATATGAGCAGAGGGCTCAGGACAGACAGTATTTAGGTAGGCAATGTTGCAGATAGGTAGGTTCCAGGACCCAGAAGGCCTTGTGGACAATGCAGAAGGTCTTGAACTTGATCCTTGCAGCCACGGAGAGCCGGTGGAGGGATTTCAGCACCAGAGAGATGCAGTCCCTGGGCTTGAGGCCAAGGATAAGTCTTGCGGTTCTGTTCTGTATGAGTTGCAGAGGGCACAGAGCAGAGGCAGGGACGTTGAGAAAGAGGCAGTTTGGAGTACTCCACCCTTGAGAGAACCAGGGCTCTGCAGACAGTGAGCCGCTGTATGGAGGTGAGAAAAGGATGAGCACCTCTGAGCAGGTGAAGCTGGACTTTTTAGAGATTTCCAAAATGTGAGTAGAGAAGGAGAGAGTGGAGTCGAAGATGACCCCAAGGTTTTTTGCCTCGCAGGTGGGTGCGGGCGCAGGGCCAAGGAAGGCCAGCCAGAGTGAGAGTGGGAAAGCAGGAGTCCCAATGCAAACAATCTCAGTCTTAATGGCGTTGAGGCAGAAGTCGTCTGTAGCACACCATGACTGAATTGCAGACAGACCTTCAGATATGAGCGAGGAAGAGGAGGTGGCTGAGGGTAGCCGGAAGGAGAGTTGCGTGTCATCCGCATAACACTGGAAGTTAGAGATGAAAGTGGCAATCACACGTGCAAGGGCAGCCATTTAGACATTGAAGAACCAGGGGGATGGGTTAGAACCCTGGAGAACGCCATAGGTTGAAGGAGTGATAGTAGAGAGAAAGGGCCCAAGTTCCTTCTGGGATGGGCGGTCGGAAAGGAAGGAGGTTAACTGCACCAGAGCCTGACCTGTGATTCCCAGGGTATCATGCAGACGTGCGATCAGGATGTTGTTGTTTAGCATGTCAAAGGGAGAGGAGAGGTCAAGAAGAATGAGGACAGAGGGAGTGTTAGATTTGAGACAGGTCTTCACAGGTGTATAGAAGAGCAGTTTCCATCCCTCTGGATGCTCTAAAGCCAGACTGATGGTCGTGGAAGAAACCACCAGTTTCAGGGTGGAGGGTGAGCTGAGAGATAGCCAGCCTCTCCAGGAGTTTGCCCAGGAACGGGGTGATAAAGATAGGGCGGTAGTTTACCGGAATGGAGAGGTCAGCAGAGGGTTTCTTCAGTAGTGGGTGCACAAGGGAGTGCTTAAGAAAAGTTGGGAAAACTCCAGTGGCAAAAGAGAGATTGCAGGAGTGAGAGAGTCAATGTTGTCGTTAATGGTTTTGGCGGGTCAGGGGTCTACCTGTTTGGATGAAGCCTTCCTAAACAGGACTTGTCTGGTGACCTCATCAGGTGTGATGGGAGTGAGAGAAGAGAGGAGAAGTGGTAGAGGGGCTAAGGGAGGCTCCAGAGGTGTTGGTGAATGTGGTGGTGTGGAGAAGAGAGAGGAAAGGATGTCTTGGGTTTTTGCAGTGAAGTGTGCAGCCAGGGCTGAGCAAAGGTCCTGGATGAGTGTGACAGAAGAGGAGGCTGCTGCAGGATTGGCCAGTTCCTTAAAGACTTTAAAATGTTTGGCCGGGTGTTGTTTGATGCTGCGTAGATGCAATGCTTGAATCAAGATTCTTTTCTTGGTGTGGATGCAAAGTCGATATTGCCTTTGAAGGAGGCGGCAGGCCAGTTTGTCAGAGGGTCCACCCGAAGAATTCTATTTCCGCTCAGCTGCTCTACACTTGCGTTTAAGGGCCGCCATATCGGAGTCCGACCAAGAGTTGCACTTTTTGGAAGGCTTCTGTCAGGCCCTCATGACAGGGGCAAGAGTATCAAGGGTGTTAGAGAGAGAGAGCGAGATTGAATTTAGCGAGGACTGTGTCAGGGTGGGAGTCAGCCACAAGAGGAGGCAGAGAGTAGGTGGAGGCAAAGACAGCCAGAGTCATTATTTTCATGGGTCTGGTGACTTTGAGACCGAGTGGCCGATGCAAGAGGAGAGGAGAGGAGAGCTTCAAGTATGATGAGAGAGGAGAGTGGTCCATCCAAGAGAGAGAGGTAGTGATAGGGATAGAGAGAGGAACGCTGGCAGTGAAGAAAGCATCCAAAGTGTGCCCCGCTGTGTGCGTGGAGCCAGAGGGTAAGATAGAGAGGGAGAGAGAATCGCACAGGTTGCAGATGGGTCCTGAGGAGTCAGGAGAGTCCAGATGGATGTTGAGATCACCCAGCATGAGGAGTTGAGAGGAGGAGGAGGAAAGTAGAGAGGAGACCAGGTCAGCCCATTCTGAGAGGAAGATAGTGGACTGTCCTGGTGCCCGATAGAAGGTGGCCTTCGGAGAGAAGATTTAGGAGAGAGTGAGAGCCTGCAGAGTAGGCACTCGAAGGAAGAATAGGCCTGAGAAGGGGTGATTGACACAGGTATCCATTCTGGGAAGATCAGGGCCACTCACCCTCCTGTCCCCTTGGGATGGACTTGCAGTGATATTGGAACACCTTCCCTAGATTAGAATAAAAGACAATGGTACAGAAGCAGAAGTCAGAAGAAAATAATAATACTTTATTGTCTTATGCCACCCATTGTACACATGTTCTTACTTGCAGTGTTTTTATACATATTAGTCTTACCCAGCTTTTAGAAGAAGACATAGCGATATAGTGATGTTTCTTGGAAATCCTAAAAATAACACCATTGTTTCGAGAATTCTATAGCCAATTATTTTTCAGTTTTTGCTATAAATTCATAAATCATCAATAATTGACACATTTGATATATGTCAAACACAATCGGAGAAAAGGAAATGTTTCAAGAGGTAAGAACTGTAGCTCCACGAAAAAGATGCACTATACGTGGAATAATTATTGGAGCTTTTTGTGGCATTTTGATTTTAGCTGCTATCCTTATTACGTTGGCATTCACACACATCATAATCAGTGAAGAGAAAGAAACAAGACATCTCCCATTGTTCCCGTTCTCCCTATTGTCCCTATTAAGAGTGCAAAACCCCACTGATTCCTGATATTTAAAAACATTTTTCTGGAATAAAGAGGTATGCTGAGGAAGACAATGACATACTTGGATAAATCGGCTCATCTAGCTAATGATCTATGGCACCAGCAAATGAAAGAGGTGGAAGAACATCGGAAGAGAGTTGTTATGTCTGCTCATTAATACTGTATGCTATGAATGCTGCAAGAACAATTATTGCAAGCGAAATGTCTCCACACGATGCAAAATGTCTCAGCCATCTGGCAGCATGTACCACCAGAGGACAATTCGAAGGAAAATGGGCAACTCTGAGATGGTGATCCAGACAGACTTTTCCATATGAAGATACAAAGGTGAAGACAAAAAGAATGGAG
The DNA here is from genome assembly GCF_040938575.1 of Ambystoma mexicanum. Taxonomy (NCBI): domain Eukaryota; kingdom Metazoa; phylum Chordata; class Amphibia; order Caudata; family Ambystomatidae; genus Ambystoma; species Ambystoma mexicanum. The sequence goes on along the minus strand of NC_090937.1, from coordinate 689,519,401 downwards.
ACTGGAATAGGATGGACAAACAAAAAAAAAGTATGTATCCGAGTATGGAGAGAAAATACAAAATGTAGAACTGAAAAGAATGAACTGCTCAGACATGACTGAAAGATCAGGAGAGCCAGGATGCTGGGAGAGATCATAGCTGTTACTGTATGGGCGTGTAGCAACCGGTAATGGATGGGAAGATGCGCTAATATCATGCCATGCACATTTATTGAAGAAAGATAGTCCACAAGGGGCAAAAGGTGAACAATGGTGCCTGGAATCATGGGTCAAGTATGCAAAACTACTAACCTGGGATGACAACGATGCAGGACCAGTGCAGACATTACAATTGAAGAATGCAACAACCTGCTTCAAGAATGATGGCAAGGTCTATGTTGGAACTAACAAAGGTTGTGGAAAAATAATTGAAGTGTCAGGAATGATTGGAGGCACTGCAGTTGTAATGGATCGATATTGGGCCTGCGGATCCGGAGCCTACATGCAGTTGCCTAAAGATTGGGGAGGAGTGTTCTCCATTGTAAATGTACACGTCCCAGCACTGGTGATTCCCCAAAGTGACCTCCATATTGAGGAGTTATCAAAAATGAATGAATAAAACAGAAGGAAGAGATCATCTCACATTTGTCGACTAAAAAGAATTATTTCTCATCAAAATCAATAAAGGCTTATGAAGACATTACTGATGAACAGAAATTATTCAGTAAGACTGCCATGAAAATGACATCTATATTTATACCAGGACTTCAAGCTGCAGTAAATGCCAAGTGGTTACAGATCACTAGCTTGGAATTGCTGCAGAAAATTAATGCAACGATAAAAGGATTGAATGCAATCAAAGAAGAATAGAGAGCCATCAGGCTGATGACCCTACAGAACATATATGTTCTGGATCTGATAACAGCAATGGAAGGAGGCGTCTGTGCCAGGGTCGGGCCTTCTTGCTGTACGTTTATACCATCTCATGATGGAGACAATGGGACCCTGACAGAAGCAATAACTATGCTGACAAAGCTGCATACAAAAATGGAAGACGAAGCTGATGAGACCGCAGGAGATGATGGCTCTCATCCCTGTTTTCATGGATTCCATTTTCATTGGTGAATGCTTTTAAAATCACTTTTAGCAATACTAGTGTTAGTGTTGCTAGGATTCTGTCCCTTAAGGATCATCTTGGGACACTGCCAGAAAACAGCCATGAAAACTATTGCAATGAAGATAATGATTAACATGAACAGTGGCATTGAAGAGAAAATGCAGACTGAAGAAAGTACTCGAGAAAATATCATGAAGTGTTATCCTGCACCTCCAAGAACACAGTTTTACTATCTGCAAGATCGGAAGAGATATGTGGTACAATTGATATTCTGTTCACCAGCAGGGGATTCTCAAAACATGACACTTCTGTGTGTGCCGCCCTAAAGGTTAGTGGAGTGGGGGGGTTGGGAGAGGTAATGTAGGCCGGGGGAAGCGGGCACAGTGATCCATGTGATCACTGTGCTGCGCCGTAACTGGTGTCGGAATTTTCGGCCGTCGCAGTTACGGGGGCGCAGTGATCACAAAGATCCTTTTAATGTCTCATCTAGCTGAGTGCAGAATCTACAAGTTTGGTCCATCTCGGCACATTTTGCCCAAATACTTACAGGCCGATTCATGGAATAATTAGCGCGGCGCAAGTGGGCAAAAACATGCGATTCGCAGTGGAATAGCGAAAATCGCAGTGCAAGTGCGAAAATCGCACGAAAAGCAGCGCACATCGATTCATGGAAGGCCGTGCGCGAGAAAACCAGCGGATGTGCGATAAAAAAGTGCGCGGCGCACGTTGGCGCACAGGCCATCTAACTGCGTGCGCCAGGTCACAGCGAAAATCGCACAGGCCACAGCGAAAATCGCACATAGCGCGGCGCACGCAACAAAAGTAGGCGGAACACGGGCGTAACACTCGGAATGGGGAACAACTTGCCAAAACGTGGGCGTCACGGGGGAAGTACAGGGCACAAGTGCGCGGAACGCCCACACGCTCGCCCACAACACGTATTCATGGAATAGAATAGGGCAAAAAAGCGCACGCTCAAACCAGCGCACAGGCACAAACACGACCGCCACAAGAAAGCAGGCGGTAGCGTCTCTGCGGCTGTAAGAAATGTGCGCCAACAAATATCACCTATATACTGCCATGTTGAATGTCCTATACTGTGGCCCTCCAGGACAAATGACGTGCAAAGGGGTACCCACAAACACGGACACCCGCTGCCAAAAAATACGTGTGCGTGTATACCGGGGTGCGCGGGAAGTCTCACACGCGATTTGGCCGGGTACGTTGATTTCAGGGGTGCGCGGGAAGTTCCACACGCGATTTGGCCGTGTACGTGGATTTCAGGTGTGCGCGGGAAGTTCCACACGCGATTTCAGCAGGGTATGTGTATTTCATGGGTGCGCGGGAAGTTCCACACGCGATTGGCCCAGTGCGAGCAGGGTACGTGTATTTCAGGGGTGCGCGGGAAGTTCCACACGCGAATGGCCCCGTGCAAGCAGGGTACGTGTATTTCAGGGGTGCGCGGGAAGTTCCACACGCGATTGGCCCCGTGCAAGCAGGGTACGTGTATTTCAGGGGTGCGCGGGAAGTTCCACACGCGATTTCAGCAGGGTATGTGTAATTCAGGGGTGCGCGGGAAGTTCCACACGCGATTTCATCAGGGTACGTTTATTTCAGGGGTGCGCGGGAAGTTCCACACGCGATTGGCCCAGTGCGAGCAGGGTACGTGTATTTCAGGGGTGCGCGGTAATTTCCACACGCGATTTCAGCAGGGTATGTGTATTTCAGGGGTGCGCGGGAAGTTCCACACGCGATTTCATCAGGGTACGTGTATTTCAGGGGTGCGCGGGAAGTTCCACACGCGATTGGCCCAGTGTGAGCAGGGTACGTGTATTTCAGGGGTTAGCGGGAATTTCCACACGCGATTTCAGCAGGGTATGTGTATTTCAGGGGTGCGCGGGAAGTTCCACACGCGATTTCATCAGGGTACGTGTATTGCAGGGGTGCGCGGGAAGTTCCACACGCGATTGGCCCAGTGCGAGCAGGGTACGTGTATTTCAGGGGTGCCCGGGAAGTTCCACACGCGATTTCAGCAGGGTATGTGTATTCAGGGGTTCTGGGGAGTACCACACGTGAATTGGCCGTGTGGGTCCTCCCAGGTGTACGCTCCACAACCTCCACGGCCCCTGCAGGAAGCCCACACCACGGGGGACTACCCTGCACCCCTGCTCATGTCCCGCAGGCAGCCCATCCACCATGGGCATGCCCCCCAGCCAACCCACATGTCACCTTGCACTACTGATCAACAATGCATGTCTCCCACCACCCCCACCCCCCAGCCACCAGGGGCACCCACCACCAGGCCCCCACTCATGTCTCCCACCACCCCCACCCCCCTGCCACCATGGGCAGCCCCCACCAGGCCCCCACTCATGTCTCCCACCACCCCCACCCCCCAGCAGTGCAGGGGCACCCTCCACCAGGCCCCCACTCATGTCTCCCACCACCCCCACCCCCCAGCAGTGCAGGGGCAGCCTCCACCAGGCCCCCACTCATGTCTCCCACCACCCCCACCCCCCTGCCACCATGGGCAGCCTCCACCAGGCCCCCACCCATGACTCCCACCACCCCCACCCCCCTGCCACCATGGGCAGCCTCCACCAGGCCCCCACCCATGACTCCCACCACCCCCACCCCCCAGCAGTGCAGGGGCACCCTCCACCAGGCCCCCACTCATGTCTCCCACCACCCCCACCCCCCAGCAGTGCAGGGGCAGCCTCCACCAGGCCCCCACTCATGTCTACCACCACCCCCACCCCCCAGCAGTCCAGGGGCACCCTCCACCAGGCCCCCACTCATGTCTACCACCACCCCACCCCCCAGCAGTGCAGGGGCAGCCTCCACCAGGCCCCCACTCATGTCTCCCACCACCCCCACCCCCCTGCCACCATGGGCAGCACCCACCAGGCCCCCACTCATGTCTCCCACCCCCCCACCCCCCAGCAGTGCAGGGGCACCCTCCACCAGGCCCCCACTCATGTCTCCCACCACCCCCACCCCCCTGCCACCATGGGCAGCCCCCACCAGGCCCCCACTCATGTCTCCCACCACCCCCACCCCCCTGCCACCAGGGGCAGCCCCCACCAGGCCCCCACTCATGTCTTCCACCACCCCCACCCCCCAGCCACCAGGGGCAGCCCCCACCAGGCCCCCACTCATGTCTCCCACCACCCCCACCCCCCTGCCACCATGGGCAGCCCCCACCAGGTCCCCACTCATGACTCCCACCACCCCCACCCCCCAGCAGTGCAGGGGCACCCTCCACCAGGCCCCCACTCATGTCTCCCACAACCCCCACCCCCCAGCAGTGCAGGGGCAGCCTCCACCAGGCCCCCACTCATGTCTACCACCACCCCCACCCCCCAGCCACCAGGGGCACCCTCCACCAGGTCCTCACAATCCCCAATCATGTGCGTTATGGTCAGCCTCCACAGCCAAAAAGCCCTACCAAGTAACCCATTCACCCACATGGAAATGGAAATTACATGTTACACCCCCAATGTTCATGAAGCTAATGAACCCATGTCCGTCACACACAATGGTTGCAATTGAATGGGAAAACACCCAACATGACATGCATGAAACCAATGAGATGATACCACACAGTGAAGTATGAAAACAAAAATGTATTGAAAAAAATAAAGAATGCTAAAGAAACGAAACAAACTACAATGGGAATGAGAAAAAATAAGCTGCATGTCCGTATAAAAATAAAAAACTGCAAATCAGAATCCAAAAAAATGTCGTCCAAAGTCTATTGTAAAAAAATCTCTATGCAAGAAAGAACTATGTAAAAAACTACCAAGGGTCCATGGGCCCAACTGAACAAAGGAAACCTACTAAAAAACCTAACTAAAAATCAACTATATACAAAAAGTGGAGCAGTGTCCGTCGACTCCAAATCATAATAAGAAACAAAGGAAACCTAAAACTAAAGAACTATATACAAAGGCGGCGGGCAAGTCCAGCGGCTCACTCCGTGGTGTCCCGGGCCAGGGCATCATCGAACTCCTGTTCGATGTCCCGGAGGCGGTCCAGTTCCATGGCCCCGAGGGTCCGCAGGGACGACGCCGTGTCCTCCTCCAACCCACTGCGGATTGCCTCGAGGCACTCGGCCCGCCTCAGGGCCCTCCGCATGGAGTTCTCCGCCCTGACCATTGTGAGCCGTGCCTCTTCCGCCCGCCGCCGCTCCGCACCTATGGTGTGGCCCAACCGCTGCCACACGGAAGACAGTCTCTGTCCTGGGTCCTCCTGCCCTCCGGCAGATGCCTGCCCCTCCGATGTCGAAGGCCCCGAGCCTTCATGTCTCCCACCATGTTGCTGCTGCTGCTCTGCCTCTGCCCGTGCACTGCCTCCTGCTGCCTGCACATCCTCCGCCGGTTGGCCATTGCATTTGTTGATGTGGCCACCCCTGCTGCATCTCCGACTCCCGACTGTGGCAGGGATGCCTCCTCCACCAGCCTGGCCGCACCGTCAGAGGCAGCTCCACAGGGCACCCAGGTGACTGATGGGTGGGAACATGGCACAGAGGACGACTGGCGCGTAGGGGGTCCAGTTGAGGAGGGGGTCGGAGCAAGCCCCATCAGACGGAGGAATCCGGCCTGGGTGACCTGTCCCAGCAGGCTGACGTGGTCAACGAGCCATTCGAGATGACGTGCAGTCTCTCCATGAAAAGACTGCAGGTCACCTCGCATGGCCCGTTGACGCAACGCCACATCAGCCAGGACAGGCTCAACCCGGACCTGGATGGCCACGTCCGCAGGCAGAGGAAGGCCAGTTGACGTCAGCTCATCCCCTGCCTGAAAACGGGTCTGGACGTAGGCATCCCTGCTGGTGCAAGATGATGCAGGGACAGGATCGGGGACAGGATTGCACACAGGCACCTCCGCGGCGGCCTGTGCTGCCTCCTGTCCCTGGTCCTGCACTGCACCACTAGCACCAGTGGGATCCCCACCTCCAGACCCCGTCTCTGGTGCTTGCACGGCCTCCTCCTCCACCAAACCCCCCACCAACCTGGATGACTCCGTGCCATCTTCCCCTGTTGGGCCCTGTGGGGTCCCAGCTGCCCCTTCTGCTGCCGAGGAGTCCAACTGCAACCTCCGCCTCTTGGACCTCCCCCCGGCAGCTGCGGCCTGGGACGCGGCACCGGACTCCTCACTCCCCGACGAGATGACAACACGGGAGGGGAGCCGGGCCTTGCGTCTCCGGCTGGCGATCGGATCCCCGCCGCTGTGCTCCACAGCACCTTCTCCGCCCTCTTCATCAGTTGACGCTGCAGACAGGGAGGAACAAAACACAGGCATCAGGGCACTGTACAATGGACACATACACACATGACAGTTGCACATGAGTGGCATTGGCAAACCTCAGACATGTCATCACAATCCCCAACACACATGTCATTGCAACTCGCACACATGAGCCATACCACAGCCATATCGCAACTGCCAGCACCATCCCTACACATACAACAGCATCAGCAGCCAAAGGGGAGCCAGACATCACATGCAACACAGGAAGTGCACCACACATGTACACACACCACCACACTTGCATGCATGTGTACACCTCTGCCAAGTGTTCAGACGGGCATCCATGTCACATCTGCCAATCAGGCTTCCACATACCGCTGTCACATGCATCCATGTTGCATCACTGTTGCACCCTTGTCAAATACACACACATGCACATGTACACAGTGCTCATACATGCAGCCGAAAACAACATACATGCGTGACATCACGGAAATGTCTACTTACATACACATTCATCCAAACATGTGTGCACGCACAACTGCATTTGCCATGCAAGCCTACACACACAAGCACCATCCATGTCTCACACATTACAGCCCTCGCATGTGTCAGCCCCACGGCCCTGTACACCCCCACCCATACTCGACCCCATACAAACAGATGTGCAACCTGCACAATACCGAATAATCACCACACGCACTGCTCACAATCAGGATGCATGTACACTCACCGCTCGACTCCAGACGGGTCTGCTTCTCTAGGACCTGGACGTGGAGCGCTGGGGATATGCATTCCAGGACCCCCATCTGTTCTTCCGACAAGTGGCCCCGGCGCCCCTTGGCATCCGCTGCCTTCAAGAGGCGCCGGGCCTTGTTCAGGGTCCTGGACCTGAAGTCCTCCCAGCGCTTCCTGACATGTTGTAAATCCCGGACTGCCACCCCCTCCGCGTTGATGGCAGTCACGATGTCAGTCCAGATCCGAGTCCGTCCTTCCTTCCTTGTCGGCGCGGGAACTTCCGAAGAGGGCATCATACTGCCCCAGGACTTGCTCCACCAGGACACCAACTTCGGTGGCACTGAAGCTGGTTCCCCTCTGCCTCTCTGGCCGGGGGTTGTCAGTGGTCACAGATGGTGTTTGCCCCGACATGACAACCCCAGAGGCAGGAGTGGGTGGGCAACTGGTTCCTGGGGCTGGGCTGTGGAGCGATGGAATTCCAGTCGGGAGTCTTCGGTTCCAGCAGGGGTGGTCACAGCAACAGCACCCCTGGCTGATGTGCAGGCAGCAAATGGCAGTGCACGTGGGCAGCAGGCAGTCAGGCAGCAGCAGATGGCAGGTGGGAGCGTGCTCGGGGCTCTGGGGGGCAGTAGTTCGGCCTTCTGGGCAGGAGCGTGGTCTTCCGTGTGCTTACGCGTGGCCAGCTTGGTACGGAGTGATTTGGCACGTGAAAATCCTGCACGTCAGCGTGAAAATCGAGGAAAGGCCCTTAGCGCGTAAGCGCGTCAGCTCCATACGCGATTCTATAGGACCAAAGGCCCTCAGCGCGTAAGCGCGTCTGTGACGTGACCCGCACGGGTGTTTCCCACACAGCATGTGATGACAGAGCACACGTGGAAAGACTGCACGTTAGTGTGTCATCGCGTGTAATTGGACAGCACGTCAGAGTCTCATCGCGTGTGATTGGTGGAAATGGCCCTACACGCAGAAGTGACAAAGCGTGTAATTGGTGGAAATGGCCCTAGCGCGTACACACCGCGTAAGTGACGCTGGACGTGTGGGCCTGTATAAAAGGTACGTGTAGAACACCATTTCCTTGTACGTGCTTTTCGTGGAGAGCGAGTGGGTGAATTCTGTACTTCTTGTCGTTTCACACGCGATTTACTTCACGGCGTTTCAAGTTCGTATTCCCTGTTACCTCTGACAGCTTTTTCTCTTTTTTCTCTTTTACTGGTTTACCTGGGCCTGTTCCCTCAAACAGTGTTCCCGTCTACTGTTGTCCTGTCTCCTCAGACAGCGTACAAATCTTCTTTTGGCGGGGGTGTTGCCAACCAAACGCGCTCCTTTTTCACGCTCTATTACCTGGCAGACGGTGAGTCACGCACGTATCTAACATCTGCTTGCCCCGTGTGTAGCCTACCCCTTCAGAGGTCATTCTAGGCTGCGTGTGACACGCATACGTTCATTCTTGTGTTACTGGGTGCCACAGCGTAGCGCAGGTTTTTCTTTCTGCACACATGGTCTAGGAGGGGTTGCGTGCACGTCATCTCCCTTTTTTGGGGCTCCTGTGCGTAGCGTGACCCGTCATCTTTCACCAGGGGTTACAATCAGCCTTGCAAGAGCACTAGGGTACAATTACCATCTGGTACCCAACCCCTTTGACCCCCAATTGCCCAGGACAATAGTTTACAGCCACTCCCATACGCACATTCACATCAGTGCCATGGCTGGGAGGCGAGGATTCCGTAAGGGTGGCAAAGGTGGAAGAGCCACAAGTGGTGGCCGTGGTGGATCCGGTAGGGGACGTGGTCGTTACTTGCAGGGTGAGCCTGTCCCCCCATGTGTGGAGGACCAGTCAAGGGCACCCATAATCCCAACCCCCCCTCCCGTTGAGGCTGATGTGGCTGACACCATCCATGCTCAGCCCTTGTTGGACCAGCCCATTGTGGCACCAGACCTGGCTGACTCCATGGCTGACTTCCAGGTCAGCAGGCCTATGACACGTGCGCTGGTGCACGTTGATGTCACCATGCCACGTGCATCTGGGGCAGCAAGGTCATCTGCTGCACCAAGTAGGCAGGGCGGAGGGGCAGCTGCGGCTCCATCCACCCCAGCCCTCACACACCCAGCCAGGACAGTGTCGGTCCTAGTCCATGCTGCTGACATTCCCCCTGACACCATCACACTAGAGCCAATGCCTGCACCAACTCCCATGCTGAGTGTGCAATCCCACACTCCTGATACAGAGTCCACCAGGGCTTCTGCCCCTAGTGTCCAGAGCGGCGCAGGACACTCAGGATCACCACCACCTTCCAAGCGGAAGAGGAAGAGTGCTCGTCCGGCACAGGCTGATGCCCCAGACACGGCTACACAGTCCGGCCCGTCCAGAAAGCCCAGCTACACGGATGACGAACTGAATGCACTTGTCGAGTATGTGTCCGCACATGATAACGAGATGGTCATTGTTGCAGGATCCAAGACCACACCTGCACAACGCCAGGCACACTGGCAGACCGTTGCAGACATCGTAAGTGCCCTTGGAATCGTGAGGCGCACAGCCTATGATTGCTATAAGCGCTGGAATGACCTAAAGCGCAGGGCAAAGAGTAAGCTGGCCTCAAGTCATGCCGCAACTCTAGTGACTGGAGGTGGGTCTCCAGTAGTAGACATGGAACTCACTCCACATGAGTCAGTCGCTGGGACCTACGTCACGGAGGAACAGATCCAAGGCGTGGGAGATCTGGCTGATTACGAGGCATTGTCCGGTGAGTGCACATGCATGTGTGTGTCATCCATGTGCATGGTGTGTGTGTGAGGGCTTCTGTTTGTGTGCCAGGTGAGAGTGTGTGCGCCTGAGTCGTATGGGTCAGCCATGTGCTTCATGCAATACATCCTGCGCAGCTGCATTTGGCCATAGCAGTATCCCTTCTGCCAACAGTAGACATCTAGCCCAACTGCACGCCAGTTGCCCTTGAAGTGTCACCTTGCCACAACATTGTTGCTTATTTTTCACTGTTCATTCAGTCAGATTGTTTGCATTCCACCACCTTTACTAGGCATGTCGCAGCCCACTAGTCACATGTCTGACATGGCTATGGTAAAGTGGAGTGACTTTGTTACCTGGATATCATTTGTTCACACATGTCCCTGTGCAATTGGACCATTTCAGACTGGCAGCTCCAGGTGAAAAATCTGACCTGTCAGAATTAGAAAAGCTATTACATGCGGGAACTGGACTGAATGAAAAGGTGTTGCCCTCCTCTCCATCTTCACTCAATAGCAATGGTACATGCCATCTGTGTGATGGCATGTGTGTTTCACCTGGCAATCACAGGCCAATGTGTGATGCCACTGCCAGGCAGCATGCAGAAAATGTGTTCATCTTCCATCTTGGTGTCATCAATGTGTGCCATTTGCCTGCCCTTCATATGCAGTGAGGGTGCATGCATGGGAGGGTTTTAGTCATGTGGGACATGTGTCAATCAAGTACTGGTTCTCTTGCTTCTCAGCCCTTATTGTGTGCCATGGTGCTAATGCCTGTTTCCATTTCTTTGTTTTTATGTCTTTGCAGGGGAAGACGCACCTGATACTGCTGGGGTTGTGGAGATGGTGCAGACCCAGGAGGGGTCCGAGGGCCGACCAACCACCAGTGAGGGACGTGGTGTGGTGGTGGGTGAGAACCCACAAGTGCTGCAGGTCGTGCTCTCAAGGGGTGTCTCTGGCTGCACCTCCCCCGAGCTGTACTCAGGTGTTGATTCGGATGAGACCTACGTGCCGTCGCAGGTGAGTGTTCAAGGGAGGGATTCTGTTCTGTCCCACCCACCTGCACCAGGGTCAGAACCCTCAATGGGGATGTCAGTGTTGGCAGCTACGCCTTTGGTGGTTACGGATGCAGGGTCACACTCCGCAACATCTGATCCTGTTCCTGGGCCAGCAGATCAGAGGGGGAATGCAGTCCTGCAGCCTCAGGCAGTGCCGGCACAGCAAGGCGCAGTTCGCCTTGCCCCAGACAGGTGTGGTGCCCGCCGACGTGGTGGCCGTACGCCACCTGGCAATACCGCATGGGAGCAATCCATTTACGGTATGGCAACACAACAGGCAGCATCATCCGAGATGATGGCTCAGGCCATGGATAGGGTGGCCACTTCCATTGTCCCCCCTGAAAGGCTGATGGAGCGACTAGAGCAGGCAACCGACTCCATCTGCCAGTCACACAGGGAGGACATGTTGGGGTCCAACAGGGACAGGCGGGCGGCACTGGCGACTCTGCAGGAGGCCATCTCCATTGAGTCCCAGGGCCACATGGAAGCCCTGAGGCAGGAGCTCCTTCACCTCAGGAAGACTCTTGTTGAGCTTGAGGCTTCAACACACCAAAGGACAGAACAGCAGCTGGAGCGTCTCACCCGTACGCTCTCAGCTGAGATGCAGGCAACGAGGGCGGAGGTCCGGGCATCCCGTGAGTTGTTGCATGGGGACCTCCGCACACTCATCCTCCAGAACCAGACCTACCACACCCGCATGCTTGCAGCCATGGAGGAGCAGACTAGGGCCTTGCGTGGGCTGCCTCCCATAGTGCAACCACCTCCGGATGCAGCTGCACAGGGTGATAATAGCGACAGCAGTGATACTCCCATAATAGGGTAGCCGTGTGGGTCATGAGCCCATGGAGGTGTTTTTTTTCCCAGGACCCACACAGGTGGGTTTTGGTGTGCACCCTGTCCTCGGACCTCCTGGGTGGCCTCCCAAACCCCCCCGGGGCCATCAATGGCCATTTTTGATTTTTATTTTTATTTTTAATTTTTATTTTTAATTTTTATTTTTGATTTTTATTTTTATTTTTGATTTTGATTATTTTTTATTTTTATTTTTATTTTTAATTTCTAAATAATTTTTCCCAATTTTTTTGGGACAATTTGTTGGCTTCCGTGGTTCCTGTGGGCATACGCAGCATTGTGGCTGGGCACATGCAGGCTTGTCATGTATTTGGTTCAGATGCTTGGGTTTGAGTCACACACACCCCTCCTGCTTCCCGTTTCCATGGGCTTGCAAAGGGTGTGCCCAAGTGACATTGACGTACATGGTGACATTGGACTCCCACTACATGTGTGGGTAGTCTAGTCAATACTGTGTATACATTCCTAGTGCATATTGCTGTTGTGTTGTACACTGCATGTTGCATTGATGTGTAACTCTTCATCTGTGTCTACCTCCCAATTTGCAGGTCCCTTCCTCATGTCTACACAAGGCCCTCTAGTCTGGAGATGGGGTCCATGTTGGCAGCAGTGCACCTACAACTCTACATGGCGCCACCACTGCACAGTTGGTAGTGGTGGGAGTGCAGGCATTTCCAGGTGGTGAGACTACTAATATATAACATTTGTGATGTCATGTTAATGGTAGTACCTGCTCAAGTTTGTTGTTGGTCCTGCATTACTGTGAGCATTTCAGGTTTTGCAAGTTTCAATTAGGGACACTCTACATTGTGACACTAGTGTCATGTTGTGGGGATTACTTTGTTTACCTGCAAATAGCATGACATGGCACGGTGTGTCGTGTGGCGGTGCTGGGGATGGGTTGGCTGACATGGCACTGTCCTCTTGTTGCATTTTGCAAGTGGGTATACATTTTAGCTGCTTGAATGTGTTACTTCACAAAACTGCATTGGTGGTGTCTGTGTGGGTAGGGATGCACACATTGTGACACTTCCAGGTGAACAATCTCAGGCTGATATGGTTTTCACGGTTCATTCTCCAGACATTCAGGATCAGTGTCAGGTTGAGTCATCATTGATTGTCAGATGGAATGTGCCAGGGCAGTGTGCACTCCACAGGGGTGTGATTTCTATGTGAAGTAATTAGCCACTAGCTGTGTACGGGCTGCCTCCCCCCGTGCCCTTTCCCCTCCCATGCGCAGCGGCTGTGCATGTGGTTGGGGATGTGGGGCCACCACCATGTCCACGGCCAGGCCCCGGCGTGTTGCAACGTTGTGCAGGACACATGCTGCCACTATGATCCTGCACACTACTGGGGGAGCGTACAACAGCTGCCCGCCAGAACGGTCAAGGGAGCGAAAGCGTGACTTTAGCACTCCGAATGTGCGCTCCACTATGCCCCGGGTTGTAATGTGGGCTGTGTTATATCTTACCTGGGGTGGCGTGGTGGGGTTCCGAATTGGCGTCATCATGTGGGGGCTGAGAGGGTAGGCACTGTCCCCTGTGGAGGTGGTGATTGGTATCATTGGTGGGGTTGTGACCTTGCTCAGTATATGACATGCATGCATGTGCAGTGGCATTCATACTCACCAAGCAGCCATGTATCGCCATGCCACCCAGCTTCTAGGTCCCGGCTTAGGGTGGACATTCGGTAAATGAAGCTGTCGTGGGTTGACCCGGGATAGTTGGCATATACTGAGGTGATGATTCCCTTGGCATTACATACTACCTGCACGTTGATGGAATGCCAGTGCTTGCGGTTCCTATAGATGTGCTCAGATGCCCTGGGGGGACGTAGAGCCACATGGGTGCAGTCGATGGCACCTAGCACTTTGGGGAATCGTGCCACAGCGTAAAAATCCAGGGCGGCAGCATGCCTTTCTGCAGGTGTTCTGGGCAGGTATATGTGCCTGCGGACTGATGGGCGTGCAGTGATGATGTTCAAGACCTGGTGTAGGCAGCGTGACTGGGTGGCCTGTGATACACCACCCACAATGGCACTTGTCCGCTGAAATGATCCAGTGGCTAAGAAGTGCAGTACATTGAGGACCTTCTCCAGGGGGCTGAGTGCTTGGGAGCACAGGGTGGGTGATGTGAGGTCATCCTCCCACTCACTCACCAGGTCCAGTATAATGTGTGGTGAAAACCTGTACCTCCCATGCACCTGGTCATCAGGCATCCCGAAAAGGCTGGTTCTGGGTGTGAATATTCTGGCCCTGACTATCCTCCTCCTCCTCCTTTGGTAGGCCACGCCCACTGCTGCTAGGAACGGTATGTTCATCCTGGGTCTGAGCTTGTTATTTTGTTAGCGCGCAAATTAATGTGTTGCGTGTGTTGTAGGCGAGCGTGTGACCCGCGCACCCCTGAAATCCAGTACCCAGTCCAATAGCGTGTGGAAATTCCCGCGCACCCCGGGATACAAGTGCGCTGACGTACTTGCGTGTGTAAGTGTCCGCGCACCCCTGATATACACGTTCATAGGCCAATCGCGTGTACGCGCACTTTTGTCCAATTAAACGCGATGAAACTGACGTGCAGTCTTTCCACGTGTACTCTGTCATCACGTACTGTGTGGGAAACACCCGTGCGGGTCACGTCACAGACGCGCTTACGCGCGGAGGGCCTTTGGTCTAATAGAATCGCGTATGCGTGCTGACGCGTTTACGCGCTGAGGGCCTTTGGTCCAATAGAATCGCGTATGCGTGCTGACGCGTTTACGCGCTGAGGGCCTTTGGTCCAATAGAATCGTGTATGCGTGCTTACGCGCTAAGGGCCTTTCCTCGATTTTCACGCCGACGTGCAGGATTTTCACGTGCCAAATCACTCCGTACCAAGCTGGCCACGCGTAAGCACACGGAAGACCACGCTCCTGCCCAGAAGGCCGAACTACTGCCCCCCAGAGCCCCGAGCACGCTCCCACCTGCCATCTGCTGCTGCCTGACTGCCTGCTGCCCACGTGCACTGCCATTTGCTGCCTGCACATCAGCCGGGGGTGCTGTTGCTGTGACCACCCCTGCTGGAACCGAAGACTCCCGACTGGAATTCCATCGCTCCACAGCCCAGCCCCAGGACCCAGTTGCCCACCCACTCCTGCCTCTGGGGTTGTCATGTCGGGGCAAACACCATCTGTGACCACTGACAACCCCCGGCCAGAGAGGCAGAGGGGCACCAGCTTCAGTGCCACCGAAGTTGGTGTCCTGGTGGAGCAAGTCCTGGGGCAGTATGATGCCCTCTTCGGAAGTTCCCGCGCCGACAAGGAAGGACGGACTCGGATCTGGACTGACATCGTGACTGCCATCAACGCGGAGGGGGTGGCAGTCCGGGACTTACAACATGTCAGGAAGCGCTGGGAGGACTTAAGGTCCAGGACCCTGAACAAGGCCCGGCGCCTCTTGAAGGCAGCGGATGCCAAGGGGCGCCGGGGCCACTTGTCGGAAGAACAGATGGGGGTCCTGGAACGCATATCCCCAGCGCTCCACGTCCAGGTCCTAGAGAAGCAGACCCGTCTGGAGTCGAGCGGTGAGTGTACATTCATCCTGATTGTGAGCAGTGCGTGTGGTGATTATTCGGTATTGTGCAGGTTGCACATCTGTTTGTATGGGGTCGAGTATGGGTGGGGGTGTAAAGGGCCGTGGGGCTGACACATGCGAGGGCTGTAATGTGTGAGACATGGATGGTGCTTGTGTGTGTAGGCTTGCATGGAAAATGCAGTTGTGCGTGCACACATGTTTGGATGAATGTGTATGTAAGTAGACATGTCCGTGATGTCACGCATGTATGTTGTTTTCGGCTGCATGTATGAGCACTGTGTACATGTGCATGTGTGTGTATTTGACAAGGGTGCAACAGTGATGCAACATGGATGCATGTGACAGCGGTATGTGGAAGCCTGATTGGCAGATGTGACATGGATGCCCGTCTGAACAGTGCGACACTTGGCAGAGGTGTACACATGCATGCAAGTGTGGTGGTGTGTGTACATGTGTGGTGCACTTCCTGTGTTGCATGTGATGTCTGGCTCCCCTTTGGCTGCTGATGCTGTTGTATGTGTAGGGATGGTGCTGGCAGTTGCGATATGGCTGTGGTATGGCTCATGTGTGCGAGTTGCAATGACATGTGTGTTGGGGATTGTGATGACATGTCTGAGGTTTGCCAATGCCACTCATGTGCAACTGTCATGTGTGTATGTGTCCATTGTACAGTGCCCTGATGCCTGTGTTTTGTTCCTCCCTGTCTGCAGCGTCAACTGATGAAGAGGGCGGAGAAGGTGCTGTGGAGCACAGCGGCGGGGATCCGACCGCCAGCCGGAGACGCAAGGCCCGGCTCCCCTCCCGTGTTGTCATCTCGTCGGGGAGTGAGGAGTCCGGTGCCGCGTCCCAGGCCGCAGCTGCCGGGGGGAGGTCCAAGAGGTGGAGGTTGCAGTTGGACTCCTCGGCAGCAGAAGGGGCAGCTGGGACCCCACAGGGCCCAACAGGGGAAGATGGCACGGAGTCATCCAGGTTGGTGGGGGGTTTGGTGGAGGAGGAAGCCGTGCAAGCACCAGAGACGGGGTCTGGAGGTGGGGATCCCACTGGTGCTAGTGGTGCAGTGCAGGACCAGGGACAGGAGGCAGCACAGGCCGCCGCGGAGGTGCCTGTGTGCAATCCTGTCCCCGATCCTGTCCCTGCATCATCTTGCACCAGCAGGGATGCCTACGTCCAGACCCGTTTTCAGGCAGGGGATGAGCTGACGTCAACTGGCCTTCCTCTGCCTGCGGACGTGGCCATCCAGGTCCGGGTTGAGCCTGTCCTGGCTGGTGTGGCGTTGCGTCAACGGGCCATGCGAGGTGACCTGCAGTCTTTTCATGGAGAGACTGCACGTCATCTCGAATGGCTCGTTGACCACGTCAGCCTGCTGGGACAGGTCACCCAGGCCGGATTCCTCCGTCTGATGGGGCTTGCTCCGACCCCCTCCTCAACTGGACCCCCTACGCGCCAGTCGTCCTCTGTGCCATCTTCCCACCCATCAGTCACCTGGGTGCCCTGTGGAGCTGCCTCTGACGGTGCGGCCAGGCTGGTGGAGGAGGCATCCCTGCCACAGTCGGGATTCGGAGGTCCAGCAGGGGTGGCCACATCAACAACTGCACCCCAGCCGGCGGAGGATGTGCAGGCAGCAGGAGGCAGTGCACGGGCAGAGGCAGAGCAGCAGCAGCAACATGGTGGGAGACATGAAGGCTCAGGGCTTTCGACATCGGAGGGGCAGGCATCGGCCGGAGGGCAGGGGGACCCAGGACAGAGAGTGTCTTCCGTGTGGCAGCGGTTGGGCCACGCCATAGGTGCGGAGCGGCGGCGGGCGGAAGAGGCGCGGCTCACAATGGTCAGGGCGGAGAACTCCATGTGGAGGGCCCTGAGGCGGGCCGAGTGCCTCGAGGCAATCCGCAGGGGGTTGGAGGAGGACACGGCGTCGTCCCTGCGGACCCTCGGGGCCATGGAACTGGACCGCCTCCGGGACATCGAACAGGAGTTCGATGATGCCCTGGCCCGGGACACCACAGAGTGAGCCGCTGGACTTGCCCGCCGCCTTGTATATAGTTCTTTAGTTTTAGGTTTCCTTTGTTTCTTATTATGATTTGGAGTCGACGGACACTGCTCCACTTTTTGTATATAGTTGATTTTTAGTTAGGTTTTTTAGTAGGTTTCCTTTGTTCAGTTGGGCTCATGGACCCTTGGTAGTTTTTTACATAGTTCTTTATTGCATAGAGATTTTTTTACATTTGACTTTGGACGACATTTTTTTGGATTCTGATTTGCAGTTTTTTTTTTTAATACGGACATGCAGCTTATTTTTTCTCATTCCCATTGTAGTTTGTTTCCTTTCTTTAGCATTCTTTATTTTTTTCAATACAATTTTGTTTTCATACTTCACTGTGTGGTATCATCTCATTGGTTTCATGCATGTCATGTTGGGTTTTTTCCCATTCAATTGCAACCATTGTGTGTGATGGACATGGGTTCATTAGCTTCATGAACATTGGGGGTGTAACATGTAATTTCCATTTCCATGTGGGTGAATGGGTTACTTGGTAGGGCTTTTTGGCTGTGGAGGCTGACCATTACGCACATGATTGGGGATTGTGAGGACCTGGTGGAGGGTGCCCCTGGTGGCTGGGGGGTGGGGGTGGTGGGAGACATGGGTGGGGGCCTGGTGGGGGCTGCCCATGGTGGCAGGGGGGTGGGGGTGGTGGGAGACATGAGTGGGGGCCTGGTGGAGGCTGCCCCTGCACTGCTGGGGGGTGGGGGTGGTGGGAGACATGAGTGGGGGCCTGGTGGAGGCTGCCCCTGCACTGCTGGGGGGTGGGGGTGGTGGTAGACATGAGTGGGGGCCTGGTGGAGGGTGCCCCTGCACTGCTGGGGGGTGGGGGTGGTGGGAGACATGAGTGGGGGCCTGGTGGAGGCTGCCCCTGCACTGCTGGGGGGTGGGGGTGGTGGGAGACATGAGTGGGGGCCTGGTGGAGGGTGCCCCTGCACTGCTGGGGGGTGGGGGTGGTGGGAGACATGAGTGGGGGCCTGGTGGAGGGTGCCCCTGGTGGCTGGGGGGTGGTGGGAGACATGAGTGGGGGCCTGGTGGAGGCTGCCCCTGGTGGCTGGGGGGTGGGGGTGGTGGGATACATGAGTGGGGGCCTGGTTGAGGCTACCCCTGCACTGCTGTGGGGTGGGGGTGGTGGTAGACATGAGTGGGGGCCTGGTGGAGGCTGCCCCTGCACTGCTGGGGGGTAGGGGTGGTGGGAGTCATGGGTGGGGGCCTGGTGGAGGCTGCCCATGGTGGCAGGGGGGTGGGGGTGGTGGGAGACATGAGTGGGGACCTGGTGGGGGCTGCCCATGGTGGCAGGGGGGTGGGGGTGGTGGGAGATATGAGTGGGGGCCTGGTGGAGGGTGCCCCTGCACTGCTGGGGGGTGGGGGTGGGGGTGGTGGTAGACATGAGTGGGGGCCTGGTGGAGGCTGCCCCTGCACTGCTGGGGGGTGGGTATGGTGGTAGACATGAGTGGGGGCCTGGTGGAGGGTGCCCCTGCACTTCTGGGGGGTGGGGGTGGTGGGAGACATGAGTGGGGGCCTGGTGGAGGGTGCCCCTGCACTGCTGGGGGGTGGGGGTGGTGGGAGACATGAGTGGGGGCCTGGTGGAGGCTGCCCCTGCACTGCTGGGGGGTGGGGGTGGTGGGAGTCATGGGTGGGGGCCTGGTGGAGGCTGCCCATGGTGGCAGGGGGGTGGGGGTGGTGGGAGACATGAGTGGGGGCCTGGTGGGGGCTGCCCATGGTGGCAGGGGGGTGGGGGTGGTGGGAGACATGAGTGGGGGCCTGGTGGAGGGTGCCCCTGCACTGCTGGGGGGTGGGGGTGGTGGGAGACATGAGTGGGGGCCTGGTGGGTGCTGCCCATGGTGGCAGGGGGGTGGGGGTGGTGGGAGACATGAGTGGGGGCCTGGTGGAGGCTGCCCCTGCACTGCTGGGGGTGGGGGTGGTGGGAGACATGAGTGGGGGCCTGGTGGAGGGTGCCCCTGGTGGCTGGGGGGTGGGGGTGGTGGGAGACATGAGTGGGGGCCTGGTGGAGGGTGCCCCTGCACTGCTGGGGGGTGGGGGTGGTGGGAGACATGAGTGGGGTCCTGGTGGAGGCTGCCCCTGCACTGGTGGGGGTGGTGGGAGACATGAGTGGGGGCCTGGTGGAGGGTGCCCCTGGTGGCTGGGGGGTGGGAGTCATGGGTGGAGGCCTGGTGGAGGGTGCCCCTGCACTGCTGGGGGGTGGGGGTGGTGGGAGACATGAGTGGGGGCCTGGTGGAGGCTGCACCTGGTGGCTGGGGGGTGGGGGTGGTGGGAGACATGAGTTGGGGCCTGGTGGAGGCTGCCCCTGCACTGCTGGGGGGTGGGGGTGGTGGGAGACATGAGTGGGGGCCTGGTGGAGGGTGCCCCTGCACTGCTGGGGGGTGGGGGTGGTGGGAGTCATGGGTGGGGGCCTGGTGGAGGCTGCCCATGGTGGCAGGGGGGTGGGGGTGGTGGAAGACATGAGTGGGGGCCTGGTGGAGGGTGCCCCTGCACTGCTGGGGGGTGGGGGTGGTGGGAGACATGAGTGGGGGCCTGGTGGAGGGTACCCCTGCACTGCTGGGGGGTGGGGGTGGTGGGAGACATGGGTGGGGGCCTGGTGGAGGCTGCCCATGGTGGCAGGGGGGTGGGGGTGGTGGGAGACATGAGTGGGGGCCTGGTGGAGGGTGCCCCTGGTGGCTGGGGGGTGGTGGGAGACATGAGTGGGGGCCTGGTGGAGGCTGCCCCTGGTGGCTGGGGGGTGGGGGTGGTGGGATACATGAGTGGGGGCCTGGTTGAGGCTACCCCTGCACTGCTGTGGGGTGGGGGTGGTGGTAGACATGAGTGGGGGCCTGGTGGAGGCTGCCCCTGCACTGCTGGGGGGTAGGGGTGGTGGGAGTCATGGGTGGGGGCCTGGTGGAGGCTGCCCATGGTGGCAGGGGGGTGGGGGTGGTGGGAGACATGAGTGGGGACCTGGTGGGGGCTGCCCATGGTGGCAGGGGGGTGGGGGTGGTGGGAGATATGAGTGGGGGCCTGGTGGAGGGTGCCCCTGCACTGCTGGGGGGTGGGGGTGGGGGTGGTGGTAGACATGAGTGGGGGCCTGGTGGAGGCTGCCCCTGCACTGCTGGGGGGTGGGTATGGTGGTAGACATGAGTGGGGGCCTGGTGGAGGGTGCCCCTGCACTTCTGGGGGGTGGGGGTGGTGGGAGACATGAGTGGGGGCCTGGTGGAGGGTGCCCCTGCACTGCTGGGGGGTGGGGGTGGTGGGAGACATGAGTGGGGGCCTGGTGGAGGCTGCCCCTGCACTGCTGGGGGGTGGGGGTGGTGGGAGTCATGGGTGGGGGCCTGGTGGAGGCTGCCCATGGTGGCAGGGGGGTGGGGGTGGTGGGAGACATGAGTGGGGGCCTGGTGGGGGCTGCCCATGGTGGCAGGGGGGTGGGGGTGGTGGGAGACATGAGTGGGGGCCTGGTGGAGGGTGCCCCTGCACTGCTGGGGGGTGGGGGTGGTGGGAGACATGAGTGGGGGCCTGGTGGGTGCTGCCCATGGTGGCAGGGGGGTGGGGGTGGTGGGAGACATGAGTGGGGGCCTGGTGGAGGCTGCCCCTGCACTGCTGGGGGTGGGGGTGGTGGGAGACATGAGTGGGGGCCTGGTGGAGGGTGCCCCTGGTGGCTGGGGGGTGGGGGTGGTGGGAGACATGAGTGGGGGCCTGGTGGAGGGTGCCCCTGCACTGCTGGGGGGTGGGGGTGGTGGGAGACATGAGTGGGGTCCTGGTGGAGGCTGCCCCTGCACTGGTGGGGGTGGTGGGAGACATGAGTGGGGGCCTGGTGGAGGGTGCCCCTGGTGGCTGGGGGGTGGGAGTCATGGGTGGAGGCCTGGTGGAGGGTGCCCCTGCACTGCTGGGGGGTGGGGGTGGTGGGAGACATGAGTGGGGGCCTGGTGGAGGCTGCCCCTGGTGGCTGGGGGGTGGGGGTGGTGGGAGACATGAGTGGGGGCCTGGTGGAGGCTGCCCCTGCACTGCTGGGGGGTGGGGGTGGTGGGAGACATGAGTGGGGGCCTGGTGGAGGGTGCCCCTGCACTGCTGGGGGGTGGGGGTGGTGGGAGTCATGGGTGGGGGCCTGGTGGAGGCTGCCCATGGTGGCAGGGGGGTGGGGGTGGTGGAAGACATGAGTGGGGGCCTGGTGGAGGGTGCCCCTGCACTGCTGGGGGGTGGGGGTGGTGGGAGACATGAGTGGGGGCCTGGTGGAGGGTACCCCTGCACTGCTGGGGGGTGGGGGTGGTGGGAGACATGGGTGGGGGCCTGGTGGAGGCTGCCCATGGTGGCAGGGGGGTGGGGGTGGTGGGAGACATGAGTGGGGGCCTGGTGGAGGGTGCCCCTGCACTGCTGGGGGGTGGGGGTGGTGGTAGACATGAGTGGGGGCCTGGTGGAGGCTGCCCCTGCACTGCTGGGGGGTGGGGGTGGTGGGAGACATGAGTGGGGGCCTGGTGGAGGGTGCCCCTGCACTGCTGGGGGGTGGGGGTGGTGGGAGACATGGGTGGGGGCCTGGTGGAGGCTGCCCATGGTGGCAGGGGGGTGGGGGTGGTGGGAGACATGAGTGGGGGCCTGGTGGAGGGTGCCCCTGCACTGCTGGGGGGTGGGGGTGGTGGGAGACATGGGTGGGGGCCTGGTGGAGGCTGCCCCTGCACTGCTGGGGGGTGGGGGTGGTGGTAGACATGAGTGGGGGCCTGGTGGAGGCTGTCCCTGCACTGCTGGGGGGTGGGGGTGGTGGGAGACATGAGTGGGGGCCTGGTGGAGGGTGCCCCTGCACTGCTGGGGGGTGGGGGTGGTGGGAGACATGGGTGGGGGCCTGGTGGAGGCTGCCCATGGTGGCAGGGGGGTGGGGGTGGTGGGAGACATGAGTGGGGGCCTGGTGGAGGGTGCCCCTGCACTGCTGGGGGGTGGGGGTGGTGGGAGACATGGGTGGGGGCCTGGTGGAGGCTGCCCCTGCACTGCTGGGGGGTGGGGGTGGTGGGAGACATGAGTGGGGGCCTGGTGGGGGCTGCCCATGGTGGCAGGGGGTGGTGGGAGACATGAGTGGGGGCCTGGTGGAGGGTGCCCCTGGTGGCTGGGGTGTGGGTGTGGTGGGAGACATGGGTGGGGGCCTGGTGGAGGCTGCCCCTGCACTGCTGGGGGGTGGGGGTGGTGGGAGACATGAGTGGGGGCCTGGTGGAGGGTGCCCCTGGTGGCTGGGGGGGTGGGGGGGTGGGAGACATGGGTGGGGGCCTGGTGGAGGCTGCCCCTGGTGGCTGGGGGGTGGGGGTGGTGGGAGACACGAGTGGGGGCCTGGTGGAGGCTGCCCCTGCACTGCTGGGGGGTGGTGGTAGACATGAGTGGGGGCCTGGTGGAGGGTGCCCCTGCACTGCTGGGGGGTGGGGGTGGTGGTAGACATGAGTGGGGGCCTGGTGGAGGCTGCCCCTGCACTGCTGGGGGGTGGGGGTGGTGGGAGACATGAGTGGGGGCCTGGTGGAGGGTGCCCCTGCACTGCTGGGGGGTGGAGGTGGTGGGAGACATGGGTGGGGGCCTGGTGGAGGCTGCCCATGGTGGCAGAGGGGTGGGGGTGGTGGGAGACATGAGTGGGGGCCTGGTGGAGGGTGCCCCTGCACTGCTGGGGGGTGGGGGTGGTGGGAGACATGGGTGGGGGCCTGGTGGAGGCTGCCCCTGCACTGCTGGGGGGTGGGGGTGGTGGGAGACATGAGTGGGGGCCTGGGGGAGGGTGACCATGGATGCTGGGGGGTGGGGGTGCAGGGGGACATGAGTGGGGGCCTGGTGGAGGGTGGCCACGGTGGCTGGGGGGTGGGGGTGGTGGGAGACATGAGTGGGGGCCTGGTGGAGGCTGACCCTGCACTGCTGGGGGGTGGGGGTGGTGGGAGACATGAGTGGGGGCCTGGTGGAGGCTGCCCCTGCACTGCTGGGGTGTGGGGGTGGTGGGAGACATGAGTGGGGGCCTGGTGGAGGGTGCCCCACAATGCTGGGGGGTGGGGGTGCAGGGGTACATGAGTTGGACATGGGTGGGGGCCTGCTGGCAGGTGCCCCACAGTGCAGGGGGGTGGGGGTGGTGGGAAACATGAGTTGGACATGAGTGGGGGCCTGCTGGCAGGTGCCCCACAGTGCTGGGGGGTGGGGGTGGTGGGAGACATGCATTGTTGATCAGTAGTGCAAGGTGACATGTGGGTTGGCTGGGGGGCATGCCCATGGTGGATGGGCTGCCTGCGGGACATGAGCAGGGGTGCAGGGTAGTCCCCCATGGTGTGGGCTGCCTGCAGGGGCCGTGGAGGTTGTGGAGCGTACACCTGGGAGGACCCACACGGCCAATTCACGTGTAGTACTCCCCAGAACCCCTGAAATACACATTCCCTGCTGAAATCGCGCGTGCAACTTCCCGCGCACCCCTGAAATACACGTACCCTGCTCGCACTGGGACAATCGCGTGTGGAACTTCCCGCGCACCCCTGAAATACACGTACCCTGCTCGCACTGGGACAATCGCGTGTGGAACTTCCCGCGCACCCCTGAAATACACGTACCCTGCTCGCACTGGGACAATCGCGTGTGGAACTTCCCGCGCACCCCTGAAATACACGTACCCTGATGAAATCGCGTGTGGGACTTCCCGCGCACCCATGGAATACACGTACCCTGCTCGCACTGGCCCATTCGCGTGTGGAACTTCCCGCGCACCCCTGAAATACACGTACCCTGATGGAATCGCGTGTGGAACTTCCCGCGCACCCATGGAATACACGTACCCTGCTCGCACTGGCCCATTCGCGTGTGGAACTTCCCGCGCACCCCTGAAATGCACGTACCCTGCTGAAATCGCGTGTGGAACTTCCCGCGCACCCCTGAAATACACGTACCCTGCTGAAATCGCGTGTGGAACTTCCCGCGCACCCCTGAAATACACATACCCTGCTGAAATCGCATGTGGAACTTCCCGCGCACCCCTGAAATACACGTACCCTGCTTGCACGGGGCCAGTCGCGTGTGGAACTTCCCGCGCACCCCTGCAATACACGTTCCCCGCTTGGCGTTTGCCGTTTGCCAGCCCGGTGAACTGGTCCAGGGTTAGCGCAGCCCTTTGCGATGATTTAGCGATTTTCATGGCTTTTCCTTGCGCGAGGGCGTTCTTGGGGGCATTACTGGCGCTGCTGCAGGGTCGCTGCAATTCTCTGCGCCACGGCTGGTTTGGAAGCCTAAAATCCATGAATACGCTGTGCGCGGAAATCGGTTTTAGCGCACGTGCCTGGCGCAGTCAATCGCACGTGGACACTCTGCGCCAGCCGCTTGCGACACTTTTCTGCGAAATTCTATGAATTACCCTCTAAGTCTTTCTTTGGTCTTAAATGCGTTAAGGCGAAAGCTCAAGTAGAAGGCTGTTCAGTACTGGTCAGGAAAGAGTTCCACATAGCTTTGTAATTTATTGAATGCTCTAGCTTCGCTAGGCACATTCTTCATTAGCCTGTGACTCATCCTTTTTTCTCCAGTCGAGATCCAATCAAGTCTCCATAGTTTTACCTTTGCCGAATTCGGATTATTATGCAGAGTTATGTCAATTTCAAGCTCTTTCAGGAGATCCTCACATCATCTGGTCCACAATGCCATTAAACACTTGGCATCTCCATTACTGTGATTGTGAAAGAGTTTGAATTGTGGAGCAACATCTTTCATTGTTTTTTTAAGAAAGAGTGCCTCCATATTCCAGCAGATGCGTACATTGATGGATATAAACTTTAACGTATACACGCCGCTGGAGTGCCCTTGGGTTGCTGTAGCACCTTTACCCAGAAGATGTTTTCCAGTGTGGCCCATAAATCAAGTGAGCAGCCAAAGGCACTTTCTGCTCCAAAAATCAGTGCCGGAACCACTTTTTGTTTATAAAAGTTGACCACAGGTTTTAGGGAGAATTTGCCATATTTTGTATTCAAAATAACAGCGTGACATGCAAGTTGCCGTCACTTAATTTTAGGCATTTCCACCCATGGGCCATCGTTTATATTCAAACTGATCTGCATGCCCAGGTATCTGGTGTTGGTTGCAATGTTCAGCATTTCCTTTCCCAGGCGCCATTCGATTTTTTACCATTACATTTCTTGCTGGACCTTAGGTATTGTAGAGACAATATCGCTCAGTTATTCGTGTTGATGTGTAAGCCGTTAGTTCTGACATATTCTTCCACCGCAGCCATCTTGCACTGCAGTCCAATTGGAGTTGCATCTAGGAGGATTAGATCATCGGCGTACAAGAGCCAGCTCACGTGTGACCATGTATTTGTGTTGGAAAAGAGGGTACGCCTTCAATTGCTTCTCCGATGTCAGAGAGAAAGAGATTAAAAATGATTGAAGCCAGGGGACATCCCTGTTTTACACCACAGAAGGTTCTTATGGCAGCTGACAGGGTGCCCAACTGATCTAACCAGATCCTGACATTGGTTTTGGTGTGTAGCTCTTTAATGGCTGCTAACAGACTTGGAGGGCAATGTCACTTTTGCATCTTGGTCCAAAGGGTTTCCAAAGGGTTTACCAGTCTATACTGTCAAATGCATGGGAAAAGTCTATAAAAGCTAGAAACACCTTGCTCCCAGTTCTTAGAGCCTCCACTTTCATGAGATTTAATATTAGGAGATTCAGGCTGCACCCGATACCCTTCACAAAGTCTGAATGTCTAGGATCAACATGATGGCTTTCTGTGATCCATTTGAGTAGCTTATGTTGCAGAAGTGTTGCGTAAACTTTCCCCAACACATCCAAGAGCGCTATCGGGCGATAATCTTTAGGGTTAGCTCTGTTGCCTTTTTTGAATATCGGTACAATGACTGCACTTTTCCAGGAGATCGGGGGTGCTCATTTGATATTGATTCTGTTGAATAGGACATTGCATATTTCAGCCCATCTTTGTAATTAGTGAGGCCATCGGGGCCAGGGGCCCTCGATGAGCTAACCCTTTTGATGATATTTAAGATGTCGTTCTTGTCGAACTTGAGGTTCCAGTAATCGATGTTAGGCAGCACCGGCTCCTTAGCGTTTCCTTTCTTACTGTATAGCTCGCTATAATAGGCTGCCCAAGCTGCTTCAGATACTATGTTGGTCCGCAATGATGTCTGTGATGAACTCTCGTTGTTAATTAATTTCCACAACTCACGCAAGTTTTTATTATCTAACTTCAACATCATTAACTCAGAGTATTTCTGCAGCATTAGCGCTTTATGTGCTTTTATCCAGTTCTTGTTTTTTTGCTTTACACCTCGTTTTATGTCTAAGGCGGCTATACTGTCCTTTCTGGATATGTGTCTAATTTCACTATGCATTTGCTGTTTCCTCTTCAGAATTTCAAGGTCAAATTTATGTGTGTGTACAAATGCACATTTCTTTAACCCTTGTTTTTTTTCCACAAATTGAGTTAACAGATGACAATATTCTACCTCATCTTGTTCCTCACAGTATTCTGTTGCGATTAGATTTACATCGTCCTCATTGAGATGTAATTTGACTCTGTTGGATTCTACTGTGATACTGTGGTTCCATGTTGGGTTAAATCCTTCTTTAGGCATTACTAACGTTAGCTTCACCATGTCATGGTCACTGTGTGGCCTAGAGATCACATTCAAAGATACTACTCGTTCGTGTACATTCTCAGACATTAAAAAGTAGTCAATTGTTGATTTTTGCCAAGATCTACTCCACGTCGCATTTGCAGGGATATCCCTGATCATATTTCCATTTAGTATGGACATATTTCCTAGTTCCATCTCAAGACACCAACCTTCCCCCACCTGGTCAGTGGCATGCTTGTCATGTTTCATTCCTTGAATTATATTTAGGCAATTGATGTTTAAGTCTCCACATAGTATTATGCCTGATGTACTGTCTTCTTCGTATATCTCATCTATTAATGTTGACACTAGGTCTATGAAAGTCATTGTCCCTGCTATGGGGCCAGTATAAATTGATGACATGAATGAGACCACATTCCAGTTTTGAATTTCTGGCCGTCTTGAGTGCTGTTACCTGAATATACGGATATATGTTCCTGGATTTGATGATTCTATATCCAGAACTTTTCTTAACAAGGATTAACAACCCAGCCATTGGTCTTTCTTTTGATCTTCTGATAGCCAGATTTATAGCAACCTCAAATTTTTCGGAAAGAGGACATTCCTCAAGCCAGGTTTGCTGTAGGCAGGCTAGATTCAACCCATCCAGCCACATATTCTGAAACAGATGCAAAAAGCCTCTGGTATTCCAAGAGCCAAAGGCATGAGTGGTCTGCTCTTTTTGTTCCTGGCATTAGCTTTGGTTGTTACTTGGAAATGCTTCCGCCAACCAACCCCAATTATTTGACGTCTCCACTTTGTTCTGGGTTTCGGCATTGTCTAGGATACCAATAATAGTGCTGTTTCCACATTCCACAGTCATTTTAATTTGTTCTCCATTTTGCAACTTCTGTAACGATTCTACCCCTACGCTTGAAGTGCGCTCGGCTTTTTCATTAGTGAAGTTTTGTGTGATATTTCTCATCCTATTAGCGCTCTTTAAGTTGCTAATAATGTCCGGAGTGTATCTCTGTTTTGGTGCCCACACCATTTCGGCACCTTGTGTCTTGTCTTTGGAGATGCAGTTCGGTTCGTCTGTTGCTTCAAAGATGTCAAATCCCAATGACATAAGTGCAGGGGCTGCTTGTTATTTATGATTTTTGAATCAATGTGCAAGTTCACTTTGTCATTTTGCGATTCTTTCACAAACTCTACGGTTTTTATGTCGCTAGATTCAATAGTCCTTAGACTTGGCACATGATGAAACAAGCATAGGACATTGTTGCGGTTTAGGGTGAGGTCATCACTACTCGCAATAAAGCGTTCCAGCCTAAGCCTATAAGGCGCCTGCAATTTCCTGCTAGGCTTTACTTGAGCCTTTTTGCGGTTCGCGAGACCCTTCCCTTGTACATCTCTTTCCAATAGTCTGTGCAAGCTGTCATATTTTATAGCTGGACACTGTCGCATTCGAGCATTTAGTGCCAGCTGTGATGTTCACGGCTTCAATTGGCTCTGTACAGGTGTTGATAGGGGCTATTTATTATGCCCCCTTTATTCGTTTTCATTTTCCACTGCTCGCTTGCCAATCTTTTCCATTTTTCATTTAGTGTGATGAAAGTAAGGCTGGGAATTTGAGGCGCTCCCGTATCCACTATTGTCGTAGGTTGAATCAGTGTGCAAGTTCTTTCTGGATTAGTGGTTTTCGGCTCCTTGGCCGTACCCACAACCTCGTTTTTTGATGTTGCTTTGTTGTCTGTCAAATTTGGAACGGCCTACTGCAGTTGTGCATCCTTAGGGTCATCTTCATAGGTCGACATATCCATCAGGTCAGGTGATGTCTCATCAGTGTATACTGTCTCCACCAGCATATTCGTTTGTGGCCTTGTTTGACCGTCCGCCTCATTTGTTTTTATGTTTTTTTCTGGTTAGTCACTAGGACCCTGGCGGAACGGGTTTAACGGTGCCGGTAAAGGTGCCAGCGCCGTTAAACCCATTTCACCCTATTATGAGATCCCCTTGCAGGACCTGCTCTGGACATCTGGTCAGACCAGACGTCCTTTGCGGGTCCCGCGAGGGGACCAGGGAGCTAACAATGGGCCCTTTATTAACGGGTCCGTTGTTAGCTCCCTCCCCATTCCCATTGAGCCCTTTGGGGGCACAAATGGGAATGGGGATGGGTACATTGAATGAGGAATTACCGGGTCCTCCAAGGTTGGAATGGCCCGGTAATTCCTCATTCGAGGAACCCGGACCCGAGTTTGGAGGCAGCCATGCCCTTATTACGAGTTTGGAGGCATGGCTGCCTCCAAACTCCTAACGAGGCCCTTAATGTTGTGCAAGAATTTCCTTGGATTATTGCCGCACTGACATTTTATTATACTTTGATTTTTGTTTTTTTTCCTTGCAGTTGTTTTCCATCAATTGCCCTTATCTTGTTAGTATATGAGCTATTTTTAACGTTGAATATGGCGAATATCCCATTGTTGTTTTCCTTATCATGGGTACTATCACCAGGTGCCCCATTTGGTTTGTTATTTAGACCTTCGTATTAGCTGAAGTAGTCGGCATTTGAAAATCTTGTATTGCAGGATTCTCTTTTGCCAAGCTACTTTTAAATCCACACGAAAAGGAGGAATCCATCGTGATTTCCTGGCTGGATTTGTTGGGTCCACACTAAGATCTATTACGACGGATGAAGCCTTTCCATTCGTCTCCTTCCTCGTTTCTGATGTACTGAGCTCTTCTTCAGTACTATGTTTCGAGGTCGCCTCTTTGGTGCTTTCTCTTGACATGATATTGGATCTTTCAATTTTCGCGAGATTCACCAACAATGCAGGCGGTGCATGCGCAATCACTCAATTTTCCAAGTCACAGTTTAAGTGAATATTGGTAGTGCTAGGTTCTCCTTGAAGACCACAATCCGTGTTACTTTCATTGTTGGTTATGGTGTTG
This sequence comes from Ambystoma mexicanum, assembly GCF_040938575.1. NCBI lineage: Eukaryota > Metazoa > Chordata > Amphibia > Caudata > Ambystomatidae > Ambystoma > Ambystoma mexicanum. The sequence goes on along the minus strand of NC_090937.1, from coordinate 689,489,561 downwards.
TGACCCTCTTGAGTCAGCAGATCCCCTTTCCTCTGCAGACAGTAACATGGTCGACTTTCTTGTTGACTCGAGAGGCCTGTTGTAGAATTTCTGACTTTGAGCAAACCCAGCGCCTCTTTTGCGACTTCCGCAAACAGATTTTTGTCCATACTACTGTTTTTCTTTTGATCCGCCAGTATGGTTAGTGAGGAGTCGATCCTTTCATTAATTTCATGGTATGTTTGTTTGAACAAGGTGTTGTCGCATTCGAGGTTCGTTCTTTTTTAGTTTATTAGCGCAACTAACGTCGTTAGGTCCCTGATGTTTTCACTGAGTTGCTCATATAATTTTATAAATGGAGAGATGGTTATAGACATTGTAGACATCGGTATTGGTTGTAATTCTTGTATTATCTTTTTTCCTAGTACCATATCCGACCCATCGCGCCTTGCACTGGCTCTGGTCTCTCGCCTTATTTTTGGGTATTCTCGCTCCATTATGGACGAGTCAGTTGAGGACAGATCTGATGACAAAGTTATTCCCACCTCACATCTCATCATCTGTTCTTGTTTCTGCTGAGCTACCTCATCATGTTCCGTTGTTTGATTTAAGACCTTCTTGTTTTTCTATTGTGAGCAGCTAATGCTAGGTGACGCACTTGTTTCTACTCTTCTTTGTTTTTGTTGCCCACTTTGCCACCTATTCATGGGTAGGATCTCAGGCGCGAGGGCTTTCTCAATTTCCTTTTGTGTTCTAAACTCTGCAAGGTCCTCTTTGCTTTTGGAACTACGTACCCTGTTTATTTGTGTTAGATCATGTAGTAATTTGTTGACAACTTCAATAGAGTTTGTCTACCACGACTCACACCTATAGCGGGTACCATACCCACTGGCCCATTGTCAGAAAGAGGTAAGAGGGCTGAGGGAGCATAGGAGACATTGTCTTCATTTGCGAATGTTTTCTCGTGAGAGTCGGTCCAGCCATTCGATTCCAAACCATGATCCTCCTGCTCTTTGGGAGGAGCTGTGGTGACCGAAAGAGGTTCGAAGCCTGGGTCCACATCCAGAGCCAAATCTGTGGGCAGTCTATCAGGAAGTGAGTTACTCAAATGGTTGCATGGTCTAGTTAATTCGCATGACCATCGGTCGTGGGCGTCCTTTCTTGTTTCCTGATGGGCGCGCCACGCAAGCACACGCAGTTGGGGAATTGAGACTAATTTTCCTGGATGTTTTTTGAGTCCTGTAGGCCACTCCACAGAAATACGTTCATCGTTGAGGCAAGCTGGCAAACTATCTGTGTGAGAGTCATTGTGTACAATACCCTGTTGGGGGTTTGAAATGTTTGCCAGGTGTGCGCTTTCATGAAACAACGTAGTACAACCAAGCCATGGCAAGGGGTCAACAAGGACAGCGTCTAATGTCATGGACACCGGCAAGGGAGTTCGACTTCTAGTCAAGGATAGTTGACTTACTTGACTTGGTTGCTGCATTGATCCTTTCGGCTGTAATTCCGGCTGTAATTCGAAGCAGCCACGACGTATCTGGGATCTTGTCTTCGGTGGTTGAAGCGACTTCCCTCTCTCTCGCATGGCAGCAAGGCTCATTTTCTCCATGCAGCAGGGGGTTCCTCTGAGATCCTCCACATACTCCAAAGACTCTGCTTGACTCTACGACCGCTCTGCGGTGCGAGTCGGTACTTAACAGAGTCACGCCCTCGGAGAATAGAAACAGCAAAAATACACTGTCCTTGACATTTGATACTAGATGGTCCAAAGACTCTGCTTGACTCTTTGATTTTGAAAATGTCATTTTGATTAGTTATTCGAATTTTAACTGCAACGGTTGCTGGATTTCCAGCTTATAATTGTGCCAGAACAAAGCCTGTCTACATTTTGGGTAGTTCTTCTTTAAGTAACTCTATTGTTACAAAACATTTTTAGGGATTTTTAAACTAGGTTAACTGGGTGTGTAGGATTTATTTTTAAAATGAGAAAGCTCTTAGAATGCTTTAAGCGTTACTAAGAAATTGCGAACACGTTGAAGGTCTTTATCAAAATATTGAACACTGACATTCCAATACCGCAGTATTAAACAAGGGTAATTTGTTATCCCAACTTGTGTAAAATGTCTAAAATCCTTTAAACATTTCATCACACTTCTCTTACTTTACTAAGGTTCTGCCTTTCTGCACAGCCACTGAACACTGTAATGAACAGAGTTAACTGCATTACAATTTTGATGTAATCTTTAGAATTTGCAATAAAGTACATTAGGCCAAATTAAGATGCCTCCAAAGCTTTTGAAGAAACAATTGTAACTTCTTTAAAACCCTTACTACACTCCATCTGTTTAAAGAAATCAACGACCAGACGTTTGGAAAATCCTTTAAGTTGTTTATTTTAGAAACTCCAATCGTATTTAGAAAATCTTCAAAACATTATGGAATATTCTCAGCAAATATATTCATTTATTTTATCCCCACAACAATTTAACATGTTTAACAAATTCTGCAAGTTTACTTGAAGCCTTTGAGTAAACTTTGGAATGTAAAAATCTGCAAACAATTTAGCTGTTAGTACTACCAATTAAAGCTATATAATCACACTAATCAATGCTGCTAAACTCTATGAAAACTGTAATGCTTAAAAACTATGCACCAATGGTATTGACATATTACACAAACATTTTAGATTTTTAAAAAGACCCACAATTAACATCAGTGCCAGAATTGGCACAGTGTGAAGAATTCTCATTCAAGTAATTTAACTGCTTAATTGTGGGGTGATAATACTGCCACAGTGCTGAGCATCTTGCAATGACTTCAATGTCAACATCGTTAGTAACCAGGCAGGCGAATATGTTTAGGGCTAGTACAGTAAAATAATCCCAAGTAAAACAATGGCTTCTTTGTATTGTATCTGAGAAGAGTCTTTGTAATTGTGACCAAGAAACCCAATATAAGCCCACAATGTGATTTTGTGCTAAAAAAAGTAAACACAGTGCTATATTGTATTGCATAGCAAGTAGAGTTAGAGAAGCAATACATCTAAGTAGGAATAATTAGATTTTGTTGACAATGTACACAGGACATATACAAACTTAAGCAAATTCAGACAACCAGATGGAATATTTTAAAAGGGCTCGAAGTTTTAAGTACAACACAAGAATAATCAATTTAATGTATTTAAGATGGCCACATTAGACAAAGATTTAGACAGTACAGAAATATACAAACAGGGGACAACCTTCTAAAATAACAAATACCCCGACAAAGGAAAAGGGATACTAGATTAATACCAGAAAAAGGAAAAGCAACTGACATACTGGGGAAAAATTATATTTTGTACTTGTATTTATTGTTTTATATAGTACCTTAATCCAAAACGCTTTGCAATGAACAACAAAATATACATTAAACATGGAACAGTAGAAGCAATAACGGTAAATATGAGTCAAACCAGAAAATCAGCACGTACAACAATTTACATATGAGAAAGAAGAGGAGAGGAGGGGGTAGAGAAAGAAGGGGGGAGAGACAGTAGTGAGTAAAGTGAATAGTAGGATGAAAGGAGATTAAGAAGGGAAGGGGAAGATAAAGAACAAAGAGAAGGGTAGGAGAAAGAGGGAAAGAATGGTAAGAGGGGGAAGGGGATCAGGGAGGGGAATGAAAAAGAAGAGATTTCAATGAGGAGCGTGAGGAAGAATAGGAAGGGGAGGAACGTATAGAGAAAGGTAGGGAGTTCCACTCTAAGGGGGCAAGGAGCTGAAAGGAACGGAAACAAGAAGAGGCACAAGGGGATGGGGGAACTGAAAGTAAGACAAGATCGACAGAATGAAGGAGAGAGAGGGGGTGTAAAATGAGAGGAGAGAGGAGAGGTAAGGAGGAGCAAGGTTGTGAAGAGATTTAAAGACCAGACAAAGGAAGTGCAATTTAAGTTGGGAATGGATAGGAAGCCATCCTAGCTGAGAAAGTGAGTTGGAAATGGAGTCATGAGAAGAGAGAAGACAGAGGGTGTGGATGGCAGAGTGATAAAGGGATTTGAGGGGGGCAAGGTGGGAAGCGGGCCAGGGGCTGTAACTACTGGAACAACCTGTGACGGGAAGTGGTTGGACACCCATGAGCACAAGATAATGTGTACAAGAATATAGCAGTAGCTTTTGCCAGACAACTGGGATCTGTGGTGTTCTTACAACAATGCAGCTAATTTATAACACAATGTTATGACATACCTGCATTTAGTAGAGGTAAATTGTCTTTGCCGCTCAAGACTTCAGAGGAAGGGCACTCGCAGACTAGTGCACACTAGAATTTGAAAAGAAAATGTGTAAAGGAGAATTAGATGACCAATTTCTGCAATTCTTCACTGACTTGCAAACGTAAACCTAGTGATAATGGGTTCCATGTCTTAAAAGCACAGCAAAAATGGCTGTGAATACAAAATTTCACGGCAAAAATGCTGTGGTTTTGCCGCCACAATTATGTAAAGGATGCAGCGAACACCCCGGACCGATTATACCATTTAAAGGGAGCGGGGGACACCCCCGCAACCCCAGCGCCCCTTAAATGGTATAATGGGGTACACCTTTAACGGGTCAAACCACTGCATATTTGTTGCGGTTTCTTTTACCGGCGACATTTTTGCCGCAATATTATTACTCGATAATGTAACTCTAAATGAAAAATTAAACATTGTACTCATTAAATACATGTGCTGTCAGTTGTAATTTATTATCAGGATCTGTCAATTATATGAATGCAACAACTGTGTTATACACTTTGTAAATTGGCTACTTTTGCTGGGTGAAAGGGTCAGTGACATGTTGATGAATGAAGAATTATGTCAGATTACAGCCGGTCATATACGCCTACGTTATGCATAATGATGACAAACCATCTTACATGAGAGGTAATATGAATTTTTGAGACATGTTCGTACCTTTGAAAAGGTGAAACCTTTCATCCCCTCTGTATTATATGCATACTATATTAAACATGGCATTAGTACAGTCAGGTGACACAGGCTTCAAATGACACAAATCGCCCACAATAACATTAAAGGATGAGGAAATAAAAATATGATGAATGAAGTCAAAGAAGCAAAACAAACACATTTACTTCAAGAGAAGTTGTTTGATCTACACATATATATATTCTCCAACACAGCTCAATGGAATGCCAACTCGGTCAGGAGCCAGGATATCCCAGCAACACAGAAAACATAGAAGTTTGCCAAACCACAATTCACTCTTGACAACTGCCTTTCTTTAAACCATCAGGAATGAAAGATTATCTGGTTCAGGCAAGGACGCTTTGAGCTGTGAAAAGGGATTGGAATGGGAATTTGGACGTCATCACTTGTCTGTTTCGTTTTAACCCTTAAAACAGACCCTAACACGATTACAGGCACCTTTATCTAGAAGAATGTGAGCGGTAGAAGACAACATCTCGAGCGGACCAATAATTATAATAAAGGTATCATCGCACAGTCTGAAAGTTTCAGGTTTGAATGCTGGCTGGTCTACTTGGTCTCATCCTGTGAGATTGTTTAAATGAGTACGACTGTGCTGGGTAATAACAACGTGGGTTATCATCCTTATTATTGTCACAAATATTATGTCTGTGCTTGGTGTAAAGTAGAAGCAAGGTGCTTCTTCTTGGGTGGTAATGCACCCGTCAACATTAACAATCAGAATCTTGGAGTTGCTAAAGGGCATCAGCACCAATTGGAGTGTATGCGAAGTCATGAAAGAAAATATTCACTCTTACAAGGACACATGGTCGCACAATGGCTATAGCTGGGGTGAGTCAGGACGGATATGTCAAAAATATGTTACGTCTCCAAAACATGACCATTGTCCACGTCTTAGATGACATAGCAGAATGAACATTGTTTTTCCCCTTTAAAGCGTTCTCCAGTTTTCCAACATGTGTGCTCTTTTAAGATATGCTGTTCACATTTTACCACATGGACCCAAGAATAGTGTAACAAAACAACCATTCACAAGGAAGGGATTATAAATGAAAGTGTTGAGTATCCTTGTGTCTAGAATACCATTTTAATTAGGCATCACTGTAACCTGTGCCTAAATTACATTAACACCAACACCGGAAAAAGGGCAGCCTTCTTGAAATGATTAACATCACTCGAGCCCATCGACATTCCATTATGTAAACAGGATTACTACCACAAGTACATTATTTACAGTATTGTGTTTGGTAGAATATTGAGCTATTTCCGGGTCCCCACAGTAAAGGACACAAGAATATATCACATGAAAACACCTCAGCCCCATTAGATAAATGGCCTGCCGCTAACCATAACTACCCTCCAAGTGGTTTTGACACTGCCAGGCGGTATTTATTGTTATCGCCAGTTAGAAAGAAATCCCCATTAGAACATGCAGATCATTATTGACCTCCTCTCAGCCAGCCAGAATGTCTAGAGTGCAGTCAATAACTACTGGTATTGACTGCTGTGGTAGATCAGAAGAAGGAGACAGACCAAGTTTTGCCATTCTTCACTTTCTTTTTATCTGTATATGCAAAAGTCAAAATGTGTTTGTGGCGAAGCGTTGTTCCTTATACAATTACACATCGTTTCACCAATCTGCACCAAATTCTCCATAGTTGCCTGTTAGGATGCTTCGGACATTAGTGACTACATGAAATTTGGACACTCCACCCATTTCCCAGGATTTCCGCAAAAGTCAAAATGCGTTTTCAGGCAAAGCATTGTTCCTTATACAATTCCACACCATTTCACCAATCTGCACCAAATTTTGCATAGTTACCTTTTAGGACCCTCTGGACATTACTGACTACATGACATTTGGCCACAGGACTCAATTCTCCAGATTTCAGCATAAGTCAACATTTGTTTGTAGGTTTGTGGCTTCGCAAATCTTTGTTCCTTATACAATTCCACTCTGTTTCACCAATCTGCACCAAATTTTGCACAGTTACCCGTTAGGACTCTCTGGACATTACTGGCTACAAGACATTTGACCACCCCACCCCTTTGCCTGGATTTCAGAACCTTTACATATGATACGGGTGCCTGAAATCAGCAAAACATCAAGGTGGTTTTAGACTGACAAGTCCCAACACGAGAAACAAAACTCGAGGTCCAGGCCCTAGGATGCACTGTTTCCAAGATATTTGCACCACAATGCACTGCAACAAAGTGCACACGAAAGCGTGAGGCGACAGGTGGTGTTGGAGCACAGAAGGTCCCAGTATGTAGCAGCACACCAACTCTCGACTCCCTCCAATGATTGCTCCGGGGTATGTCAGCCAGCCACATGCACCCATTCTCTGTGGCTATTATCCTCTGTGTTTCTGTTAGTTCTTTAAATTAATAAGGCATTTAACATATTTGGAACTCCTCCTCCTCCTCTCTAACTAAGTATTTCTCCTTGAGAGGTGTATTGTAGACCCAACAGTCGTCCCAGTAATACAATAATTGAACATGAGTAAAAGTAGAACAGAAGTTTCATACTGTTTCTCACTCTTCTTGGGTTCGTACCATTCACTAGGATGTGTAGGCCGAGTCCCAGACTGTATCTCACTCTTCTTAGTGTCAGGAAACTCATTGGGATGAGCAGGATGAGGCCCAGAGTGTTTCTCACACTTCTTAGTTTCAGGCCTCTCACTGGGATGAGTAGAATGAGTCCCAGAGTATTTCTCATGCTTTTTATTTTCAGGCCACTCACTGGGACAAGTAGGACGAGTCCTAGAGTGTTTTTCATTCTTCTTAGTTTCGGGCCTGTGAGGCATTCGACCATCTGCTCAGGGAGTGTGCAATTTCCTGGGCTTTTTTGATTTTTTAGGAAATGGAATGATGGGGAGATCAATCCACACACATTTTCTAATGCTCACCGCACATCAAACACATAGTCCAGTGTACTCTGGGGGACACAGCCTGCAGGTGCAGTCCTCCGTGTCACATTTATTTAACAGGTGACAGCGATGGGTGCACGAAAACATCCAGAGGAGAAGCACAACACCTTCCTCCTCCCATTGCCATCCTAATTAAATATCAAAGGCTCCATGGGTCCGCCCTGTTCTATTGTCTAAGTTCTGTGTGGTGGCGGCGCATACTGATGAGTTAATTGAAGCAAGCCTGCGAATAGGCCTGGTTACCGAACGTAACAATGGGCAGGAAAAAGAAACACCTCTTTGATATACTAAGTGTCACCTTGAAACTAGCTCCCACACCTCTGTAGGAAGGGCAGTGAATGTCATATCTGGGACAATTGTTTACGGCAGGCAAACTCCCTTTCAGAGGGACGAAGTATTTGAATGAGGGAGACAGAAGTCTGTTCCCACAGCAAACTTCAAGGGAGACCTGCGCTTTGATCAAGAGCCACAGAGGGCTCAGTTAACCAGAGAGACTAGAGTGAAATCTGACGAGGACAAACTGATGTCATGAAGAAGATGTATGAACTTATGCTGAAACTATATGAAAATACTAAGTAACAATGTAATTGAAGCACGAAGAGTAACATAAACAAAGTTAAAGTAATTCTGGATCTAAAGAAGATGAAGTAACCTACTGACCAATAACTGTAAATACGAAACAACGCAAGGTAGAAAGAAAACGTATAGAAGTTTGCTATGGAAGAATATATAATGTGGCAAGGACGGCCATATTAGGGAAATGGACGCTGGCTCATGTTGAATTTAACCAAGCTACCTCAGAAGCAGACGGTGGTTGTAAGAATGAGGAGACGCAGGAAAGGAAGAAGTTACTGGGGAAGCGCCTGCGTGGGTCCGCCCACGCCTCCGATAATTAAGAAGAAGAATAAGGAAGAAGTTACTTACCTGTAACTGTTCTTCTCCAGCATGGGTCTGGCATGGATTCACATGCTCATGAATATTCCCCGTCGTCAGGCTGGGAACCCACGGTAAAGAAAAAATCAGTATCAGTTTCGTTTATGATCTGTCTTTCTTAGTAGTAACCAATCACTGATCTCTGGGTCATACTGCCCCCAGCCAATGACTGCCCTCTCCCTAAGCCCAGCCTCTGGCAGCCATCCCCAGATTTGGTAGCACGCCAAGTGGCAGTATGAGCAAGTGAAGAGCCGTAGAGGGGTAGGTGGGAGGGTTCGCATATGAATCCATGCCAGACCCATGCTGGAGAACAACAGTTACAGGTAAGTAACTTGTTCCTTCACCAGCATGGGGTCTGGCATGGATTCACATGCTCATGAATAAAAGAATACAAAGCAGTATACACATGCACAACCACTGGAGGTGGCAACAGGCTCAACATTAAGCAATACAACCACTCAACATTAAGCATCTCTTACCTCCTCACCAGGCTCACCTTAAGCGAACAGGTTGCGCAGCACTGCTTGGCCAACCCTGGACTCCTCCCTGGAGTCCCGATCGACGCAGTAGAATCTTGTGAAGGTGTGCGTGGACCTCCACATAGCAGCCCTGCAGATGTCCAGCAGGGGCACACCAGACAGGAATGCCGTGGTAGCAGCGATCGCTCTGGTCGAATGGGCTCTCGGACGGCCGGGCAGCAGTCAGTTTCCCAAATGGTGACAATGCATGATGCAGCCAGGGAGCCATCTGGAGATGGAAGTCTTCGAGAGAGCCTTCCCTTGATTCACAGACCCAAAGTTCACAAACAGTTGTGACGTCTTCCGAAAACTCTTCATGCGGTCCATGTAGAACTTCAGCGCTCTAGCTACATCCAGCGAGTGCAAAGTCCTCTCGGCCGGCATCGAAGGCGACGGAAAGAAAACTGGTAATACCAAGGGCTCGTTGACGTGGAAGTCCGACGGCACCTTGGGCATGAAGGAGGGGTGCGTCCTCAGCGCCACCCTCGCGTCATGAAAAATAAAGTATGGAGGCTTGCAAGATAAGGCCTGAATCTCTCCCACTCGTCGTGCAGAGGTGATGGCCACGAGGAACGCTGTCTTCCATGACAGGAATTTCAAAGGTGCTGAATGCATAGGCTCGAATGGGGCCCCCATGAGCCTGGTCAGCACCACATTAAGCTCCCACGCCGGGGCAGGAGCCTTCATCGGCGGGAATGATCGGAATAGTCCCTTCATAAATTCCTTCACCAGGCGATGGGACCACCAGGACGCCCATCCCGTCGTCCTGGTATATCGGGGGATGGCAGCCAGATGAATGTTTATGGAGGCGTGAGCCAGTCCAGCCTTGGCCAGCGACAGCAGGTACGGCAGCACTTGAGGGGCCGTAATTCGCAGAGGGTTGATCTTCTGTGCACGGCACCAGACAGAGAACCTCTTCCATTTATGGCCATAACACTTGAGAGTTGAGGACGCCCTGGCCTTTGCAAGAACCTCTCTGCAATCAGCCGGGATATCGTACCCTCCAAACTCTAGTGCTGCAGGAGCCAGGCCTGCAAGTTCAGCGACTGTGGGTCGTGATGGAGAATGGCACCTCGTTCCCTGGAGAGAAGATCCGCGTCCGCCGGCAGCCTGACTGGCGGGGTTGTTGACAAGTCCAGAAGGTCCGGGAACCAGACCTGCCTCGGCCACGCCGGTGCGACGAGGATCATCCTGAACCTGGACTTCTTGAGCAGGTTGATGAGGTGGAGCAGCAACGGCAATGGAGGGAACGCGTATAGAAACAGGCCGTCCCAAGGGAACGAGAAAGCATCGCACATGCTCCTCGGCTGTGGGAACCTGCTGGCGAACCTCTGGCACTTGGAGTTTGTCGCCGTCGCGAACAGGTCGATCTGGGGTTTGCCCCATCGTTGGAAGAGTCGATCCACTTGATCCTGGCGCAGTTCCCACTTGTGGCACGAGCGCAGCTCCCTGCTGAGTGAGTCGGCGATGGTGTTTTTTATTCCTGCCATGTCGAAAGGAACCAGAAACATCCCCTGGGCGACGGCCCAGTGCCACAGATCCTGGGCCTCCTTGGATAGAGCTGGGGATCTGGTGCCCCCCTGCTTCCGTATGTTGAACATCGTGGTGGTGGTGTTGTTGGTGAAGATCCTCACCACTTTGTCCCTGCGGGACGGGAGGAACGATTTGAGTGCCCAGAACACTGCTCGGAGCTCCAAGATTTTGATGTGAAGAGACCTCTCCTCCGGGAGCCAAAGGCCTCTTGCGTGGAGATCTCCGGTGTGGGCCCCCCAACACTCCAGAGAGGCGTCCGTAGTCACCGTCTCCTGAAACGCCGGGGTTTGAAAGTCTATGCCCGTCGTGAGGTGAGCACGGGTGCCCCACCATAGGATCGCCCGACGGAACTCCTCGTCGAGGGGGATCCTGTCCTCGAAGCAGCCCCTCGCCTGAAACCAGCGGGCGTCGAGGAACTCCTGTAGTGGACGCATCGGAAGTCTGCAAATGGGCACAAGGTAGATGCATGAGGACATCATCCCGAGAAGGGACTTGATGGACCTCACCCTGGCCACGTCCGTGGCTAACAGGCGCCACACCTTGCCCAGGATGGTCTTGGTCCTCTCCTCTGAAGGGGAGGCCAATTGCTCCACTGTATCGAGGTTCGCCCCCAGAAACAGTGCTACTTGCGATGGAACCAGGTGGGATTTGGGGTAGTTGATGGCGAACCCCAGCTCCGTGAGCAACCGGACGGTCCTTGCCGTATGATCGACGGGGAGTTCCCTTGTCCTTGCCCAGATTAGTCAGTCGTCCAGGTAGGGGTAGACGTGGATCCCCTGCAGGCGCAGCCGCGCCTCCACTGGTGCTAGGCACTTGGTGAAAACCCTGGGTGCCGACTTTAATCCGAACGGTAGGGCTCTGAATTGGTAGTGGCGTCCCTGAACCACAAACCTGAGGAACTTCCTGTGCCTTTTTAGAATGGGGATGTGGAAGTAAGCATCCTCCAGGTCCAACGACGATAGGAAGTCGCCTTCCTCCAGCTGTCCCAGCACGTGCTGGAGGGTGACCATCCTGAATTTCTGCGCCTTGATGTATTTGTTTAACCGACACAGGTCCAGGATGGAGCGCCAACCGCCGGTCTTCTTTCTGACGAGGAAGTACCTCAAGTACACTCCGGAGCCCCGGAGCCTCCTGGGGACGAGCTCGATGGCACCTTTCTTGAGCATAGCCGTTACTTCCAACAGCAGTTGAGGGACGTGATTCTCCTTCCTGGCCACGGGAGGAATGCAAGGGCACTTCTTTAGGAATTCCAGCGAGTGCCTGTCGGCCAGGGTGTCCAACACCCAACGATCGGTGGAGATGGACTCCCACACTCTGACGAACTTCGTCAGCCGGCCTCCCACCGGGGTGCTTTGGTGGGGGCCCGACAACCCGGCCGGGTCAGTCTTGCTTGGAAGCGGCCTTGCCGCCTTGGCCTCCTTGGCGACGACGACGGGAACCCCCTTGCTTGCCGCAACCTCTGCAGGCCTCCTGGGAAGAGGAGCGGGCCGCCTGGCGGTAAGTGGAGGAACCACCGCTGGATCCTTTGGAGGAACCCTGTCTGCCTCTGGGGCTCCGAAAGTCCCGTCGCTGCTGAAGCACCCCAAGGGCCCGGGCCGTCTCCGAGTCAGTCTTGATGGCCTGTAGAGACTCACCCACAGCCTTACCAAAGAGGTTGTTGCCGTCGAACGTCATGTCCAACACTCTGGTCTGGACGTCCTGGCGAAAGTCTGTCGCCTTGAGACATCCTCGTCGTCGGAGGCAAACTCTGTTGCCCAGTTGGCAAAATCCGGTATCGGCAATGTCCGTCGCCACCGTTATGGCGTGATCCGACGCCACCTTGCCCTCCTGCAGAATTTCTAGGGCCTCCGCCCTTGTGTCATCAGGCAGGAAATCTAGCAGGGAAGCTATCTTGAACCAGAGCTCCCTGTCGTAGCGGGCCACGATCGCTAAGGCATTCGCCGCCTTAATCGGTGTCGCCACCGACGAGATGACTCGTCCCATAGAGTCCAACTTCTTGCCCTCGCTGTCCGTCAGGGAAGTGGAAGTTGAAGCCGCCGCACCTGCTGCCTTATTCCTAGCCGCTGCCGAGACGACCGAGTCCGGCAGATACTCGGTACTTCTTCTCGTACCTGTCCCTCTTGGCAGGTGTCATGCCAGGGTTCTTGAGGACAGCAAGCCCCTCGTCCCAGATTTCCTCGAGTAAAGGCACCGCGAGGACCGTCTTCCTCTTAGCCTCTCGTCGTTGGTACAGGCTCTGTTCTTCAGGGCAGAGCTGGAAGAGCTCGGATGCCCTGGTTATCATAGCGTGGAAAGAGCCAACCTCGTCGGCTAGGAACGCCCGCGGGGGGGGTGACGACGGGGTGTCTGCTGTGTCATCGCCGCCATCATCATCCGTCCCCGTATCCGTCGCTGTATCCTCTCCCGGCGAGGGGGGTGAGGGGGCCACCGGTCTCGCAGGCACGAAGGGCGGAGCGGGGTGGACTCTCCTCTGCTTGTTCGGAGGGCTTCCCAACGGGATTGGTTCTGGCTCCTCCGTCGGGGTACTTGGTAATCTCGTCCTTATCTCGGTACATAAGGATTGGATTGCCAACAAAATGGCCGCCAAGCTATCCTGGGGCTCGGGCAATGGCTGCAACGGACGGGATGGCCGCTCCACTGGGCCCCGTTCGTCGTCGTCGCTATCTTCGATCACGTCAGCAGGGACCATCCCCTGGGATCAAACCTTCTCGAACCTCTCGTTGAGGTTTGTGAACCTCTCATTGAGGCCTATGGACCTTTCGTTGAGGCCCTTCTCGGTCTCCACCAGTTCCTCCTCAGAGGCTGATTGCGAGTCTGTAATGTCCGCCGCCCCCCCCCTCTTTTTCAGCCAGGGGCTTCACGGGGGTCTTAGCGATGGGCTGGAAAGAGGATTCCCTCTGCGGCGGCAGGGATACTCTGGGCCCAGAGGCCGTTTCCATTGGCGTAGTCTCAGCCGGCTCCACCAGGGTCGCAGCGACCACTTCGGTAGAGGCCTTAGCCTGGTGGATCAAAGCCCTCAACTCCTTAGGTGCGTCCTGGGCCTTCGCCTTGGGGGGAGGGTCAGCGCCTCGCTCCCCCTTTGAGATCGACCTGGTCCGCGCCAGCGGCCTACCCGGGTTCTCGGACTTCCTCTTCCCTGAACCAGAGCGCTGGCTCGTGGTCGAATGCGCCGGGGAAGTAACGCCCTGCTTGGCAACCGAAGAGCCCGACCTTTCGGCGCTCCCGGAGCCCACGGACTCGCGGTGCTTGGCCTTCTGTTGGGCCCCCGTCGCTGGGGCGCCCTCAAAGGACTTTGGTGGCGAGGCGGGAACGACGATCTTGTTTGGTCCGTTCCGAAAGGTTCTTGCAGAACGCACAGTCCTTCTCCACGTGCGTCTTGTCCCCATGGAGGCAGTAGAGACATCGCGAATGCTCGTCCTCCTTGAAAACGTTATATAATCCGCATCCAGGGCAGTTCCTGAACAGCTTGGATCCGGGCGTCGAGCTCGCCTTGTCCTAGGCCATGTCCGTCGAGGTAGGCCGCAGATCTTCCGGAATCCTCCAAGAAGTGTAAACTCAACAAAAACTTCACCCTTGAGGGGCATAGAAGAATTCCGAAACGGGTCCCCGTTATCGGAAGTAGAAACGGTGGATCTTGAGGCTCGATTAAACTGAAAAAATGAGAAATTCTCCTGAAAAAGCGTGAAAACGCAGTAAAAAAACTCGAGAGCTAAACACGAGGACTCCCAACACTTGAGCGTGCAGTAAAAATCTGAGGATGGCTGCCAGAGGCGGGGCTTAGGGAGAGGGCAGTCATTGGCTGGGGGCAGTATGACCCAGAGATCAGTGATTGGTTACTACTAAGAAAGACAGATCAGAAACGAAACTGACACTGATTTTTTCTTTACCGAGGGTTCCCAGCCTGACGACGGGGAATATTCATGAGCATGAGAATCCATGCCAGACCCCATGCTGGAGAAACAGTTTTGTGCTCAGAGCCGACGATGAGTCAAGGTTGGCCCAAAGCAAAGATGCTATTTTCAAAGGATAAGCACAGACCACAAAGCGAGTATAAGGATACGGTCTGAATGTGGGACATTCTTCTTAGATGGAAGAAGACGAAAACATCTGTGACAGCCAAACTGATGGTCAATTAAAAGTGTATAAAGTTCATATGAGATAGAGTGAGCAAATCTCTAGAGGCCAATAGGAGTTAACAGCACCCTGCATAATTAAATCAAACAACAGTAAATGGAAGGCTGAAAAGTTTAAAACAAAGTGTATTCATTAGAGCCTTAAGCTAAGATAGTGTTGTGCTCACACTCCCTAGAATGTTACAGGACAGTGAGCAGGCAAAAAAGGTAAAATATAAACAGAAGACTTTGGCTGATAGGCTAACGATGAGAGATGATGGACTAATTGGGATAATGGGGAGTAGTCGGACAGGATTCAACCACCTATGTTTCGTTTCACGTACGTGCTGCTAAAGAGCCAAAAGTTCAAGGTTGGGATAGTATGCCAAACAATCAGTGGGCGTTGGGGGACAACCTAACATACAATATTGCATAACCAATCCAATGATGTTTTATCTGCTATCAGTTCAAGGCGTGCCCTACAGGTAAGGGTTAGCCAATGATGCACTTATTCTTATATGTTCTATAAGTAGATATGTTCCCTTCACCAGTCCCTACCCTTGATAGGTTTTGTATTCTGCTACATAGAATGAAGTCATGGATGACGCATATTGAGATACAAGACCTCTATGTAATCAAGCTGCTATGTGAGTGTGCAAACATCAGTCCGTTGTCTGCCAGTTGACCCTGCTTCATTGAATTGATAATAAAGTAGTACTTTGCCATATTCCTTGAGTCTGTCCAATTATTTGGTTTGTAACCCTTATAGTAATTCCATCTAGCACAAAAGACGCTTCAAGCTGCTGCAGCACAGAAATGAGTAGGAGGGTTAGCCACTACTCTTATGGTACTGCAGGGCAGACGTCATTTAATCATAACCAACAAATAAATGTTTTGGGTTTTTAGGATAAACTCTTAACCCTTTTTCTCAGTAGTCACTTGTCCTTATTTAATCCTGCTTGATTTATGATCTCATGTGGACCTTATGTGGAATCTGATACATTACCACTCTTTTTTTAGATGCATTTTTAGGAACATTATGCTATTTATTGCATGGGCCTTGCGGGAAGGTGATGTTCCTCACATCCTGCAGTAAAGTCCTGACCTGGGCCAAATTAGTCAAGGGTAAGAGAGATAGGTTAGGACTTTGTCTAATATCTGTTCATGCAAATCGGAGTTCAGGTGGGTTTTAGTTAAGCCTTTACTGCCCGACAAGCCATCAGGCTCACCTGGCAACATCTTCAAAGATGCACAACCTCCATTGGTTAAGAACCTCTCAGTAATAGGAATTTCAGCGGTGGATAAACCCCTCTTTGAAATAAATCGGTAAAAACAAAGCAGAAGAAATGTAATCTCTTAGGATGTAGTGCCTGGTTCCTATAGAATTGAATCAACATTAGTACCTGCCGAGGGACAATCAGATTGTTACAAACAATCTGATTGGCCCTCGCCGGGTCCTTACCTGGACAGGAAAGACTCACCTGAAGCGCTCCGTTTGGAGCACTGAGTCGGGCAGAGTGCTTTTCCTTTCTCCCCAGCAGCTATGGACAGGGAGACGTTCTTCGGTGGCCATTTTATTAGTTTACTTTTTCCCCATTGTTTTAATGGCAGCCATGGAAAAGGAGTCCCTCCAGATCCCTGGCAGGCATTTTGTTTGCTTTTCTTTCTCGAGTTGAGAAATGGTTTCAACGTCGTTTCTCAGCTTGTGAAAAAAATGCTATTAGTAACCCGGTACCACGTGCGGGGGTACGTGAACCCAAGGAGAGGGACATTAGCAGATCAATAATGACCCCAGATCCCTCGGGTTTTATTGCTTTAGTAAAGCCTGTGGAATTCTGAACAGTAACGTGTTTCAATATGTGTAAAGGGTTCAGTGCATAGAGAGCTCTCGCTCTATAGAAATACAGTACACTGAAAGGCAGAGCAGCCCACCTCACTCCCTGCTTCAGGGCTTTTTTGATTTTCAGTTTACAACGAAGGGGGAAATATTGAAATAAACACCACCCACCTCTGCGGCATCTGGCTCTTTATTATTGCCAGTGGCGCCGTATCAGCCATAATGAAGCATTATCATCGTTCCATTTTACACGTGCTATGTTTTAATGCTGGCAATCGTCTTGCCTTTAGATCATTTTTAGTGGGATCATTTTTTTGTGCTCATTATCATTTTATTTCTTTTCCAAAACTGGAGACGTGCCCAACGAATGCACACCTATTTTATCACATGGATTTATTGAAATGCTTACACATGCAAATTACACAAAACTATATCATCCTGCTGTAAACTCTGATTGGAATTACGCGGATAAGGAGGCGAGACTCCAGGCATTAACAGAAAACTTTATCAGGCAAATGCATGTTGAAATGGTTCTTAAAATAGCATCGAGCTGCTCAGACGCCAATATAAATGCTGGGGCATTTATGGTGAGACGAGGTAAATAAACGATGGGTGAAAACTCGCATTTTAAAGGCTGTTGACAGTCACTAGTGTGATAAGCAGATAGCTTTTTAGTAAAACCCGATTAGTAGAAGCTTAACGTTTTATTTTGCTTTCAACCTGCTCTACGTAGTTTTGCCTATTAGATGACACTTAGATGCCGCCACCAATAAGACGTAACTATTGCATTGGAGTACCGCTAGGAGAAAAATAACTAGTGAGGAGGGACACACAGCCGAGGCTCATATCTAGAGGAGGAGGAGGAGGACACGCGAGTGGACGCCCCCCCTCCCCTCATTTTTTTTACGAGGATGGACGCCGTACCGTTGGGTGTTTGAGGAATTAAAAAATAGCTTGCTCCTTTCATGTGGTTTTAGTGTTTGGCTTGGTAAAAATGACGCTGAAACTTTGATTCAAGCCAAGATGGGTAAGCTTCATGTGAAAGGTACATTTTAACTACCCCTGCAATTTTGGTGTGGTGTATGGCGACGTATTAATTATTGCTGCTATGAGATACTACATGTCCTTTTGTGACCAGTCCTACCTTTACATTTTCACTACTTCACTGATTGACAGCAGCGATTGAATTTATTTGTTGGCTCTTCCGGCCTTTTGCCTTCACCGGCATCGCTCTACAAGTGTACAGTCAGTCTTTGGGTGAAAGGTATTTCTTAACTACTCTAACACTTTTGGTGTGGTGAATGGTGACCCTTTTGGCAGAATGAGCAACCCTCCACACTTTGTTTTCCAGACTGGTGTCCTGCACACAGCTTGTGGTTATTGACTGCCCATGCCCATGCTAATCCCAATGGGCGGTCCATCCCACTACCTGCATCTCCCGCCCAAAACAAAAACCTAGCTCTATGAAGCATTAACTGATGGTGTTATTTGTATGCAGTCTTCTAGGAGTTAATGGCTCAATTGCAGTTGTAAATATGCTACTGCTGTAATAAAAATGTCTTAACAGGTATACCTTCAGCTGCTTGATTTATAACTGTTCCATGCACTGAAGTCGTGTTTAAAGCAAGCATTGACAAAGCCAAGAGGCGCTGCTGTCATATGCCCAGTTAATTACACAATTTTCCACCTGTTGCCATCTTAGGGCCAGGTGCTACCATTGTGGCAGTGCCTGGCCAATCCCCATCTGGTGCCCACGCAAAAGAAAACTGGTGGCTTTGCCAATGCTTCTTTACTTTGTTAAACAAAAAGAATATCCATTTGACAGTGAGGAGGTGACCAAGAATGGCATATGACACACATGGCTGATAGACGTACCTTCAGGTGCCGCAGTCCAGGTTTACACTCTGCCATACCTTGCTGGCACCTTCATTCTGAGGGGTATAACGTTTGCTCTTCAATGTTGCATTTCCACACCTTGACAGCTGTGTGTGCCAGTGACGCATAGAGAATTACCGTGGGCATGATGTTTTTTTTATGTGTACATGCACAATCACTCTAGCAATACCACAGGTTCACCAAAGCATGAAACTGCTGCTGTAACGCCGTCTCCGAGTGGCAACACTTCATCCCTCATTCTACAAACGCGCATCCTGACCAGCCGCAACCAGGAAAACCATGGGTAAATACCTTCCACATTCTGTGCAACTCCTACAAGCAGGTGGAAATCATTCGGCCGATCCCTATCAATGGGGAAAGCGAACACAAAACGTATGTATACTGCATCAGGGAATCAGTAGGGGTCCATTACATTGACCTGCGGCAAATCGCCATTCAATTTCCTCAGGTGCTCCAGCAGGAAGAACAAGATGCCTTGGAGCAGGCACCGAATGTGCACCAGCTCAGCTTCTAACCCATGCCCAGGTAAGAAAAACCACCCCTGGCCCACTACAAGCTTGACATGACCACCATGGATGCAATCATATTACATTTAGGATAAGCTAAAGCCCAACGTTAACAGTCAGACTGTCATTCCTACCCTGTCCATATTCTCAACAGGGCTCAATTTTTGTGCCAATGGGTTTTCTAAAGTACTACTGTGCTGGAACACAGAATACCTCAACCCACATTCTGGAAAGCACTGAAAGAGGTTCTACAGGTGGTCATGAACGTGACCACATTTTATTTCTAAGAGGCAAGGGGAAGATTTCTGTCATTGGAAGAGTACATACTGTCTCTGTTTTTGACTGTTTCTGAAGTCCCCATACCACCACACTATCAACATTCAGACTGTGTGTGATGCTGGCCTGTGCATCACACATTTATTAACATGGATTCCTGGCTTCACCCACAACCCCAAGTATCAGAAGCATGCCACAGACCATGGAGATCCAAGTGTCACCCTGCAGCTGACTGTATGGTATGTAAGAAGCACACCTCACACACTCGGACACACAGCTGGATGATGGTCACAAGCTATCCAAGTCCTATTGCCTGGTACCATATGCTCAAAAGGGGGATGTTGGTGATGGCAGAGTACTCTGCACTACTTCATGCAACTGCCAATGTCCAATAAACCCTAATAAAGAGGAGTTCAGGGCACGCAAGCTCACACACCCTCGGACTTCCAGTGAGAATAAACATATCAGAACCAACATGCACGTGCATTATGCTTGTATCAGTAATGGTGCATATACGCAAACAGTGGTCTCTGGATATCCACAGCAAACTCTGGTGCTTGCCTCATGGAAGCTACTTGCAATGCCCCAGAGTAACAGTAACATAGCCCATACCCAGTCCAGCAAAACCAATGAATGGGCATTTGGGTTCCTGAGAACAGGGTGTGCTACCTCCATTACACTGATGAGTCACGACAGTACCGCCAGGAAAAAATCACCAGGAAAAAAAAACATTGTTGGTGTGCCATACTAGGTGCCATGCAACATTGAGATTTTGCAATATTATTTTTATCACGGGAGAAGAGTGACATTGATGGTGAAGATGGCTGTGTCCAGTCTCTCGCCTGGAATACATTTAACAATGAAGAGAGACCATCTAATTTGCAACTCTTTGTAACCAACCTTAACACAGTGAATCCATAAAAAAAATAGCAAAAAGGACAAAGCCACACTCTAACCCCAACAATCATGTGTCAGGCCCATTTGTACTTCTCAGAGGGTGGGGCGGACCAGCTCACTGGTGCTACAGAATCTCCTGGGCCTGCCTAGAGATTGCAATTGGGAAGACCTGGAGGGTGTGACAGTAGATGATGGAATACTGTCCCTCACACAGTTCATGAACCTAAGACGGAATGGTGCCATTTTTCCAAGAGCCTCGTTATGCTGGCAGGTGAGGGGACACCATCTTTCTTTAGTGGGTGAGGTTGCAGGCACTAAGGTGTTTGCAGCCCTTTAAGCTAGACTGAGTGAATGAATGAAGGGAGGGGAGGAGAGGAGAGGAGGGATAGGGAGGGTCCCCATCCTGGCCATTGATGGTGAGGCTGATTGCCTGTGCAATGGCCACCTCGTTTTTGGGTTTTGTATCCTCCAGCCTCGTCACTACAGTCTTCAAGCAGGCCTTTGTTGGCTGCCTGCAGAATTTGCTACATCTGCTTCAATATCCAGACCCCAGCAAGGTTCCTTCCATTTGCTACCATCAAGGCATAGCCCTCCATTACTGCAATAGTATAGCGGGGTTAAGGGTTGTGCCATAGCAGTCCCCAGGTATCTTTTGCTCAGTGAGTCCATGTTCTCACCAACTCCCTTCCCATTTCATCCACCACTGTGCCCTAGCTACCTCATGAACGGGTGGACAGGGTGACACTGTGGCAAACATGATGTGTGTGGATATTCATTTCATATACATTGGACATGGATGTGTGGTGCGTATCAGATTTGTCATTCATCTTCTCTCTCTAGCCATAATACCTACTAGGTCAATTATGGTGAGGGCCATGAAGGGAATTAAGCCACCAACAAAGATGAGGGACTCCTGTACAATGCATTTCCTTTGAGGTGCCTCTTCTGGTCTTTTCACTACTTCTTGAAATTCTGTGAATGGGTATCACTCAGAGCTATTCTTGGGATGGACCTCTTCTCCGCACCTTTGGCTAGGTAACGGTGGAATGCCTCCATCTCTTATCTCCTTTGATAGAAATATGCAGAAGCTTATCAGGTAGTGTGTTGGTAATCACAGAGATTTTTTGTCCAAATTTCCCTTACCCACTGGGGTTCGACAGGGTAATGTGTTGGCCCCATTCTATGACAAGACAGGAAGCAAGCATTATGCTTTTCTTCTTTATTACTGAACCCACAGCAATTTCAACTCAAACACTTTTTCTTTACTAAAACTTTAATAACACATTTGTTTTTGCCCCGAGTGTTCTGGGGTCTGAAAAAACAAAATAGGGTAGAAAAGTTTTGATATAGAACAAAAAGTCCCAAAAAACTACAAGTCCCCATGCTCCTCTGGGCCACAGTAGTCCTGCCTGACTCCTATCCCTCCAATCAGGCTTAGCCTCCATATATAACTGTGCTCCTCCATAGTCCTCTTCCTCTTTCTTTGTTGCTGGGCCCACAAATAAGTGTCTTTTATGTTTACCCATTACTTTTTAATCTTTATGTTAATTCTTTATTTATAAAATTAAGCAATTTGATGCCAGATATCCCAAAATAGGGGGGCAAAAAATGTATGCCCTGGCATACTCCAATGCTGCCATGCTAGGAACCACAAAGCATGGCAAATTTTGGATTTGATGAATGGGTATGAATCCTATATGAAGGAAAAGGATCTCAAACTGAACATTACCAAATCAAAGGTTATGTGTGTTTCTAAGCAGAAACACGTTCTGCACCCTGTATCGTCAATGATGGACAGGTAGAGTGGGTCAACTCTTTTTGGTACTTGGGTTTAACTATAAACCAGGACCTATTTTGGTCATGCATATTGCACATCGGGCGTCAAAAATGGCCAGGACAAGTGGGGTCCTCAATAATAACGCATGGAAAATCCATGGAATGCCAGTGACATGTGCAATTTGGATCTATATGGTGAAATCAGTCTTAATTGGCACCTTTGGGACGACCCTGTTTTGTTACAAACTAAGGAAAACAAGTTCCTTTGTACAATAATGGACCGCTAGTCTATATTAGAAGGGAGTAAAAGAAAGGAAAACGAAGGGGAAAAAGAAAACACTTGTGGGATACACAATTGACTTTAATACCAAGGTGTTATCGGGCAAAAATACCACAGATCCACGCATGTCTTCCTACAACACTCTCTCCTCAACTCCGTTACCCAGCAGTGACACTCTCCATTGATTTCAATGGAAGCACTGACCCTGCTCACTGGCGATAAGAGTCAATACACTGCAGGAGCTGGGCAGATTCCAGGCGAACTATACCCCTATAATCCTTTCAAATACCCACAGTAACTCACACAAAACACAAA
The DNA here is from genome assembly GCF_040938575.1 of Ambystoma mexicanum. Lineage (NCBI taxonomy): Eukaryota > Metazoa > Chordata > Amphibia > Caudata > Ambystomatidae > Ambystoma > Ambystoma mexicanum. The sequence continues at coordinate 689,466,804 of NC_090937.1, read as the reverse complement.
GGAACCCCACCCTGCTTCATTCTGCAGCAAGATTCACAGCCTCGTAGAAAAGGACATCCCATGATACTCCAGCAATAACCCCTTTTACCCATAATGAAAGCAGCAAGCCAGGCAGAGAAGAGACTACTGAGCCTGCAAACACTGGAAGCACATGGGGTGATTCTAAAAAGGCTGTTCACCTTTTTGAAGCCCTCCTCCCTCAGATCTGAACTACAAAGCCACCGTTCCAATAAGATTGTGCCAAAGAAAAATCTGACTACCCCAGCAAATCAGGTAACAGGATACTGGTCCCTGATGCATAAAGGATACCCTATTTGTTCATTTCATGGACTACAGACATGCTGGGCCAGAGACAGCTGTGAGACCGAACCATCTGAGGGGCCAAGAGAGTTTGCAGACCCAGAGGGGTGCAGGAGCCTGGAGAAACTGTATAGATCTACTGGTATCTGGTACAGTGTGGGAAGAGCACAAAATTCCCTAGGTGAGAAGGGCACCATATCCCTTATTTATTCTGACTTGGACGGATAACCAATGTAGGGTTTTCCAATGCTGTATGAAATGTTCACGTTTTGACAGTTTGTTAAAGAGCACAGCGTTGTTTTGTGTCACTTGGCATTTACCCAAGTTTGTGCCTGAGGCCCCCACCAGCAGGGAGTTGCAGTAATCCAATGTAGGTAATAATGTGGCTCAGGCGATGGTTGCTGCATTATTCAGAGATACACAGGGGCAGATGTTTCTGAAGAGATGGAGGGAATAGTTGCAACGTTTTATAGCTTGATTGACATGTGCAAATAACAAGGGGGGTCCGATGCCAGAGTAGTCTCCATATGGATTACTAGTGTTTTCACTTTTTCAAGGGCGGGAATGCTATTTGTGCCATTTTGGAATTTAGAGTACTCCAAGTCCAATTTGGTAAGTGAGGCTGATGAGCCGAAGATCATTAGCTCTGTTTTATCCCCGTTTATACAAAGCCAGTTATTTGATGTTGATAGAGGAAGGCGAGTACCCTACACTATAGAGTAAGATGAAAGGGGTGAGACTACTCATAGTGAGAAGGGCCCTTTGTCCCTTACGAGGATGTGATAGGCGATTCATCACTTAGTGAGGTAGAAGGGCAACTTTACTCTTAATACAATCGAAGGCCTTATAACCATGGATCAGGAAGCAGCGTGATGGACATTATGCTTCTGATGTGGATTACGAATAGCAAGTAGATACTTATCCTTCTATGAAGATGACCTGTGGCTAAGAGGCACTTGGGTTCTATATCCCTGAGACTGTGACCTGAATCAAGAACCCCAAGTGTCATATAAGTCAGGGTAAGCCTTACACAGTATTGATTAACCCATCCGTAGGCCCTATTGGACACTACAAAGCTGCATCACTGATCCTGCTGTGATTTGATATGCTCTACTCAGCACTGTCGGGCCCAATGGACAAGCAGCAAACATATCTGGTGGCTCAGCTCTGTGCCAAAGGTGTTTCTTCCCCGGGGTGGGGGCATCTCCACAGAGCAGTGCAAACTAAGCGGTTGTCAGTGTTTTTGAAGCACACATTGTCAGTTAGAACTGTTGTTGGCCATCTTTAGGCTGCCACTGTCAAAAGATCTTTTAGAAACTTGCATCTGTGCTTCTTCTGTCTGCAGAATGTTTTATAAGAAGCCCGTACTTGGCATTATGTCAGACTCTCAGTTAAGAAGTATTAATGACGGCTTTCCTCATAAATAAAACAGGTGTCTTTTAACAACCTGTGTTGATTGTGGTAAACTGCAGCTGTTGGTAAATATTTGGTGGTTGGTAAACCACGCAATTCTATCTACATTTCAATTGACAACAGTGCCTCAAGCGAACACTACACAAAACAAAGCTTCTAAAGAGAAATACGAGATCAAGTTGTTTGCATTCCAATTTTGTTAACAGCTGCGTATATCATCTGTCCATCTATCTATCCATCCATCTGTCTGTCTGTCTATCGATTTACCCCTATGATATTGCGTGTTTCACCACAGATTTTGCTATATACTGCACAAAAGGAGACTTTGTTTATGGTTCCTAAAATGCAAATAGAAATACATTCAAAGCAAGTTTGGAAATATGCAATGTTTTGAATAGAAAAATAGCGTAGCATGGGTGTTGCAACATCTCTGCAGTTAACAAATTAACCAACTGCACTACCGTGCCAAGTACAATACACATATCTCTGTTTATTTTGGACATACACAAACAAGATTAATACAAAACAGGTAACACATGATGAAGGGATACTGCTAAACTCCTTTTATCAGAACACAGATAAGATATGCAAATACAATTCTCAGTATCACAGATACTTACATCAGGTCCGGCAAAATATATCTACACTTAATACAAGAGACAAGGAAATATCTCAAAGAGCGCTAATATCACATATGGAAAAAAGACTGAAACCTTATTCATCATTGAGATAATCTCACAGAGAATCACAGACAAACTCACTCCAGACATTATTCCCATTATCGCCTTCTATCAAATATTCAGCGCTGATCTAACGTAAGTTAAATGCGCAAAAGCTATCAAAGATGAAGCTACTATCAATAAACAAAGCAGTACCGGTGGGATTAGCCTAAAACCCATATTTGGCAAAATTGCCAAAATGCTGTACCTATGAACTATTCTGTAGCGTGGGCTGAAGAAAATCAAATTGAACAGGTTCTCAATTCCGTTCCTACACAGCGGGCACTTAATTTCTGCCGAGATGCTGATTTTCCACATTGCAACTGAACATAGCAGTAAAAAATCAATAGGAATACATTATAAATATCCTGGCTCTAACAACTTGTATTTAAGGGTAGCCCCCACGGATGGGCAACCATTCTGTCACTTCTGTTTTCTGATATTAGAAAATGTGGTGGTTATCAGGCCTCATGGAACATACCTTACATCGTCCCTATCGACAAGAGAGGTCCTCGTTCAGATCCTAAGAATTATCGTCCAATAACGATCCTTGACGTGGATGGTAAGATCAACATCTTATTAAGACATCTTGAAACATGGGAGATGAAAGTGGCCAGACTGAGCAAATGTCAAACCAGGTTCTGCAAGCAACACAGTACGAACTTCAATGTATTTGTTTTGAAGTGCTGCCACGTCTTAGCTTAACTGGGCGATATGACTCCATTCATGCAGCTACCATAGATCTTTCATCCATTTTTGACCTTATGAGCAGGAACCAGCTAGGGCAAAAGCTTTTAAAATGGGTTCCGATTGGTCTTTTAAAAGTAATTATTAGTCTGAATGAATCTGCCTATGTGCAGGTGAGGCTTAATAAGTATGGCAGATTGTCCTGCAAGATTTCTACAAACTATGGTATAAAACATGGGTACATTCTTGCCCCCTGTCTTTTTAACCTCTATGTGTCAGATGTGGGTGAAGAGATTGAAACCGTTGCCTTTGTCCATCCTAAAATGGGACTTCTGACGTCCTCTTAGTTAGCATACGCTGATGATTTTATATATTGATGGACTATACCATTTTGGGATTACATTTGTTGACAGCATTCGAGGGTTATGCAACTACAAACATTATAAAAATCAATGCTAATAAGACAAAAGTTTTAATCCTTTACGACCCAAAAAAAGTGTATTAAAGGCCATTGGGTTCTGAGTGGGATACCACTAGACAAAGTTAAGGTTCTGATCTATTTGGGTTTCTATATTTCAAGTAACCAAAGCAATGTGAAGTGAATGTCAGTAATTGTCTTGGGTCCTTGACAGAGCTCTTGGTTTTGAAGGTGATTTAGATCAAGAACAGAAACTGTACATTTTAATTTATCCCATTAATTTAATACTATTTGGGCAAATACATACCTAAATTAGTTTATGGTATTGAAATGTATCCAAATTTGCCCTTCAATATTCTAGAATAAATGGAAAGCAAGATTTGGCGGAAGGTCCAAGGTATTTCCAACTCAATACCTATTGCTGCTGTTAGATTTGATATAGGTCTAACTTCAGTAAAGGTGAAGGCCCAGTGAACATTTTTATCTTTTTAGTATAAACTTATGGTCCCTTGTTCTTACTCATGGTATGCAGATTTGAAAATGGTTATAGTTACAAGGAAAGAAAAAGTAATGAATGATTTCACTGACGCTTACAATGAAAACCTGCATGACATTGGTCAGACTAAGAATACATTTAATGGATAACCCTGGTAGCGATAAGAAACTGCTTTTTCAAGTAGATGGGTGTAACACGACGGATAAGTTCCACATTTATAAAAGTCTACATCATCTTCGGCATGAACGTAAGTGCCTAGTCCCATTAGAGGAAGTTTCCCTGCCCAAAGCTCTGGCGTGACTTTACAAGGTTTTGCTGGATAAAATATGGAACATGTGAAATTTTGTTAAAGGAGTAATGAGCTGAAAAATATTATTGTCCCGAGGGTTCGGGCATGTGTTTTTAAGCATACGTTGATCGATCGTACAAATATTTCCTATGCACCCTAGCGTAGTTTTCCTCTTTTTTTACACATGCGAAATCAGGCAGCAGGGCACGGCCATCTTGTGCTAATCTTATCCGTTGCCACATCGCCCTAAGGTGAACTGCCCTGGCGGCACTAAATCATATCCCCCTCCCCTGAGGCTGAGATCACTTGATGTGTACCGCCCATTTCAGAATGTACGTCTCGTGTCAACATTCTCTGCGCTTCAGCTAATGACGTGTCTCCATGGAAATGGCAGGACGCCTCTTTCCTCAATAAGTATAAACAGACCGCTTTTCATCACTCAGCTTCAGATTTCCTTTTCAAATCGTTTCACCAACTTCTTTTGAGTATTCTGTGCCTCGTTTATGTGCTCTGGACAGCTACCTTTGTTGCTCGTATTATGTGAGAACAGATACTAGTACCATTACTATCCATTTTTATTTTGTCCCATAATGGCAACAATACAGCCCTACCAGTACGAGCCGGAGTATTCCGCGGTGGAATTACTCAAAAGAGAAAGATGCGGAAACACTGGGGCTTCAGACGACAGTTGGGAGGACGAATCAACAGATCAAGAGCCTGAGCCTAGACGCATGGACAACGTTCCCAGCTGGTGTACCTGCAATCGGTGCACGCTATTGCCAACCGAGAAGGAGAACTGCTGCTGCTGAGGAAACTCTGGATGCTTGTCCTACATATGGGAAGGCGAGACACGGCCCCAATGCGTTACCAAGCTGCATGACTTCAGAGCAGCCTGCCTCACACAGTCCGTGTGGAGGATTATGATGGTGCTTATGCACGAACTTTGCGCAACAGTTCGCCCTCGCAATCCAAGTAACGAGTAAGTGTACTCTAGTTGTGATGTCACTTAGGCCACTACCATTTCATGGTTGTCTCCTATATTGTCGTAACTTTGATCTATCACTGCCACATGAATGTAGTCTTGCAATTCTATACATCACTCGCAATTTGGGGAAATCATAGTGGTCTTCTTATGTTTATTTCATGTACAACCATGAAGCAATATTTCTTTGTGTCCCAAATGTAATGGAATGCATTGTAGTTCAATATTGTAATGTGTCTACACTTTAAAGCCCAAGTGGATTGATCTGTGAAGTAACATTTCTACTGGCAACAATGCCACTGGATACAAGATTGCATTTTCAACTAAGTTTTAATACACTTATCTTCTTCATTTAAAAACAGTTTGTATCTTTCTCTTCCAGAGGTGGTAGAGGCTGGTGGCCTATCGTTCGTTTACATGGTGGCTTCATGGGAGGCTTGACACCGCGTTCGACGAGTAATACCCGTCTGTGTTATTGGTGCCATTAGAGACACATTGCCCAGTGACAGCGGTCAGTACAGGGGATTTTCCCACACTGTGCTGCAACCGGATTTTATAATTTGTAGTACATTTGTGCTATCAAAATCAGCAACAAAATAAAATACAACTGAGCTTTTATGAATGGTTGTTTCAATTTTTTAGTGAATCAAGCGTGTCTCCATTCAGCAGTGTTTTCCGGCCCTTTTCTGCATGCCTCATGCCCATCCATCCCCCCTCCAGAATCTTATGACTGTTAGCACCTCTGGCCGTGCCCTTCCAGGGAGGGTTGGCATGGGTGGAAACGGCCAAGGTGCCAAACACCATGTACACTTCAACGGTATCTTACATGCAGGGGCCATTGTTGACATGCCCTCCTCAGACCCAGTGTCTCCAGGCAGGCTCCCATGAAGCAGGCCGTCCCCCTGCAAGCCACATAAGTGTGTCTCCATTCAGCAGTGTTCCGGCTGGATGGGTGGGAACGGCCAAGGTGCCACATACCAAGTACAATTCAAAGGTATCTTACGCGCAGGGGCCATTGTACACATGGCCTAGCCGGACCCCGTGTCTCCATGCAAGCTCCCCTGAAGCAGGCCGCGCCCCTGCTATCCACATAAGACCACGCCATATGCACATCACTCATTCACATACACACCCACTTTTCTAATTCTTTATAAACCCCTCGATATTTATCATGAGAACATCTGTGAGCACTGCAAGTCAACTTGTGAAAGTGCTACCTGAGAACTTCTGTGACCACTGAAAGTCAGGTTGTCATTGTGCTACCTTTGAACATCTCCCTGTTCTCCTGCCACTAACTACCCTGCTTGCTGAAACTAACTGTTTGTTGGTCAAGGTAAGGACAGGTCACCTAATCATATCTTCTTGATCTTTAAATTCCTATCTATTTCGAACAAACGTACCCAGTAGTGTAATGTTCATTCACCTCATTGCCATTGACTTGAGTTTAATTTGCTCTGTTCTCGATATATAGCAATTGTCATCAGTGTCAATTAGGATCTAATTGCATCCTTTGCGGACCGTGTCTATAAGCAAGTTTCCTTTTGATGCATGATAGTATATTCAAGGGATGAGTAATATGTTACAATTTGAGTCACATCAATCAATTGTGTATGAAAGTTATCCTAGAATACAGTCGGCTACGCTACACATGTTTAGCTTCGGTCACCAAAACATAGAAAAATGTATGATATAATTCCATCTTTCTCACACTTTTATGCAAAATATTTGTTTTTAATTTTGTGGACTTTTTTTTTTTACAGAATTTTCAAGAATGCCTGCTTGTATGGTTGGCGGTGCTGTTCTAAGACCCAGAATAATCCTAAAGGCACAATAATGCATATATTACTGAGGAATATACATCTAATAAGAGAATGGGTCAGATATTGCAGATTTGTGTTGGACGAGCTTGAAAGTAGAGCCCAGGATGTGTTGGGGGACAGGAGGGGTGATGGATTCTGCATCTATAGCCTGCACTTTACCACAAATATGTACGACCAATCGCAGTACAAGCATCGACTCAGAACGTCTCGTAAACTGCTTCCAAATGCAATTTCAGCTCTATTCATGCACACGCTGACTCAGGTGAGTCAAGGTTCATGATTTAGCTGTAGGCCTTGGGGTAGTGAACAGGTAACTATATGGACGGATTGGTGTTTTAGGTGAAAATGTCCCTAATAATACTTTTCATATTTACAAGATTGTATTGCTTTATAACTAAACCCCATTTTGCTATACAGCTGTCCTTGGTTTTAGGAGCATCATAGAAAACTATTTATGGGCATAGATAACGATGCTATAATGCCCTTGAAAATAAGCATAATGTTTTCGTAATCGGTTGCTTTACATGTCAATTTTTTTAAGTTAGCATTTATAATTAAAATCTAATTTTCCCTTTACAACTCCATGACAATGCACTGAATTTGAAGGAGCAAGATTCTGCATCCATGTCTTTCCCGGTGTCAACAACAACTTTGAGCGCGTATCAGGTAGTTTTATTTCACTATTCAGTTCCGGAAATGTACTTTGCATGGAATTAGAGATAATATGATAAAGTTTAAGTATCCTGTTGTGTGTTTACATAATGTATCATTTATGGATTTTTATTGATATGTACCATTGTCTGCATACCATTGTGTGTGTTCAATTTCACTTTTTTCATCCATACTAAAACAAGTACTGTGTTACAGGGTGATGCTGTTACTTCGACTACAATTATATCATCCTTTCAAGCTGATTCAGAGCCTGAGGTATGCGTAATGACAGTTCCCTTGAATGAAAGAAAGTATATCGTACATCTGATACTATTAGACAGTGACATTATTATAAATGGGCATCTTTTGCAAAACGCTTGAGTGCAACATTACAGTGGGTTTCGCACAGTGATCTGTGATCGAGTACACTAGCCATCAATCAGGTACAATTTGAAATGTATATTTTGACTAAATGACGTACACAGTGTACAAGGGTGTCTATGTAAACTGTGTGTGCAAGGAAATAATTTGATTCCAAATACGATTGACTTTTTAAAAATCAATATTCTATTCTAGGCAAGTATACAAGATCGGGAAATAGAAGAGGAGGCACGTGGATCCAAGGTGCTGGAACAACTTACTGGTGCAGTCGTTATGTGAAGAACACTGTTTCAAAGAAAATCAAGAAAGCAAGGGTAACTAGCAAACAATTGCGATTACAAAAAGTGTTTTGGGTTGGTGTCTTCATAACATGCCTTTTTAAAATCTAAAGTGCTATATAATGTATGTTGTTTTTACATTGAACTTGTCACAACCCATCTCCTACAGGCCTAGAAGTAAACAAACTTTGATGACAGCTACTAAAGCCAAAGATGCTGCTTGCCAAACTGATTTCACCATGGAGCAAGTATTATTTGTGGCACAGTGTGTTCAAATCAATAAGCAGACTCGAGATGCTTATGTCCAATGTTGAAAAAAATGAATTGAATGTGACCGGCGAAGCCAGCAAAGTGTTGGACCATTGCTACAATGCGAGAACTCCACATGATGAAGACGTAACTGAAAATAATGATAATGCTTTTGGATTACTCGCAGACCACTTGACATTATCAACACCAGCAAAAAAAGGGCCATCCAACAAACAATTGACATTGATTTTTTCTCTGATTCGTGTTCAAATAACACAAGCTGAAATAACAGAAACTGAAGCCTCAACACAATTGACCGAGGAACTTGCCAAAGATCTCGACCACAGTGCGTCCTGTTCGGCCAGTATGGCCACCACAGTTGAGTCACAAACCACATTTATGTAGTACGATAGTCTAACACAGGAGCCCAAATACATTGTATTTGATAGCTGCCTGATGGAGATTATACTGATGCTGAAATGTGTCCATCCAGTGAGCGTGGGGGTATGCGAGAAGCCACTGTTGAATGTGACTCGTGTATCACAAGGCACTAACCTGAAAATACAAGCCACCTCTGATCTGCTCCATGCAAAATGTTCATGGTCCGCTCAACTGATGCTGGGGAAAATGGCAGCTGGAAATCTACTGTGTGCAGCAGCTTTACTTTTCAGTGGCTCTACTTTTAATAAGTTGTCCAGTTTCTATCAATTTGTGGGACTCCAGTTCCTTTCTAAAACACAGTACTAGAAATATCAACGTGAATATTTATTCCCTGCTATTAGTGAAGCATGGAAAATTTAACAAATGTCAATTGAAGGGACATTCTCTGACAAACGGTTCAGGCTCGCTGGCGATGGACAGTGTGACAGCCCTGGATTTTCAGCAAAGTACTGCACATACCACTTTCAGGACATGGAAACTAAAATAATTGTGAGTTCGGTGGTCGTGCAGGTGTCCGAATGTAAATCCCCAGTGGCCATGGAGAAACATGGTTTGATCAAATCCCTGGAAGATCTCCAATCGAGGGGAATGCAAATTGACCTCATAGCCACGGACAGACATGTTTCAACAGCCAAGACCATGAGAGAGCAGTTTCCAAATATTCACCATAAATTTGATTTATGGCATGTTGCCAAATCAATCAATAAAAAAATCTCAGCTGCTGGAAAAAAAAGATTCGGAAAAATTTTACAGTGGTCCCAGTCTTTCAGCAACCATCTTTGGTGGAGCTCCATAACTTGTGGTGGGTCTGTGGAAATTCTACTAGAGAAATGGCGGCCACTAATGCACCACTTTTCCAACGTTCACTCTTGCACAGAAAACCAACATTTCCACCAATGTGCACATGGACCTTTGCCACCGGAGCAGGAACGCAAGAAGAAGTGGTTGATTCCATCTTCACCTCCACATAAAGCTCTTGAGAAGATTGTGTTTGATAAAACTCTATCAAGAGATCTGAAGGGACTCACAGAATTCTGTCACACAGGAGATTTGGAGGTGTTCCACAATATGTGTCTTAAGTACAGGCCCAAAAGAATTGCATTTCGGCATAGACGGGGTGCAATATAGGACATTACTAGCGGTATTAGCGCATAACGAGAACGTGAGGGTGTGAACAATCGAGGACTGCGGAAAACTTTGGGATGCTTCATTACACAATAGCCTTTACAAAAGAAGCAAAGAATGGATGGTCAAGCCAATATACCGGGAAATGGAATTCGATTTTGTGAAAGATCTTATTATGATTGTATTGGACAAACGTACTCACGGAATCGCGCACGATTTTGTTCCGAGGACACATACATCGCCACAAAACATTGTAAACATGCCCTGTCCCCTTAAAGCAGAGCTTGTGGAACAGTTAACTTCCTGGTTCAAATGATTACCATCTATTTCTTTGTTCAACAATGTTTATATAGTGTCCAAATAAAGCGTCCAATTTGTCATTTGAAATCTATCCTCTTTGTCAATTTTATTTTTTCAACAAGTGCCTTTTTGAGAATGGCATACAATGTAATGCTGTGCTTTCACACTTCCCAGTTTCGTCGAGCTCTTGTGGCTCCTTCACTGATCATGGGAGGGTCAGATGGATAACAGCATGAAAGCAACTTTGGGGTTCTGCAGTTGCCTTACCATACACTTGCCCAAAAAGCTGAATAACTACGCTTTCCACAAAAGGAATGAGACCTAGGCTAGATAAGCTACTTGGCATGCAAGAACTACTGACTGTAAGCAAAACAGTGCATCAAAAGGGGGTTGTTGGTGAGAAATAGGTGCACTCTGACCTATATTTTCATGGGGGCATGTGTTGGGGGTCGTTGCTAATGTAAGGAAGGAGTAGGTCAGTTGAGCCCCCAACCCCCATACATTCTACGCAAAAGTGACCCCTTGCCCTTGCACTCGTGGAGGACACCTCCTTTGCCCTTCTGCATCCATAGGGAAGAAGGCCCTGACATAAGCAGAGGTGGAGCTATTGCTAGACACACTTGGACTCAATGTTGTGATCCAAGTGAATTCAAATTATAATAAAGAACAGCTACTGAGACACATTTCTGTTATGTTTTTCAAATAGCTACATCCTGCCTTTCTGCGATTGTCATCGTCTCCAACTTTGGACTAGGCCACATTCTGGCATTGCAAAGTCTCCCCTCCCCTCAGCAGCACCGCGCACAGCGAGCACTGACAGCCCCCACCTTTTTCCTCCTGCGCCTGTGCCTCCCAAATCCCTTTCTCACGGATGCGCTGAGACAACATGTTGTGAACAAAGTATGTATTCATTTCATTCTTCCTCTGAGATCACTGTCCTGTGTGTGACCGGGCCAAACAATGACTTGCAGTTCATCCATCTCAACAAATGTGCTCCTGCACCTCTCACCCCCGCTGCTGGAAAATTACTGCTTGTTCAACCATGTGCCCCTCTAAAGCTATTCTTTTGATGTACCAGAAGTGTGACCCTTCCTTGCTGACCACCCCAGAGTGCCTCCTAATAAAACAAGTCCCCAGTCACAGTATATTCCGTCCTAAACTAGCATGTGTCAATCCACCCCCTTTCTCGCTCTGATGTGCCAGACCTGTCAGCTATCAATCCCGACCCCCACAGGTTACCTCAGTGGCAAAACCCCCCCACCCTTCACCTCGCTAGTGAACCAAAGTGGGATAGTACAAACAACTGTGTGCAATTTATAGGCCTCTAATATATACTTTAATGGTATAATGATGATAATTATTTAATGCATGTCTAGGATAAGTGTGTAGATCAGTGTAGGGCGTGAGCACCTTCACTATCGGATGTCTTATCACAGGGGCCAATCTTTGATTTGCAGCCCTCAGAGTCTTACGATTTAAAACACATTGGGGGTAGGTGTCAGCGTTACCAGAATACATGACCAATCCAGAATAGGTATATGGGGAGGTGAGGTTGAGGTGGTGCAGTGTTAGGGTCTGGAAACCAGATGTGTTCAATGAGAATTGGGGTCAAGGATTCAGGGGACCGGTGCCTGGCAGGAGGGTGTTGCAGCAGGGCTTGCTCGGACATTCTCATATAAGCACATTTTGTCAGGGCTCGAGACTCGCTCCTTGCAAAAAATGTTTACGTGATTTGCCGTGTGAACAGGAGATGGGCGGAGCTGACAGGTGGTGTGGGCTGGCTGTGGGAGTCGATGGGAGAGTGCAAAGTTCTCCAGAGGAACATTATAAATAAGGCTTTTGGAAGTAAACTAACTAACTGTTTTCATTTAAAAAAAGTAAATTACTAGAAATCTTGTGCAGCATTAGTGGATGGAAGCAAACAATTCATTTGTTTTTCAAAAATATTTCTAATGCCACTATGATTTGAAGGGATACTCACTCGAATTCGGAGTGAAGGTCAGCGGCTTTCAATTTTGCTTGCGAGCTGAGCAAACCCATGCATCGTACACAGTATAAGGTTCAATTGTTTTTTGACCTTGGAAGAAAGGGAGGATTCCGAAAGGAATGAAGAGAGGGGTGTAATACCATCAAATATGATAAGGTTTGCCATTCCAAAACTGGACAAAAGAACATGTAATTTCATTTTATGAAAATTCGTTGATCTGAACGGAGTCTCTGCGCTACGCCCAGAGAATGGAAATGCCACAAATTATGTATGTTTTACTGTAGACCATTTTATAGACCAACAAGTCAACGTATCATTAGCCGACCCTTATTGCTGGCTTACATTGTACTGGGTTGTTCTTTGTGGCATATTGCAACGACACGCAAATGCAACCTGTGTGTGTACTTGTCTTTGTCACGGGCACATGGGCAGTCCAGCATTGAAATGCATGTAGTCCACATCTGGGTTCCCCCAGGTTCCACAAACGCCAAATTCTATGCTAATATTTAGTTAAAATTCTGTGTATGTGTTCTTCGAATTGTAGCGAAGCTTCTGCATCCCATTGCGAGCTGAACATACTCCATCGCGCTAACCTCTGAAGCAAATTGTAGACTGCTTTCCGCAAAGTTTTCTCTGTGTTCCCATTGTTTCACATTTGTGTTCATCATTAGTTTTCCCACGGTGCAGAATTAATGGGTAAAATTATAAATTATAAGAAAGAACGGCTACTGAGACACATTTCGGTGTTGTTTTTCAATTAGCCACATCCTGCCTTTCTGCGATTGTCATCAATTCCAGATACCAATGGACGGCTTTTTTAACAGGCAGCTACACATACACTTAAATGGCTGGATCACCATGACGCTGTTTTGGGACGATCGCCACGGGCCAATATGCCCTTACGCGGTACCAGCGATAAGAGGCAACCTCACATCGTTTACAGTGGCCTAGCGCCAAGCTGATGCCGAAGCCTTGCACGGTGCATCCAATGCGCTTCTTATACCCAAAAGGAAGACCGTGTGACGCACGATAAACATTTGTGGATCGAGAACAAACAAGAAAATTACCCATTTGCTTGAATATGGCAATTGCCAGATGTTCTCGGAGCGTTTTTTGTGAAATAAAAGTACTTTACAAATGGTATAGTTTTATATTCAAAATTGGGACGCGCTGTGTTGTGAGATGATGTGTGTTGATATTTCGGGTTCTGTGTCAACCTGCGTTAATACGTAGGTTATGACTGGGCGCGTTTGGCTACTCTGCCAAGTAACGTCATGGAGATAGGCAGAGAATATCACTAGGTTTGGTGATGTCAGCCTCAGGGGCAGGGATATGATTTAGTGCCGCCAGGGCAGTTCACCTTAGGGCAATGCGGCAACGGATAAGATTAGCACAAGATGGCCGCGCACAGCTGCCTGATTTTGCATGTGTAAAAAAGAAGTAAACTACGGTAAGGTGCACAGGAAATGTCTGTATGATCTATCAACGTATGCTTAAAAACACATGCCCGAACACTCGGGACAATAATATTTTTGAGCGCACTATTCCTTTAAGGTAAAAGGAAACAAGTACTGACACATCTAAGTGTCGTTTCTGTGGTGCACGTGACACAGTCAAAACTTTAGAACAGATGAATTTAGGTTGTGACCAATTGAAATCTAAGCTCATGGCTTTTTTTAGTACCCATTTCAAGCAGCAACAGATGATGGAAATAGATTCCTTTTGGAAGAATGGTATCAGTGGTACCTCAGTCTCACTTGCTTTAGCGGTGGTGGGCTTCCTATATATACAGTTTGGGTTTGGAGACGGACTCTTATGAAAGTCTTATTGCAATAAATTGTGCCCATTATTAGTACCATGATTCTTGTACCTACTCATGAATTTACAGCTTTTAAAAATGTTTTTATTTAAAATGTGTTATTCGTTATTTAAACTTTTTAACATAATGTGATAGGTTGAGATTGTTTTAGAAAAAGAAAACGCATATATGTTATTTTAAAATGTATACATTGGCACTTTTTGTGAATGTTAAGGGTGAACATGTTTTTAGCCAATAAACAATAAAAAAAGAAATATATATCAACTTGCTGGCTTTCCTCCTCTAAAGTCAAAGGCTCTTTGTTATGAACTTATCACCCGCTGTTGGCGACAAATATGTCAGAACAGAACAAGACTTTTATCTTTATTTGTGACTATTTCAGACTTAAGGTTTATATCCTCTTCATATATTGGCTTTGTACATTTATTTCATTACAACAACATTGGTAAATGTGCTGTTCATTTACATTCCAAAGTAATAGAGAATCTTGTTATAAATAATCACGAGGAAATACTGAAGAGGGGTTTCAAAAGTTATCATTTGCAACAGAAAGAGGGGGAGGTTGGTAATATAAGTAAATCCGTAAACGTCAAGCAGAGTTACTCAAACATGGCCAGAGACAGGTTTGTTTCAGAGATGACACTAGGAGTTTGGGATGGTTGCCGTCAAAACTCCCAATAGCTATAGGTCGCAGGCCAGGTTTGGGAAATAATTGATAAAATAGTCCTGGGTTGGAATAGATAAGGGCACGCCAGTTTCTTGGAGTTTGTAAAGCATGATATGCTTTTTCTGTATGGCACTAAGTTGATCCAGGAGGCATGGTTAAGAGCACCCTCAGTTCTGATGATTTTGTAATTAACACAAAGAATGCTTAAAAATGAGAGAAGGGCAGGCCGTTTGGTGGCATTGTTACTGCTATAAAAATTGAACCATAGAATGTAGTTAAAACAATTAACACAAAGATGGAAGCAGTTCTAGCATTTGAAATTGAGAACAATATGGCTGCTGAGACAAGGATTGTAGTGTTTAACATTTAATAAAATCCTCTGCATATTAACGTTGAAGAGGCACTTAATGACATCCACAATATATTGGTCTCATGGACAGGTGAGACAGAATCTAACCCACTAATTATTGATGGGGACTTCAACTCCACTTACCCTGAAACTGATGTAATCCTTGATAACGGCAACAAAACATTAGAGACAGGAAGTTTTAACATCCAATAATCCAGGCAAGGAGATGGGCGGATTTGGGCAATTTACCAGGTGGGGTTTTCTTCAGATCAACTCTCTATTTAAGAGGGGTCCTGAGGTGGAACCCCACATGGTTTGGAATTGCCTCTCACCCAGCCATTATCTCTACCTGTCCAACATTGATCGAACCAAGATAAAAGAGTTTCGGGTCATAAAGACAAACTTCAGTGGCCGTGCTAAATTGGAACTCTCAATTGACACCTTATTTGGAGGCTATGTGTTTCAGAAGTCCAGGTGCATACATTTAGTTGCCAATGCTTCAGGAAACAGAAACACTCACATTTGTAACAAAGTGAGAAAGTTAATTGCCAGCTGTCAAAGTGGTGGGACAAGTTAACTGCGGAAGAAAGGCTACTCTCATCCTCTCCGGTTGAATTTTCTAAGTTGCTGGTGAGGTGGAAATCTACTCCACTGACGCAAGCTTGTTGGACACAATGCATCGTTGTTGAGAATAGAGAGTGGGTGCATGATCAGATAATCAATCACAGGAAGCATCAGTTACTTAGAGACATAAAGAAGGCAAATACACTGAAATTTGGCAACTTGGAAGCTTTAAACATTGAAACACATCGCCTTACCCAGAAATGTAAAAATTGGATAAGACATTATAGAGTGCAAAGTTATATCAAGGCCAAACAAGAGCTTCTCGCAGACATCACCAAGAAGGATGTGAGAAAGATATGGTGGACATTGAACAACAAAGAGAAAATTCAAGCTAAATGTCAATCCTCTTGTGTCACTGAGGTTGACTGGGTCAGTTATTTCACTGCCAAATTTAGTGGTAAAAAAACATGTCATTGAGCGAATTTGGCCTCAAGATACTGAGCCAAAGTGTTCTCATAAATTTGAGACAGATGAAATAAAGGTCCAGATAAGCAAGTAAAAAAATATGGGTTGTGTAGACCAGACGGTATAACTAACGGATTACTGAAAAGTAATCCAGACCTGTGGGCAGGCATTTTAGTGTCAGTACCGGTATGGTCCCGCTTCCAGGAATCATTCTACCATAGTCTCCATCTTTAAAAAGCCACATGGAAACTAACTCTCCAACTATCGGCCCATTTCCCTTACAGATTTCTCCTCTAAAATGTTAGCTACCTTAGTATTGAAGGACTTAATTACTTGGGCAGAAAGCATTAATTGCTTCAGCCCCCTTCAGTCAGGGTACAGAAGGGGTGTGGGCATGACACAGTGGTTTTGCACTCACTTCCTGCATGTCCTTGGCAGGGCATGGGGAGAGAACTGTTCATCACTGTCTTGGACCTGTTCTCCGCGTTTGACAATGTAAATCTTTCCTGCTTATGGAACAAGTTAGCACAATGGGGGATAGTTCCAGGATTATTTATTTATTATTTGTACTGCGCTGGCAGACGAGCCTGGAGGCATAATAGAGCACCACGTAAACATACAAACATGCAGAAACAGAGAAAAATCATACAGCAAAAGCGACGGAAGGATGAGTTCAAGGCCAGAAGAGCATAGTCAGATAAACATCAGACATTATTCGAAGAGATGTGTTTTCAGTCTGCTCTTGAAAAGTTGAAGATTAGTACATGACCTCACATTTAGTGGAAGCATGTTCCACAATGTGGAGCTGCATGTGGGAAAGATCTGCGCTCCACATGGGCCAGCTGTGCTCTCTGCGTTTCCAAGAGGCTACTAGAGTTAGATCTTAATACTCTACGTGCCAGCAGACGCGAAATACGAACAGCCAAATACTTGGGTGCTTGCCCCGAGAGACAACTGTGCATGATACACATCGCAAAATAAGTGATCCGGCTGCGAATAGGAAGCCAATGAAAAGCTCTCCTTGCTGATGTAACATGGTCTCTCCTCTGGATCCCTGCCACAATGCGCACAACCTTATTTGGATCACTTGCAGCTGGGTCATATCCTGCTTGGAAATACCCAAGAGCAAACTTGAACAATAATTGATCTTGGCATCTATAATGGCACGCGCAACTGCGGCACAATTCTCTGAAGATAGAAATGGACGTAACTGAGCTAGCAGTTTAATGTGATAACATGTGCTGGACACAAGGCCATTGACCTGATTTTTCTTGTCCAATTTCTGGTCCAAGAACACACCAAGAGTATTGACCTTGTTTTGGGTATGAATGACACAATCTGCAATTTTGAACGATGTATAATCAGCAGAAGGTGCTTTTTAGGTGCTTTGCAGTACCCAGTATCAAATGTTTGGTCTTTGAGGTGTTTAATGCTAATTTGTTTACTTGCATCCAAGCCTGAAAAATGTCATAGATGGCATTAAGAGAAACGGCATTGCATGCAAAGTCGCCATTCAAGGGCACCAGACACTGAGTGTCATCCGCATAATTTGCTTACACCACACCCAGTCTGTCCAGTTCTTGAAAAAGCAGAGGGTGGGTGCCACGCATGAATTACTTTGAATATTACAGCTGTTTTACTCCGTTATACTCTAACAATGAGGCAAGGGTCCAATACAACGTTGAGGTGTGTCTATCCTGCCCCATCTCGTTGAGTCAAGGAGTAGGTCAGGGGTGTGTTATCGCACCAACACTCTTTAACCTTTATTCAGCTGACATCTAGAGAGATTGCACGCTTTGGGGAGGATATCCACTGAAATAAGGGATTCTAAAAACATATTGCATCGGGTATGCCGATGATTTAATCATCATGGATTTTACTCCTGCAGGTTTGCAATGTTCTCTGGATGGCGTTATCGTCCATCTGCAGCTCAAGCAGCTAATGATTAATCCTGTGAAATCATGCCTGATGTCTGTTAGCACTAGGAGAAAACGGAAAGGTTTAATTGGTTGATCAAAGAAGGGTGCTCTTGTTAATTCAAAGATGAGGCTAGAGAAGAAATTAATATCTTGCTTACACCTGATGAAAAGGATATATCATAAACTCGGTGTCTTTTCATTGGTTTCCCTTCTGGAGTTTTATCGTCTGAAGGTCACCCCCATGTGTCTTTATGGCACAAGCCTCTCTCGTTTACAAGTAGACAGTATCTTGAGTCATTGGAAGGTCGTATCCTTGAAGAGGTTGTTGGACTGCCCAGATCAGTAACGATCACTGCTGTTCATCTGGAGATGGGTCTGCTTTTATGGTTGGCGCAGTATATGAAAAAAAGTATCTTCATTTATAAGAAGGTTCTTGAGGCAGAAAAACCCTGTATGTCATCCCATATAAGGGACTCACTTGAGACTGTATTAACTCTTTCTTTGGTAAATTTTATTTGTATTTATTTTATTGTGCATTTGTTAGGTGCTTATACAGCAATAAATTGTGTTTAAATGCTCCCACAAGGCAAGGGGAGGGAACATGGTCAAAGGCAATAGAATACAATAATGATGGTCCTACCAGGCCTTGTGAGCATTCGAATCGGGAAAGTGCAGAGAGAGAGAGAGAGAGAGAAAGAGAGAGAGAGAGAGAGAAAGAGAGAGAGAGAGAGAGAGAGAGAAAGAGAAAGGGATAGGGGAGATGGGGAGTGCTAGGAAATTCCCCAGAGGGGAAGTGCCATGGATTAAGTTGTTGGGAGCCCGTAAGTGTTTGGCAGAGGTCAGTGGTCATCTGCCGATACAATAAGAGCAGTCCTGTGAAGGAACACAGGACAGTGGGTGCCCAAGGGCAAGTGCTGGGAGTGGGAGTGGCTGAAGCCGATTGGGAGGAAGACCCGGACCAAGAAGGACACATAAGGGCTACGCCACCAATCTCAGCGACTGAGGGGAGTAGCACGGGAGGGAGAGGGGGAAGGAGGAGATGAATAGGAAAGTATTGAGGCGCATCCAGAATTTGAGGAGATCCGGCTCAAAACGGAGAAGGGAGGATGAGGCTGTTCCAGAGGAGGGTCCCAGCCGAAGAAAGAGATCGGACTCAAGCTTGCTGCTCAGAGAAGCGCTTGACACACAGAGAGTTGTAGCTGGAGGAATGTAAAGACCTGGAGGGAGGGTATTTAGTGAGAGCAAGTTGTAGATAGCGTGATCTCTGGCCCCAGGCAGCCTTATGGATGATGCAGAGGGGTTTGAATTTGATCCTTGCAGCAACCGGGAGCCAGTGGAGAGATCTTAGGGCTTAAGAGTCACGGTCTCTGGGCTTGAGGCCAAGAATAAGTCCTGTAGCCTTATTCTGGATAAGCTGGAGGTGGTGAAGAGAGGAAGAGGGTAGATTAAGGAAGATTCCAAAAACGCTGTATAGATTTAATGAAGTTAGTTGGTATACTAGTTACCGACTCTTGTGTGGTCATAAAAAATAAAATCAAAAGATGGGATAAGATTGCAGACCAAGAAGATCTGCAGAGGCTTAAGCTCTAGGCCAAGAATAACGTTCAATATGCACCCACTAACGGCACCAGACTGTATCTCCAAAAATGTCCATCAAAAGCTCTAAGGACTTGGTTCCTGAAATGTTGATTTAACTGCCTTCCGATCTTGGAAGTTATTGAATGCACTGGTTGCACCAAGTTAAGGATTGAATTTCTGAGTCCCCATGTACACTCTGTTTCAGAGGTGCTGTCTGAGAGTTCATGGTATAGACTAATGATGGGCTCTCATTTATCTCTCACACTGGCGCTAGCAAAATTCCTTTAAAAAATCGTCGAAAATCTTCAGCATGTAGTAGTACATCAAGGGGATGCATTGTCAGCATCTCTTTCTTAGCTCCCGGTCAAGAAATGTATGCATCTTTGGTTGTTTGTTTCACGTGAAGAGTGGTTTTATGATTGTTTTTGGAGTACGGGATTAATTGCAGCATTCCGTGATTTATATTTAAACCTGATGAATGTGTTTATTAAAGAATCTGCTTTACTTCTTTGTGTAAGTACTCTGTGTACTAAAAACACAATACAAAAATTATGAAAGACAGAGAAATCAAAAGGGGTGCTGACAGAACTGGGGGATAGGGGTAAATGGGCAAATTACGTTCCGTGGAAAAACTGGCGTATTCCCAGCAAAATTCACTCGTTTTCTCAATTTCACTCACAGCACGAAATTGCCCGTTTTCAGGCCTTTCCGCACATGAAATTTCGTTTTTCCAAAATTTTGTTTTTGTGAGAGCAGCGAAAGGCTTTGGACTACAAAAATAAAATTTCATGAAAAAAGAAATCGCTGTTATTTTACCACCTAAAAGTAATTTCGCCCACCCGTCTACAGAAACAGAGAAGGTTGTATGTGAAACTACAAAAAAAGACAGTCAGAAGGGGCTCCGATTCCCCAATGCATAAAGGATGCTGACCATTATCCTTAAAAAGGGGGCCCTGAGGAGCTGAAGGCCAGGCCTTGGTCTCTGATTCTCTGAAACGTGCATCAATTGCCAGCTATTCTCAACATCTTCTTAGACTGAGCACCCCCACGCTCTGCTTAACGGGGTTTGGCTTTCTCACATGGTGTAATCTAAGGCCACTTTGAAAAACTTTTCCCTGCCACATATTGTTCCTAAATTTGTTTTAAGGAGCTGACTTTTCACGTGAATGGGCAGGACATGCGACGTCATGGTGGTGGCGAGTTCTGGTTGCTTCACGCATCAAAACTGGATAATTTGTGAGGTGTGGGCCTTTTCGGTGCCTTCCCCCAACGGGGTCCAGAATGCCAGGACAAGAAAAAAAAAGGTCTGCCCATTAGTCAGGGGTTGTGAGCGGGGTGCAGGGACAGACGACGGACCACCCACCCAAATTCTTAAATCACAATGAAAAAAACGTTTTTTAAAAGAGTTAAGGTTACAACCTATAAAACATTGAAGCTACCAAATGTTGGGAACACCAAAGTTAAGGTACAAAAACTCTGTCCAAATATAGTATTTCCCTAATACAAAGCCCACCAGACTACAATGTCTCCCTCGGCTCAGACTGCACCACTTCTGCACAAAACTCCATGTACTATAGCCTGGACGCAAACTGCCCATTGTTCATTGGGAGTGCTGTGGAGAAGTGGTTTAACATATGCACACAAAAGAAGCGGCATATGGGCTTCCCAGCATCTCTATAAGCTACTCACAAGCAAAGCAGGCTACAGGTCCAGAACTACCAATCAGCACTTTCCTGCTGGAGTGTAGTGTTGCCATTGCTGCCTCGGGTCACACAGATAAATCATTCTCATCTCTGGTCCCGCAGAGCAAGTTAGCAGACGGACTCTAGATAACTCACTTTAAAAAATCGGAGCCCATTTCTCATAGATCGTTTGGGTATGCAGTAATAATGATGTTCTCATGGCTAAAACCCACTACCCGATTTAACATTTATCCCATACACAGCAAACATATAGACTGTTTCTTGATCCGCGAGAAAACTCTGCAATCGTTATCACACAAGCTGAACAACTGCCACTGTGCTGCATTTTTGGGCCAGTGCACACATCTTTTTCTAATATGAATTGAGGAGAAACTTGATTGCTCCAGTCGTTTTTAGAGCAGCGGCTACAATGGTGCTAAGAGCATTTGCTCTTTGTTCCGCGCTCGCCCAATCACAGTGTACATGGCCGCAGATGCTTCAGCTAGTTGACCTAGATTTAGAAGCATTAGCCTGGGTCTTTTGTGAACAGTGTGGTTGCTGCAGGAAGTTGCTACACTGGCTGCAACTATCCCAAACATGAACACAAGTGGGCACAAAGTATTCTCTTGTTATTGCACAATTCTGAAAGACCTCTGCGGCTCAGATATAAAAGCAACCATTCTTATGAGGTTTGCTTGCAAAGTGATCTATTTAAACATTTACAAATTCCCATCTGTACATTTCAACTAACCGGACAAATGGGAGCACCCTGCATCCTACTGGAATGTTGTACTTTAAAAATATGATGTAGGAAACGCAAACCATTTCGACCTGTGGTAAAGCAGGGGTTTCCCTCGCGAGTATGGAGTATGGAGCACGGGTCTGTTTCAGACAATGAGCGTCGTTAGGAGTATGGTGGCATTAGTAAAACTCTGTGGGGGCCAATAATGGGTACAGTACTAATGGTAAAAGCAGGATCAGCTGAAGATGTGTGGGTGCCCATTTCAAAATGATGGTTGGGGTCCCCCCCCCCCTTGCTTTGAGCAGAAAACAGTCTGGGGCAGCTGTGATGCATTATAATGGAGACAAATAAATACTGCCGGGGGTTAATAGCTGCCAATTATCACGTGATAGCCAGCCAGCAGGGAGCTGAAACACTACATGCCCACTGAAAAGCAATCACTCCTTTTTTGCCTTTTAACATGGTCTCTTCCACATCAGCCACTTGCTGACCACGAGGTGATAACACGTCTGTAAATCATGAGGCAAGTACGACGAGAAGAGCTCCAGCAAACACAGCTTGCAAGGCAAGCGATGCAAAGCACACAATTCAAGTTCCAGAAGAAAAGTAATATAGAAAGGAATCTATTGCCATGTTAGAAGACTGCTGACTGACTGGAAACATGGAGGCAGTTGTAGGGGGCCCCACTGAGGCTTGAGGCCCCTTTCACCTAAAATGTTGTAAGAACCTGACGGCGTCCCTTGGAAAAAGCTCATGTTATTTTAAATACCTCTTATTTTTTTTAAATACCATATAATTATGAGTTGGGATTGCAAGAGATATTTACTGCATGGGGTAAATAATATAAAGTAGGTTCTATGTATCCTAATGCCGAAAATAACCCACGTGATGCCAACTTGAAATTAGGTGGTATTTCAAAAACGAAGGTACTTGAAATACCACAAACCTATGTAATTAGTACTATGCCTCATTAGGAGGCGCAGTGTGTATATAGAAATTAGAAAGCATGCACTGTTAAGAGGCCAAGGATTAGAAAGGTTGAGATGGATGGTTGGGGGTGTGGGGTGCTGTTGCACTTCGAGCCAAGATGGCAGTCTGTGTATAAACTCTGTGACGAGTGGGGATATTGAGCTGAAATAATCCGTCCATAGCAGAGCAGATGCTATATTAATCTGCAATATCGATGGGCTGGCAGCCAGAGAACCTGCTGCGCTTATCGTATCAGAGTCTGAGCCCATAGAACCGAGGTGCAGACACCAGAGGCCACACAGCCGCGAGGGACGTTACTGCCGAGTGGGCGGTGATCGATTGTAGATGCCTGCGGGAGACGCTGGCGAGCGCCTCAGCTGGGGACAGGTCGACGGCGCCTGCAGATGTCGATACAGTGCAGCGGGTCTGAGACAGGGCGGTACCAGCGTGACGGAGAGGCCTCAGATTGCTTTGAGGATCGAGTGTATGGCAATTGGACTCCCGATGTATAAACTGAGTCACTGGACATAATTGAGACCCGGACTATGTGATGAACACGGCACCAGTGAAAACACGCCAATACCAGCGAAGTAAGTGACAGCTACCCCCTGTGCCCGCACTTATCAATAAGGGAAGAGCATCACAGCACACGCAACGGGAGGGCAGGATAGCGGAGCAGGCATTTTCCAGCAAACTGCAGCGTGAAGGCGAATACAGATGATTGTAAGGAAGGCATGGTATCAAACAGTAAAGACAGACACGAGTGATCACAGTTCCAAGTCTGTTTATTGAACTTCGGATGGGTTGGTTGAAAGCCTATCTAAACCTAAATCTAAGGGTGGGTGCAAGCTATAAAAATCAAACAATAATGACGCAGTCCTAGTCGAGTTGGTCAAAACAAAAGGGCCTATCCTAATAAACCTATTGCCAAGCCTTAGTTCTAAATACAAAATTGTGTGGGAAAATAGTGTTTGCAAAATGAAAAGTGTTCAAGAAGTAATATGTCAGGATAGTTGAGCAGTTGGATTTTTTCTTCCGTGTTTTCAGCACGGCGGCATGTTCGAGCTTCGCACACACTCTGGCTTCTCAGCCACAAGGATACAGTTCAAAGCACAGAGACCGGGGCCTTCTGCCAAAGCCTCTTTCCCAATAGCAGTCTCTGACTGCAGAGGGTCTGTCGTAAAAAACAAAGTCCTAAAGGTCCATTCCTATTAGAATATTTATATGCACAAGTTCTCGCTTTCAATGTTCATCATGGGTCTCCCTCTTCAGGCTGAGACCCCCTTTTATCACAATGTTCACACCTGGTCTCCCTCGTCCGGGCTCGGAACATGGATCTCCCTAGTACGGGCTTTGATCCACTTAATATCTCAATGTTTACATCTGACCTCCCTCGTTCGGGCTCGGACCATGGACCTCCCTTGTTCGAGCTCGGATCGTTCAGCTTAAACCGTCGCAGGACCACTTCGACTCACTTCACACAATTGTTTATTTCAATCTTCTACTTTCATTTCTCCTGGCGGGAAAACTTACAGAGACCTTCAATTGAGCACATTCACAGTACCGGCCCACTCTGTCAACGGTATCATATCTTGCTTTTTCAAGTTCAAACATTCATCAGAAATTTAGCTTTACTTACGTCTTTCATCACACATATTTAACAATGTTAGTTCCAACGCTCGTTATACAATGTTGCCACTTGCAACCTTGACTTTAACACAGACCGGTCTTGCATCGGTCTCCCCAACTCACCGGCTGTGTTGATCTTTCTTGTGCTTCTCCCCACATCGGCTGCTCCTGCTCCTCCCCACCTTGGTCAGTCATCAGAGGGTGTTGTGACGAAACAATGGAATGCGTCCTTCCCCCCAAGGGGGACACCTCCCACTTTGAGGCTAGAGTGGTAAGCCCGCTCTGCAAGACCCTCCCTAGGGGTCTGGGCAAGTGAGATCCATCTGGCAGAGACTCACACTTAGGGGACAAGGCCTCCCGTTCCTCTAAGGAACTCCCTACCCCATTCCCCATGGTGGCATACATGGGATTATCTGAGATGCCTAACAGCAATAAAAACCAAGACTGGGCCGAAGACAAACTTCCCATGTGCCATGATTACAGTACCAGAAGCTTGGAAGACATTGCATCGAATCACTGAGAAACCGAGGGTTTGAGAAGCTAGGAACCATTATTGGTGTGACCATTAATAGGTCATGGTGGGCAGGCGGGCCAACTGACCACTTTGGCACCAACCCGCGGACACATCCGCAGCGGCATTGGTTGCCAGCACGAACACTGGACCATTGCACAAAGGAAAAGCGAGAAGATGGCGAGAAGACGCCAATAAAGAAACCAAGCGAGAAAGAGAAACCAAATGAGAAGGAAGGTTGCGAGCAACCACAGGCCCCCGAAACGTTCCACTATGAGAAGAGAGGTGATGGGGAGAACGTGTGGACAAGCAGGCCAAAAGGGAATCATTATACGAGTGAAGAAACTCATTGCAGTGAAATTGTTGAAACTCAAACTGCAAAGCTGATTCATCTGAACTATTACAATGTTCAAGGAAACGTGCTAGTTACATTGGAGAAAAACACTATAAATAAGTAGTTCAGACTCCCCTCGGAAGCGGGAGAATATAACATTTAAGGAACACAAAGGGGAATCTCGTAAAAAGAGAATATTAGGAAATTAAGGCATCTTGTTACAATGAGAGTGACCAAAACAAACATAAAGTTGGGGAATTTAAACAATCCAGAGGAGAGAAAGAAGGTTATGAGAAACCCAGAGAACAAGTTCACTCCAGGTCGACTAATAGTATCCTGAAAGCGGCAAAGAACTCCTGGTGTCCCAGAAGCTACAATTGGAGTCAATTAGAGAGAGATTGCTACTCAATTCAAACAAAGGAACTGAATCAAACACCAAATAACCAGGACAAGCTAAGACAAGATAAATAGGGGAACAGTAATAACCAAGAAGAGATACCTGAGTCAAGAGAAGATACCACTCAAGGCCATTCCTGGCCAAACTATATGGATTTAAGGATCAAACAATCGTAGGGAAGACCCAAAGACCTTATCCAAGAATTGCAATCCCTGGTACAGAAAGTGGCTATAGACAATTTGAAAGTCAGACACTTAAAGAGCTCTAAAGCAAAGCAGAACCCTTCTTCACCAGGAGAAGGGAGTCATTCTCCTTGTTTTAGTTTGTTTTGAATAATGATAGGGTCAGATAGGATTTGATTTTTTTTTTTGGACACCGGATTTTGTTTTGATTTGGACATTTCCGGATGACTGACGAGCAACTTAGTTATTTACATATTTAGGAACCACCCCATAGCTATAGGGAGAGACAGGACTTCCTCTTATTATTTAATACATCTTGTTGGAAAAGTCTTCAGAGTGTCTGCGTCTTTCGTCTGATTCGCCACAGTGGCCTTTTTGGCTTAGCCACCTCCTGTCCCTTAACTCTCGCACAATGTACCCTACTTGACATAGCCACCTCTTGCTCTCTCCCTCTGCTTCTCCTTTTACTCACATTCTACAGGACCAACATTCTATCATACAGTCCTAACTTCCACACAGTTTAGTGGTTTCTTCCTAAATTTTGTACTGATCCCGGGGCACTAAAAGTTACATTAGGAGTGCTGATTCGTGGAACCATTTTTTCATCAGCCCACGGTCAGACAATTGCAGTAGAGTTGATTGTTTGCTGCTCTTAATATTTCAATTCAGTTCAAGCTCTGAAAGCTTCGGTGGATCAGGACACGATCTCATAGCAGGTCTGAGAGCACTGGGCATGAGGGCACGAGTGCTGCCACAATGTTTCCTTCTGCTGTGAGTTTTTGCTACACCACAGCTATTCCTGTCCGATGTTAGCAGAAGATAACAGATCATTTAGTCGTTCTGCATCTTTCCAAGAAAGGACATATGCATAAATGCCCTTCTCCTCTGGGGAAATTCAGCTATCCATTGTGCAGTGTTGCACTTGTCACCATGTATGCAGAAAACGATTAACTGTGTGCTTATTACCGTTAGCGCTGTGGTGTTGGGCGGAATCACCGCCATATTATAACTTGGCGGGAGCACGCACTTGTAACGCAGAAATTGCGTTCGGCGGAATTACTGCCAAAACTAGCTCCACAACAGTAATTCTGCCCATGGTTGGAAGAATTACCTTTACCGCCGTACATTTGCTGGTAATTCCGCCACTGGAATAACCGTCGACAGAAATAGCATCACTGCCAGAGAGGCAAGCACAGCAGCAGCCATTTTGAAAAACTCAATCCAGTCTGAATCCAAAAATTACTGTAGCCATCCATACCCACAGGAGAGTGAAAGTATGTCTCAGGACAAATAAAAGCCGACCTGTATGTCCACTGGCACAACAAAACATCAGTGAAGCAGAAGGCTGCCATCTGGGCAGCCATCAGTGACAAGGTAGCTGTGGGCAGACTCCCACGGGATGGTGAGGATAGCTGGAAGAGGTAGAATGGCTTCAAGGCCAGGGTCCTTCTCCTCCTGTCAAGACATCGAAAGGAGTCATTGTCCTCACAAGGTGGCACTGTGGACCCGTAGTCCTGACCCCGTGGATGGAGAAGGCCAGCTCCACCCTCCACATGCAGGGGCTCGAGGGAGTTGGCTCCCTCGAGGGAGAGGCTGGAGCCAGCAGCCAAGTAGGATGTAGTGAGTTTGAATGTCCCCCCGCCTTCTCCTGACAATGCACTGGCCAAATGACCATCCCAAGCATGTGTCCCTCAGCATAGATGGGTCCAATGGACACGGGAAGATGGCACCACATGCCAATGGGTTGTACACCCTCAGCAGACACTACCACCACCTTGAAGTGGCCATATGAATAGGTCTGCAATCGACCATAGCCCTAAGCCCACATGTGTAGAACGTCACTCCACCATGTAGAATGTGTGACTAGCAAGCCCACGTATGCATGATGAGTAACAGCAAATCATTGTTCACTCAACAGGTTCACAGGTGATGCAGGAGAAGGAGGATGCAGGCCCATCCACACCCCAATGGCAACACTAATAGCCACCACCCCTGCACTGCCCAGTGATGGGAAGGGCAGGACCGTGACACCAGGGCTCAGCAGTGCCACCCATGCCAGTGCTGGCACGGCACCCAATGACACAGCTGCAGGTACTGCACCCCAGCACCTGCCCCCAAACAGCTGGCCACTGTGGTCATGAGAGGAGAGACAAATGCTGGCAGGCGCACAGAAGACATTGTGCACACACTCACCCACATGGCCCATTATACCCCCTTGTCACCTGAACGGAACACCCAGCCACTTGGTCAGCTTGGCCAGGAGTGAGAGGGTGACAGTGATGGTAGGTCATATGGCTCACCCTGCTTCAGCCCCATGCTCTTAGCCCTTCACCCATAATCCATGCATCACAGGATGCCACATGGAGGAGGCTGGATGACACGGAGCAGCACCAGGTGTGCTTCAAGACACTTAAAGCACAGGGTCAACATCTTGAAGTCTTTGCGACTGTGTACTGGGCACACCAAGCAGGATAGTGAGGGCGATGGAATGGGACCAACGGCATTGAGCTGCACATCTGCCACCCTGACTGTTGTCGGACAGAGAGTGAGGGAGATAACAGAGCATTTCAGCAATGCAGGCCAGCATGCTCTTGGCCATGCAATGCAAACCGGGGTCTGAGTCAGACGAATCCATCTCTATCACAAAAAACACAGAGGATTTCTACCCAGCACCCAAGGTGCCGCTCTGCGAGCAATCTGGCTCCAAAGATGCTAGAGTACACTATTAAGGGCAAGAGGCTACTCGAGTGACAGTACATATGTATATAGGCACAAGAGGGGGGTTGGGAATGGTGTTGTTGGGAGGCGGTGGGGTGTGTGTGTTGGGGATGGTGTTGTGGGGGGGGTGTTGTGGTGAGCGGCAGGGAGTTTGCACATTTCAACATTAAATAATAGTTCACTTGAGGTAATGCTTGGACATTCCTCTTTGTGTACATGTGTTCAATTTTTGACGTGAATATATTTCCAGTGGTGTGTAGCATGTGAATATCAATGTGCTAAAAAATAATTGTCCATGAGTTCTTGCCGAACCATACGTCCATCCCAGCCCTCTTCCCGCCCACTGCGTGGCAGTGCATCACCCACAGGTAGTGAGTCATCCTCTTCTGGGGGTGGTATGTCCACATCAGGGGGTAGTGGGATATTCTGCCTGATGCAAATGTTGTGCAGCATGGCACAAGCAAGCACAATTTGTTCAACCTTTTCTGGCCTTTGCATCAATGACCCTCATGTCCAGTGCAGGCACCAGAAACCAGTCTTCAACAGGCCAAAGTTCTGCTCAATGCAGATACTGGTCTGGATGTGTGCCTTGTTGTAGGTCACGTTCTGTGGCGTCTGTGGATCCCACACGGTTGTCATTAGCCATGGTAGCTGGGTATTTTGCAGAGTCACCTGCAAGTGTAAAGGTCAAAGGTGTCAGTCACAGAGCATTGTGGATTTGTTGCCTTTTGCAACAACATGTTGATTCTCTTTCTGGGCATGCATTCTACAAGTATTGTTGCACTACATGTCTTACAGTCACAGTACTTGAATGTGGAATCATTCAGTATTAGCATTGTCATGTAACACCATGAACCCGGCTCACAAGCAGCAGTTGTAGCTTTCAGGGTCTGTAATTTTCATGGCTAGTGCCTGTTTTGGGCCGATGCGTTGCTCTCATGCATGTGCCCTGATAATTTGTTAGTTATACCTCTGCAGGTTTGTGTTATCTGCGTCTATTCCATGATGGTTTCATTTACCTGAATACATGGGATTACTACTTCGAGTGTTAAGTTGCTTTGGTGCACTGTTGTATGTTGTGGTTCAATTAATAGGGATAGGTAATAATGAATTGTGGTACCTGTAGCTGTGTGTGTGTTGGTAGCCTGTTGGGGCAATCTTCATGCAGCATTGTCATGATGTCTAACTCCTGTAGGTTGTAGGCTGTGATGTGTGCGGTGAGAGGGCAGATCCTGCCTGTACAAGGCTTTGACAGGGCATGCATTGTTGAGCTGTAGCAATGTGCCCGCCACCCCTTGACACTGCATTTCTGTAGGCTGCGAGATGAATTTGTATGATGGCACCTGTACTCACCCGATATCTTTGTCTGTTGTCCTCTGTCCCTCTCCATGTATCCCGACAGTGTGCTGCTCCACTGGACCATGGGATCATGGGTGAAACCAGGAAAGCGGGCACAGCAGTGTGTGTTAAAGAGGTCAGGATCCCAGGTGACCTGGACATGGAGGGAGTAATACTGCTTCCTTTTGAGGTATACCAGTCCGATGCTTGGAAGGCAACCCATGCCATATGGGTGCAGTCCCGGGCAGCAACGACGTGGCGCACGTGTGCTACTGCATATAAATGTGCATTCATGGAATGCTCCTGTGCTTGGGTGGTGGGAGGGAGATGTACCAGGATGCATGACGCAGATGGGCTTCCAGCACCTGTGCCATACAAATGTGGGCTGGGACATCCATGCAGCATAGCCAGGGAGTGCTGGAAGGTGCCAGTTTCCACAAATTACAGGGCAGACACAAGCTTCAGCAGCAGGGGTACATCTTTCTCATGTATCTCCTGCTCTCAATGTCATCCTGGATTAGGGAGAGCAGCCCTGATATGGTCTCCTTGTTCAGCCGGTACAGGGTGACCAGCCGGTTGTCAGTCAAGGTCCAGAGTGAGAGCCTGAATCGGGGTATGGGCACTCGCCTTACATTGCGTCTCCTCCTCCTCTCTGCACCCTGTGCACTGTGCTGTTCTTCCTTCCTATGTAGGTCAATGTGGAGCAGGAGCAGCTGCATGGCTAGTGGCAGCATGGTGTTTGAAAGTGTGTTTTAAGTACCCTTCTTGAGTGGATTGGGTGCACCCGTTGCTTCATTTCCAGCACCTGTATGCATTTACTTCCACCAAAAAAGGTGGAGGTAACTGCACTGTGTTTTTGGCAGTATTACCGCCCATTTTCGGCAGTATTTCTACTTGTAATACAGCAGAAATACCGTTTTGGGTCTGAGCGGTAATTTCACCAGTGAAATTGGTGCCGGGGTTGAATCTGCAACGTGTTAGCAGTAATTCCCTCAGGACTAAGTTTGCCGGCAGAATTACCAGCGACTCACAATTAGACGGTACAGTAATAGTGGTGGTAATTACGTTACCACCACATTTACCATATACCTACCAAATCAAATGAGCCCCATTGTTCCGGCAGTAGCAGTAATCTTGTGGGCAGCAATTTCATAAAAAGGCTGTGTATCTGACCATTTTGAAATGCCTTAAAATAAAAATATGCACATCATGTACGCATGTCTGCAGACATCTTTCACCAGCAAACAGGCCTCTTCTGTGGGCCACCAAATAGAAACTAAATGGAGGTCCCTGATCAGAAAGAGAAAAACATACAAACTTGCAAAAAAAACATTGCCTCACTTTTCATAACATTTGGGAATTATTATCTAGTTAATTCAAAGATATTGGGACACAACAATCTATTACTGGGACAGTAATGGCAAGCAATTGAAATCTATATAGCAATTATACTTTAACACCACAGCTTGAAGTAATCGTGAACGGTATAAGATGATACTTTTGAAAAAAATAAAGATATTAAATTCATGGTGGGGATCTGATATGAGTGTACATTTATCACCCAGAGACGACCATACTGGGGTGTGGACCGCCTTCCCGCTTCAGCTTTTCTACATGAAGAATGGCTTGGGGCAGTGAATACCGTGCAAATAATGGATCTTCTGAATCTGGGAAGATGCCTGTCTCGCGGTTCCGGAACAGACTCCAGAAACCAATCACAGACTGAAATGGCCTTAGAACCGACAAGGGTGTATATCTGCCTCATGAAACATGTTTTTAATATGGTTAATTTGATGATTCATTTGTGAAAATAATTAATGAGAAAATGTGTTTACATGTGCATTGTTCAAATTCTTCTAACCTCTTATTCCTTTGTAATACATTTTATATTTCTGATTAATATCACTGTTAAAATGAATAGATGGTTTTTAAATTATGCCACACTGTAGTTTTGTACATATTGATAATGCTTACAACCACTAACCCAAAAGCTAAAATGTCTGCCTACTTACCTCACACAAGAATCCACACAACCACCTTCTCGCACAGCAAACCGCATGTACTTCACCGCACAACAAAAACGCATAATTCGCACCAACAGCACACAAGGACTCGCATTGATCAGATATTTACACCCAAGATCAGGGCACTGTGAACACCGAACTGAAGCTGCCAAAAGGACATCACCTTTTCTCACTCTATTACCCCCTCTTCACCGTACTAACCCCACCCCTCCTCCTTGTTTGCAGATCCGCCTGAGCGCCTGGGGACCAATTCTGTTGGTAACATTAACATTATCATGTCTTTAATACTGTGATATTTAGTGACGGTACTCCTTTTTACGTAAAGTTATTTTTCATAAGCTTTCTGAAAAACAGTGAAATCTGTTTCAAGTAGTCACGTTTGGGGTACCCTTTGTTTTATTTGTAGAGCACAGATATACCATTAAGTGACCTTGTTATAACTAGACTATGCACATCTGTCTTCATGCGTTTGAGCTTCTCAGGATGTCCCTGCCAAGCCCTAGGTCTTCTGGGCATTAAAGGTTTCTCCATTCTACTCATCAAGGTGCCCATCACCAGCTGTGGACAACACAGAAATGGCGATATTCGAATGCACGTTTTTGCTGCTCAAATAAGTCAAACCTGATGCATTCCACCATGTAGTCCCCCTATGGACATTCCCAATTTGATCAATAGAGATCCAAATAAACTTTTTTTTTTTAGTACCGCTTGATTGGTAACATGATATTTACATGATTGTTAACCTGGGTACCTTCATATATACACTTATGTTGCCCTGACAAAGGCGCACAGAGGACAATATATTGGCTTGGTCAAATTAATCCATATTAAAACTAAAGCAATGATAACCAAGCGTGTCATGCATGAAGAGACAATGTTATCCCAATGTAATATTAACAACCAGCTCACAACTCGTGCTGCTTATTCATGCCCAGGATGAGCAAAACAAATGGATCATTCATTTCGCTGTAGCCTGCCGGTCCCAACGACCTACAAGAATCAATGTTCACAATAATGCAGGACTTCCTTGGACAGAAAGTAATTGAAATGTCCAAAGTGATCCATATCTTACCCTAAGTTATTTTCCCGTAGGAAGAAGGTATGACATGATGTTTACTTCCATCCCTTTAATAGAATTCATTATGGGGCGCGTCCCTTTGGAAAATGGTAAGAAACCTCTCTGTAATGTATGTGCTAGTTCAAAAGAGAGCGCTCTCCTAATTATAATTGGTCAGCACGTGTTTAATAAATAAAAATGATGAAATAGGTACATTATTAAATGGCTTGCCAAAGTATAGTACACACTAGCTCCGAAGACGCAACGTTCAAAGTCAGTCATTACAAAGTTATTGTGCGCCTTTTGGGTCAATTTACTGTACATTTGAACGAATGATGTTTATGTAAGTAACTGAAATGATATAGTGTGTGATTATCTTGCCCTTCATGACAACCTTCGACATATAAAATATAATTTGCCTGAATGGACACATTACCACCATCAGTTTTGCTTATTCAGGAATAGTACACATCCAGTTCAGTACGCCCACACAGTAAAGGCTGCCATCCTTACACCCTGGCTCTCACAACTGGTTTTTTTAACATCATTGCAACCCTCAATGCATCTGTGTACCCTGGAATCTCAACTCTGGCTGTTTTTTTAACCTTGTTGCACCCCTCCATGCATCTGTCTGCCCTGGACTCAAATTTGTTTTAACTTCATTGCATCCCCTCCATGCATTTGTGTGCCCTGGACTCTCACATCTGGTTGTTTTGTTAACATTGTTGCACCCCTCCATTCGTCTGTGTACCCTGGACTCTCAAATGTGGTTGTTTTTTAACATCATTGCACCCCTCCCTGCATCTGTGCACCCTGGACTCTCAACTCTGGTTGTGTTTTAACATTGTTGCACCCATCCATGCATCTGTGTGCCCAGGACTCTCAAATTTGTTTGATCATCATTGCACCCCTCATGCATCAGTGTGCGCTGGACCCTACACTCATGCTTGTGCTACACTTTCCTTGCCTCCTAGCTATCCCGCATTTCCTCTCCCTCTCCTCCCACCTCCCCTCTCTTCTGACATCTATTGCTATAGCACTTTCTCAAGGAGGCCTACTAGGATAGTTTTTCGTTTGTTTGTCTTCTCCTTCTCACCTCCTCCCTCTCTCATCTCCCAGTGTTTAGCACTTGCATATTGAAATCGTCCGTCAGTCACGGACAATAATTATGTTATATGTTGTTTACAATTTGTTTTCCTCTTTGCTCTATGTTGTACCCCCCTAACGTATAGCCCATTCTGAATGTTCCAATGTCTACTAAGAATGTTGCCTCGTGGCGTTGGAGTGCATTTAAACGCTTGTTTAAGTGTATAGGTACTATATAAATGACCAATAAAATAAATCTTGCAAATGGCCGTATTTTATATAAAACACTGAAACGTGTTTACATTTGTTCAACTACTTTTCGTGCTTGCTAGGAAAAGTATTTCACTTCTTCCAGTGTACATAGACGCAACAATGCATCTCCTTGTCTTTACAACACTGTGTTTAACTGGGTAATATAGTTTAAATATAGCGTTAACACCCGATCCGGCGGGTATTCTCGGCCCATGGCCCAAGCATGGCCAAATATATTTGAACACATAAATGGGTAGTAGCCATGGCCTTCAGTTATGGACAGTGGTCACAACCTTCAACCATGTGCACTGAATATTTTAAAACGCTAACAAGCTACCAACCATAGATTTTGGCCTTTAGCAGCGGATGCAGCTTTAAGCAGTGTCCACTGTATATTATAGACATTGAACAGGCCCTAGCCATGGACTTTAGCACAATACTGGCCAGTGGCCGCAACCTTTGACTGTGCCCACTATATATTCTAACGTATACATGGGCCACTAGCCATGGCCTTTGACCTTCAGCAGTCTGTGCATCTTTTGCCCATGTCCTGTGTACATTTTAAAATAAAAAAATGTAATAAGCGATGACCGTTGGGCGTGCCCACTGTGTATTACACAACACTAACCAGCCACTAGCTATGGCCTTCAACTGTGCTCACTCTATATCATATACACTAACAAGCCACTAGCCATGGCCTTCAACACATTACTAGCCAGTGGCAACAGCCTCTGGCTGTGCCGACTGTATATTCTGACATATTAATAGACACTAGCTATGGCCTTTAGCCATGGTCACTCACTACAGCTTTCAACGTTGCCTACTGGATATTTTAAAACAGTGACAGGCTACTAGGTATCGCTTTTAACCTTCCACATAGGTATTTTTTAACACTAGCTATGGCCTTTGGTGCTTGCACCTGACCCCAGCCTCTGTTATGGCCAAGTCTTCGGCCTAAATTGTTATTAAGGTAATCAAAGTTTTCATGAGCTAACTTATAAATGATGCTATGTCTAATTCCATTATTAATGTAATAAACAATGCAATCAGTGTTGTGATTTGTAATGTCATCAGTGCTCCCATACAACATGTAATTAGTGATGTTACCAGTGATGTAATCTGTGATGTCATCATTGTGGTCATAATTTGCGCGAACCCGGGGTGGTGCGCAGTTAAAGTGGCTTTAGATGAACTTCCAGGGTTTTGTTGCATTAAGTTCTCTCCTTAAAGTCCCTGCAACTAAAGTTTTTTCCTTGAATTGCAAGGGTTTTATTATTCCATACACAAAGTTTCATATTTTTAAATATTATTTGTAGCCGCAGCTATAGCATCAGACAACGAATTGCAGGATTTTACGTGCAAAGCTAACACAATCAACGACTGGAGAGCTTTATTCGCAGCTAAACTACTGCCCCTGCCCCTGTCAACAGTGTAACCATGGAAACAAATAATTGGGAGATTTGAATTACTGAAACTGCATAAAATAAATTACAATAGCTATTGTAATATATGTTTTCAGTCTGTGTTCAATTTTATCTAGTTTTGTAACTTAAAAGGCGAGCCTTAAAAGGGCCATTTCGGTTGAAGGAAAATGGACAATGGAATATGGGACGAAAACACATAAGAATTAAACATCTAACAATGGGAAATAAAATAAAAAGCAATATATATATATATATATATATATATATATATATATATATATATATATATATATATATATATATATATTTTCTTTTTTTTTAAGAGCAAAGGGGGGAAACTGTCACTTAAAACAAGAAATAAGAATTACAGGTAATTAGGTATTCAGCTATTAACTTCTACCATTCTTCAAATGTAGCACCTCCATTGACTCAAGACATCATCTACACATGACTTGCATTATAGATCAAGAGTTGGTAAAACAGGAGTCTGCAGTTGACACCACTGCTGAAGTTGATTCTGCACAACCACAGCTCACAGCTACAGTAAAGATATAAGTAAAAAAAGACTGCAGCCCAGTATGGACCAGACCATCCTGTCCAATTTCCAATACGCATAATCCACATCATTCAAGAAGACTTGCCCCAAATGACTTATGATTAATATCCCCAAGCTTTGAGACAGAACATTTGAAGTTAAACGGCGTAGAGTTTTGTTGCAGAACGTGCAAAGTACCTCCTCTGCCTCTTTCATGGAACAGTGTTTAAGAAGCACCAACTCTCAGCAGTGCTATTCATGTGAGTTGCCTTCTTGGTCAGTGGCAATGAATTCAGAAACCAAACGATAACATCACTGCTGGTACTCTCGTGACTGGACATGTTAGAATGTTCAACCGCAAATGAATATGTAAATCAATTAAAATGACAACATGATAAAGACAATGGGCCTCATTAGGACCCTGCCGGTCCGGCAACAAGGGTACCAGTAAGGTCACTGACACCCTTGTTCCGGACCGGCATATTACAGGACTGCCTGCCGCAGCTGCTGTGCCCAACAGGTCTGACCCTGCCGGGCACAGAAGCCATGGTAGGCAGACCCGTCACAGAAGCACCGGCACTGTTGGCAACGGTGCCGGTGCTTCCGTGTCCCCACTCCCTATGGGACTCTATGGGAATGGGGATTAACAATGAGCTGGTGGCACCTGGAAGTCAAGCGCCGGTAAAGTTTTACGTGTCCGGCAGCAACCCGCCGGTAACACCGGCAGGGTGACCGCAGGGCCTGTAATGAGTCCCAATGGGCCTCATGATAAGTTTGCCAGACCTGAAAGAAGGGTGCGGGTAAGCTCACCGGCACCCTTTTTTCCAGACGGGCAAACTATGTTTTTTGCCTGCCGGAGCCACAGTGCCCAACAGGTCTGAACCTGCTGGGTGCAGCAGTCACGGTAGTCAGACCCTTCATGGAAGCACTGGAACCATGAGTCGGTGGCACCAGGAAGTCAGGCACCTGTACATTTTTACTTATCCAGCGGCAACCCAGTAGCAGGGTTATCGCCGGACCCGTAATGAGTCCCCATGCCTCAAGATATAAAAAGGGGATACTAGACAGGCTACGTCTTACCGTTTTTTGCATAATATTAGCAATATTCAAATGTCCAACTGGTGACAAAAATATAAAATAACAAAAATACAACTCTAAAAATACAATGTCACAAAAAATGAGCCGCCTCTCTGAACCTCACTACCATTTCTAATAACTCTTTAAATAGAGTGCTCCAGGTCACAAAACAAAGAAAAATAGAATTAGGGGAAAAGTGAGTAAAATTATTTTAGGGATATAGTGCCAAAAGAGCTTGTAGTTACTGAGAAACCCTTTCATTAGCAAGTACAGAAAGGAATGATAAATTTAAGTTTATTTTTTTTGTTGTTGTGGTGATTATTCACACCTACAGACTTCGGCACAACCACAGCTCGCAGCTACAGTAAAAATATAACACCACATATAAGTCAAAAAAAGACAGCAGGACAGAAGGAGATAGAAGGTGCACACTCACAGGTTTGTGAGTAGAAGGTATCGGAAAAAAGTAGAAACAGTCATAATATCTGCTGGGTGTGGCGGAGGAAAAGTGGCCAAGGCACAGGGCTACCTAAATACAAAAAGAGAGAGAAAAGAGGATCCAAACTGGAACCCTCCCGTCCCCTGCACACCATAATAATGCGTCAATACGACGCCTTAATATTCATTCAAGAAGGTACTAGTGTAAAGACACATTTAATACATTTCAATAGAGAAAACAGTTTCAACTAAAGTTAATGATGCAATAATTATGAGCCAGAGATCATGTACAGTTTTCATTTTAGTTCTTGTACATGATCTCTGGCTCATGAAGAAGAGAATATACTTCTCGAAACGCGTCAGTCGTCCTCAATGAACAACATTTTCTCTGGCCTCTTCATTTGGAATAAACAAGATTTGTTTTTTACATTTAAAGATCGGATTGCATCATTAACTTTAGTTGAAACTGTTTTCTCTATTGAAATGTATTAAATGTGTCTTTACACTAGTACCTTCTTGAATGAATATTAAGGCGTCGTATTGGCGCATTATTACGGTGTGCAGGGGACGGGAGGGTTCCAGTTTGGATCCTCTTTTCTCTCTCTTTGCAAAAAAGACAGCAGCCCAGTATGGGCCAGAACATCTAATCCAATTTCTAATAAACATCATCCACATCATCCCAGGACACTTGCACCAGATAATTCATCATAATTCATGTTTGCAATTTTTGTGATGGAACGTTAAAAAGGCACATCTTCATGTTTTCTAACTGTGATTTTTACTGTCCATAATTTCTCTTAAATTTTCAATATCCTTTTTAATTGATTGTACTTCTTTTCTAACATTGTCATTTAAATTGTTTTCATTAATCCAGGATTAGTTTTATGAGTAGTTGTTGTAGTGCTTCTTCTTTGATTCTTTGTCAAACTACAATAACTTCTTCACCCATTTGAAAATATTTCAAATATTTTGAAACAATTGAAGATATAATACACTTTAAAAATTATCGAGTTGGTTGTATAAACAATTTGTAGTAGACAATCTATATGTGTTTGGTGACTAATATTTCTTTATTAAAATATTATTGTTAGTCTCACTTCACATATACATAAAAGTGACTTGTAGTTTTAGGAGATTGTGCTATTTCTAGGGTACATTTATTCTTTGATTAGATATTTCAAACATGCAGCCCATTTTTGAAAGAGAGGATTTTTATTGTTCAGAACACTTAGACATTACCAGACGGAAAAACTGGAACATGTACAGTAGACAATATTGTCAAAATCAACGGTTCATTAAGTATTTGTGCATTGCACTGGGGGAATCACTGACTCGACGTGCAGCCAATTTCCATACACATGACACATGAGCCCCAAGCAATTTATTTTTTGGACTGCTCATGCAATTTCCAATACGCATCATGATGTGATAGGTTATTTATAATGCTCTTAATACCCAGAGGTTTCTAAGCGTGGACCAAGGGATCGAACCTGTGGTGCTCCGTGTCGTCTTGCTTCCATCCACATCATTTCAGGAAACCTGCACCACATAATTGATCATAATTAATGTTCCCACACTTTGAAACAGAACATTAGATGGGCCACTCTTCACATACATGAAAGAACTATAAAGCTCCTTTAAGAAACATTTTTTGCAACACATACTTATGTCTGTTTAAAGCAGTGCATGCCAGGGATAGAAATCATCATTCGATTGCGCTTTGGCATAAAGCGCTATATAAAATGTTAATAAATAATAAATACATTTAAAAAATGCCTATGCCATAAGGCTCCACCATGACCACAGCTGAACCAAACAACCCCTATCATTCACAGCACCTACCCTGCATCCTAGTTCAGTGTCCACTTTACAATAATAATGTAACCAATGGGCTCTGCTCATTGCTTGCAACCATAGCAAGTCTCCAAATCCATGGAGCATATGAATCTTCCATGCCGCATTGCCCAAAAGGCAAATCAAAGTACACATTTGTGTTTGCCGAGGGTCTGGCCCACTACCCAGACACCAAATGTATATCACTAGTTTTTCCACTTAAATTCTTCCACTTTGGAAAAGTAAAACACAACACATATTTCCAAAAACATGCCTGCAGGTCCTTGCTAATGCATGTCGCACAGGTTTGTTGTAATCTAGTCGACCAATTCAGGCTGTAACCACAAGCTAAATATGTTTTCCCATTCAAGCCTACCGCTTCGGCAATGCTGCATGCCACAATAAGAAAATTACAGCACAAATTTCTCCTTGCTAATACTCAAGCCCATTGCTCATTCACCAGAGTTCTATCACTGTATTGTGTACTTACTATTTATACTTTTTTTAAAAAAAACACAGGACATATTTGCAAAACCATGCTTTCCAGTTCTTGCTGACCCTCCTCGTACATATTTGCTGCAATCCCATCCACCACTTCAACCTGTACCCACGAGCACATTTGTTTTTTCTCTTTCAAACCTATCTCAATTCCAAAAAACCTTTACAACATAGCCTGTCCCTGGTGCACATGGCCACTTTAATCCTATTGGTCGTTCCTTGTGGTCAAGGACATTATCCAGATTGTCTGGTTCATGGCCTTATGCCATGACCCGGACAATCTGGCCACTGCCCAAGGCCACAGACTATACCTCAATCACCACAGATATATCACTATTTTACTACTTACATTATGACACTTGTTAAAAAATAATCATGCTTTTAGGTCCTTGCCAATGCTCCTTGCATGGCTTTGCTGGAAATCCGCCCATGTTTTATTTTTTCAAAACTGTCAAAATGTACGTCCATACAATAGTCATATGACTTAGCCCCCACTTCACAAAATCCATTCAGACTTTGCACAAACATTCAAGGTTGGGTCTATAATCTTTCTGAAAATGTTCGTCCAAATTTCGTCAAACGACAAAAACATTATAAACGATTTAAAAATGTGAAGACCCCCCTCTAATTTTGCCAGTTCTTCACAAAATCCCACCAAATGTTGCAAAAACATTTATATCTAGATCTAAAATCTTTTTGAAACCTGTTCTGCAGATTTGTCAAATGGCACCACATTTATAAGCCTTTACAATATTTTGGGACGCCCCCCCTCCAATTGTGTTCCCTCTTGACAAAACAGCACCACACTTTGCAAAAACTGCCATTGCCAGCTGCCAGTATTTCTGTAGCAAACAACAGTACAGCAACAAGAACATTAAAACAAAAACAGTGTTTCCTATTTAGAACTGTTGCACATGTAAACTTCAAATAAACCATGCCAACATTTTAGAACCTCTAATTTATGTACTAAAACAGCATTTCCTAATACAGTGTGTTTTAGATTATAGGAGTTTGCATAGCAATAAGCCCAAAGCCAAAGGGGCATTCCTGCATCTGATACTGCCCCAAAGTCATTATTGAAGCCCTCACATGGGCACACTTAATATCACACCACACAGGCAATAAGAACAAATCGTTTTAAAACAAACACATTTTCATATCATCCCAAAAATCACTTTAACACACCCCATAAGTGATTTAAAAAGCATTGAAGATAAAATCACATTTCTACTGCTCTGTGATACATTTTTTATTTTGAAAACAACAACCATACTTCATGATTTTATATCATGCCCCTCACTGAAATTATATTCTTTCCTAATAAACAACTTTCAATAATTATTCCCACCCATTTTCTACATATACAGCAGCAGCACCTAATTGTTAACAAATACAGTAAAAAACAAAGAAAACCACAGAGCCCCATTATGAACATATTATCAAATCAAACTTTCAACAACAATCACCAACAACTGATTAATGTCAATCATATTTTATCACAGGCAACATGAACTGCACAGTGTGCATTCTGCAGTGAAAATGTGAAAAGTAGACAGAAAGGGGTGTTTCATACTTTCCAAAATCAAAACCACAAAAAGAGGACTATAAGAAAACTAATCAAATGGCTGACACGTTCACTGCAACCTATCACAATGAAGTATACATTAACACATTTAACACTACCCAATTAGAAACATCAAAACACATGCAAACCCTGCTCAGCATCAAACATAGCCGCGGATATTGAACGCAGCTACAAACCTCACTTGTAGCCACGGGCACATGTACATTTTTCTGCAAGCATCAAATCAAACTAAATTGGCCTTGAAACCTTCAAATCAAATAAGTGAAAAACCAAGTACATGAAATAACATACACAAATAAAATCTGTACTTTATCATCCATATAAAAGTATGATTATCGCACAGAAAATGTATATTTATAGACACAGCTATAAATATACCCGCGACTCCAGCCGCAACAAATGAAACACAAAGTAGTATTGACGCGCCTACACGCTTGCTTTTTTATAGATGCAGCTATACAACAGCGCCTCTTAAATGTCTGTTGATAGCCACGGCTAGCTGCAAAAACTTTAAATTCAAAATTGCATTTCCACTACACCAAACTCCCAAAACTGTCCCCAACATGCCTACCCCCACCACTCCTCATAATCCTCACCCACTCCCTTAGTCTCTCATAATCCCCCAAACACTCAAAGCATATAACATGTCTCCCCACCCAAAATTTCAGATAGCCGCAACTACCACACGTCCAAACACATGATGTGTCACTTGCTCTAATATAGCCGCGGCTGCAACGGGGGAGGTGCCTATACACGCTAGGCAGATGTTCCTTAGCCACGATTAATAACAATAGCACCATCAACCAATTAGAAAGTACAACACACACACATCGTACATACCCTACTCATACAAACTACTAGAAATTCAAAGTAGGAATCATTTTCCTGGAAACAGACAAATACTGAAGATATCATGGCTGCTTTCAAAACTGTGTGGCTGATTGGAGACACTTTGCAGCTGGTTCCACATTTTTCCAAAATTGTTAAAACTGAGAAGTACAGGGAACCCAGACGTCATACTAATTCATTGTGGAGGCAATGATTTGGGCAAGCACGAATGGTGTCCCTTACTTTAATGATGAAAAAAGACATGGAAAGACTAATGGAACAATTTCCTCACACCATCTTCATCTTTTCCAATCTAGCGCAGAGGCAAAAATCGAGATGGGCCACCAGATTTAATGGTAAAATTGAGAAATCCCAGAGAAATGTTAATAAATCAGTTTCAGCATTCATGACAGACCACAACCAGTTATCGATTATGAACAACAACATACAGTTCTGCATGGGCAATTTCTATAGGCATGACGGAGTACATCTAACCAATGAAGGAAATGCAGTTTTCCTTGATAACATCAAAACAGTACTCCTGTGTGCTACAGTTCTACACTCAGTATTCCCCCAAGCAGTCCTTTTAAGGACTACTTATCATATATAAATACACAAAAACAAATAAAATGGCAAAAAACACATTTTGTATTATACCCACGGCTACAGTTCATTGACTTTTATCATAGCCGCGGTTACAAAATAATCGGTTGATAAGGGGACTGACTTTTATAGTACTATACAACTTGAATAATCAGTACAGAACAATGATGCCCAAGTACTTACATGAAATAAATGAAAAATAATAAAAATATGTAACAATAAACTAAGTAGGCTAACATTCCACAGGCACACAATATAAAACCATAATTGAAAATACACACCCTAAAATACATTCTATTGTACATCTAAAACTACACAATTCCTTGTTTTCATATTAATTTTGTTAAACTATTTTCTTCTATTTGTCTTGAAAGTCTCACATGCTCAAAATTCTGAAAATGCACATCCAAAATGAAAAAGACTCTAATACCTACGAACTCTTTGACCATGGCCTTTGGCCACAGCCAGGGATTTTTCACCCCAACGAGATTATACCTAAACAAAGATCTTTCAAAAAAATATAAAACACCGACACCCCACACTATATAGCCACGCATACCGAACTACACATACCCGCGGTTATCTATAGTCTCTTGAAGCCTTGAATATAGCTGCGAATGTCGTCAAAATGGCAGAAAAGAAAATATGTTTCCTTGCCCCCCAGGCTCTCACCAATTACC
The DNA here is from genome assembly GCF_040938575.1 of Ambystoma mexicanum. Lineage (NCBI taxonomy): Eukaryota > Metazoa > Chordata > Amphibia > Caudata > Ambystomatidae > Ambystoma > Ambystoma mexicanum. The sequence continues at coordinate 689,422,485 of NC_090937.1, read as the reverse complement.
CCCTTCATTGGTGCCAACTCCCTCCACTCCCCAAACGACCTCTTAACCTCCTCTGCCATCTCCCTTTCACCCCAGAACACATGCTGCTTCTGTGACGCAGCGTGTGTTCTGGGGATGTCGCCTTTTTGCGGCTTTAGCTGAGCTACGGAAAGCTTTGTGCTGCAAACTCGGTCCTTAAGCTACCTCCAACTCCCAAATTTTATTCAGTGCCCTCTGGCCATCCCCCCACCTCTACCCCGACGACATTTGTATGTTTTTTTAACCTACAAATAGCTTTTTGTTGCATTTCATTTTCCCATAACCTCGGCTATAGACATGAATATCTCTCGCATCGAGAGAAAAACAAGAAGGCAGTCGTTTCATTTCTGAAAACCATGATCCTGCCATGCACAATGGGAGATATGAATATACTTTTTGTGGGGACGGGGGCACTGCATACTCCGTCAAATTTTAAAATAATCGCTGCATGGAATAACCACAAAAGGATCGCGAGTCAACGCTTCGTGCCCAAGTCCTTTCGGACCTGGTCCAAATCCGTCCAGCAGTTTAGGCTGTGTGCTTTGGCGTAAATTGACCTTTTTTGTCTATGGGAAAATGAATGGGAAGTAGGCTGCACTTTTGGAGAAAAAAAAGAAATGTGACGCTTATTAACTTTTTCATTTGTTAATGAATCCTTATGAAACTTTGCAGTAGGGGGTTGGGTGCAGACTTTTAATCACTTTCGAAATTCTGGCCAAAACCGTTACTCGAAGGTTATTAAGAAAATAATTTTGAGGGGTTCCTATGCGTCTCTGACCTAACTCACCTAAACTGTATATATACATTATAGTTCAGCAGTTAAGGTGTCTACCTAGTTACAAAGGAAACCCAAAAATTGATTGCTAATAACTTTTGACTTGAAGGATGGATTTGGCTAATATTTTGCAAACAAAATGTTTGCCACCGCCCCCCCCCAAAAAAGACTGGAAAATTTGAGAAAGATTAAAAAATGAAAAAGTATGCCGTTTTTGGCATACCTCCATTCATTTTCCCATAGAGAAAAAGTCAACATTTCTGTGCAGTGCAGGGCAAAAACTGCTGGCCAAAATTGGAACAAATAAGAAAGAACTTTGGCACGAAGCCTTGACTCAATTCCCAGGTGGGGTCTGTGGTTATTCCGTCCAGTAGTTTTTAAAATCTATGACGGGAGGAGGTGCCCCTTTCTCCCAAAGTCATAGCTATTTCTGCCCTGGTGGATTGGAGCAGAGCGGCTTTTCAGAACTGAACAACTGCCATTTTTATTTGCTTGATGCAAGAGTTAACCGCAGTTATATCGGGGTTAGCCGAAAACAAAAAGCACTGAAAAAGCTATTTGGATAGAGAAAAGGGATGAAAAAGCATTAGGCTTGAGGTGGGGCGGTTGGGGACACCATGTGATGTTGGAGAGATGGAGGGTGTGGTAACCAAGTTACAGATAAAAGGCTTACGACTTACCGAAGCTGTACCTCAGTAATCTCGCGCGATAACCGAGGTTACAATGGAAGACACCCCCAGAAACTAAAATGCATCACACGTAACAAAGACAGAAAGGGAATAACAGGAGATGGGCCCAGGGAGATAAAAAACGACTGGGGGAGGTGCAGAACCTTGGGAATCGAAATCTTCATGTAACATCGTGGTTATTGCTGCGTGATAACTGCCAATAATCACAGGAATACAAAATGAGTTTGAAAAAGGGAAGACTTGTTCAAAGAAAGGTAGCGTTTTAAAAGATACAGTGAGTACGGCCAAAGGCTGTGCTCACTGGCCAGGACCAAGGGCCCTGGCTAGTGGGCCCCAAAGAAAGTTATTGGTGGAACATGCACAGTGGCCACGGCGAAAGTCTGTGGTGAATGATCATGGCAGAAGGCCATGACTAGTGAGCTGGAAAGAAAGGTAGTGATTTAAAAGATCCAGTGGGCACGGCCAAAGGTTATAGCAAAGCCCTTGAAATTCACTGAAAAAACATTATTTAAGGCGTAGTTAAGATGATTTTAACAATTTAACCCCAATACTAATTACCTGCCTGATAAAAAAAAAAGGAATAAGTACTCAGACAATCATTTACTTTCCATTAATTTCTACAGCATTTATTAGTTATTTCTCTCTTTTTCTGATTTAATAAAATACTGACAGGTTAATTCATGGAATTAATGTGCTCTGAAAAGTGGAGCTCAAGCGTGAAAATCGCAGCACACGCATGCTAAAGCCACACACGCAGCCGTTAGTCGATTCATGGAATGGGCTGCACGTGTTTTCCCCGGGATGTGCGCCAAATCCGCAGGTGGCACACACGGGTGCACACATCACTAAAGGCAGTGCGCGACGCGCACAGCGAAAGCGCACACAACAAAAGGGGGCGGAACAGGCGGAATGGGGAACAACGCGTGAAAATGTGGGTGTTAGGGGGAAGTACCACAGCTAAATCCTCGCAACGCCCACACGCGCGCTAACAACATGTATTCATGGAATCGAACAGGGGACACCCGTGCGCCACAAAAAATACACTAATCCGGAAACACGTATGCCAGCAGGAAGCAGGTGCAAGCGGCCCCGCGCAGCATAAAAGTGCGCGCAAAGAACAAGCTCATACGCTACGATGAATATACCGTTCCCCGCAGCAGTGGTTGTGGGACACCGCAGGAGGAGGAGGATAGCCAGTCCCTGCATTTTCTTACCCAGGACCAGCCTTTTTGGGATGCCTGATGAGCAGGTGTATGGGAGATACAGGTTTCCACCACAAATAATCCTAGAACTGGTTGCTGAGTAGGAGGAAGCTCACATCACCCACCCTATGCTCCCAAGCACCGAGTCCCTCGGAAAAGGTGCTCAATGTATTGCATTTCTTGGCTACTGGGTCATTTCAGCGGACAAGTGCCATAGTTGGGGGTGTCCAACAGGCCACGCAGTCACGCTGCTTTCACCAGGTGTTGGCGATCATGACTGCACACCCCGCAGTCCGCAGGCACATGTACATGCCCAGAACACCTGCAGAAAGGCAGGCCATGGTCCAGGATTTTTACGGGCTGGCACACTTCGCCAAAGTGCTAGGTGCCATTGATTGCACCCATGTGGCTCTACGTCCTCCCAGGGCCAGTGAGCACATCTATCGAAACCGCAATCACTGGCATTCCATCAACGTGCAGGTGGTATGCGATGCCAAGGGAATAATCACCTCAGTATATGCCAACTATCTGTGGTCCATCCATGATAGTTTTATATTCAGAATGTCACCCCTAAACCGGGACTTGGAAGCTGGGTGGCAAGCCAACACATGGCGCATTGGTGAGTACAAAAGCCTCTGCACATGCATGCATGTCAGACACTGAGAAATGGGAAAACCCAACTAATGACAACCATTATCACCTCCCCAGGGGATAGTGCCTACCCTCTGAGCACCTACATGATGACGCTAATACGGAACCCCACCACCTGAGGTAAGATACAACACAGCCCATATTGCAACCCGGGGCATAGTGGAGCGCACATTCAGAGTGCTCAAGTCACGTTTTCGCTTCCTTGACCGCTCTGGTGGCCAGCTGCTATATGCACCCCCAGTAGTGTGCAGGATCATAGTGGCAGCATGTGTCCTGCACAATGTTGCAACCCAGCGGGGCATGCCGGTGGACATGGTGGTGCCCCCACATCCCCAACCACAGGCATGGCCGCAGCGCATGGGAGGGGAAAGGGCATGTGGTGAGGCAGCCCATACCCAGCTTGTGGCAAATTTCTTCACCTAAAATCCCACCCCTGCTGAGTGCGCACAGGCCTGGCACATACCAGCTGACAATTGATGATGACAAAAGGGACAGTCAACTGTCACAACCATACCACCCTGAGATTGTTTTCCTGGAAGTGCTACATTGTGTGCATCCCTAGCTACTTAAAGAGACCCAATGCTGTGTCAGTAAAAGGCACGCATTCATGCAGCATGAAGGACTACCCCCTTGCAAAATAGTACAACCAAATAGTGGCATGTCACCCAACCCCTCCCTAACCCCATCTCAGCTACCCAACACACCATGGCATGTCATGCTATGTGAAAGCAACCAAATGAATGCACAACACATGACACAAGTGTCACAAAGTGCACCGTCCCAAATGGAAACAGGCCAGAGACAATTCCCTCTCACCAATGAAAAATAAACTGCACACATGAACAAATACTTACCAGCAACACAAAACATTAGTACAGGACCCAACAGTGGCAACGTATGACAGTAAAAAATGAAAGTAGTGCAAGCGTCACAACCTGACAAAGGCAGCACATCAACCCCTTCCATCTCCAGTGTGTTGCTGGTAGGCAAATGTTGCAGTGTACTGCATACAACATGAACTGCATCTGCAACGGAGACCGACTTGTTAAAACATGAAGAAGCTACATGCATATATGCAAAATGTCCTGTATGGAATACAATATACAAATCAATCATGCTGTGGAGAAATCATCACAAATCCCCACTCGGGGTGTATACACAGTTTGAACTACAGACTGCCCACACAATTTATGGGAGCCCAATGCCTCTGTATAAGTTACTGTCACTTGGTCACACCCTTGTGAGCCCATGGAAAGGGGAAGCAGGAGTGGCATGTGTGTCAGGAACCCAAGTTTCATAACCAAACACAGGACAAGCCTTCATGTGCCCAGCTGGAATACACAGTGGATGCCTACGGGAGCCACACAAAGCAACACACTGTAACATGAATTTACAATCTGAAAGAAAATAGTTATCAACAAAAAAGGAAATGTAATTTAAAAAAATTAAAAAGAAAAAAATTAAAAAGAAAAAAATTAAAAAGAAAAGTAAAGAAAATAAATGAAATAAAAAAATCAAAAATCAAAATACTAATTAAATTAAAAAAAGAAACTAAAATAAAAAAATCAAACGAAAAAAGAAATGAAAATTAAAATAAACTGAAAAAAGCAAAAGAAAAAATGAAAATCTAATAAATATTTTCAAATCGGAATCAAATATGAAAATCAAAACAGAAAAATAAAAATAAAAAAATGTTAAAAAATGTCAAAAAGAAAAATGAAAAATAAAAAATTGCCATGTTTCAACCAGGGTCAGGGGGGGCACCCAGTTGGGAGGAGGTACAGGATGCACCCCAACACCCACATGCGTGGATGTTGAGAAAAACAAAAAAAAAGCCTCCATGGGCTCATGGCCTGCACAGCTACCCTATAGTGGGAGAACTGCCATCGCTGTCATCACCCTGTGGAGGTACATTAGAAGGTGTGCGTGGTATGGGAGGCAGACCACGCAAAGCCCTGGCATGCTCCTCCATGGCAGCAAGCATGCAGATCTGAAAGGTTTGGTTCTGCACGATGATGGTCCCGAGATCCCCATGCAGCACCTCACGGGTAGCACAGACTTCTGCCTGCGAGGCCTGTCGTGATGCCCAGATCTCCTCACGGGTTGTATGGAGCTCAGCTGAGATTGTGTGTGTTAGCTGCTCCAGCTGCTGTTCTGACCTTGTACTCTGGGACACCTCAAGTGCACCCAAAGTATCTCAGAGAGACCTCTGTTCTAACATCTGGGCATCCCTGTGGGCCTGTGACTCTGCAGATATGGCTGTGCGCAGTCCCCAGTCCAGCCCATCGGTTCCCTGATGCACGCCAACATGTCCTCCCTGTGTGATCGGCACATGGACTCTGTTGCCTGCTGCTGGAGCTCCACCTGCCTTTCAGGGGGGAGAATGGAAGTGGCCAAACCTATCCACGGCCTGAGCCATCATCTCACATGATGCCCTCTGTTGTGCTGCAATAGTATACATGGAGTTCTCCCACACAGTATTGCCTGGTGGCGCACTGCCACCGCGTTAGCGGGCTCCTCACCGGTTTGGGGCAAGGTGATGTGCACCTTGCTGTGCTGGCACTGCTTGAGGCTGCAGGACTGCATTCTTCCTTTGATCTGCTGGCCCAGGAACAGGAGCAGATATAGTGAGTGTGACCCTGCATCCGTAACCGCCGCATGCGGACATTCCAACACTGAATGCCCCATAGAGGGGTGTATCCCCAGTGCAGGTGGGTTGGACAGAACAGCATCCTGCCAGAATCACTCACCTGCGACGGGACATTTGTCTAAATGTCAGATTCAGCACTTGAGGTCTTCGGAGGTGTACCCAGAGACACCCGTGGACAGGATGTTGTGTAGGACTAATGGATTTTCACCCACTACCACCCCACATCCTCCACTGGTGCCTGGTTGGGGCTGTGAGTACTCCTGCGCCATCTCCTCCTCCTCAACAGCATCTAGTGCCTCATCACCTGCACAAACATAAAACAAAAGTAATGAAGACAGGCATGAACAGCATAGCCGACACACATAGGCATCACACTCTACACATCGAATACATTAATGACATGTCACACATGACACTAACTCTGGCATGCATGCACTGGCAACGAAGTGGAAGGGGACCCTAAAAGCAGACACTGAGGACTCCAAGATGGAAAAACAACACATGTGCTGCATGCTGCATAGCACCTGCATCACACATTAGCCTCTGAGTGGCATGGACAATCCACATACATGACACATGCCAGCACAAAGATGGCACGTAGCATAGCCATGGCAGATTTGACAAGGATACCCAGATGGTAGCAAATCAGTACTGTCCCCCATCCTTGTGAGGTGCACATTATGAAATAGAACATGCAAAAGAGTGTGACAAAACATGCATGTGTCACAGGCTGCTACAAAGCCAGTGTTAACTAATACAGTGATGGCAGGCACACGGATACATCAATGGTTGGTCACTTGGAAATGACAGAAGTCAATTGTCATGTTGAACATTTAAACAGGGCCCTGAAGTGATCGTGTGCAGAGCATGTGTGGGTGCACAAAAGTCAATCTCCCTGATTGATTAAATCATTCCCATAATAAGTAAACAAATGTGGTGCATTGTGGGTGAAATCTATGTCTGAATATAATGAATTTGGGGCAGAACGGCACAAAAATGAGTGTTTATCATGCAAATGATTCCATCAATCAGGCAGCATGAACAGCAAAACAGTATCAACAATGTTGTGGCATGATGGCAGTTGAAGGGCAAGTGCAGTAATCAGGTGCAAAGTGCTAACTGCGGGTAGAAGGGATACTGTAAAACCCAAACCCAAGGCCGGGGGATGGTTTGGAGGCACCACATGGGTGACCTAAAGCAGTCATGACTACACAGCCTCACCTGGCACTCAATTAGAACAAATCACCCAAGCAACATGAACATGGTTTGCACACACATGCATGGCCACTCACCGGACATTGCCTCAAGATTTGGAAGGTCTCCCACGCCTTGGATCTGATCTTCTGTGATGAAGCCTCCAGCGATTGACTCATGTTCTGTGTGTACTTCCTGCTCTGGTGGAGACCCACTGCCAGTCACCAGAGTAGAGGCATAATTGGAAGCCAGCTTGTTTTTTGCTCGGCGTTTGAGGTCATTCCACCGCTTTGAGCAATCATCAGCTGTGTGCCTCACAAATCCAAGGGAACTAATCTGGTCCGCGATGCACTGCCAGCGGGCCCTACGTCGAGCAGTCGTAGTCTTGCACTCTGCAGTCACCAGCATTTCACGGCCATGAGCCGACACGTAGCCCACAAGTATGTCTAGTTCTGTAGAGGAGGTCCCAGACATGGCCTGCCCCCCTTCCCCTCATTTCGAGCTACCAGGAGCGTACTCGCCAAGGTATGTGACGTATGAGGAGCAAATGAACCAACAAAGAGCTGCACTGGGACTCTGCCCAGTATACATCAGAAGATCCATACCTGTTGAAGCACCCATAACCAGACAACCCTGGGCAGCACGGTAGCCTATCAGACAGCCGTACCAGCCGATGATATAAAACGAAGAGTACCTACAGACGGTCCATGAAGAGACCCAAAGAGCCCTAATGGAAGGCCAGTGGAAATGACTCAAGGACCTGAACAGACTCGTGAATGAACAAAAGCAGCTATCGAAGATAGCACGCCAGTGTGAGTAACTACGAAAATAAATATAATGGAAACAGAGAAGAGACGATGTTAAAATGTGAGGAAACGTTGCTACGAGACAAGATGGGAGCAACTGACCTGTCAAACGTGTGTAAATAGGCTTGGAACGCAAGAGGCAAAAGAAACGATACTACCTGCAATGCTTAGTAGAAGGTTAGAGCGGCAAGCGCCAACCATATATCTACCTCAATAAGACACATTATACAAGTGCAACTCCATTTTGTAAAAGCAGAAATGTACCCCACAGGCTGCCAGAGGCCCGACAGACCAGGTTTCGTAACCCAGCCAAAGGCAAGAAAAGGAGCAGAATCGAAACTCAACAAAGAGAGGCTCATGTCTAGGAAATCGAGATCAACCAGAGAAAGGGAGGAGAGCGTCAGCTAACAAGACTCAAACTTCAGAGCATACCAGCCTGCCTCATGAAGGTCAAGATAAGGGGGGCCCATGCAGGTGGTGAGGCTGAAACAGAATTAAATGCACTAAAAGCTGGAAACTGAAGCAGATTCATGGTGAACTAACACGTGACCAGCCAGGCGTGAAGAAGTACCACCGCCTGATGTCATCCAGGACCCGAGGATGCCATAACGTTTCCCGATAAGAGACTACAGTTTCGAGGCCATCCTTAACCAACTAATTGACACATGGCCCTAAAACACTGATTGATGGAAAGGAGGCAGGGTGAATCCTGGGGCACTAGGCACCTGGGTGTCCATTCTGCATGCTGCTAATTAAAGTGGAGATTTATGCTTAGGGGTGTAACCTGCCCAATCACAATGGACCAAGTTATCTGGAGTCCTATAGATAGTGGAACCAATAAGACGGCGTACTTTTAGTGATGTCAATCACGTGTGGTGTAGTGGGATGGGCATAGACGCCCACCCGATAAGAGTTATCCAATCTGCATGCCCTATTATCATATACAGATATAGCACCTATACTTAAGTTAACTTTCCTAACCAATTAAATTGCATGTCGTGTTTTTGTAGAGTTAGACGTCAATGATGACGACTATTGCCTATAAGAATTGCTGTTCAACTGAAGTTCGAGGAAGTCGGAGCGAGACAGGTGATCGCAATACTGCTGATTTCCATTTGTTTTTCTGTTTGATGTACTTGTCATTAAACGGACTTCCCTTTGCCAACTTAGTCCTCATTATTGAGTCATGTTGGAGTAAATGAATCCTGCACACCCTGTCCTCACATGGTGTAGCTATCTTGTCTTACAAGTTCTAGAGGGTGAGCGCTGACCTATGGGCCCGTCAGTGAATTCCTCTCCTCCTGAACAGTTCCACATCATTGAAAGTCCGCTTCCTTGACGTGCCGGAGGGGTGAGCCATGTCTGGGGTCCCAGCCTGTTCCGCAAGAGCACGCTTCTTCCTCTTGAGTGGTGGTGCGGTCCCTGAGTGACTTACACCGCTCTGGTCGGTAGGGGCTGAAGCGCAGGTGGACTGGGCACTGGAAGCAGGCAAAGTCATGAAGACCAAAGGTCTCACTGCAGGCATTGGCTGCTGGGTGCTGTTGCCAGGACCAACGTTGGTGTGATGGTCTGGGACCAACACTGTCCTGGCTTCGTGACTCAGAGCTGGGGTGGATTGAGCTGCAGCTGCCCCTGCAGCCTCCTCACCCTGGCTACTTGGGACAGCAGATGACATTGCTGACCCAGATCCACGTGGCCTGGTGACAGCAACTTTCACTGCCACACGTGGCTTTGACTTTGTGACATGGAAGTCGGCCTGTGAGTCATCCCGTGCCAGTTCAGTGAACAATACAGGCCAGGTTAACAGGGCCTGAGCTGGGATGGTGTCAGCTGCATCTCCCCGATCCATTGGGGGGGGCAAAGGTGTCCCCGATTGGTCCTCCACACGCTGGCCCCTTGGGCCACCCTGCTCATCCTGGCCACGTCCCCTACCGTGGACACCTCTTGGAGGTCGGCCACCTTTGCCTCCCTTACCACTTGGCCGCCTCCCAACCATGGCACTGATGTTCTTGTACGAATGAGAGGTGCAGTAAAGAATTGTCCTGGGCAATTGTGGTCAAGGGGGCAGGGTACTAGATGGAATACGTACGCCTGTGCTCTAGCAAGGCTGTCTGTGACCCCTGGGGGAAGATGACGGGTCACGCAACACTCGAAAACAAAATTTAACATGCATGTAAGCCCTGGTAGACCACGTGCGAGGAATAAAGGACCCGCGCTACGTTGTGCCACCCAGAAACACAAAAATAAGCGTACGCGGGGTACACGCAAGCTACAAGGACCTCTGAATGGGTACGTGACACACGAGGGCAACCACAGTTGAAAAATACGTGCGCGACTCACTGTCTGCCTGCAAAAAGAACATGAAAAAGACACACGTGGGCACGTTGGCAACAGCCCCGCCAAAATAAGAATTGAACAAGGAGTATGAACTGCAACCGTTGTGAAGTAATAGCGTGTGAACCTACAAGAAGTACAAGAATCACCCGCTCGCTCTCCACAAAAAAAACGTACCAGAAAATGGCGTCCTACGTGTACCTTTTAACCCTGCCCACACGTGCCACATCACTTACGCGCGTAGGCCCTTTCCTCCAATTACACGCAGTAACACGTGGACGTGCTGTTTTTTCACGTGCTGAATCACTATGCACCCGTGAGGAGGGAAACGCCCGCATTCATCACGTCACACATGTGCTTGCGCGCTAAGGGCCTTTCCTCAAATTACACGCTGACGTGCTGTTTTTTCACGTGCCAAATCACTCCATATCAAGCTGGACACGAAACAACACACGGAAGACCACGCTCCTGCCCAGAAGGCCATTTTCCTGCCCCTCAGAGCCCCGAGCCGGCTCCCACCAGCCATCTGCTGCTGTCTGCCCGCCTGCTGGCCACGTACCCTGCTATTTGGTGCCTGCAAGTCAGCCATCTGGAGGGGTCCAGTTGCTGTGACCACCCCTGCTGGAACAGAAGACTCCTGACTGAAGTTCCATCGCTCCACAGCCCAGCACCAGGACCCAGTTGCCCACCCACACCTGCCTCAGGGGTTGCCATGTCGGGGGAAACACCATCAGAGACCACTGGCAAACCCCAGCCAGAGAGGCAGAGGGCTACCAGCTTCAGTGCCGCAGAAGTTGGTATCCTGGTGGAGCAAGTCCTGGTGCATTATGATGCCCTCTTCGGAAGACCACGCGCCGACAAGTATGGACGGGAGAGGATCTCGAAGGACATCGTGGCTGCCATCAACATGGGGGTGTGGCAGCCGGTGACATACCACACGTCCGGAAGCGCTGGGAGGACTTCAAGTCCAGGACCCTCAGGAAGGCCCGGCAGAGGGGTGCCAGGTCCGTCTTACCGACGACCAGATGAGGGTCATGGAACGGATACGCCCAGCACTTCACCTCCAGGTCCTTGAGAGGCAGACCCGTCAGGAGTCGAGCGGTAAGTGTCCATGCGTACTGATTGGACGTAGTGCATGTTGAGGTCTGCCAGGAGTGTGCAGCTTGGGGACATGTCTGGAAAGGCCCATGTATGGATGTGTATGTGCAGGGACATGAGCCTGCCGCCTGTGAGTCCAGTCATGTGTAAGGCACATCAATGGTGTATGTGTTCAAATGCATGATGCCCGAATGCATGTGTGGATGCACACATGTTAGCATTTCTGTGTATGTACTATGGCATGGATAGGGTGTGACACATGGATGCTGGTTCCACCTTCATGTACGTGCACAGCATACATGTGCGTGTGTGTGTTTGACATGTGTGCGAATGTGATACGCCATGGATGCATGTGACACAGACATGTAGGAACCCGACTGGCAGATGTGACATAGTTGCCGATGATAGCACTGTGACAGGTGGTAGAGATGTACAGATGCATGTATGTCTGGTGGCGTGTGTGCATGTGGTTGGCACTCCCCGTGTTGCATGTGACATCAGGGTAACCTACGGATGTTCATGCTGTTGTATGTGTATGGATGCTGCTGCCTGCTGCAACATTCCTGTTAATTTGCGCATGTGTGTGGGTTCAAATGATATGTGTGTTGGAGAGTGTGATGCCATCTGTGAAGTTTGAGACTGCCACTCATGTGCAACTGTCATGTGTGTATCAGACCATTGCACAGTGCCCTGATGTCTGTGTTCTGTCTCTCCCTGTCTGCAGCATCAACTGATGAAGAGGGCGGAGACAGTGCTGTGGAGCACAGCGGCAGGGATCCCACCGCCAGCCGGAGACGCAAGGCCCAGCTCCCCTCCCAGGTTGTCATCTCTTTGGGTGAGGAGTCTGGTGCCGCGTCTGCGGCCAAAGCTGACAAGGGAAGGTCCAAGAGGCGGAGGTCGGAGGTGGACTCCTCGGCAGCAGAAGGGGCAGAAGGGGCAGCTGAGCCTGCACAGGGGCCTATGGAGGAAGATGGCATGGAGACATCCAGGTTGGTGGGGGGTTTGGTTGAGGAGGAGGCCGTGGAAGGCCCACGCACGGGGCCTGGAGGGGGGATTCCACCGGCGCTACCGGTGCTAGTGGTGCAGTGCAGGGGCAGGGACAGGAGGCAGCACAGGAGGCAGCACAGGCCACTGCGGAGGTGCCTGTGTGTAATCCTATCCCCGATCCTGTGACTACATCATCCGGCACCAGCAGGGCCTTCCTCTCCCTGTGGACATGGAAATCCGGGACCGTCTTGAGCCTGTCCTAGCTGGGGTGGCGTTGCGTCAACGTGGTTTTCGGGATGACGTACAGGGTTCTCGTGAGGACAATGGACGTCATTTTCAATACTTCATTGACCGCGTCGACCTACTAGGACGGGTCAGCAAGGCTGGGTACCTCCGTGTGCTAGAACTTCTGGTAACCCCCCTCCTCAACTGAACCCCCTATGCGCCAGTCGTCCTCCGTGCCATCAACCTGTCCAAGTATCACCTGGGCACCCTGTGGAGCTGCCCCTGACCCAGCCGCCGGGCTGGTGGAGGACACATCCGTGCCACAGTCGGGAGTCGGCGGCCCAGCAGGGGTGGCCACACCAACAACTGGACCCCAGCAGGAGGACGACGTGCTGGCATTGACAGGCAGGGCACATGCATGGCAGCAGCAGGCTCAAGGTGAGAGCGATGATGGCTCGGGCCATCAACATCACAGGGGCAGGCATCGGCCGGAGGGCAGGAGGACCCTGGATTGGGAGTGTCTTCGGTGTGGCAGCGGTTGGGCCAGCAAATAGATGCAGAGCGGCGGCGGGCGGAAGAGGCATTGCTCACTATGGTCAGGGCAGAGAACTCCATGCTCAGGGCATTGAGGCGGGCTGAGTGCCTTGAGGCAACTTGCAGGGAGTTGGAGGAGGCCATGGCTGCATCCCTGCGAGACCTCGAGGCCAGGGGAGAGGCCCGTCTCTGGGACATTGAAGAGGAGTTCAATGATGCCCTGGCCCGGAATATCAAAGAGAGCCGTAGGACTTGCCCGCCGCCTTTGTACATAGTTCTTTAGGGTTAGGTTTCCTTTGCTTAGTATTCTTTTTTCGAGTTCATGGACATTGCTCCACTTTATGTATATTGTTTATTTGTTTATAGGTTTTTTGGTAGGTTTCCTTTTCTTTTGGGATCATGGACCCTTTGGAGTTGCATAGTAAATAGTTCAAGACTTGTACATACTTTCGTTATTTGAACTTACCATGGATCAATGGTTTATATTTTTTTTGACAATGGACCACTTTTCTAGTTTCCTGTTGTGGATTTTTGTTTTACATTGGAATTCATTTCATTTTTTCCCTTTCATTATCACTTTATTTGCACATTTAATTTTTCATTTTGTTATTTCATTACGTTTTTCAATACATTTCATATTCCTTCATTATTGGTGTGGTGCACTCTCAGTCATGTGTTGCCACTGTGTGGCTCTGCTGTACACTCATGCATGGCCATGCTGGTTCTTTTGAGACTCTCATGGCATGGCTAATTTGGGAGTGGGTGCAGTGGATGGTTGCTTGTTTGTTTGTTTGTTTTATTATTTATAATGCGTGAGCGTACCCGAGGGTATCAGGGCACAGCTTTACAAGAATTTGCAAAGCTTGGTTACAGTAGTCATAGAATATACAAAGAGACAGTAAGGTACACTGATATTATATACATATCAACAAAGAGGTACACAGATATTATATACATATGAGCAAATGAGCACATCTGGTTACAGTGTGTGCGGGTAGCACGAAATGGGACAGCCTAGCGCTTGAGTATCTTAGACGGCCTTCGTTTTTAGCCATGAAACTACCTAGAATGGAAATTTTGGTAGGGCAGGTCCACTCTGAGGTTTGGCGGTAAGGAGTTCCACAGTTTGGCTGCTTTCACAAGGAAGCTATTGCCCCCTATGGTGGCACGTTTAAAGTTGGGGACAGAGAGGCAGTCTTTGGAAGCAGTTCTGGTAGGTGTCAGCGAGGACTGTCTGTGGAATCTATTGATCAGGTAAGTAGGGGCAGCATTATTAAGGGATTTGTGAGTGAGCGATGCAGTTTAAGAGAATTTTGTTGTTAATGGAGAGCCAGTTGTTCATTTGCCTAATTCCTGAGATGTGCTCTCTTCTGGAGATGCCCAAAGCCACTCTAAGAGCGTTATTCTGAAGGGTTTGTAGTTTGCTGGTGGTAACCTTGGAGGATCCCAGATATAGGGCGTTACAGTAGTCCAGGCAGGACAGTATAAGGGCTCTAGCGAGGGTAAGGCAGCTAGTGTCAGACAGAAATTGTTTCGCTGTGCGGATTAATTTACACGTATATGCCATGGAGGAAGCCAGGGAGCTCACCTGTCTTCTGAAGGAGAAGTTGGAGTCCAGGTAAAAACCCAAGGTTTTGACCTCTTGTCCAACCTTGATATTGTTACCATCGATCAGGAAAGAGTTGTAGGCAGGGCACAGTTTCTTTAAACTGGACGTAGTGCCTAGGATGATAAGTTCAGTTTTATCATCAATCAGGCATAGTCCATATAAGGCCATCCATGCCTGGATGATGATGTACACCCTATTTAGCAAGGCCAAATCCTTTGCATAATCTCCAGAAGGCGGAATGAGGATCTGGGTATCATCTGTATAGTTGGTGTAGGTGATACCGGAATGATCCAAATCATCGAGAAGGGACTTGGTAAATATGTTGTACAATGTGGGGGAGACACAGGAGCCTTGTGGGTCGCCGGAGGTGATTGGATTGGGTCTGCCGCCGCCGTGGGTGAGAAGACCCTCATGGTTCTAATGTTGAGAAAAGAGGTAATCCAAGTGATGGCTTTAGCGGAGAAGTGAGCTGATGTGTGGAGGTGTGTACATAGGACAGAGTGATCGACCAGGTCGAAAGCTGCAGACAGATCGAGGAGGAGGAGTAGGGCAACTTGGCCGTTGTCTCTGAGCGTATCGATCTGAGCTTTCAAGTCAATGAGAGCGGTTTCAGTCCCATGTTGAGGGCGGAACCCCGATTGTCTGGAACCTAATAGATGGTGTTCTTCCAAGTACTTCTGTATTTGTACATAGGCAACCTTGTCCAAGATTTTTAGTAGGAAGGGAACGGTTGTTATGGGTCTGTAATTTGTGGGCGTGGATGGGTCAAGTGTGTTTTTTTTTAATAGTGGAAGTACCCAGGATTGTTTCAGATTGGTGAGGATGGAGCCAGTGGCGAAGGAGGCATTAATCAGTTTTGTGATGAAGGGGGAGAGGTCACGGGCGGCATCTTTGATGAGCTGTGCCGGGCACAGGTCTCCCTGACAGTTGGAAGGTTTTAGAGACAGGATAATTTTTTCTACTTCAAGGATCGTGACTTTAGAGAAGTTGAAGCGAGTGAGATCTGTAGGCGTGGGCTGATGTGGTGTTTTTGAGGGGAGAGTGTCGTTGAGGGACACCTTTTTATGGGAGATTTTACTTTGGAGGGTCGCCATTTTGTTCGCTGGGGCGCTTTGGATTTCTGAGCACCAGTTTTTATCTTTGGCACAGGTGTCGAGCGGTACTATAGGGGTTTCTACTTCTTTAAGGATGGAGAATAGTTCCTTCATGTTTGATTTCGCTTGGGATATGCAGGAGTCAAAGGAGGTTCGTTTGGCCAGGTAGATTTCTTTCTTGTAGAGTTGCGTGCTTCTACTGCGGGGGCAGGGGGGATTTGGGTTCGCATTAGGGCCATGGGTCTGTTTTGTTCCGACATGTTGTTTGGTGGGCCATGTGTCGGGGCTTGCTGGCAGGTGCCCGTCACTGGTGGGTGGGGGACATGAGTCGGGGCCTGCTGGCAGGTGCCCGTCACTGGTTGGTGGGTCACTTTGGTTAGGGTGGGTGACATGAGTCAGGGCCTGCTGGCAGGTGCCCATCACTTGAGGGACATGAGTCGGGGCCTGCTAGCAGGTGCCCGTCACTGGTTGGTCTGGATGGGTGGGGGACATGTGTTGGGGCTCACAAGTGAATGGTGCTATGTGGACTGTCTGCAGGGCATGGTCAGGGGTGTAGGGTAGTCTCCTGTGTTGTGGGCTGCTTGCGGGTCATGCCCAGGGTGGATGGGCTGCCTGCGGGACATGGAATGGGGTGTGGGCGGGTTCCCTGTGGTGTGGGCTGCCAGTGGGGAATGGGGAGAGGGGGGCACACCCGGGAGGGCACACACTGCCAGATCGCGTGTGAAACTCCCCGTGCACCCCCAAAATACACGTACCCTGCTCGCGCCAGGCCTATCACTTGTAGAACTCCCAGAGCACCCCCTTAATACACGTACCCCGATCGTGCTATTGAAATAGCATCTGAAACTCCCCACACACCCCCGAAATACACGGACCCAGCTCGCGCCAGGCCTATCGCGTGTGAAACTCCCCGCGCACCCCCGAAATACACATACCCAGCTCACGGCTGGCCTATCGCATGTAAAACTCCCTGCGCATCCCCGGGATACACGTACCCCGCTCGTGCTAATGAAATCGCGTGTGAGACTCCCCGCACACCCCCGGAATACACATACCCCACTTGCGCCTGGCCTATCGCATGTGAAACTCCATGCGCACTGCCGAAATACGCGCATGCAGCCCATCCACCCTCCCCATGCCCCGCAGGCAGCCCATTCACCCTCCCCATGCCCCGCAGGCAGCCCATTTACCCTGGGCATACCTCACAGGCAGCCCATTCACCCTCCCCGTGCCCTTCAGGCAGCCCATCCACTCTGGGCATGCCAGACAGGCAGCCCACACCAGAGGGGGACTTTTTCCATGCAATTTACCTGGCACGAGCGGGGTACGCTCGCGCGTTTTGGCTGCCTTGAGCAGGGTACGCGTAGTAATTTCACACGATTACAGTGTAGCGCCCCTGTAAACTGGTCCAGGGTTAGCGCGGCCCTTTGCGCCATATTGGGGATTTCGATGGCTTTTCCTTGCGCAAGGGGCGTTCTTGGGGGCGTAACTGGCGTTGCGGGATGTTCGCTGCGCCAGGGCTCAAAATGGCTAGGGAAATCCATGAATACGCGGTGCGCCAGAATGCTGTTTAGCGCACACGGGTGGCGCACGCTCCCTCTCTGCGCTGCTCGCGTGCACTGCCTCTGCGCTGAAATCTATGAATTGCCCCCCTCCCCAGTGTGTTCTTATAGTGTGTTCTTATAGCTTTATAAACCTGCAGCTCGGGCTGTACAGGGAGTTATGGTCCCTCATACCTCGTTAACTCAGTCTTCAGAGCCCATAACACCCGGTACGGCCCTCGCTACAGGTCTATAAAGCTATATTAAATCTATCAAGTATATTCACTGGCCACTTGTTATGCAGCATCCCAGAACAAAGCCCTGAATCACATTTCGTTTTTCACATATTTTCTATTGCACAAGAAATGTAAAGACTGGTCGTAGTTGTTATTTTTTTGTACTGCAAAGAAACTAAGGAATAGTGCTAACAATGCTTTTGATCAGTTTTGGAAAATTGCAATATATAAAATGTCTGATGTTAAAAATATCTGAAGGGATATGCATTCCTGCCTGTAGAAAAGCCCAAACCTTTGCCTTTGTCAATACTGGTGTGCTTTATTAAAAGAAACAAATATGACAGATAGTCAACCACTCAATGAAGCATCAAGGAAGCGCAAACACATGTGTAGCAAGAAGGGTGTTGCCTGCTCTAGCACTGTCATGCAAAACATTAGCGATACCGGCTGCCTGGGTGTCCATGGATGAACATTCTTATATAGTAGTAAAATTGAATTAGTTGGCACCTGACTATGTAATAAAACAATGTGGCATTATGTGCACGCATGTGTCACTGCACGTCAGTACCTGATAAAAGTGTTCCAACTTCTTTTCTTGTTAAATATTAAACACGTAAAGCAATTTGAGAGATAGAAAATATCAAAGAAAAGAGAAAAACACCCACACAAAAAAAAGAATTATAATCACAATCATCATGATCACGTAATCGACAAATGCTCCAATAGTGAAGCATGATCGACATACAGCGCATCAGATACATGTTGTGTGTAGAGGGATCCATATAATTGACAGGTGTGAGAAACCTGAAAGTGTCTCCCTGTCTAGACCCCGGGGATCTGTCATCCAGGTGTCAAGAACAGAGCCATCGCTTTTGTATGCAGTTCCTGTGGGTGGACCAGTGCGGGAGGATCACCTGGATGGGATGTCCTTGGGGAGTGGGAGTGTGACATCAATGGGTGGGATGCGGTATGCCCCTTCTATAACCACCTATTCTCCATCCAACCACATAAAATATTCCAAAACACTGCCCCCCTTTTCCGACATGAACACTTTTGCACAACACGAAAGACAACGAATGGACTAACACCAGAGCCGTTTACCTGACATGTCCCAATACAAGGTCAGGCAAAGTCAGGCAGTTGACCAGAATCACACACACCCGATGGCCCTTTACCTTCCCCACAGTGATAAAGTTGGAGCACGAGAGCACAGGACGAGCAGCGCAGACCGCACGACGTGAGAGCTAACAAAGCACGGCAGTTCAAGAGAAGGCGAAAGATGGTGCAAGTCGAGAGAATACCAAGGGGAGAACTGACCTTGCCCTTATAGACAGAGATCTGTGAAGCCTCAAGAGAAGGAATCATAAGACCACGAACAATAGCCAGCGTGTGTTGCAGCTGATGTCAACGATGCCAGGGCACATCCTCCGCTGAAAGCCAAGCCGGGGAGAGACGGATGGCCCAATGGTACCAGCCTTGACTCTACCAAGAAGAAAGCAAAGCATTTCATCACAGCCGGTGAGTAAAGGGGAGAGCTAATAAAGAAACTGAACTGTGTTGAACAAACGTAGCAAGTGGCTAATTGAACTTTGAATAAACAAAGAACTGTTGATAAAAGAGAAGGGGAAAGCCAGCATAGCAGAATCAAACACCACATGGGTGTTCACTCGAGAAACGCTAGGCGATTACCCCACTATTGAACAACAGTTACCAGAAAGCCTTGGGAGAAAGTCACATAGAGGGGTTAAAGTGGTCATACAGAGGTCTTGTAAAAACCTCTTTACAGTCGAAATTCTTTGACCGACGAATGATTGTGAAGCGAAGAGAAATGAATCCTGCATGGTGAAAAGACATTAAGACTTGTGAGAGTAAGAATCCAAAGTCCCATGAACAATGTGTTGACAAGCGTGAACCCGGGGGAGGGATGCTAACAAGAGGGGACGAAATCTGCAGTCCCATGGACATTGTGTTGACAGGAGTGAACCCAGCGGAGGGATGTCCACGGTGAATTGTTTTGCAAAAGTTGACAGGAGTGAACTAGGCAGGGGGAAGGCAACAAAAGGGGTCTGAACCCAAAAGAGGGAGATCCAGGGGTGGATAAACACCACCCAAAGTTCGATCAGAGAAAGGAACTGTTTAATTGAGTTGTCGAATACGAAGGTGAGGGGTCTGCGCCCGGAAGAGGGGGACCAAGGGGTGAAGCCGTCACCCAAAGCCATACGTGGAACAGAACTTTATGTTTGTTTGTTGAAATTATCAGGCCCTCGAAGGCAAGAGACTATTAATTGAAAAGAGACTTAACCATCGAAGAACCTGATAGCCGGAACAGAAGTGTCGGTTCGTGCTGGGAAAGCTCGAGTGTGTGCTGTTCACAAGAGACCCACCTTGTCCCATGCTAAAAATGTGGGGGATGGAAGATCCCTGGCAATTACATCCTGACTTGTTATTTGTGAACACTTCCTTCTCTATTGAAATGCCTACCCCACACTCTTTAGTTATAAGGATTTGCCAATAGGTTATTAGTATAGGCCTTTTTACTTTGACACGACGCCATGAGGACTGCCTTCTTTTTCATTTGATGGTCAACGCTTACTAGCATCTTAGATTTAGATTAGGCGTTTTTCCAACCTGCTTATTGTTTAAACACCCTTATATCGTGTTCACTTGTGTCTATCTTTACTGTTGCCACCATGAGTTCCTTACACAGGGTATCAGATACATGCAGTGTGTAGAGTGATCCTTGTAATCGGCAGGGCCTCAGATATCTGCCGTGTGTAGTGTGATCCTTATAATAGTCAGTGCCTCAGATACCTGCTGTGTGTACAGTGATCCATATAATCGACAGGGCCTAAAATGCCTGTCCTGCTTTCAGCCTCTCACCATAAATCCAAACTTACTTTGAGCGTAAGGAATGCACAATCCCTAAATGTACGCCGCTTCCTTGTTTTTGTACACAAGGGCTCCCAAGATTCATTTAAACAGTTAACCGTGTAAGGCATCTAACAATAAAAAAAGGCCAGATGTATGTTTCTCCGATGCAGTCATGTGCAGTAGAGGCTACCCGAACACACCGAATGTTCCGCTAGAGGGAGCTGTTGCCTTAGGATACAGTGGTCCAATTTGCCTAGCTTCGCCTGTTGTCACCTCTAGAGAGAGGCTTAGGGTATACAGTGGTCCTACTACTTTGTGGATGAAAACCTGCATTTTGGCCCGGGGAAACACGCTTGTGCACTAGTCAATACTTATTGGGCAGGTTCCCACTGGCTGGAATTGCAAATAGCACCAGTGGTAAACCAAAACTCTTCCCAATTCCAAGATTACCACTCCACTACTAAACTTTTTGTAATGCACGAAAAGGTCCATTCTGGTCATTTTATGCATTACATGGGAGTCCGTGCTTAGAAACCTCTGGGTATTAAGCGCGTTATAAATAATCTATCATATCATAAAGGTGTAGAGGTGGTTGGCATTAGAGGTGTCCAGTTCTGTACAGGACAAAATACTTTAAAGAACTTCCAGGGACTTTAAATGTTGTCCCTCACCTCTAGAGTTGAAGTACAAATTGGCAGATTTTCAAGATAGCATTTCAACTTTTAATCCGGCGGTATGTACTATCCAAGTCTGTAACAGGCGATATTTATCAACTATAACCTGGTGTAGCATCTCCCTCAATAAAGAGGCCTCTTTATTGATCTGCCTTGTGCATTCATGGAATTCTTGTAATCTGGAACTGGATGCATTGCCAATGACTGCACATGGCCCCTTTTGCCAGTGTGTTTCCGAAAGCATGTTGTATGTTTACTTCTAAAATTGTATTGGTTGAATTTTATTTGCTTGACATTTTGTTACCAATTTTGTTTTACCAAAGGGAGGAGTTTTAGGGGGAGGCACCCTGTATCCCCTCCACTGCCCCTGCCCATCCCCCACCCCACATCCAGCAATATTGCATGGCGGTCAAGCAATAGACCCAATATCGTCTGAACTGATGTGGTAAAGATGAACCCATGTTCGACTTCTTTTAATACGTGTGCATCATATCGCCCTTCACACAGTGTTACATTTATTAAGATAAAGACCTCTTTTCATGACAAAATATGGACTCGAACAGTGTTCTTTCCATATGAAGCAATAAGTCCCCTTCTCTGCAGATGCACAAGCACACTTAAACAACACACATTCTGCCCTCATAGTTGGATTTTAAGGACAAAGAGCAGAAGGTATTTCTATTTACCTTGACTGCACGGCTCTGAGGCCATTTTAACGACCTGCGCGGGAAGATGGAGCGGGTGAGGCGGAGGTGGTATGTATGCAAGGGATCCGGAGAGAAGTAATGAGGAGCAGAGAAGGATGCAACAGCATATTGTATTGTGTTGTTGTTTCTATACGGATATACTACTCTAAAATACTTCAAAAGCATGTGGTTGAAAAGACTTTGGTTTAAGAGATAAAAGCCTACCATAGTTTTTCATAATCGTTTTAGATGTCATTGACCCCTACAAACTCCCAGCAATCATCATACTTTTAAAAGAAATAATATTGTCTTCAGTGTGGATTTAAAATAGGCACAACTACCATTGATAAGCTAGGTTGCGCCACTATTGGGCCTTGTTATTGTCCGCCGTATTTTTCAACTCTCTGAAGCGCAGTTGTTCCCTTTCTGTGACCGACGTGCAAGTGGGAGCTGTCATGGCCAAAGGATCGACAGACAACTCAGAGATAATATATATGATTCAATGGCTTGCAATACAAACAAGAGAAAATAAGGCAGTGGGTAGGGGGTGCAACACAGTAAAACTACACGGGATGCTCCTAGGACCATGGTATATGATATATGATATATGGCATTTGTAACACGCCTGTACACAAGTGTTTCTAGGTGCCACAAGACAAGGGGAAGGAAAGATAGGAAAGAGAAGACAAACAATCCTACTAGGTCTCGTGTCATTCAGATCATGCAAGTGTGACAAGAGAAGTGTATGGGGGAAGGAGAAGGGGAAGTGCAAGAGAGAGGAAAGGGGGCAGTGCGAAGAGGGTAGCAAGGCTCTGAGTAAGTACAGCCAGGGCCGAGCAGCTCTAGGTAGTGCAGGAGGCAGGGGGCTGTATGGGTTACAGTTACAGCCTCTAAGTGCCCGGTAGGCCAGGAGGCAGTGCAAGGAAGACTGGCCGTGGAGGAGCCTGGTATCCAGTGAGACTCTGAGGGACCCAAGCAACCAGTCGGCACAGCAGACAGGTAAATTAGCATCGGTGCGAAAGAGAGAAAGAGAAAAGGAGGGTCTTGAGCTGCTTCTGGAACTTCTGGTGGTCAGGCTCAAGTCTGAGAGGGGCAGGTAGGCTGTTCCAGAGGGTGGCACCTGCGAAGGAGAGAGATCTACCCTCCACTCTCAGACTCCACTCCCTGGAGAAACGTTTGACTCTCAGAGAGTTGGAGGTAGCTGAGCAAAGGGCATTAGAAGGAAGGTATTTTGGAAGAGAGTGTTGGATGTAGTGTGGGCCCCGGCCTCAGAAAGCCTTGCAGACGATGCAGAGGGTCTTGAACTTGATCTTTGCAGCCACCAGGAGCCAGTGGAGAGATTTCAGGACTGGAGAGATATGTTCCTGGGCTTGTGGCAAGGACAATTAGAGGTAGGCAGATTGTGAAAGAGGCTGTTGCAGTAGTCCAGTCTGTAGAGAACAAGGCCTCTGGAGACAGTGAGCCTCTGGGGGAAGGTGAGGAAAGGTAGAATACCTCTGAGGAGGTACAGCTAGAAGTGGGCCTTCTTGGCAAGGTCCGTGATGGGAAGAGAGAAAGAGAGGGGGGAGTCAAAGAGGACGCCAAGTTCATTTGCCTCACAGGAAAGCGGGGGTAGAGGGTCCAAGAAGGGTGGCCAGAGTGAGAGAGGGAAAGCAGGATCAAGGGTCCCAATGCGAATGATCTCAGTCTTACTGGCGTTAAGGCAAAGATCATTGAAGGCGCACCAATCCTGAATCGTGGATAGTCAGGAATGAGCGAGGAAGAGGAGGAGGGAAGCCTGAAAGAGAGCTGAGTGTCATCTGCATAACACTGAAAGCTAAAAGATAAGGTGATCAGGTGGGTGAAAGGGGCCAAATAGATATTGAAGAGCCAGGGTGAGAGGATAGATTCCTGGGGCACACCATATGTGGAGAGAGAGGTGGTGGAGAGAATAGACCCAAGTTGGACCTGGGAGGGACGGTCCAGGAGGAAGGAGGTAAGACATGCCAGGGCCCGATCTGTGATGCCCAGGTTCACACAGAGTATGTGGATCAAGGGGGTGTGATGGTCTTTGTAAAAAGCAGAGGAAAAGTCCAGGAGGATGAGGTCAGAGGGACAGCTGGAGTCAGTGTTCGAAAGATGGTCTTCACGTGGAGCAGTTTCTGTGCCTCTGCTGCTCTGAAGCCAGACTGATGGTCATGGAGGCAGCCAACAGATTCAGCGTGGAGGGTAAGCTGCGAGATGGCCAGCTTTTCCAGGAGTTTGCACAGGAAAGGAGTGATAGAGATCAGACAGGTGATGGAGATGGTCTTCAGTCCTTCCTTCTTCTCCCTTACACTCAGCCTTCCTGGTGCAAAAACATCAATTAGAGTCTTTGGGGTTTTATGTGCCACACACTTTGCCTGATGTGATTTCCTTCTTTGCTCCTTTGCTTCCACTGTGGTAAAACCTTTCCCCACCATCTCTGGAGGCTTGGGCCATCTAACCACAGGTCAGGTGGCAGGCCCCAGAAATTGTGTTGAATCCTGGGTCTCTCAGCATTAACCCCTCCTGTAGACAGTAAGGACCTTCCCAGAGTGTTATTCTTCTGCCTACCAGTTTAGGAGCCTCTCCAGGAGCTTAGGACTGGTCCAGCATCTTCTAGACTACTCCTTCTCTTTCTCCAATCTCAAATCCCTCCCTTCCTTCTTTTCACCTCCCCACTGAGCTTTCTTTCTGCCCCTTTCCTCGAACATGCACTATCAATCGGCTCAAACTCCAACCTGTGTCTCTCCTCTCCGTTTATGCTTTTGCTGGACGAAACATGGGGCACCTAATTAATTGAGGGGTTTCAGGTATGTAAATGCGGTTATCCGGCGCTCACACCACGTTCTATCTTGGATTTAAACTTTTTACTGCATCGATCGCCAACACTCATCAGTGTCAAATCCTCCTTCCTTTTCAAACTGGGCAAGCAATCAATTCTTTGTGTGTTTTGTGGGCCCTTGCAAACATTTGGCACATGAGGTCCGCAAAGTGGTGCACTAACTGAAGATGCATCACTGCACCTTTTGTAAAAGCACTCCACCGCATTACTACAACTGGTATGTTGCTCACTCATGGTTTTACAGTAAATTGCCACTAGTGTTCCAGGGTCTTCCTTTATCATGAAAGAACAGCTGTGGGGTGTTGCTGGGTGATTCAAAAGATGGAAGGTCTCCGTCTGTTGAAAAGGGGTCCCTTCCTGGCAATGATAGTTCTTGGGGCTGAACAATCATGTACATGCCCCTGGGACTACTTGGCGATTCATCTGCTTAAGCCTCCCCCTTTCTATTGCCCTGGTGCAGGTCCTGTGAAGCTCTGGCAAGTTGGGACTACAGGATTTACTTCCCAGCTCATCACCCTCCAACTTGGGCAAGTCTTTCTTTACTAAGAGTGATTGGGTTTTTTAGAATGCACTAGAAGCTTGAAGCTGGAGATGGGCTGGGGAGCATGGGTGACTCTCCATATACCCCTTCCTGGACCTGAAATATGGTGCAGCTAGTGTCTGCCAGCCCTATCCTCCAGACTCCAAAATGAGACTCTTTCACAGAGGGTTGCTGTTGTGGTACATTTAAGGTAGGGTAGTATTACTTTACAAACCTCTAACTCCTCTTATATATATTACTGTGATATGACAGATGAAACGTATCAGTTCAGTACTGTGAAGAGTAAGAACCAAGGAGTCATAAAGAATACTTATTGGACAAACACTGAGACGAAGAAGCCAAGAGGAGTTATGACAAACGTGCCAAGAGACAATGGAAGGACTTTCCTGAGTAGTCAGGGAAGCCCTAACACTGCGTCATAAAAATAGGGAGTTCAGGAGACCAAGGAAGTGTAGAGGAGCAGGTGGAGACCTCTCCTCTAGTCCCTGCCCCTTAACCACTGTCCTATTGGAGTAGCAGACGAAGGGCTACCATTGGGAATCCGTGCGTGAGTTTATTTGACATGTCGATGCCATGTCGAATGTATGAAAGATGATATGCACTTGCACAGCCATTCAGAAGATATGCTCACGTTAAATCAATGGAGGGAAGTTACCACGAAGGATGTCAATTACCTAAGTGAAAAGAGGCAGCCGTGAGAATCATGGATGAATGTTAAGCAAGAATCTAATGATGATGATATGATGTCATAAAGACATACAAGCCTAAGTTGAAACGATATGAAAATACTTAAAACTGACGATGTAACAGAAGTACTAAGAGAAACACGTACCAAAGATGAAGTTGTCATGAAAAACAAGAAAATGAAGTAATGTGCAGACCAATAACTGTAAATACCCTGCAACAAGGTAGAAGAAGCATATAGAAGCTTGCTACAAAAGAGGTATATAAATATATATATGAAACATTTAGGACGGCCATTTGCCAAATGGACGACAGCTCCTGTTGAAGAATAAACACAGCTACCTCAAAAACAGGCCTAGGATTGCAAATTGAAGAACTGATGAAGAAGTGGTTTTCATTTGTGGAATAGGGGAGTACGTTGGCCTGAAGTCAAGGAGGCTATTTCGAGAAATAGGCGCAAGGCACAGAGAGGGGTCAATGAATAGACCTCATGCATGAGACATATTTCTACAAAGATTAGGAGGTCAAGGACATTAGCTGATGCCATGTATTGAACAACCACAAAGTCAAAAGCCTATGTGAGGTGGAGTGAGCAAGTCTCTAAAGGCCAGAGAGGGTAATAACATCCTGGTTAGTTACATCAAATAACAGAAATTGAGAGACAGAAATGGACAAAATCGTGGTCTCCTGACACGTGATGAAGAACTCAAAAGAAAGGCTATTCATTAGAGCTTCAAGTTAAGATGGTGGTGTGCTCACATTCCCGCGAATGTCCCAGAACAGTGAGCAGACTACGAGGTCAACTACAAACGATAGACCTTGAATAAGGAACTGGCTGATGATATACGATGGATTAATTGGGAAAACAAAGAACAAGTTGATGCAGCTTGAACACCTAAGTTTCACTTTGTTCACTTGCTTGTAGAGGAGGTGCCAAACTCGATTCACACTCCAACCACCCATTTTGAAGTACCAGGAACGTTAACGCCAGAATATGTGACGTATGATGAGCAAATAAACCAGCAGAGAGCCGCAGCTGGGCTCTGTCCATTACCTATCAGAAGAACAGCACCTGTTGAAGTACCGACACCTAAGAAAACCTGGACAGTAAGGTACCCATTGAGAAAACCATATTGACACGTGAGACGGAATGACGATTGTCAGAATACAATACCTGAAGAAGCTAAAAACATACTAAAGGAAGATGAATGTTGACGTCATAAGAACCCATACTGACTCACATATAGAAGATATGATGACCTGTGAATGATGAAAAGAGACTAAACACCATGGATAAGTGACATCCTGAGCCTAAAGTGAAATAATTGATGTCAAAATGTCAGAAATGATGCCATATGCGCGATGAAGAACTTCAGTTAGTTTAAACGTGTACATATGCAAAGTAACCACAAGAAGCACATAAATCGTGAGGCTTTCTTATGCTTAGTAGTAAGATATATTGCGGCAAGCGCCACCTATACATATATCTACCTCAAGGGGCACTTTATATAAGTATACTTCCACTATGTACAAGAGCAGAATTGACCAAAGCTTACTAAAGGTCTCAAGAGGAGAGTTTTGCAGCAAACAAAATTGAGAATTAAAGACAGAGAGAAACTTAGACGAAGGTAATCATGCCAAGAAGCCAAGGTTGTATTGGCTGAAATAGACCAACAGTGGATACAATGAGAAGAACAACAGAGTATCCTGTGCAGAAAGGTCAAGATAAGCCACAGATGACAGACGACTGGCAGAATTGAATCAAATACACGAAATTGCATGAAGAATAAGACAATTTCACTGTGTTGGAATCACGTGACCAGACCAGCAGGAAGGGATGAAACTTTCACACCTACGCATGGACCTTCGGCATGCACAGACACCTTAACTTTCCCAGCCAAAGAAACAGACTCAAGGCCAACCACAAATAAATAATTGACACATGACCACTGAAGTGATGATTGATTGTAGCAATAATTGGAGGGAAGCTGGGGGTGCAGTCGAACTCCCTGCACATGGCTGGCTATTCTGCACACTGCTAAGCAAGTAGAAAAGTATGAGTGGGGTTGATGCCAACGCATCATAGTGGACCATGTAATCTAGGGTCCTATAGTTAGTAGAACCAATGAGACGTCATACTTTTAGTGATGTTTACAGTAGCCATTTTGAAGGAAGGGCTAAGTTGCCCCACCTGACATTGTTTATTCAATTCCCTCTCCCCGTTACCATATACAGGTATAGTGCCTATATTAAAGTTACCTTCCTAGAACCAATCAAGTTGCATGTTAAGTTTTGAGAGTTACACGTCAGTGATGATGAGTTTTTGGTATAATTGTCATGTTTTTTATGTAATTAATTGGAGTTGAAGCGAGAAGGAAGATCGAGCGATTGCTGATATTCATGAACTCCCCGTTTTTTGTACTCATCATTAAACTTGTCCCTTTGCCAAACTATTGAGTTGTCATTATTGATTTGGTGCAAGAGTATGAATCTGCATCCCCATCCATCTCAAGGATGCTGCTACTCATCTTAAAGTGCTGTTTGGAAACCCCCAGTCCTATGGGCCGGCTGGGATCCATCGAGCACATGCTGCTAAATGAGCCGTACATCCAAGGTTGGATATGGTTGCCAACCAATCAAAAAGGCCTGCCATGCAGTTTCATATACAATGTTGCAATTATTAGCCCACTGCCATATTCTCTGCTAAAATCAGTATGTGACATGCATAGAAGTAGCTCAGGGTGTGTCCTACAGATAAGGGGCAGCCAATGAGATATTAACACCCATGTTATTCTATAAGTAGATGTGTTCCCCTATCCCAATCCCTCCCGGAGTTATGTTTTTGTGAAATTCCACATACGAAAATAACGAGCACCTACTTTGATTGCTGTATTTCTCCCTGCTTTCTTTCATTGAGATTAAAACAGTGTTTTACCATCTTTCTTTGGTCTGTCCGATTATTTGGTCTGAGATAATTATTGGTAATCCCATCTAGCACAAAGTGCTAGAGCACAGAAGTGAGACCCTGGAGATTCAAACCGGCTGGGTCGAAGAGAATATGAAACCTGGGAAGACTGTTTCAGATGTTGAGAAACAGCTACCAAAGAGAGGTGACAGCAGTTTGCGGCACATCCGATAGAAGTCCCAGGAAGGACGTGCAAAGAGGGCTTGAACAGGAGCCCTGAAGTTGGCATGCTGGACAGCAGCCGAAGGAGAACGTGTGTAAGGAAGCAAAGCAGGATGGTGGTTGCCTGGAATGGAAACAGGTGAATAAGCCCTCCATTGCCGATACCATCATCAGACACAGAAGCGTGTCAGAAGAAAGCAGGAGAGCGGCTTTGACAGAACAGGAAAGAGGAAAATGAGAACGCTGACCTGGTGACGCAGACCACTTACACAGCAAGTAACAGGGATGCGGAAGAACTGGGGAAAATGGTGTGTATGTACAAGCCATAAGTAAACTGAATATAATGATTGGAGACAGGCCCCTCATCCCAGGGAGAAGTACAAGAACGAAAAGGGGGAGAATCACTAAAGAGTTTCATACTCATCTCCTTAAGGGGTACGAATATATAAAGCATGGGAATCAGGCAAGAACCCATCCTACTCATGCCAGTGAATGGCAAGAGAACCAGAAGTGAGACATTCTTAGCGACTCGTCAACCTCGTCCTAGTGAATGGGAAAATCATAAGAGGAACAAGAGTCAAATATAGACTTACTACACCACAGTGGACCTTTCCTTCCAATGAGCCTAGCATGGTAAAATCCTCATTAGAATTTATGGAGAGGGAAGCTGCAAGCCTAGAGGATGGCAAAAGTGTCATAAAGCACATACAATCCACAGCTGGCAAAGTGGACCAGTGCCCAGAGAGAGCAGAGGAGCAGATGGAACAGCTGCACATTAAATGCAAAGGGGTGAAGGGATTTTCATAGTAGACAAAGTTGCCAAATACTCAAGTAAGGGAAAATGAAGTGTAGATCTTTGAACATTTTCTAAATCTGTATACTAATCTGAACACATTAGAGGGAACATCTGGAGAACTCGTAGAATAAGAAGGAGAAGAACAATGATCGCATATGTAGTCTTGCCATCACCTTTCATGAATTAATGTCTTGCCAAATTATGGGCATGAGAAGAATGGTACAATAGCCATTCATACATTCAAGCATGGGATTTTACCGAGACAAAGCCAAATGTTACAAGGTTTGAGCAACAAGATGCAGCCCGATTATTCGGTGGCTTCTAATGCAATGATTCGGGCAGGGGTCTGCCACCTGCTATCAAGGAATTCCCCCCTTCTCATCTGAGTTCGATCTTTGCTGGATTTCTTGGTCGATGCCTTCTTGCGAACTGATCGAGTCTTGAATAAAGCTGCACAAGTCTCTTCCGACTCCAGCGTGCGTTCAAGGTTCCGGGATGCAGGAATCCAGGAGTCCGGGAAAGTAACAGGATGCGCAACAAGCGCACAAGTCCAGGAACCAAGAAAGGAAGGAAAGGGACTAGGATGGGGTAAGCTGGAAGAAGCAAAGGATACAATACCGCGAGCTACGGAGCACACGTCTGGTCGCTACTTCGCAATAGCATTGAGACGCGCGGGGCCGCGGGGCCGTGGCACATTTCCGGGACCTACAACGTCCGCCGTGAAGGCTGGTGCGAGGCGTGTTATGTGATACGGCCATGTTGGAAGAAACAATGAATACAAGCCCCGTCGTGATAAGGACCAGGAAGTCCAGAAGGGGCGCGTTCTGTGGGTCATGACACCTGCGGCTCTCCAGGTGTTTTGCACTATGACACAGATACTCCCTCAACATTGACTGCTCTGGTTAAGGCTGATGGGAATCCCTGGACTAGGGTGATCTGAAAGTTTGACACCAATTTCTTGATGGACATCAGTCTATATACGTGGACACACCGCCCTACCGAGTGCATGTACAGCATATTCAATATTATACATAGAATGCCATCCTTGGGTGTGGTCTGCTCTTTCACTGAGGGTTCCCAACTGGACCCATGCCATCAGCAGTGTCTTTATCAAGGCCTGGATATCTATCCAAAACACTTTGCATGCTGAGGGGGATGGTTCCTACCCATAACAGAAAAAGAAAAACTGCAAGTGTTAGAATGCAATTTTTGCAATCTGAACCCACCAGGAAGGGACAAGACGGGATCCTTCCCATCATGCTGGGCTATGGAGATCCAAGTATTACCCACTTGGGTATTAGTTTAGCTGTCTCCCAGCAGCAATGTACCCCATCTACACAAGTACTAGTTAGTAGTGCAACATTATTCTTTATGACCGCCAAGCATTCCTTCTCTGTGCTTCCTGTCTTGATGTCAAAATCCTGCTTGCATGAATACACAGCAACTTGGGGAATGTTTAGTGACATTTAAGACCACCACAGGGAGCCATGCTTGAAGAGTAGAAAATGCAATTAGGAGCAGGCACACTGTGATGCAGAAATAGTCCCTTTCACATTAGAGGCAGAAATGGACGCTGACCCACGCTCTTCCTACAACAACTGTAAAGGATGCTCACGGGCTATTATGAGGTATTGTCGTTGGCCGACATTAACATTTGGTGGAGATGTGTGCATTTGTACCTTAAGTGTGGTGTAATACATATAAAGACTGGCACATTACGCTGGCGGTAACGTAATGTGTGACCCGAATATGGTCTAAAGAAGCCTTACCCATAATTAACACTTGGCACATTTGTGCCTGAACAAAAACAGTATGCATTAGAACTTGGGTAAACTATGCCCTTGTGCCATGAAACCTCACCAGCGTACAACAGTACCTGGTTTATTTGCACCTTTGTGGCAAATGAGACGTCACTTGAACATATGCACAGTTTTATGAGATTATGTCTTTGTGCAAAGCAAGAGGTGGCTCTGCATCTAGATCAGTTGCACGTGGGTGCTTGTGAGTAAACAAGCCTTTCACTTGGTACAAAGTGTCAATAATAAAGAACACTTGTGCTGAGCTCCTTCTGTAATGTTACATATGTTTGTACTTTTGTGGCAGTTTGCATAGTTTATGCACCCATACTCCCACTGTGGGGCACCCTTCTGCTCCTTAAAATCTCAGTCCTGGATGTTGATGTGAACTGTTCACGTACAGAGTTTTTTTTTTTTTATTCAATCGAGGGTCATTCCCGTCCCATGCTACAGCGACAGTGGTGGCACCCGGTGGTGTGGCTGTACAGGGTTGCTGCAAGGATTGTTGTGAGCAGTCCCGTTCACTGCATCCCCCACACATGATACACAGAATGGTTTATATGCCTGGCGGCACTGCAGCATGCAGAGGACGTATTCTATTCACAGGCTTTCTTCTAAAACCGCTCTGTCCTCCACGCTCCCGAGCGGACACGCCGCAGGGAACGGCCCACACCGTGCACCCTTGCACTGACATCTCCTGGCGATTATGGTGGATGGGGTTCTAAATCCGCGGTGAATGGGCGAGTGGGGGATCATGCATTCCTCTTCAAATGTTGTTGCTGGGCCCATGAAATAGCTTGCACACAAAAGGCCTTTTTTCAATGTAAACATCTGGCTCCAAGGAAGCAAACGGTGGGTCCTCTGATTACTGGATGCCCCTTCAGCAGCTCGGTTTACCTCATAGGCAAATGTGGCAATGAACGATGCACGCACAGATGATTCTGGAGCAAGGTCTCAGAAGGACAGTGATTTTTATTTTCCCTGTAGGGTGGCCAGATCATCAGATACATTCAGTAGCAAGTAGTGATGAAGTTAGCATCCACAGGTCATCCGACCATACTCTCTCTCGGGTATAACTGCCATTCATGGGATATACACTCAGCTAACAATTGCTACGTGGAGGGAATCTGAGGGAATACAAGATAGATGGCCCTACCATTATCCTACAGGAAAGTGTTGTTTTACAAATAAATACACAATGATAATTAAGGAATATGGTAATGATCAAAGAATTGTAGTCCCTACATGTAGCCTGCACAATGTCGGGAGTTGGGCAGGGAATCCTTGTTCAGAAGAGGGATCTCATTCCATTACAGTCTCAATCTCAATTGCAGAATATTGCGTCTGTATCCTAGTAAATCTAACACTGGCATAGGTGGGGTAACGGTGTCCAAGGACCCAGAAGAATTTAGTCTTGAAGACTTGTACACCTCTGTTCCTAATAACATTGGTGTACCAGCTAACACTAAGTATGCTACCGGCCCTTCTAGGATGCTAAAATGTATTAACACCCGCTCTTTGATCAAAAACCTCATCAGCGATGGTTGATTATCTTCTGTCAAACACTATTGAAATCGGTGCTATAACAGAAAGTTGGCTTCATGCCTCTGTTGGTGCAGCCCCTTCAGAGCAGACTATAACACGGGTCGCGGTGGAGACGTTGCTCTAATTTATCTGTCCTCTCTACAGCTCCACCTATTTATTATTGAAGGGCCAAATGGCTGTGATATACTGTAGGCCAAGCTTCTAACCCCAATACTACCATTGACATTACCCTGATTTATCGACCTTCTACACTTATGCCGGACTTTCCCACTTAATTCTGTGACACGTTAACAACACTGTAAAAACCAGCATCTAAAGTTGTACTGGGAGATTTCAATTTTGGACTTTCTGATTACTCTGACTCCATGTTAGCTACAGTCGAGTCTATCTTGTCTAATTCTGGTTTCTCTCACCAGGGAACTAAGGCCATGCAAGTGAAGGGTAGGACCCTGGATTGGGTGGCAAGTGATAATATCATCATCAATGATCCTGACGTTAGTCCATGCCCTTGGTCTGATAGAATGCTGGTCCATTTCAATCTTTTTGGGCCTCTCAGTATAATAAATCCTTGACCAAGAGGTCCACGGTCACCTCAAGAAATACTCGCAGGCTCTCTGGTGTAGTATTAGCTCCCCATCTGGAGGTTACTCTAAACAACTTAGATCATTTTGCCTGAGTCAGTGAACTGGCAGATGCATACTAGAATATGCTTCTGAAGGCTGTGCATATAGTGGCTTCTGTCAAGAAAGACCGGTCCAGAAAATGAAAATCAATAATGGTTATTCAGCAGAAATTCAGTAGCTGAAAACAGTTAGGCATAAAGCTTTTGAGCTTTCGAAAAAAGCAATGGCTCAGATGAGAACAGGGCAAGATATGTGTGAGCTGCAAAAAACCACACATTGGCCATTATTAGAGTAGAAGCTCCTATGACCAAAGGATAAAAAAAGCTAAATCAGATGCTAAAGAACTTTTTAGAATCATTAAGGAGCTAGAGATCCACTTGCTTCGGTCCCTATGATAACTAATGACAAAGGCTGATGTACATCCATTCAGAACTTTATGATGGATAAGACAAAGTCTATTCAGAATGATATCGTAAATAAACCGGTGGTTTTGGGCAGGCCTAATAGGAACATGGAGAATTCAGGACTTGGGAGTGATAGCCCCCAGTTTGAGTTTAGGTCAATCATAGAACTAGAGATGTCCAACTTACTGCTCCAGCTAAAGCCTTCCAACTGTTAAGGAGATGCTTGCCATGCGGCGGTTGTTAAGGACTGGGTTGCCCAATTGGTTTGTCTAATCACAAAATGTGTGAACACATCATCAGATGAATGTTTTGTGCCGTCCTGTATTAAGTACGCCTGGAACTCCCTGCTCTAAAAAAAAAAAACTTGCTGACTATAGGCCAGTTAACACCGTCCCGTTCCTGCTTAAGATTAAGGATCTATATACAAGTTCAGGACCTTGTGGATAAACAAATTATTCTGGGCCAGAGGCAGTCTGGCTTTCGAAGGGCTCACAGCACAGAGTATGTCCTATTGCATCTCGGGGCCAACATGATGATGGTCTTGGAGGGGGTGCGGTACAGCTCTTTTGATCTTGGTAGACCTGTCTGCTGCCTTAGATCTTGTTGACCATGACATGCTGGTTGAGAGGCTTGTTCACTCTGCCTCCTTTTCGCAAGAAGAAGTCAACTGGGTCACTGGGTCAGATCGTTGCCGACTGATCAGATGGCCAGAGTCGTCTTTGGTGATTCCAAGGCAGATGATGTTGGGGTGACTTGCAGAGTCCCTCAGGGCTCCTGCTTGTCCACCACACTATATTACATCTTTACAAGGCCCCTGTATGATCTACTGGATGCTGAGGGTGTATATTAAACCAATTTTATGGATGATACTCAGTGTCTTATTCCCCTTTTAGGCGACTACACCAGGAACACTGAGGTCATCAATTCTGTTTCCCCCCTCATTCTGGTCTGGATGGTGGAGAACAGTCTAGCCCTGAATGACTCGAAGACGGAGGTTATGATAGTTGGTACATTGGCTTGGCTGAGGAAGTTAAGTAGAGACTATCAGACATTTCAGATAGCGGGGTGTATCATAGTCACACTTCCTAAAGTCAAGACTCTGGGCATAGTCATTTACCAAGAACTCAGTATTAGGGCACATGTGAGTAGCCTAATGTTGTTGCACCTCATACTATCTGAAACTGCTTGCCCAGTTGAGACCTTTTCTGACTCACGATAATTGTGCCGCTGTTGCACGAGCCATAATTGGTGCTGAATTGGATTGTCGTGCCAGCCTTCTGCAGGGGATTAGCACGGGTGCAACTGTGTGACTACAAATAGTGCAGGACAATGTGGTTAGGGCTGTTGAAGAGTTTCACAAAATCTATCATGTCTCAGAAGCCAGGAGGACCTTACACTGGCTGCCGGTTTCTGGTAGAATTACCTTCAGACTCCTGTGTATCACACATAAGTGCCTTTATGGCGTTAACCCTGGTTACCTATTCAATGGACTCTCCTGGCAGCCTGCACATACAGTGTTGAGGTGAAACAACTTGGCCCTTCTTCATGTCCCCAGGGCCAATCTAAACTGTGTCTTCAAGGGATCTTTTTTCATGCAGCAGCAAGAAGCTGGAATGCTCTTCCACCAGATTTAAGGACATGTCCATCGCTTGAAAAATTAAAATGTGGATGGAAGACATTCCTTTTTCATTCATGCTTTGATGTTGTGCTCCCCCGGCTGCTTCTAACTGGTTAGGTTTATGTTTTGTGTGATGTATGTTTGCTCAGTGCTAAACAAATTAATAAAGTAAAGTAGCAACTGAAAGGGTGTATGATATAGATACAACAGTATACAATCCAAGATGGCGTTGCAGTATAACAAATTGTAATCCAAAATGGTGCCCACAGAACATCCGGTGATCATACTGTCATGTGAGCATGTGCACATGATCACTAAAAGAAAGGCGGCCATCTTTTGCCACATGTTAGGGGCTTTCCAGAGTATACGTGAGATTTTGCTGCAACCACAATCTGCTTTTTGTGTTACATGTAGAGAAAGTGTAGGTTTCTACTCCACTGCTTTACATCAATAGGGACCCTTCTTGACAGACAACTATATTACTGAGAGTCTCTCTATTGTGTTCATATCCTAGGTCCACTGTAACCTAAATACCTTATCTGTTATCAGCTCTAACTTGGAACACTCGGATTTGGTGAGGACCATTAACCCACTGTGAATTGCTCTTTCTCGATTGAGCAGAACCAGCTTATCTGGAAGATAGGAGCTTTCTCTTATCTTTTCTAATTGATTAGAGATTATGAACTAATCATATAGTTTGGCGATTTTTTTTCACTGGGTTCTTATTTGGAACTTTCAGACTCAAAATGGAGGACTTGTTTGGGGAACCTTTTGGGAAAATCTGTATTGTCAATACCATAGGTGTCCTATAGGACTCTTAAGGTAAATGACCTAGGCCTACTCCTTACTGCCTTTTATAAACTCTCTTGAGGCTTTATCACTGATGGTTTTCCATATTTCTGTTAACCCTACAGATATTTGCTCCTGAAGAAAGGACGACTATGTCCCGAAACATGTTGAGCTGGATCCTACTGTTCTAAAGAATACATTTTCTGGATGAAGACAATGAAGACTAAACATTACTATATTTTACTCTATGACAGAGTATGTATAAAAACATTAGGAAAACAACAGTAAACGTGACTTAACGTTTTGGTGTCTTAGCCATTGATAGAGTTCAGGGGAGGAGAGTTGGGACACTATTTGTTGTAATGTACGCAATTTGGCAATCCCAACATTCGCCGCAAAATGTTTGCTTCCAAGGTATCTAACCACTTCATGTATAACGTATTATGGCATTCTAGGAAATACAAAATGTTAGGGACCAGGCTTTGTTTGTATATGAGTAAGAGTCGTTTCAGTCTATAACCACACTGCCCCTAGTTTCCTCATTACTTTCAGAGAGGTATATTTATATAAGTAATTGTCTGCTTTTTTGTGGTTATAAAGGCTCATAAATATACATAGTCAGTGACTCTCTCAATTATACAATTATTCATTTTCCATTCCACTTGTATTTGCTTCATATTATTGAGAAAACATATAATGTTAGCCTTTTTTAAATTCATATTCACACCATTAGCATCTGAATAGCTCCTCAGTGTTGTTAGAGCTCTTTGTAAACCAATTGGTGTACAGTCCATTAATATGACGTCATCTGCATACGCCAAGCACAAAAAGGGAAAAACGCGTAGCAACAGTATAAATTATACATGCAGTCCTGACCTCTCCATAAAATCAAAAGTAATCAAAAACAACTGTGAGATCAGGACATGGGTGGTATCCACAGCTATAGAAATCCTGAAGAAGAATAGTGTATATCTCCAGTCGGATGGAGAAACAGTTGGCAAACACTTAGGAACAATAACATGAATAAAACAAATTCGAATCAATAAATAAAACAAAAAAACAAGAGGCAGGTAGCACGATAAAAACACACACAATTATATATACACAATCATGAAGATAATACAAATTCAACAATTGTAGCTAAAAGGTCAAAGATAAACCACAAGTGTAAACAATCAAAATAGATAAAGGGCAGTAGTGGCTCCTGTTTAACAGAATGTAGACACGTTATTGAATTAGCTAGGGTCTGTCTGTAAACCGATATCAGATCACCAAATAAGAGATTTGTCAGATGTAATGCACAAAATGTTTATACATATGCCATTGAGACATTGCAAAGGATAATGTTCAACATGTTTCAGTTCTAACATCTTCCAATGGGTGCATCATCTGCACCCAGGAGTGTAATGCATATCATAGAATTTGGTGGTACCAGTCATGTAACACATGCAGCACCCTGTGTATAGGAATCCTGGGTTCTGCAGCACCTGGCCTCTCAGACAAGGGTATAGTGCTGTGAAGTCATACCGATTACAGCTGTGCATTGTACTAAAATCAGTTGATTTGAGAAAGTCACATCTCAAGTCAAATGATTCTTTCACATATCAGCACAGTATCCAAGGCGCACATTCAGTAATCATGCCAGAAATCACTGGAAATAGAGTTGCACTCTGTACCCTATGTAACATCTATGCATGCATCAAAACAACATCAAAACTATCTTGCATTTTCCTTCTCTCACCTCTTACTAAATTCATCCGCGTCTATTTCAGGGCCCATTGGGCCAAGTGTACATGAAAATGACCGCAGAGCATGGCATTAAACCCAATAACATACTGCTTGCAAGTATCCACAATCACACATAAAACGCCTCATGCAGTGACATCAAAATATCCACAATGCATCTATGCGTTTGTTTGTGTGTGCATGAATATATCATAGGTAGTTTGATGCAACATATATTAGTGGCTCTCTGTGGCATCATGTGTGTAGCATAGGCAGCGGTCACATAGTTAAGGTAAAACCTGCTTGCATTGACTTATTCCAAAATACCCGCTAGTCGTATTTGAATGAAATTTTCCACTAACAAAACCTGGCCCAGGCACCTCCAAACTAAACATTTTGGGTAAAATGTGCTAAATGGTTCAAATCCGATTAGGAAAACAGAAAAGCGGTTTTCTATATACTCCCAAACATTTTACCATAGAATAAATGGTGATTCAGTAGGATAGGTGCAGCATAAAATCTGCTGAACAGATTTGCACCATATAAGAATCAAGTTGGCCACAAAGTTTTGCAGATGTGCCTTTTGTTGGTTTGGTGTAAATCTGTACAGCAGTTTTGACAAAATTTGACAGAGAAGAAGATGACCCCCTGGTTCCAAAAACGTGTACATAGCTCCCATATTGAATTGTAGCAATGAGGCTTTTCAGAAATGAAAAGCCAACATTTATTTTTACTTTATGCAAGCAATTTTCGTGGTCATCCAGAGAAAATCCAAAATAGAAACTTGCTCAAAATTATATTTGGAGGAGGGAAAGGGATGATTTCATATCAGGCTACAGGTGGGGGATGTGCAGAGGGACAGTTAGGGGTCGGCTGGGGAGACTGCTTGTTTCAGAATATTTTCGTCTTACTGGTGAAATTGCGCTGGAATCTCATGGGATTCTTCCGGTAACGTTGCAAGATGCGCTCAGAAATAAAATGCATCACACAAAATGTGGAGTGAAAGGAGGAAATGGGAGCGGATCAGGGAGAGTTTACAAAAGGGGGGAAGTTGAAGGACATAGAAAGGATGAAGGGGACACACAATGAGTGGCAGTGGGGTCTGGGAAGGCTTTTAAATTGTTGTGCATTTTCCCCACTACCGAGGAAACCGGCATACAGTGTAATACCACGAGACTGAGCCTCTGGAATGATTCTCGAAGGGAAATAAGATGGCATTAAGACGGCATAGATGTACCAAAGGTTTGTTAGCACGATACATTTATACAGGAATAAGAGATGGGCAAAAACAGGGAGATATGGACCAATGCTCTATGGGCCGCGGCCATAGTCTTTTTGCCCAATTGGTGCAATATGTACAAGCCTCAGGACCATAGTGCTGAATTGTTCCAACCCAGACGAGGGGATCTAGTGACTTACTATCGAGGGGGGTTTGGGCTCAGGCAAGTAGGCCACGACAACTGCCCGGGCCCCAAAGGTGATGGCTAGAGCCCCCGTCATTTTTAATAATTGGTGCAACATGTTCAATAGCCACGACCAGTCAGTGCCAAGTAAGATATTGTCTAATTGCTGCAACATAAACAAAGGACATAGCCGAAAGCTGGCAGAGTCTGGTCAGTTGATATGGGCCATGGCCAGTAGGCTTGTGGCCTTCCGCATTTTTCAATAATTGGTACAACATGGACAGTGGGCCCTGAAGAAGATACAGAATACCAAACCCCTTGAAATTCAGTGACAAAAACTTTAGTTAACACAGAGTTAAGATGGTGCAATTTAACGCAACAAAATCCTTCAAACTCAGCGGGTGTGGGAAGTGACGACCAGCTTAGCTAGGAGTCCCCCTCGTCTCCTTATTCAGACCATGAGCACATACATGACATCACAGGAGGGGTTAACAATAATATAAAAATGACATAAGGGGGGACATCTACAGGGAAGGCTCTGAGTAAGCATGGTCATTTTCCACATCTGTTGAAGTTAAAAGGTTGTGTTGCGTTAATTCGGATCATCTTAACTTTACCAAGAGATTTTTCACGGAATATGTATAGTACAGACATGTGTTTTATCCACCATGCTAAAATGACATGCAGTAGTTAATGTTACATGACCACTTCACAGGAAACTGAAAAGTACCTTTTACTCTATTAACCTCCTTCGTGGAAATTTACCAAATTTAAGTTATGGCACTTTAAAGTATGACAAGTGTGTGCATAGCTTAATATGAGCCAACAACAAAAAGTGTAACTTATGCGAGAGGGTTTTTTGCATACACCCAAAAAGATTGCCTTCAGGACCAATATCTAACATTCGTCCATTTAGATTTTCTAGAGTTTGGCATTCACCAAGACGTTGTGGGCAACTTGTGCATGAAGGAACATTTCTGACAGACCGGATTAGGACATGGAGTTATTCATTTTTGAAAATGTCCAAATATTTCTATATTTTAGGCGTTTTCCAGAATATGCGGGCACACATGACAAGTAGGTATGGAGATGGAGCATGCATAGAGACACATCCAGCAACTAGTTTTGGGCATGTGTATAACACACAGAAAAACCCAAAAACGTAATGGAACACAAGCCGAAATCCTAAGTGCATGGACATAACCTAACTATTCGTGTCATCGCAATCGGTGGATGTATTGGTGGAACCCTAAAACAGAAGGTGGTTCGGAAAGGGGGAAGGGAAGTGCATTGGGGATCACGTATGTTAATGGAATAATGTAGTGATAATCACAATAGTTTGGTTACTATACTGGTTGTAAAATCTTAATAAACAAATTAAACAAAAAAAAATAAACTATGCGTATCATGCCACAATTGGGTAATATGCACAACTATCAGAAAAACACACGAGAGGAAAGGCAGAAACTATAAGGGACACGTTTACTAAACAAACCACACACAGCATGCAATTACAACTCACAACACAAGCAAATCACATATGGAAAGCACACAAGCGCACATGAAAACTATAATGAGCACTCATAGAACCCAACTGAACATCCCAGGTCATTATGGATAGCTCACAATACAGGCAGACAATCCACACGGAAAACACACAAACGTGCGGAAACAGAAAATATGCATCATCAGTAAATGAACATTTCAGACCATAATCAGGAAACACATATCCCTTGATGACACAAACCTCTAGGCATACGCAATGGCTGCAGACATCACACACTTACAAAGCAAGCATTGGCAAAGCCAGCAGTTTTGTTTTTTTTGTAGCCATGGGATAGTTGTTTGCCAAATACTGCCATAATGGTACTACCTGGCTGCAAGATGGCAATAGCTAGCAAATGGTATGATTACCTGAACATATGTCAACAGTGAGTTACAAATATATATCTAATACCTATGCCAAACTCAAAAGTGTTGGCTACGCTCGTTTTTAACTTGACTTGAGTGCAAAGAACACAAGCACGGAATACACCAAGTGACTGAAGGCACGCTTGGTTAAGACATTATTATTCAACCAGTAGCACATTTACAGCTACAATTAAGTCAGTAACTCTCGGTAGAATGCTTAGAAATAACACTGGCAGGACGTTTGATGTTACTGCGTGGTCGCGCTAGCTCAAAGAATTCCCATGGGGATGGGTTTTTGGTTGGGAGGGGCAGGTAGTTGGGTGGAATGAATGGAATTAGCATGGCCCTTGTTAGTCAATGGGTGGTTAAATATCAAAATAACCCCCACAAACAGTGTGTCTCTCGCCAAATGTATTTTCCCTCCTATCTGAATTGCAATACAGTAGTTTCGGCTTAGGGGTGGCGCATA
Organism: Ambystoma mexicanum; assembly: GCF_040938575.1. NCBI lineage: Eukaryota > Metazoa > Chordata > Amphibia > Caudata > Ambystomatidae > Ambystoma > Ambystoma mexicanum. The sequence continues at coordinate 689,380,335 of NC_090937.1, read as the reverse complement.
AGTGTCACCTAAGAGCTAAAACTAAATATGGAATGTACAGAAAATAAATTGCACTTTTAAAAGAAGTAAATGTGCTACCTATAAAAAGTAAAGACTACACACGTGGAAATGTTAATGTTCAGGTTACCATAAGCACTCTGTTAAAAATAACTATTTATTTATTTATTACAAAGTTCATTGAGCAACAAATCAAACTACGACGCACACTCGACCACTAATTCAAAACTGTACATATTATGCAGCTTAGGTCAGTACTATAGTTCCCTTGACTTCGCTGAACCGTTGCTATAGTAAGAGTTAAGGTTTGAGAAGTAGGAGACAGAGGCAGTTATCAGGTAAGACATCCAGTTTACTGTATCTCAGTAATACAGCCTACCAGCAGAGAGTCCTCCCCTAACTCAGCCTGCCTCAAACTGTCTTTCTCCCACTCACACCCTGCATTCTCATTACAGCACTCACTCTTCCACCCTCGTATTCGCCACACATTCTCACCTCATCAAGCATACTACACACCTCCCTCCCTTAAACCTAACAAATACCACAAGGAGGGTTGTTTATAAAGAGGACACTAATGAAATAGTTAGCACATTCTATTTTTCTTTTGTTTTAACTACTGCTCATACTCATTACATTTCCAACCATATAGTCCTTGAATTTCTCAGGACGCCTTGTCTTCATCCAGACGTCCTTCCTGCAAAATGTTTCCTTTCACACACATTCCCAAGACTAGGTGCACCCAGATCTCTAACCTTCACCACTCGCCCAACATTCCAAGTCCTACCATCCTCTGCCGTAACAACATTGTGTGAAACATTCTTCACTCTGCTTGGCTTTGACCATTTCATTGGTCCCTGCCTCAAAGGCATTGACAATTTCACCTTTACCAGATCACCAGTTTGCAAGTGACAGCCTTCCTCCTGTCAAAATTCTGCTTGTTGGTCATTTGCCTCTTTCAGACACGCAGCCTAGCTCTCGGCACACATTGCCAGGACCACCTTGCTCTCTTCATCCCTGGGGGACACAACTTACAATTAGCCTTCCTCCACCTACTCAACTCAAAGGGGATACATCTGTCGCCCAATGCAGTGAGAAAGGATGCGCTTCAATCCTACTTTCTACTACTCTCTGACAGTCTTCACCATTTGCCCATGCCTATTTTATGCAATCCTCTATGACCTTGTTGAACCTTTCGGCCACACCACTGGCCCGAGGATGATAAATTGCTGTAAACTTGTGTTCTACCTCATTCTCTTCTAAGTACTGGCACATCTCCTTAGACTTGGAATTGAACACCATTATCAGGGATCACTTTGCACAGGTATCCTTCCCGTTTTAATACGAACTCCATGAATCCTATGACATCCTTAGTAGTAATGCTCTTAGTGATTCTCACGTCCACCCATTCTGACAATGTATCATTTTAAACAATGCAATACCTCTGCACACGTTACTCCAACTTGGGCCCACAATGTCTGTACCAAACTTCTCCCATGGCATTCAGTGAACAGACACTAAAGCCATGGGACTCTCTTGTCAACAAACTTTTCTCGCTTAACGTGCATGATACACAATTCCTCACAACTCGCTCCACTTCCAAATTACACCCTCGCCACCAATATTCTGCACAAACTGCCTGTTTGGTTTTTGTAATACCTTGATACCCTCATGGGCAATGTTGATAATCCTTTTTCTTACACCAGAGGGTGATACCAGTCTGTCTCCACTCGTAACATAACCCTCATTCACGTGCAACTCAACTCTCACCATCCACAGTCCGTCCATATTCGACCCCTTGACACACTCCTTGGTGAGCATGTCTTCCTCCTTGAGCTTATCTCTCACAGTACAGAACACCACGTCCGACATCATACTGCTATCCCATTCCTCCTTTGCAATTATCTTTTGGTCCACATACAACATGCAATGTCTGTCATTTTCATCACCCTCATCATCTTCACTTGTAGTCAGATGCGACAGACAATCAGCAGGTATGCTCATTTTTCCTGAAAGGTATTCAATTTCAAAGTGATATTCCTGGAGTGCCACAGCCTATCTTCTTATTCTGGATAACACTCCATCCAACCCTTACTTTTGTAAGGCTTCCTTTAACGACTTATGATCTGTTTGTATTGGTGAAGTCTGAACCCCACATACATTTTCTAAATTTCCCAACTCCCACTTTATGGCCAATATCTCCTTTTCGATGGTGGAGTAATTGAGTTCTGCACCTTTCATTAGGCGTGAAGCAAATGCAATGATCAATTCTTTATCCCCTTCAACTTGTGTGAAAACTACTCCTAACCCAGTATTACTTGCATCACTGGTAAGCATGGTCTTTCTTTCTATCCCAATGTTCTGTAGGGAAGGAGTGTTCTCTAAGGCTGATTTGATATCATTAAACTCTGTAGCACACTGGGTGGTCCACTCAAAAGGAGTTTTGCTTTTCAATAACACTCTCATATTTATAATCTTATCTGCAAAGATCTGAATATATTTTCAACAAAATTCAGCCATGCCCAGCAAAGAACGCAATTGATCCTTATTTGTTCGTTCGGCCACATTCTTCATGTTATCTACACATTTCTGTTTAACATTGACCCCCATGGCTGAAATATTATGCCCCAGGTATTCTATTTGTTTCATGTTGAATTAACACTTTTCTAAACTTAAATTGAGTCATTTTTTAACGAGAATGTTCATCAACCTCTTTAATCTGTGATCATCTGTACTTTGATCTCGACCAAATACCAAAACATCATGCTGACAGCAGATCACACCTTCCTCCTCCTTGAATATTCGATGTGTGATGTGTTGGAAAACAGATGCAGCTGAAACTAGGCCCAATGGCATCCTTAAAAACCTATGGGGTGAAAAGGTTTGTCAGTTGTTTGGAGTCCTGATGTCACTTTACCTAGTGGTAAGCGGATGTAATATCGAGCGAGGCAAACACTTGTGCATCTCCTAAGGTAGCAAGAGTCTCTGCAATATTTAGCAGAGGGTGACAATCCGGTATAACGCACCTATTTAGGGATCAAAGATCCACACATAAGCGCAATTTACCATTGGGCTTCACAACTACGATGAGTGGGGATACCCATTCCAATGACTCAATCCTTTCTATAATTCTATCCTGCTCCAATTTTAACAGATCCTTCTTTACTTGGTCCCTCAGCGTTATGGGAACGGACCCCACCGTGTGTATAATTGTCCTTGATCTTCGTACCAGTTGAATCTTATGTACAAAGCCCTTTAGGCATCCTACGGATACATTGAACAATTGAGAATGCAAAGCATCATCTGCACCCTTCAGTACACCATCCTCATCATTAGGATCCAGTTTTATTTCTAATCTTTTTTGTTGCAGCTAACTCAGTAATGGAAAGCTTCCCTTTTCAGTAACGTACACCTTTCCTGGAGCAGACCTTCCTTTAAATTCAAGGTTTGCCTTGAACCAACCTAGAAGTGTTATGTTGTCCCACCATTTGCTTGAGGCTTTATGTCGACATCTCTCATAGGCATATCAGGAAACATATCCTCAAAAAGGGACAAGGGTATACTTTGCTTCTGAGTCTGTAATCATATTCAACTTACATCCGTTGATCAGTATAAGATACTTGGGGCCTTCTAAATCTTTGTCATCTTCATCAGAGAATCACCCTTTTCCCACAGACGTTCACTTATTTTTCCATCCCAATATTCCAGAATAAACTGGTCCCACAAGCGTTCATCTGTCTATTGACCAAAGTCCAAGCTAATCTTCTAAGAGTTGTGATGAAGCATTCTACAGTATATTCTTCCTTTTGTGATCTCTTCCCAAACTTATAACGTTCTAATAGAATGTGTAACTTGGTTTCGTAATGTCTATCCAGCTTCACTATACACTTCTCATATTCATTGAGACCTCTGAAATCCTCTTCATTAAGGTCAGGTCAGTTGTCAAATTTCTCTTGTTCTGGTGTTCCCATGCAATGCATGTACAGCCATTTAGATCATTTGGACTGTGTGTTTGTAGCAATGTCAAAGATGCCATTTCTTGTTAGTGTCGACTTCTTAAATAACTCTCTCTAAAACGCTTTTTGACTACAATGAAGACATATAGACCTGATTCATTGAAGTGTTTTATAATGGTGCAATCCCATAGGAAAACTCTCCATGAATCAGGCCCAAAATCTTGCATACACATTGTTCAAAACAGAGACACCCAAACATCCCTCACAAGCGTGCATGCAGACTCGGTTCTCTCGCACGCATGCTCTCATGTGTGCATGATGTCTCAGCCTTCTTTCTAAATAAAGACCCAGGTGACCCCTCTGTGATATTAGCAGGACTGCACTGGCAGAGCTGCTTGTTTCCAGCATAATGGGTGAGAGTGGCGGGAGCATTCCTACCTTTTGTCCCTGCACGTCTGCCGTGATATGCGCCGTGTCGCCATCCTCCGATTCCCCCATCTTGACCAGGCTCACCTCGATGGTGCCCACCAGCTTCCCACCATTAAGAGTTCTGCGTTCACATAAAAAAAGAAAAGAAAAATGCATTTTATTTCTGTGCCTTCAACTGACCAACGAAACACAAGCGAATAACACAGATTTGAAAAACGTATACTTGAAATCTTGCACCAATGGGACATCCTCGTAAGCGACAAATATTTATGCCAGTCACAGAGCCAAATCCAACAGTGATTGGTTCGTTATTGATTCTGTCAGGGCCCGGATGCGCCCCTTGACCAGACACCGGAAGACATTCTGGTCTTCCCCGTTGGGCACCTCTGCGCGTGCACTGGGAGAATGGGACAGCCCACCATAGCGGCACGTGGGGTAACAACAAGACTCATCCAGAGAGAAGGCAGCTCAGCACCACAATCGATCCACACCAATCCCCCGAAAGTACTGCCTCTTTGGAAACGGATTCAGTTCTGCACTACAAGTTCATTCAGAAATGCTTCTTAGGTACAGAAACGTCGGGATATATAACCAAGCAGACAAAGAAGGCCACCGCAATCTACATATCATAGTTCAAAATGCCCATTTTATAGCGTAGCCTCTACCCCCCCATAAGATTCGGCATTGTACGCAATTAATATTTTTGCGAAAACAAATAAAACAAGGGTGAACCCGGGATACATACCTTTTAGAGACAGACTGCAGCCGTGTCCCGCAACATATTTTTACTTTAGGCGCATCGATTTCTGAAGCTCTTCTCAATGCACAGCCGATGCCCTATTCACTTTCCGGTCCCATTAGTCATTGGTGAACAAGCCACGTTTCTGCGAAACCTTCGCGGAACTGCTCTCAAGACAAGAGAGGCAACACACTAATGAAGCCTGGAGTCAAACGAGGCAGACGGGCGGGAAATGGACGGAGCCCGCCGCAGGTGAGGCGAGTGCAGCCCCAGAAATAGAAAGAGCCCGCTCGCGGCACATGTTTGCTCTAGACAGCTGCGTTGGCTAATGCGCGACCTTTACACCCGGCAGCCCGCCATAACCTGGAAACTCACTTCACGCTCGCACTTGAACGCCCGCTCTATGACAGCCGTCTCGGGACCCTTGCAGTGGGTGGCGGAACGAGTCCTGGGCATGGAACTGCAGCTCGGATGAAAAGCAATTACAAATTCCCCACTTCCTGGGCCGTCCTCGTCCCAGAAAGCTTCTAACTGGTGTGGCAAGCGGCCAGTCAGAGTGCCACTCCTTTTGATGTATGGAAGCCGGTGCCAATATGCTTAGCAGGTGAACAGCTGCACCCAGGCGGGAGGATTAAGTTTTGTTAGTTGTTCTCATACGCAACACTTGTGCAGAGAATCACAAAGCGGGTAGGGTAATGCCACAGAGTAGAGCAGAATTTAAGGATGTATTTTCTGAGAGGACCCTTAGTCATTTTAAAATAATAAATGAGGTACACGTTTTGGTCAAAAGCAATTTGTATTGCAAACAGGGTCAGACTGGGGCATAAAATCAGCTCAGGCACTAATGAAAAAGTTGCCCACCACCTAAGACTGCAATTCGTTCTTTTTGTAACAGTTTGAATATCACTCACGGAGGAGGTTTTTGGTGGAATGTGTTGCAAATTGTGCATTTTTATGTACCACTAGTCAAAACTACTATCTCCACCATGAAATAACACATCAAACTGGCCCACTTTCACACAAAAACTGGCCAACAATAACATGATTGGCCTGTACTTCAGGCGTTTGCTCGAATTGCAAAACATTTGCGGCATTGTACTGCAGAAGATGTGTGTGTTGGTTGGTAGAAGCAATAGTCCTGACAAAGATGGTGTGTCTTTCTTTGTCAGATCAGGCGGAATAACCAGAGTAGGCCTAGGAGGAATCAGACGGCCCCAACAGAGCAGGCGAAGCTGGAAAATGTAAAGGTTTCCGACATGCTTGGATTCACAAGACACCACAGTCAAAAGCACATTTCTTATGTACCTTTCTTACAGGGGGTCAGCAGTATCACACATGTAAAACGGGGCCAGCAGATTCAGCGTCACATTAACATACGTGAAGTCCCTGCTGGAGTGACATCTGTTTGCATCTTTCAAAATGTTCTAAGCATTTGGACTTTTCAAACGTGGCAGGCCTGGCCTTATTTCATTTTATTGTATGGCAAAATAGCCACTATGATAAACAAAATATAAATGTGAAAACCATCGTTACATAACACACAATCCATGGGGTGAGTCTACATGCATAAGCCTCAAACATCCCAAAGTCATCCTTGTGCGTACACCGTTTCCTGGTCACCAGCTTCCAGTGGACACCACTGCAGTGCCGGAATGCCACGCGGTGAGCCAGAAGAGCTGGTCCGCCACCAAAAACACATCTCGGAGTCTTCCAGCACTGCTAACCCCACACCACCTGCCATAACAGAGTCTTCAGCCCGTAGGTCATATAGCACTGTATCTTTGGAGCCTGCTGCCACTGCTTCATAACCTGACCTCAACCGAAAGCTGAAAGTGTCTGTAGGGTATAGACTGCGTACCATGAGCCTAAACCAGGAGGAATAATGACACAGAACCGGAATAGAGTATTACTACCTTTATTCATTAAGTGCCAGCAATCGCATGCGCATCAAAAACACTTGTGCGCATGCACAAGACTGCGTATGTTCATTGGACACTGCGTGAAATGGCGCGGGTCAACAGGATTTACTCGTCCTTCCTTAATCCTGTCTGTGCCGGGACCCTATAGAGGAGCAATATACATTTACCCATACTCAAAAGAAATCGGGTGCCCAAATACTTAGGACTGGAAAGCATTACCCTTACCCTTACAAGTTCCCTACTTCGCCTGTCTTGTTGTAAGGTAGTGTTGTTTCCATTTCCATTGGATTACTGTACTACATAATAAAGTCTTTTAATGGAGTTTTAGAAACTGTAGACAAATACCCGCACTGTGTTTTGTGTATTGTAGGTTGTGTAAATAGCGGGCAAGTTATCTGATTAGTTCTGTACCAAAATGAGCTATATGTCCTGAAGATGGCTCCATGACTAATTTACTGTGTACATGCGAGTAGAGTGTAACACAGACTGTGAGCCGGAACACGTGTCGACAATCTGAATAAGAAAACTGCAGAGGTTCACTTATTGTATGCTCTTCGGAATAGAAAACACACAGTTTACATCAATGTATCTTGCAAGCATGGTAGAGATATCACCAGCTTACTAACCCCCAGTCACAAAGATATTTCTGTATGTGCCACTTTGTTGTACCTAGTATGTCTTGTTATTAGCGTATATGTTTCCCAAAGCGCTACTTTTATATAGACATCAGTACAGATGTTTTTTGCTAATTATCTTTTGCTTATTGATAAAGCTGTTTCCTTCAGGCTTTTTTTTGTACACTATTAATAAAATTGTTTTTGGAATACAAAAACAAGTGAGTAATATGATACTCTCTTTAACAAACCAGAAGTATAAGCAATATCTGACTGTCAATTAATCCTGGAAGGTGAGCATTTAGTGACTTTTACAAAGTAAGGGAGGGGTAACCAGTCTCCTATAGATATTTGGTGTTGAAACTCTTCCACACTCGAGTCTGGTCCCCTGACAAAAAACACATTTGTGGAAGTACCCAATAGACTTTTGTCCCGGGACACGACATCTCCCCCAGGCAACAATAGATTCGATGTCCCTCTACTTTTCCACATTCTCATATCTCCTCAATGAGACGCATAGGATTTCGGATGCATTTTACAGGTCTTAGATATAATGCCCTCTGCTCAGCTTCTAAACGAGAACTGCCCACTTCCATGCTCGTCCTTGATCTGCTCTCAACATACCTCTTGAAATGAGATAAATGACAGCTGATAACTCCATTGGGTGAGCGGGCTGTTACCAACAACCCCTTCACATGAGAGATGGTCAGGGGTGTCTGATCAAATGGAGACTCTGACTTTCTCTCTTGTCTGCGACAGATGAGCACTCTGTCCCCCGCTTGCACAACTGGGTCCATTGCTTGTCTCCATTGATCAGATCATTATACCTCTGCATGCTCTGTTTCTTCATCCAATCCAACCTAGCTACTTCTTGATGCTGGGCCGGAGGAGGCTCAGGGAGATGAGGAAGCCTAGTCTTCTTCCAAACATCAATTCAGACGGACAGCTTCCTGTGGTCCCATGCAGCGAGTTTCTATAATCTCGCAGCATGTTGCACAGGGCCTGATTCGATGACATGGGCATATTTCATTTTGCTGCAATACTTTCTTGATGCTGCTCATGAATCTCTTGACCATTCCATTAGCCTGAGTCCACAGGGGGGTACTCTTCATGTGATGCATCCCCATGTACTGCATGAATCAAGCAAACAGAAGATATTGTCCAATTCAGGAACCACTGTGCCTGTGGCCATACAGGAGACCATCTGTACAATGGGGAATCGGGAGTGCTCATCCATGACTGTCAGCCAGTGCTTGCCATCTCTATATGGCCCAGAGAAATCAATTGCAATTTGACTCCACACTGCATCTGGGATTTCAGACTTTTGAAGGGGCTGCGGGTTGTCGGACATATTGTACACTGACACAGGCGGCATGACCTGATGGTGCCTTCAATGAGTGCATCAATCCTGGGAATCCACTTTGTATCCCTAATTTTTCATTTAGTAGCTATGACCCCTTGATGTTCTTTATGTGTTGAGTCAACAATCCCACTTGTTTAGGGAGTTCTCTTAGTCGGATGGTTGTGATGACAAAGTCCTTCAGATACCTGCTACAATAGCTGGCAATCGATAAAAATGATAGGACATCACTGATGTCTTCAGGAGGCAAAATCTTCAACATAGCTTCAACTTTACTAGGGTCAGGACTCGTCCCCCTTTGTGAGAAGATATGACCAAAGAACTTAAGATTTGACTTGTGGAAACACATTTGTCCGGATTGAGAGCCAGTCCTGCGTCCATGAACAAAGTGCACACTTGCAAAAGTGCTTGATCATGATGTACTTTCGTGGACCCAAAAATGTGAATGTTGTCGCTGTTTTTAAAACAGTTCTATATATGATATATCACTCTTCAAATACTCTCTCTAAATAGCTCAGCAGCTGAGGAGATTCCAACGCTTAATCTCTTATATCGGAATATGCCCACATATGTAGCAAATGTGGTGGAGTACCTGGAGTGTATATCCAGCTCAATCTGATGATATCCCTTATTTAAGTAAGCTTTGAAAAGAAGCTTGCTCCATTTAGCAGACTGATCATGTCATCTAGGTGCATCCTGGTGTGTCTCTCTCTTCCGATTGCTCTATTGGTTCGTCTCACGTTGATGCATATGCCAGAAATACAGAGGCCATAGTCAGTTCTGAGTGCTTACCGAAATAGAAGGCCAGCACAGAAATGAGGTCCGACATAAGGCTTATTGAACCCAAATCATAAAGCAAAGAAAGTGGGCCCAGATCCGAAAATGCTAAGATGTGCATAATGCATTTGAGGAAGAAAAAGGAAGACTATTGGCTGACAATCTATGCAGAGCTGCACTGACATATAAAGAAACCACAGTGCACAGTATCTTCAATGGGATACCAGAATTGTGCTCCAGGCAGCCAAAGTGAAACAGAGCATTTCATGTGTAATAAATAAAAGAATGTCATTTTCGTTTTTCCCTCACCCATATTGACAATATGCTGAGCGAAATGCTCACCAGACTTTCAAAGTGTGAACATAGATTCTGCCTATAACAAGCTTATCCAAATGGACAATTTCAAAGCAACACTCATGTATGTTGAAAGTGCGAACGCCTTATAAGATGCTGTTTAAAGTTATAATTATGTCTGAGTTTAAAGGCTGTTTGCTGCAGGGTACATGGAAGGTCATTTCTCCAAACTGGAAACTAACCTCTAGGACCTCCCTCGGTTGCCCTGGAGATTCAGGCCCGGTTGTCTTCATCCATCATTGCCTTTCCTTAAAAATACAAGAAAGTAATACTTTTTAGATCAGAAACGCAGTGAAGACCAGATAAAGTGAGGTCTGTTCTACAGCAGGAGTGACCTCCAGGTCACAAGTCACATTAAAAAGTCTATTTGGGTGGCTATCAGGCAGCCCTGCTTGGGTCACGTGCCTGAAGAGAAACTAAACTCAGGGAGCAAGGGTGGGGGCCAGGGAGACAGAGGATATGAAACTGCAGTTTGATTAAATGGGGGAAATAAATTTTATCGCATAAAAGGGGCAGCCTACATATCACATTGGTCATTCCAAGTTTTTATTAAACGCGACAGTCACCCCCTTCTAACTATGCTAAAACGATTTTGGTGGGATAAACAGAACTAAAGTTATTAATGACAATGTGATTTGGGCCTTCCCCTGATTCCAAGAGACATGAAAGTTGGTAGAAAGCATGCCAGTAATAATTAATATGAAAACTGTAAAGTGGCATATTTTTCATTGATATGGCTCCTGAGTAAATGAAGAAAAATTGTATCTCTGCACAGGAAGGGCATGCAGACTCCAGACTAGTCTTCTCTGATTCACTTTAAAATGTATTTTATAAATATATTCATACATGTAAAGATTTGGAAATTAAGGGTACTTGCCATGTTGTGAGATTTCTATGTCCTAAAGCATGTCGAGCCCACCGGTCAAAGTGAGATGATGAAGCTCTCTCCTCCCACAGCTATCCCAAAGCACTCCCCCATCCACTTGTCCTATCAACACAGAGGTGGGAGTTGGGTAGTGATCATTAACCAATCCCTTTCGCGTGAATCCTGACTAGTTTGTGATGTCATTTGCCCTATAAGCAGATTAGTTTGCATTAAAGCTGTGAATCTTCCACTAATTCCGAGATCCAACCTGTTGATGAAATCTGGTGAGAAACATCCCAGCAGAGAGGCCTAAGTCTTGCATTGGAGACAGGAGCCAGGAGACATAGAAGCTGACTGGGACCTCTTGGAGGAAAGAGACAAAAAGAGAGGAGACCCTTGACTGACCCCCTTGCTGTCCCAGCGGTGCCCTGATGCTCCCTAATGCCCAGTTCCAGGCCTCTCCTGTAAGTAGAACTACCCCAAAGCCATAGATTGTGTAGGCCCTATATTTTTCCAGCATTGTTTTTAGATATTTCCTCATAGAAAATATCTTGTGTCTTTGTGTAGATCCCTAGCATATTTATCCAAGTAAATTCATTAATTCCCCTATTGAAATCACAGGATCTGATTGTTGGCATTCGAAACCAATAACCATTTCCCAGTGTGTTTTGAACTGGTATAGACAAAGATTTGCCAAAATAATTAATCCCCCCAAAGAACAAGTTACTTTCTTACCTGGTAATGTTCTTTCGATGGGATGGTCCGACGACGTATTCCATATCTATGACAGGTAATCACCACAGCTGTGCTGCTTCGGAAACTTTTTTCGGCGTCTGCGTCCTGCGTCGATGACGTTGATGCGCCGTCGTCGAGGACCTCCTCCGACGTCCGACGTCATCCGATGTGATAAGTAGGACGCACGACACCCGTAGCCTCAGTTGTAGTTTTTTCCCCCAGAACGTGTGACATTAGTCCACTGCCAGTCAGACACAAAGCCTTGCGGAACATAAGCTGCAATCGCAAAAGAAATTCTGCAGCGGGGAAGGTAGGGAGGGAGCGATATGGAATACGTCGTCGGACCATCCCATCGAAAGAACGTTACCAGGTTAGAAAGTAACTTGTTCTTCGAGGGGATTGGGTCCTCCGACGTATTCCATATCTATGACAGACTCCCAAAGCAGTACCAGAGCAAGGAGGAGGGAAAGAATTTAGAATCAAAATGTATAATTGCCAATCAAATAGCAGAGCAAAGGACCGCCTTGCCAAAGGCCAGATCCTGTCCTCGGATGGAATCAAGGGAATAGTGACGTACAAATGTATGTACTGAAGCCCAGGTGGCTGCATCACAGATGTTGCGAATAGGAACACCCCTCTGCAGGGCAGTAGATGCAGCCATACCCCTGGTAGAATGGGCCCACAAGCCAGCCGGTGGGTCTTTACCCGCCAAGCGGTAACACTCCGAGATGGCCAAAATAATCCAGCGAGACAAAGTCTGTTTCGTCACAGCCTGTCCCAAATGCTTTCCAGCGTAACCAATAAAGAGTTGATCGTCCACTCTGACCCGGGACATGCGTGAAATATAAAAGCTTAAAGCTCTCCTAGGATCAAGCCTATGGAGCCTCTCCTCTTCCTTACCAGGATGTGGAGGAGGATAGAACGCCGGAAGAACAACCTTTTGGCACAAATGAAATTCCGAAACTACCTTTGGAAGAAAAGAAGGACGAACTCTAAGGACAACCCTGTCCTTGTAAAATACGGTGAAGGGTGGCTTAACTGAAAGTGCCTGTAACTCACTCTGCGAGCGGAAGTAACCGCAACTAAAAACACAGTTTTCAGAGTTAACAGCTTCAAAGGGCAAGATTGTAAAGGCTCAAACGGAGCACCCATAAGAAACTTAAGAACAAGGTTTAAATCCCAACCGGGCACCAGGAAAGGTGACGGAGGGAACGCATTAGTGAGCCCTTCCAGAAACTGTGAAATTAAAGGGATTTTAAAGTAGGAACACTTTCCAGATGAGCGCTTAAAGATGGACAGCGCCGTCAGGTAACCTTTAATGGACAGAACCATGGGGATGTCACATGCAAAAGGATCCACATTCTGAACTCTGCACCAGTCGCAGAACTTACGCCAACGGCAACGGTACAGAGACTTAGTTGCTGGCCGTCGGGCCGAGAGCAACACCTCCATCACGTCTTCAGGGAGGTCCCAATCCTTATACCTCAACCTTTCAGAAGCCAAGCATGAAGGTTGAGGGATCTGACCTCTGGATGGAGAACCTGACCCCCCTCCCGTGAGAGCAGATCGTCTCGGTAGGGAAGACGACGTGGAGGACAGATGGACAAGTCGAGAAGGTCCGGGTACCACGTCCTCCGAGCCCACGCCGGAGCAATGAGGATCATCCGGGAACCGAACTTCCGTAACCTCCGCAACACTTGCGGGATGACGGGGACTGGAGGAAACGCGTACAGCAGTGGGAATGACCACTCCACCACAAACGCGTCTCCTAAGGCTCCTTTTGGAGGAAATTCCCGCGAGCAGAACCTCTCGCACTTCCGGTTGACATTGGAGGCGAAGAGATCCACTTGAGGGGTCCCCCAAAGGGCGAAGATCTCCAGAAGAATCTCCTGAGCCAACTCCCACTCGTGAGAGATCGTGCTTTGCCTGCTCAGAGGATCCGCCGTTCCATTTTCGTCTCCGGCCAGATGAACTGCCAAGATCGAAACTTCCTGCTGGATGGCCCAGAACTCTAGCTGCATCGCCTCCCTGCACAGAGGAAGTGGCCCTGCCCCCCCCCCCTTTTTGTTGAGGTAGTGCATGGCCACTGTGTTGTCCGTCAGGATCAGGACATTCTTTCCTCGCACAGTCGTCAGAAAAGCCTACAGGGCTAGCCTGACGGCCCTCAGCTCCAACAGATTGATATGGAGTCTGGACTCCGACGGAGACCAACGACCGCTGACTGTCAACTAGTTGGCATGAGCTCCCCATCACGTGAGGGAGGCATCTGTCACAATCGTCACCTCCAGCCAGGGAAACCAAAACGGAGCCCCCTTCATCAAGTTGCCTTTGACGGCCCACCACAGAAGGTCCTGGGCGACCGAGGGCGGCACCTGAACCGGGTCCGACATCCTGCCGGAGGACTGCGACCATTGCATCTTGAGTGCCCACTTAAAAGATCTCATCCGCAGGCGAGCCTCTGGCACCAGAAGAATGCAGGATGCCAAGAGGCCGAGCAACCTCAAGAACTCGAACGCTGGGAGCATCTGGGCATGCCAAAACTTGCGTACCATCTGCTGAATGTGAAGAGCCCTCACCTGGGGAGGAAAACACTGCCCCAGGGAAGTGTCGAGCACTGCTCCGATGTACTGGAGCCGCTGTCTTGGCGTCAAATGGGACTTTTTTAAATTGAGGGAGAAGCCCAGCCTGTGAAGGGTTTGGCAGGTGACGGACAGATGATCCAAGACTTGCTCGGGAGAGCTCCCCCTGATCAACCAATCGTCCAGGTAGGGGTAGACGTGATTCCCCCCTTGCCTGAGATGCGTTGCCACCACCACCATGAGCTTGGTGAAAACCCTCGGGGCGGAGGTCAATCCGAACGCCAGGACCCGAAACTGAAAGTGCGAGTCGCCAACCGCAAACCTCAGGTACTTCTTGTGCTTGGGATGGATCGGCACATGGAAGTAAGCATCCTTGAGGTCTAGAGACACCAACCAGTCCTGAAGCTGAAGGGCCTGGAGGACTTGAGAGAGAGTAACCACCTTGAACCTGTCCTTCCTGAGGAGTTTGTTCAAACTGCGCAAGTCCATGATGGGTCTCAATCCCCCGTCTTTCTTTGAAATCATAAAATAAGGGGAATACCATCCCTTGTTCCTCTCCGCTACAGGCACCAGTTCTATGGCGCCTTTCTCCAGCAGGGCTTGAATTTCCTGCGCAAGGAGCGGATCTGGACTCTTCAAAGAGAGGTTCCCTGGTGGATTGTCGTGAGGCCTCTGCCGAAAGGGAAGACAGTAGCCGTGGGTTATGATCTACAGAACCCACACTTCTGAAGTAATGGCACGCCACTCTACAAGATGCTGTGCCAGCCTTACCCCGACCGGCGAACCATGGGACATGGCCTCATGACTGAGTGGTAGCGGCTGCGGCGTTACCTGAGGGCAAAGAGGCAACTGCCCGAGCGGCCTTGGCAATACAGGTAGCCTGTTGTCCACCTCTGGTACCCCTGCGTTGGCCTCTCTGACTGCCAGCTCCTCTCGCTTTACTGAAGGACGAGTAATAGCGAAAGGAACCACCCCTCCATTGCTGTCCCCTAGGACAAAAAGGCGGAGGTTGGCGAACTGCAGCGCCCAACGACTTCGCTGCAGCTTTGTAGGTCTGCAACCTCTCAAGGCTCTCGTCAGCCTTGCTGCCAAAAAGGTGTTCACCGTCAAAGGGCATGTTGAGGAGCCGGGACTGCACATCAGGAGCAAACCCTGACTTCCGCAACCACGCAAACCTGCGTATCACGGTGCTCGCCGCCATGGACCTGCTGACGCATTCAGCCATGTCCAAACCCGACTGAACGGACTCACACATGGCATCCTTACCATCCTGGACCATAGCAAGGAAACCATCCCGTTCGTCCCCTTCGGGAATATGTTCAGCCGCTAACGCAACACAATTCCACAGAGTGTGTGTGAAACGAGACAAGGCACATATGGAGTTGGCCGCCTGAAGTGCCATACCACCCGAAGAAAACACTTTCTTCGCCCAGCCATCAAAACGTTTGTAGTCCCAATCAGGAGGGATGGTAGGGTACTACGCCTGCTTTGCCGGGGCCGTGGCCGCCTGCACCACCACACTCTCCGGAGTGGGGTGCCTGGTCAAGTAGCAGGGGTCGCTACTGGCTGGAGGGTATTTTCGCGACAAGGACCTGCCCACCACCGGGAGACTCTCTGGAGCAGTCCAAGCCGCCGCCACCATTCTCTGTAGAGCCATATGAAACGGCAGTACCGAGTCAGTTGGGGGACCAACATCAAGGATGTCCATGAGATCATCCTGCACAAACTCCCCTGGGGGAGCAGACTATCCCAAGTACTCGGAGACCTTAGCCATAAGGGGCCGGTACGAGGAATCGGCATGAGAGCCAGGCTCAGGCCTACAAAACTCCACCTCCAGAGAGGTGTCCAGACCACTGGCATCATGCAGTGACTGCCTCAAATCATCAAATTGGCTATGGCCCGAGACCATCTCATCTAGAACCTAACTAGGAACCAGACCATCAGAATCCTCATCCACCTCCGTAATATATTCCAGGTGGTGAAAAGAAGGCACCCGAGAGTGCTTGCTCGTAACCAGAGCCTTTCTAGGAGGTTCCCCCGTGCCACGGGGTACCTCCGACAGCCCGGCCTCGAAAGGCGTCAAGGGCGTCGAGTGAATCGGCGCCGGCATTGAGAGAACAGGCATCGGCACCGAGAGGATCGGCGTCGACGTCGAGTAAATCGGCGTAGACGTCGGATGCAGCGCCACCAGCATCGACGGCGTCGACACAGTCCTCGAAGCCAGAGCTCCGAGCGTGTCCTTCGACGACCTGAGCATCGACGGCCTCGACGACTTCCTCGGAGCCGGAGCCTCGAGAAAGCCCGTCGGTGCCCTCGACGCCTCAGGCGTCGATGTCTTCCTCGAAGACATCACAGGTGCACACGGTCTCGAACGCGTCGAGGACCGGGACCTGGAACGGGTACGTCGAGAACGAGTCCCCTTGTCCGAACGGGACCTCTCCCGTGACTCATGCCGACCACTCTTGCGAGCGGTGTCTCTCGACCTCTCACGGCCGTCCCCACTCGGGGGCGCGGACAGTCTAGTACCCTGCGACTTGAGAATCGCCAGCATTTTCTTCCCGAAGTAAGCCCATTCCTCTGGCGTCCCACGGCTGGTGGGGTAAGCGACGTGCCGGGCAGAGTCCTCAGAAGAGGACCTGGAAGACGACCGCAGTCGGCGCTTCCGAGAATGCCTCGAAGAGGCCGAGGAGTGGGGAGACCGACTCCTAGAAGGAGACCCACGAGACTTCCAACGACGACGCAGAGAGTCACCTCTCGAATCATCGGTCGAAAGCCCCGCAGACTTCGACTTCCGGGGCTTGGACACCCGACCTACCGACAACTTCTTCTTACGTTCCCGTAAGACTTTGGACGTGAGCGACTGGCAGTCGATCCAGTCATCCGTGTTGTGGGCCTCCCCGAGGCACCAGAGGCAGGCGTCGTGCGAGTCCGTCACCGACATCTTGGACCCACACTCCCCGCACTTCTTGAAGCCCGGATGCAGGGTCGAAGACGAAGTAGAAGACATCTTCTTACGAAGGATTTTCTCACAAAAACGAACAGGTTTGAAGAACCGAGAAGAACAGAACTCCAAAGAGTCGAGGCGTAACCGAGATTCACGAAGCAACACGTTCGCGGAAAAAACGGATCTGAGGCTACGGGCGTTGTGCGTCCTACTCATCACATCAGATGACGTCGGACGTCGGAGGAGGTCCTCGACGACGCCGCATCGACGTCGACGACGCAGAACGCAGACGCCGAAAAAAGTTTCCGAAGCAGCACAGCTGTGGTGATTACCTGTCAAAGATATGGAATAAGTCGGAGGACCCAATCCCCTCGAAAAAACTGTTTACACATGGGTGCAGGGTGCAAAACGAAATTCCCCCTTGATCCCATTCATTTTAAATCAGAAGTGTGAGGCCTGGTAGTGCCTTTGCATATGCAAGGTGCAAAACAAAATTGCCCCTTTGTATCCATTGTGCTATGACCACCTCATAAATCCCACCTGTTCTTTGTAGGTATAGCAAAATTAATTTTCCCATTTGCGTTTTCTTTCTCACATTGTATCTGTGATTCCAATCCAAAAAAGATTTTCCCATTCTGTTCTGACCAAAAACCCAAAGTCCTGTATATTATTGTTAGGTGTAGAAAAATGTATTTCCCCTTTTTTTTCTATTCTTTCACATTGCAGCTGTGCTAAATATCCCAATATCGATTTTCCCATTGTGTGTTGATAAAAAAAAAACAAAGCCCTGTGTATTGTTTCTGTGATCAAATATCCCAAAAACCGATTTTCCGATTGTGTTCCCACTCCCTGCCACTGGCCTTCTATTCAGAGAAGTCAGGTCCAATTGATGTTTGGAGGGTGAGGGTTGCTGGGAGAAAAGCATTACCCTGTTTGAAATCACTGTGTGTGTTGAATAAAAGGAATTAATTGTGACAGCATATCTCCATGTTGGTGACTTTACAGGAGTTATTTTTTTCTTGTGTTGCCACAGCATTGGTGGCTGATGTTAATCTATTTGTGATATTTGGCTAAATAAATTAATAAATATATTCTGAGTACACACCGGCCTGGTTGCTATTCCATTGTGGCACTGTGTACTTGTTGGGGTTTGGTGCGAGACGGGTTGGAGGCATCACCTAATAGAACCCGAATCAAAACCAAAATGCTTTATTGTGTGCCACATTCATTGAGGGGAAAGGAACTCCATGAGTTGGGTGCGACCGCATAATAAACTGCATCAAAACTGCGGGCTCGTTCGGGATTAGTAAGGGGATTTCACTTGTGACAGTGCAGTACAGCAGACTATTAATTGAGGGTACATTGCACTTCAGTGGATGTAAAGTTGTGTTACATTGTGAAGGCGCCATTCAGACCCGTGCCCTGGATTTCAGGGTGATGTGTGTAGATAAGTATTCATTTGAATTGTCATTGTAAGTACAGAATAAGCAGGAACAGTATTGAGAGTTCGCTCTTGCATAGAGAGCATAGTAGGTGCAGAACACATTTCATAATGAGCACCATAGAAATCAATATGGCCAGGAAGCACCTTCTATCCAAATTTTTTATTAAGGGTGAATGGGTAGAACGGAAGCATGAAATGTGGCAATCTAGAATGATGCAGGAGGTTTCCTCTGTAAATGTTGATATGTGTCAGGATAATGGGCCCCGACAGACGTTTATATGACACAGATCACCAGAGATGAGCAAACTAAAATGGCTCAGGTCACAGCATATATGTACTTCCATATGAGGATTATGGAAGAAAGATACCAGGAGAGTGTAGCCTCTGTGTGAAACCAATCTGAGCTTTTGGATCAAGCACAGAGAGAATTAGAACAATTAGAGTAAAAAGTGCAACAGAGCCAAAATTCAGAGTTAAAATTAGAAAACATTATTCAGCAGCTAAAAGCAAATTTAGAGCGAGAGTCAACATTTTCTGCACTGAAAGAGGAATGTCAAGAAGGTGTTGAACATCTGAGTGTTAACAGAAATTAAGTGAGCAAGTGGTGCACAACAGAGCCTGTTTAGAGGACATTTACGTATTACAAACGCAGATTAAGCAACTGAAAGATGAGAATGACCAGTTTATCATTAGGGATGTCAATTCCCAGGTGGAATTCTATTAGATGGGCCAAAATCTAAGCACTCTGAAACAGCTGAGAGAGCATTTCAGCTAAGAGAATAGCAAATTGTGTCAGGAGAAAAGTGCTGTGTGGCAGTTAAGGAAGGACATGGAGAAATGCGAGTTATGTTCTCAGGAACTGACTGACATGAGGATGGAAAAGGAAAAATGAATGGGACATGAGAGGCAAGCAGAGTTTGACCTAGAGCAGACAACACAGGCAAAAAAAGCACAAAGTGAGGAGATTAGTCTCCTTCAAAAGAAGATGTCCGAGTATGCCTAGAAAACACAAGCCTCAGAGAAAGAAAATGTGTCCCTTTGTGAGGGGAACAAGGAACAAAGTGACCAAGTAGTGGCACAAAAAGTAATAGAAGCTACTCAAGTCCTGCTAGCAGAGCTGCAAACTCAGGCCTCTATATATCACCAAGAGATAGAGGCTGAGAAGAACAAATCTGAGAGATTGGAAAAGGAAATGGCTAGAAACAAACAGGCTTTGAGGCACCCCGAACAGTTAGAGTATGGAAAGGCACCCTATGATCACAGGGTGATGTCCTCTTTACCAGGGACCTCAAGCCAACTCACCACATAATATGCACAGGGCACTGCTATCTTCATGCTTGCCAGTTTGCAAGAACAGGGAAACATGAGGCAGCTGGACTCAAACAGGCCTAATCCAACAGAGCTGGAAAGCCAGTCCTTATAAGACATTGTCGGATATGCATTTCTACCCAGATTTAGAAATACCCTTGCATGTACATCTGACCAGAAGGGCTCGTATTATGAGAAGATCAGGGAGATAGAGTAGCAGAAACATAAGTTCCAAAGGGACCATCTGGTCCGCTTTGCAGACAGAGAAGTCTAGGCCTCAAAAGAGTATTTTAAAAACCTTCACACTATCAGGGAGGTGGGGGAAATTCTCCACCATAGCCGGAAGAAGGGATGAGGAAGATGAGTAGTGCAAAGATGGGAGCCCAAGGGAAGTGGCCCAGAGAGCCTACAATACCACAGGGGAGAAGAGACCAGGCCCTGTCATTCTGGGAGGGATTCCCAGTCTCATAGAGGTAAGGAGCGCCTAGAGGACAGGGAGTGGACCACCAATAGTAGCAGCTTTAAGTCAGAGGGCGAGTGGACTCAGGTGCAGCGGAAAAAGAAGGCTGCCAAACAGAAGAGAAGTCTTGTAAAAGACCCAATACAGCAAATCAGAATCTTTATGACACCATATCACAAAAATGCCAAATACCCGGTATGGGAGCATCTAGAGCTGTATGACCAGATGATGATGCCATTTGGCATAAAAAACTATCAGAATTCTGTTGAGTTGGTCAAATGGACATTCTCCCTGGAAAACTCCAGCTTCTTTGCAGGGCTGGAGGACCAAGATCACCAAAGATTGTCCACGTATAAGGCGGCCATTTTAAAGCACTTCTCTGTTCACAGGAACCCTCAGGAGGCCCGCAAGGTGGCCTACAACCTGTAGTCTGGACAAGACCAAGCACCTAGAGAGTTTGTGCAAGAGCTGAAGCAGGCATTTGCCTAAACCTCTAGAAGGGTGCGCACAAATAGCCGGGAGTTCATTAATACTTATTTCCACACGCTCTCAAAATATATTATTTTATATATGACTGAACTGGTTAGGGACTCCATGATCGTACGACCCTGCATTGCGTGGTGGAACAGGTCACCTGGATTTATGAAGTCCAAAAGCATCTGAGAACAAAACCCCCAAAACCCCAAACCGTCAAACACCTCTACTGCTGCAAAGTTAGCACAGGTGAAAATTACCCCCATTTTGGACTTGGAAATGGGGGGGGGAAGCTAAAAATACTCCTCCCGGTAATCCAAATAAGTAGAATGAAAGGCAGAGAAGACCCTCTGATCCAAACCAATTGGGCGGTAGCCAGGCAGGGTCCAATTCCTGGTTCAACATCAAAAAGCATGTTGAGCCTCAAAGACCAGAATAAAGTACTGTGAAGAGGCAAAGTCCCACTAGTCCACCTTTTGACAATAGTGATTTTTAAGACCCCCTTCTCTGCTTTTTCCTTACAAGACATTTGGCCTCATTACGAGTCACCCGGTATGGAAATAACGGTGGCAGTAAACACGCCGCCACCGTTGTTTCCATACCAGGTGATCTCGAGTCCTGCAGGCGGTGGTGTCATTCCCGCCAGGTCTGACCTGGCGGGTTTAACACCGCCCGCCTGCAGGCGGACGTGGAAACACCGGCACCATCACGAGATGGTGCCGGTGTTTCCATGGTCCCCATTCCCATCGAGTCCTACGGGACTCGATGGGAATGGGGGTTTACCGAATTCCGCCTCCGGAATTCCTGGATCACCGGGGTTGTAATGCCCCGGTAATTCCGGGAATGACGGAGGCGGAATGGTAATACGAGTCTGGCGGTAACCGAGCCGGAAAAACCGGCAGGTTACCGCCGGACCCGTAATGAGGCCCACTGTCATGAACACAGGCATTGTGCTAATTGAGTGCCTGAACACCCCTGCTCATCATCCCAGAGCATTATTCTACAACAGCTTGCATTTTCTGTGTTTCTTTACAGGGGTGTGTTTTGCTTGTGTTTGAGTTAGTTAGTTGCATTTTTATTGGATAATTTAAAGTCTATTTTTTATCGAACCTTAGAAACTTGAGTGGACATTTTTTGTATTTTGTACTCTTGTACTATTGCTATTTGTGTTGATACTGTTATTGGCTTACTCTCTTACTGAGAATGTAGTCTGCTCTCGTCCTGTGCTACTACATAAGGTGAATGATGTATACCTTTCGGGCTTTGCCTGTTTACCTTTATGATTGCCAGCATTGATGGTTTAGTAGCACTGTGGGGCTGAGTAGTCGGCTTTGCTACTACTCACCCAAAAACTCCTGCAGAACAGTAGTTATTTCTTCAGACAAACCAATACAGGTTTAAAAAACAGTTGAAATGACTCAAGTAAAGAGGCAAGGAGTAACAGCTATACCATCTCCCAA
Organism: Ambystoma mexicanum; assembly: GCF_040938575.1. Lineage (NCBI taxonomy): Eukaryota > Metazoa > Chordata > Amphibia > Caudata > Ambystomatidae > Ambystoma > Ambystoma mexicanum. The sequence continues at coordinate 689,357,924 of NC_090937.1, read as the reverse complement.
TCCTTTGTGTGCACCACTATGCGACTAGCCCCCACAATCTTGACCCTGTTGCTCCAAGATTGCAGCCAAATAAAGATTGCATTTTCAAAAGTACCCCTTGAGGATTTGTTGCTGAGTACCCAAAACAGAGCTTACATCACACACCCAATTCTTATCTGACCACAGTGGGTGCCTAATCCATCTGTTCCTAAGAGTTTTGTAATCGACATTTCAGAAACCAAAAGGGATCATCATTTTGGGGGATTCCCCCCCCCCCACCGCAGACCAATGCTGCTGTCCAGTGATTAAGCTCAGTTGCAAAATACCCAACCTGAAACTCCATTTATACTGTTCTCATTTCTGGCTTTGACAAACTCCAAATACTACTCGGGACCCTGTGCAGTTTTAAGAAAAAAGTGCAAACACAATATAGGGTTGGTGCCCTTCTTGGTAAGGGTATTATCTTCCAAAAATTAGTACTCCTTAAGCTGCTTCCTGTTGACCAGCCCAATGCAGTCTAGTTGTTCTAAGTGTTTCAACCCGTACAATCTAATCAAGAACGCCCTCAGGTATTTCAACCCTGGGAGAGTGTCTGCTCTGCAATCCACTTTATCTCAGTTAGCTCTGCTGTACAACATGTGTTTTCAACCTTTGATCTTCCTACCAGACACCAGCTTCACATCCACCATACAGGCCCAGGTCCTACCTTACCCAGATAGTGGATATGCCTGCTCATCAGCCTAGCTACTACCACCAAATCACCTATGAGAAAGGTCTTCCATGTTGCTGTGCATCTTATCAAGGATCTCTGTAAAAATGACCACATAATGCCCGGATTTATCACACTTCACTGGCAACCCGACAAGCATGAACCATCTTCAAAGCCAGGTACATCATATGCAAAGTCATCATCCCTAGTGGTAGCAAATCACCAGAAATCAACATTTGGTCAGGCTGGATCAGCAGCAATGCAGATAAGAACCAGGAAACAAGCACTCTTAATATATTCCTCTGGACTGAGGAACTTTATACTCATCAACATCCGACTCACTCCCACCATCATGCAATTTAGAAAAGAAATGAAGTCCATCCTCTTCAATGTGTACCTTCTTCACACTCAATAAGATCCCTCACTGCTGAGAACCCACCCAGACCAGTTTTACTCTTGTCAAATACCATTTGTATCTCAACTTCAAACCACCTTTCAGAACTGTTACATGTTTCTCACTAACTTTAAATGTTAGCTGTTCCTTGCTATCTAAATGGGGTGCCAGTTGTACATGCTGTGTTGTAAGGACTGTTCCCTTCTGTAACCACTACTGACATGCAGCACTCTATTGCTTCTGTGATTAATCCTGTCCCACAGAGTCCTCACAAAGACCCTACCTAAAGTCTCCTCCCAGGTAGAGAGTGGAAGGTAGTTGCTATCTGATCCTGACTCTGGGGGGTATTAGCCAGGAGGATCACCTGGGAGGTGAAGGGCCCAAGGGGAACAGGAGGACTTTTTTGGGAGAGATACAGTATTTGTCTTACTGAAAGGAAGACATGTCAGTATTACCCGAATATGTAATGGCTTGCCGACAGAGGGATGTTTTCTTTCCCAAAGCCAAGTACTTTGATGTTGACAAAAAATGTCATAATCCATCATTTATTGGATATAAGAACTCTTCAAATAAAGCCAGTCACAGACATGATGGTGAACTTTATACACAGGGGAATGGTAAAAACAAATCTCCCAATATTAACATATTAGAATCTGAAAACCTTAAATCTTTTGTGAATCAGAACGGCTCATTAAGTCCATATAACACTCTCTTAGAAGATATGATTAAGGATAAAAATGAGAATAACATATTTGGAAATCACAGTCAAAGCATACAAGGAGATTTGAACATTGAGGACTTCAAGTTTGACAATGCTCAAAGTACTGGGATGAAGAAGAGAGATGAAGAGGCTCAATATTGCAGGTAGCAGTCTAACTACCCTAATGATCCACACCTGAGGGCACAGAGAACTATAAAATGCCCCCTCAGGTGCAGGCAATAGAGAGTAGCAGAAGGAGCAGTAGTGGGAGGTGGAGTGAATGTTGTAACTCCCGTTGCCGTTGCCGTTGAAGGAAACTGTGGGAGATGCCGGAGCTGCAGTGATTAGCAGATTGAAGGCAGGCTTCGAGAGTGTCTCTCCCTTCCATGACCCTGTCTGCAGAGGCTGTGCAGCGGGAAACGGTGCAGGTGAAAACTTTCCCCATGAAGAACGCTGATGCAGATGTCGCACATCTGGAAGCGTTGTTTATGAACGCTTCCCCAAGGTAATGTGGACCATGGTGGCAGGCGAACACCTGAGGGTCCCAGGATTGAGGAGCGCTCCATTCCCAACTGACGAGGGCCACGTGAAGCAGAAGGAAGCAGGCTGATGGGAGAAGTGCAGCAGAGAAGGCAGTGGCCCTAGAAGCAGCAGGGTGAGCGGACAAATGTGCAACAACCGACGAGTTCACTACCAGTATGTGACCCCGGAACGCACTGTGATTGGCCGCTTGCTCAATCTAATGGTTTTGAATTCCAAATAGATGCAAAGAACTTAAAGTAACAGTGTAACAATGCTTTTCAATACTAAACTGATACCAAGAAACTAAAGTGGCAGAATAAGAACTCTGGGCAAGAAGGGTTCATATATGGGTAAATGCCATAGGCTTTCTCAGAATCAAAAGAGGGCAATATCAAGTCAAGGATATAAGAACCACCATTTCAAAAAGAGGGCACCTAAGAACCAAGTTGTGTGCGAGTTATATTGCCAAAATGAGAGAGAAACACATGTTGTAAATGGCCTATACAAGCATTGTCCAAGTCAAAGAAGAGAGAGTTGGAATAAAAGCCAGTATCAGCATTTGGTTAAAAGAAAAGTGGGAAAACAGAAGTGGCAGGAGAGCTGCCTTCCTAATAGGAAGTTTTCAGGAAGAGAGGAGCATATCCTGCATTGCATGTGCCAATCACAAATGTGAAATAAACAGCCACAATGTGTTTTCTGTCTTCCCAAGAAAAGTGATTAAAACTAGTGTTGTGGAAAGTTAAAAGACTTTGGTTGAAGTAAACCACATCAGAGAAGTACTTGTAGTAGAAGTGTTCACTAGACCTGGCAGGCGAGTACACCAGGGCAGGGACTTTGTAGCAGTAGACATGACGGGTGAGTGGACCAGGTGTAAATATGTGGAGTACTATACTCTCGTTGAATCCTATGAAGAAGAAGAACTAGCAATACAAGTAAAAGAGGTTGTGAATTGTTGTGGAGTCATCCTGATAAATAATATTTTTATTAATACAGATGAACTGTGGAAATATCCTTATTATTTGAAAGACTTTGTTTAAATCTTTAGTTTGGCGGAAAATAGTCGCCCAGCTTTACCTCCATCAGTAAATCTGGTGAGTTTCTGCCCATTTGCGGCACTATTACCATGATGCAAATTGCGCCCCCCACAACTCGTGATCTGACGCTAATTGCGCCAGACTGAGTTGCGGTAACACTGCTAGCGTTGGGTGGTATCCCGCCGCATTTATCGCCGGGATACTGCCGAATTTATGATGTGGTGCAAAAACTGTTTGAATATTTGGAACTGTTGATTCAAGTCCAAGAAGAGACTTTCTTGAAACCCGAGGAACTTGGTTATTTGAACTTTGTTAAAAGATGGGAAAAAACAATTCTGAACTGTGGACTAAAAATCCTGTTGAATCTGAGGAAGGGGAATTAACCCAGGTTACAAGGAGAAACAGTTACCAGGTTTTGAATAGAACTATTAGTTGTGTGATAATTGCATTGCCATGTATTACCTTATTGAGCTGTTTTATGCAGAAGTGCGAGGGACAGAATCCTTTTGTTAGAGTGTTTCCTTTAGTTACTTTGATAGGTAGGAAATCATTGTTAGGGTAGGAAAAGTGAGGCGTTTATCAAACCCCAAATGGATCTTATGAGACACCTTCACAATGTTGTCTGCATCACATTTCTGACCCTTCACATTTCCAGCTGGGTTTGCTCTCAATAAGTACCCAAAATAAATACAAAACGTGCCCAGATCCTTAGCCATAGCAGCTGCGGCTTCACCCTTTTCTTTGCCACACCACTTTCCGATACGAAGCTTCTCTCTGATCAGGATGTTAGAGATGCCAGTGGGCAAGGTCAATAGTGACTGCCACTCTGTAATTTCGGCAATGACTAGCTGCCCGAGTTTGTATTTTCCTCAAATCTGCATTCATAAAGAACACCCATCCGAAAACACCCCCAATATGGTCTTAACACTGAAGACAGGTACATTCTTCAAGACATCTGTGTGTTACAATATGTAAATAGCGGAACACCTCATGTTTGACAGTAAAAGTTTTAAACTAGTGATTGAAGAAGCCTCCAACCTCTTAATTATTTAGGTTTGACCTCAGCATAGACAGTTTTGAAAGCAAGATATTGACAGAGTAAAGTAGCATTTAAAAACTCAAAAATATTAAAAGAATGAAGTTTCATGTTGAAGGAAACATCGAGACAATGAAATGGCGGCATTACTAAACAAATGCCCTCCGCACACTGCTTTGAATACACAAACAGCGTAATATTTGGGCATTGATACAATACACGCCCTCAACCACCATGTAAAACACACAATGCACATGCACACAAAATATAACTCCGTACAATACAGGACAACAGTGTAGGCCCAGTGAAATAGCATTCCCCACACCAGTGTGCTGGGAGAACAAACACCGACCCCAGCCTCCTATAAGGTGTTAGAAACTACATTAAAGAGCTGTCCTCTGAAGGCAGTGTAGTTGAGCAACCTGGATCTTGATTTCTGTGGGTTGTGGGTATGGCAGATGTAGCAGCATATTACTCACACATCTGAAAACAATATGGCAATTGTGAGGGGTCAGAAATGTGAGGCAGACAGCTTTGTGAAGGTTTTTCAAAAGATGCCATTTTATTAAATCAAAAGGTTGGATAAAAGCCTAACTATCCCTAGCCTGATGAGGATTTCACTGCCTAAAATTAATTAAAGGAAAGACTGTAACAAAAGGTTTCTGTCCCTCACACTTGTGCATACACCAACTCAACAAGATAATATATGGCAGATCAAAAGCAACAAATATAACAGTTACATTCACATCACGATAACTGTTCCTTCTTCCAATCTGGGTGAATTCCCCTTCTCCAGATTCAAACAGGATTCTGTTCAAGAGTTTCAAAAGAGTAAGGAAATCCTGTCTTATTACAAAGTTCCAATGCAGTTCTTTTGATTCCAATTCCACAACAAATGTTTCAATACAGTTCAGATGTGTTCAACAAGGTTTTTAATCTTTCCACTTCAAAGCAACTTCTTTTCTTAAATCGGGAATACTTCCTTATTTCATTAGGATCAACCAAAAATGTCTTTGTTAGGATAATTCTGCAACAGTTTACACCACTTGTTTTAACAAAGTTAGAAGTTCCTGTAGCAGTTCGAACACACTTGCTACAGCAAAATTAATGTGTCAGGATGATTCCTTAACAGTTCACAAAAAACCTTTAGTGGTTCTTCAAATTCTTCATCAAGATTTTTAACGACACCAGAGTACTTCAATAATTTCCACCAGATCCTCTCAGTTGCGAGGCCTACTACAACAACACAACCACATTCTCTGCCCTGGTGTACTCTCCTGCCAGAACAGAATATAATTACTGACTACAAGTCCTTCTGTGATAAGGGCTATCGACCAACAAGTTAGCATTGTCTTTTGCTTTACAACTTCCTTATTCTGGGACAAGAAACTCACTGGTGCTATTTGTTATACTCTGATGATTGCCACACGCAATGCAGGTTATGCTCCACTTCTTCTGACTACCTTCTATCAGAAGGGCAGCCCGCCTTTCACTCTTGTTTCCCTTCTTCAATAGCAACCAAATGATGTCAATGGTTCTCTTTCACACTTACACTTCTTTGGCAATATGGGTTTAAGCCACCAATTCCTCATATTACCTTCTTTATATATGGGCCATATGCTTTACAAGCACTTGACTTCTTAAGTGTCCTTCCTTGACTTTGACAATGTTGTTTTTCTTCTAATTTACCTTGCGATAATTCTCTTTTAGCTTTGGTAATAGTTGTGTGTATTGTTTTCTCTGCTTATTGCCTTTTCCTGTTGTTGATCTTTATTCTGGTCCACACAATCACACCCACACCTCTTTGGTATGTTTGTTAAGTTGATGTTTTGCCACCTCTTCTTAGCTTGGTTTTCATACTGATTATAAGTCACCTTCATATTAGTTCGGTATTCAAAATTAGGTTAATGGTCCCCTTCAGCTAATGTAACCTGGTTCTTTATATGGAACATCTCGGCTTGGCCAGCGGGTGCTCACAGAGTGCTCTGGGGTCACAATTCAACAGTGAACTTGCTGGGTCTGGCGTGCTCGTCCATTCACTCCACTGCCTCCATGTCTTCTGCTACTACTGTGTAGCGCGATTCGTCAACCTGCTTCATTTGGTCTCCTTCAGCCTACACTACTCACAAAAGGAGCGCTCTCTGCTCCAGAGGCTCTCTGGTGCTCACCTGCCACCTGAGCCAGCATTACTTTGAGGAAAGCCTTCAAAGTTCATGCTTCCCGGTGTTCCGCCTCTGCAATTCAGGTGTCCAGGGGGGAAAGCTTCTAACTTCAACGCTTCCTGCTGTACACCCTCAACTAATGCTTCTAGGGGCAACAACCCTCTAAAGACCGGCAACTGCTCGACACAGGTCCCAGCGTCTCCATTCTCCTCCAGATTCTGCTGCAACATGAAGTGTTCACTACTACTCCACCTCCTACTGCTACTCTTCTCCTTCTTGTTCTCTTTGGCCTGCACCTGAGGGGGCCTTTTATGCCTCATAGTCTCTCTCAGGTGTGGGTCATTATCCCTAATAGACTGCAACCTGCAGTCTTTGTCCAGTAGCTTGGGAATTGTGGGACTTGGAGTCCACAATGTAAAAATCAGCTTTTCTAATGAACGGATTAACATCAAATTAATTTATTTCCTTATTTATATTCCCTAAAGGGGTATTATGAGGATTTGATGAAGGGTTCCATTTTACAGGGAAATTCTGACTTTCAGAGTTGAAGTTGGTACATCCCAGGGAATCATGGGAGCTTTCATCCTTATCAAAGTCAGTTATTTTACAAGGTGGTTTCCTACTCCCAGTACATAACTGGTTATGATGGTTTCCCCCCACATTGAAATATTTAGCTTGGGAAAATAAAAGCTTTCTCTGACAGCAAGTCATTACACATCCTGGAATCTGCGCTACATCCTTCTTTAAGATAAAGACAATGGGCCTCATTTCGAGTCCGGCGGTAGCCGTGCCGGAAAAACCGGCAGGCTGCCGCCGGACCCGTAATACCATTCCATCTCTGATCACGGGAATCACCAGGGAATTACAACCCCGGTGACCCGGTAATTCTGGAGGCAAAATCCTGTAAATCGCCATTCCCATGGAGTCCACTAGGACTCCATGGGGATGGGGACCATGGAAACGCTGGTTCCGTCTATGACAGAGCCAGTGTTTCCATGTCCATGCCTGCAGCGGGTGTGTTAGTCCCGCTAGGTAAGACCTGGCGGGAGTGACACCTCCTGCTTGCAGGACTCGGAATCAGCCGGTCCGAAAACAACGGTGGCGGCTGATTTACCCCCACCGTTGTTTCCGGAACAGCTGACTTGTAATGAGGCCCAATGTCTCACTGGGTGCTTCTCCTTCCAGGTGATCTTCCTGGCTAATACCACATCCAGGGTCAGGATCAGAAAGCATCTGCCTTTCCCAGGCCACCTGAGAGGAGACTTTAGAAAGGGGTTTTGTGAGAACTCCGCAGGATTCATCACAATTGACAAACATCAAGCCGAGACAAAATATTGAAGAAGTGACAATTTAGTAAGGAGGAGTAGTTAAGGGGGGTCCTTCTTTCCAATATAACATTTTTGACAGGTGGGAACGCCCCCTGGTTGTCCTTATTCCCACACCCTTTTGATATCGGTTTGATTTCTTTTTTATACGGAATTTGATATCAATACATTTTTTATATCAAAATGTTTCGATATCAAATGGTATATCGATTTGATATCTGTTTTATATAAACAGCTATATAAAGTGTTTTTGTGTACTTTGATATGCTTGATAGATATAAAGTTTATATCAAAATGATATAAAGTGTACATCAAAATGTTTTTAATATGGGAGAGCACATGTGCGCTGTTGCTTGGTCAAGGGCAAAGTGAGTTCTGAGGACATAGCCAGCGAGTGTTAGGGCTTGGTGATGCTTTGATGACGCAGGAGTGCATTGTGGACTTGATGGTATGACATTATGATGTTATATAATGGTGGCCTTTGATAAGCCTTTGAATAATTTTATATAAACTTTATATAATTTCTATTTATCAAAGCAAACAAAAATCTGCTATCAGAAAATTTGGTTTGATATCAAAAACATGTTTTATATAAAAATGTTAAAACATCAAAATTAAACGTTTCTGATATACATTTTTTATATCAATATTAACAAATTGATTAAAACATTTTTTATATCAAAATTAAAAACAATTTTTATATAAACATGTGTTTTTGATCCCAAAATGTAAGAAAACATTGTGATATCAATTGTTTGGGGGCTATCCAAATAAAAAACTATTTTATATAAAAATGTTACTAAAATGTTGTATCAAAACATTTGCTGATATCAAAATAATATCAAATTTTTTTATCAACATTTTAAAAAATGAATATCAAAATGACATTTTTTATATCAAAAATCAAAAGTTTGATATCAAAAATGATATCGGAGGGCATGCCCTGACATGCAAGCATTGTGAAAATATTATGCCAAAAGCTGCACTATGTTTTTTTTTTTTAAACAGCTTAGTTACAGGGCCTGTGAATATATAGTTTAAAATATATAACAAAATGAAAAGTGAAGATCTAATTCCAGGGCTACAAAAAAAAACACAGGCAAACCCATTCAACATGCTGGGACACTGGATTTTACCATTCTCCCTGTTGAGCAGAAAGCAGTGTTCCAGTAACACAGCCGCAGCTTGCCTTTATGAAAATGCTGCGGCAGGGCAGATAATTCACAGATGACGACACACAAACGAGGCCCGGAGCGCTGACTCAACTATTTTGGTTTCTCTGTTTATTAAAAATGATATGAAGCCACATCAGAATGATCCAACCTTGCAATGAAACCCAGAGGCTATTGTAATCACGAAAAGCCATGTGCCTGGTGTGACTAAACTGTATTTGCATTGCCCCATTCATTGGGAAGGAAGCTTAGCCCCAAGGCACCTGTAATCTTCAGCCAGCATGCGACTGCTGTACCTCAAAAACCATGTGAATGACCCATTGTATTCTAAACACTCCGTGACTTTTCAAAGGACACCAGCAGCCTACACGGGGAATAGGCCAGCTGGGGGGTGTTCTGCTGAGGGGGTTGGATCTCTTTAAAAACCATGCTTTGGAAGTCTGCCAGAACATTGCTGTGTATTTCGGGACATTTGCAATCCCCGCTGGAACTGAAGAGTCCAGGACATCTAAAGTCGGTGACGAAAGAGGCATTCTACTTTTAAAAAGTGAGTTGATTTTGTGTATTTACTGCAAGCTTGTAAATAAATAGCAGTGTTTTAAAACTGTACAATATGTTAAACAAGATGTGAAAACCATTTTAAAAGTGTATGTTCTAGAATCTAGCCCAGTGTATTTTTATTTAACCGTGCAAACAGAACTTTTAAAACCAAATGTGTGTATTCTTTAGCTGCAGGGAAGATTAACTGCCAGCCTGCATTTTTGTATATTTAAGTTAAAGTACACCTGAAAAAGGCAAAACTGTCTCTGGAGTCTGCCCAGCGTAATAAGGTCATATTATAATCTGATTTTTTGTTGTTTTACTAGAGAGGTTCTTTGACACGTTGGCTTTTAGGTAATTAAACTTTTTTGAATGTCGAGCTGGTTTACGAGGTTTCCAGCAGCAGGGACATTCTTTGTGTAAAATGAAAGCCTTGCGGCCAAGGTCTATCGCCACATATAGTGCCGACAGCACGCACAATAATGATATGATATGAAATGACATTTATAACACGCCTATACACATGTGTTTCAAGGTGCAACGAGGCAAGGGATCGGGAACAGAGGGAAGACAGAGACAACGTTCTTACTAGGCCAGGTGACATTGAGATTGCACAAGTGCAAGTGCAGGGCAAAGAGAAAAGGTGCGGGGGTGGGGTTTGGGGGCAGTGCAGTACATGGGATTGACAGTAAAAAGAATAAATAAAGCAAAAAATAAAAGTGTGGCAAGTGCGAGGGTAAGTGCAGACATCAGGTGTCACGTGCTGGTAGGGGACTGTAGGGATACAAAAACAGTCCCCAAGTGCGGGGGTTGCCAGGGAGGCAGTACAGGTGCACAACTGGCAGGGGAGGGGAACTGGGTCTGAGCTCATAGGGTGGCCGGGTGACGAGTGCAGTTTCAATTTCAGCGAGCAGTTCAGCAGGGGAGAGGAGGAGAGAAAGAAGAAGCAAAGAGAAAGGTTTTAAGGTGCTTCCAGAACTGGAGATGGTTCTCCTCAAGTTTTAGGGAAGCAGGGAGGCTGTTCCAGGGGGAGGCCACAGCCGAAGAACTGATTTACCCCCAACTCATTGCTTGGCGAAGCGACTAACTCTGAAGGAGTTGGAGGCGGATGAGCGAAGAGCTCGAGAAGGAAGATATTTAGGAAGAGAGTTGAAGTTATTGAGGCCCCAGGCCCGAGAAGGCCTTGTGGACAATGCAGAGGGTTTTGGACTTAATCCTTGCAGCCACTGGAAGCCAGTTCAGAAATTCTAGTCCTGGAGAGATACAATCCCTAGGCTAGAGGCCAAGGAAAAGTCTTGCAGTCCTGTTCTGGATGAGTACCAGAGGGCAGAGAGTAGAAGCAGGCAGATTTAGAAAGAGGCTGTTGCAGTAGTCCAGCCTATAGAGAACCAGAGCTCTGGAGACAGTGAGCATCTGGGGGAAGGAGAGGAAAGGAAGAATACCTCTGAGGAGGTGCAGCTGGTAGTGTGACTTCTTAGAGACGTCAGAGATGTGAGGAGAGAAGGACAGTATGGAGTCAAAGATGAACCCAAGGTTTTTAGCCACACAGGTGGGAGCAGGAAGAGGGCCAAGGGAGGCCGGCCAGAGAGTGACAGGAAGGAGGAATATGGCAATCCATATGGTTTTATGCAATTAAACATTTTAAATGTCGATCTCCGACTATGCAAACAAGCGACATGAGGCATTGTGAACTGGCACAAAGCACATGTCTGAATAGGCCTCTATGTGAAGAAAATCCCACTTTTTTATGACGCACTAACATAAATACTGCTTTAAACAATGGTGCAAATGAGCACATTTTTAGAAGAAAAAAAAGCCATTGACAAAACCAACAGACAGGGTATTTATATAGACACAGGGAAGATTGCTGAAAGCAGCCACAGTTTTATTTTTTTAACACATTTGTTATTTTAAAACAAATATTTGTTTTGATTGGAGAGGGTATTAGACATGTATAAGTATTTAAAAGTGCACAACACGTTTGGTTCTAGGGAAAAGGCTGTGCACACACGCTTTAAGCGCTTTGTGTGGTGTTGGTTTTAATTGTGGACCTGTGACAAAGTGAATAGGTGTGGTGAGCCCGGAATAAATTAACTACAGTGATGAAATGAAAATGATACATATGCACTTAGGGCCTTAACCTGTATGCTCACGCTTAGAAGAAAAAGACATTGACAAAGGAATAGGCAACATCTTTTATATAGTGATGCAGAAATGTATTCTGAAGTAGCGTTTATACCAAATATATTCGCTGCAGCTCTTTCAAATCTGCGGGAGAGCACAGCTGACCATCAGGGACAGTGCAACCATTTGGACTGTTATGGACATGGAGGCCATTTGGACCATTAGGGACAGCCGTGGTATTGCAGTGGCGATCCCGCAGCTGTCCCTGACGGTCCAAATGGCTGCACTGTGCCTGATAGTTACATAATCACTATTGTGTTGTTTTCTTAACAGTGTGTCATGATTTTAAAAGAGAACAACGCCTTTTATAAAAGAATGTCCGGTTTGTAAATGTGTCACAGATCACACAAGCAGTTGAAATTTGTTTAAGCCACTGAGATTCAGGATCTTATATTCTGAATTGGGGTATAAACATTAGCATTAAAAGCCGCTGATTCTCTATTTCTCTGTTTTGATAGAAATGGCCTACAACACCCAGATGTCACAAGCATCGCAATCTCTGGATGTGAATTGAGAGCGACTGATTCAGCAAATTATGGATGGCAGGATGGAGCGGGGATCGCGCTTTTGGCAGCCGGTTCAACAAATCTTAAATGTCCCGAGGTGAATGGAATGATGCAACCTGTTTCTGCTGGGGCTTTTGAGGGCGCTGGGAGGGGGTCTGTTCTGCACGGATCAACACATTTGGACAGTTTCAACAACACCGCAATGAGATACCCTCTTTTGTTACAGCATCAGCAAGGGTCATGGGGTTTGGGGACCCCAATGCCACAGAGTTCTTTTGTAAATTCAACACTAGGCCTGCTTGGGTCTGGCGTATTTGCTACGCCGAACAAGCCCATTCTAATTTTGGATCGTGATACAGACACTCAAAATGAGGTTGATCAGGGTGTGGGGGATGGTTGTAGGATCATGAATGTTTCAAGCTCTGCCAACCCCTATAATACGTCATCAAAAGTTTAAAACCCCACTGTAAAAGGTTCTGCAGTCTATGATTCAGAGCGCTTTTGAAAATGCACAAGTGTCTGTTTTGACGCTAGTAAAACACCTAGCGGGTGATATTAAGGTCTTGATGGCAATAAAGGCAAGACTACGTGCCTTTTGACTATACCTGCACGCGTGTCTTGCACATGCCTTCTTAAATTAATATAAGGCTCATACCTACTGTAGTAGAAGCCGTACGGCTGCTTCAGATACATATGTCGGCAGCGAATATCACGGCAGCACAGTGAGGTTCTTCATTAACCAATCCACAAGTAGAAGTTGAAAGGCACGTCTCCCATCAACCAATGGCAGCACAGTGAGGTTTGCCCGTATCAACCAATCAGTAAACAGACGTCGGAAGGCACGTCTCATACTAACCATTCACAGCGCGACCTTCACGCTGCACAATCAGAGGTGGCCACTAACCGAGCCCCCTTCTTCTTTTACTTTTCTAAAACCAGTGCGCCATGTTAGTTATTGGAGCACGGGTAATCGAACTGATTCGGACGCATTCTACAACCACGCAACTTTGCACTTTGAAACGAGGTGAGAGGGAAAGTAGTACGATTGCGAATCCCTACAGCGGATTGTGCAATTTTCTTTCTAAAACGAGATGTCGTTTTGTCCCTGTCTACTTGCCAGAATCAGAATGGATTAACTACTGCAGAGGCATGAGTCCAACAGACCGCTGTCTCTTACTTTTCCATTACGTCCTCATTCCAATACAACCCGGTCCAAACAACAATCAAAGTGAACACTTTCGCATTCCAAATACAAATTTAAGGTAGACAGATCTTAACTACCTTACAGCTTTGTTTATTTGTTAATTGACTCTTTTCACTTAATTTTCTCATTTTCATTCACCTAAATCTAAACCTAATAGTCCATAATGACATATGCACCTCTTTTCTCTATACATTTTTTTCTAAGGTCAGCAACACGGAAGTCAAGAGCCTTGCGACCTAACTTAACATTTGTTACTTGCAAAAATTATCGAATCCGGCAATGCTTGTACTCACCTTTCTGAAAAAAGAACAGTCAGTCAGGTAGGATACCTACATTTTGCCTTATGGAATTTTTAATAAACAGTACACTGATTTGCTTTTTAACTAAAGTCTATATCCAATTATTTTTCACAGTAGCTGCATTTACTGCCACTCCTTCTGTGATGTTGCCTCGCTGCTGAGATCATTTCTGGCCTATTGTTTCAGAGGTTCTGCCCCGTTTAGTTTCGGTAAGCTCCTCATCTGGTCACCCTAACTAGAACTACAGTCAGATGTTATGGCATTTTTTGCCTTTTGGCTTAAACTCACTTTGCAAGCAATCTTGATTGAACTCAGTACCTAAATCATAGAGCATTATGTCTTTACCAAATATCAAAATATCTTTTGTCTGCTTCCCCACAGGGTTCAGTTGTTGTCTCTTTCACCCTGAGGAAGGCAATTTTGGGAGTTAATTGCCAGACAGGTGGCTTATTTGCCGAAACGTGTTCCTGATGTCTGTCAGTATTTTGCGTATCAAAATGTTCTGTAGAAAATTACGTAAAGACACCTACATGTTGGCAGACCTAAAGTCATTATTTGAAGATGTACCACAATTAGAGTGGAGATACATATTTTTTCATGACTTGATGTTCATTTTGTGCATCCTAGTGTGATGCATCTATTGTTATTATATGTTTTTCTTACCACCAAGTGACCTAATTCTGTTGTTTGTTTAATGTCCTCTTATGTACATGCTTTGTTGTCTCATAAGTGTCACAATGTTTTCAATGACTACATATGCATCTTCTATTTATTTGTTGGTCTAATTGTAGACCCCTTTTTTGTAACACAATACTCATTAAGAAATAAATATTGTTCTCCTTTTTCGCTTTAATACCATCTTGATTGCTTTTAAAGTTTGACCTAGCCTTCACATTACTTCTTTGAGTGATTTTGTTAACGACACACTCCACATTTAAATCATTATTTGTAAAAGCATTTAAATTACTTTACCAGCAGTTTGCACATTATTGTTATTGGCACTGTTGTGTGGGTCCCTCACCGAGCTACAGATCAGTATTACGCTGGACGATGGCCCGGTTGTTCAACACACCGAATTAGACGGGGAAGGGTCTAGCGGTGCAGTTTGTGAAACATTTGTGGCACCTAGTATATACGTGGCTCTGCCAGCGTCCGCTCCTGAAACACCCAAAATATCAAACGTGTCAAGTGCACCCCAAAAGTTATGACTAGCAACTAACGACACCCGGCAAAGCCCACCTATTAGAAAACTAAAAACCACTCACGAACAAACCCTGAAAGACATCTGCTCTGAGTGTTGGTTTAAAATTAAAAACACAGACAATGGCGGCGTCATTGGCACAGAGGGGGCAGTTGTTCAAAGTGGTGGCGGCCATCTGTTTCAACAGAACCCTAAAAACAGAAACCAACATTTAAATTGGGCCAGATCTCGAGCGCAGAGATGTCAACTATTTAAAAACTTGAAAAAAGCCTGATTGGTTATAGCCCGATGTGATCAAACTACCAGATTGTTGCTGTCGTCGCCCCAGACACCCGATCCACTGGTGTATTTGGAAAGGGTGCGGGTGTATCAAAGAAGTTATAAAACATTCACAGCTGTGGAGCGTTACGTGGAATTTCGATTTGTAATCCAGAACCACTTACGATCCCTAGGACACTGAATAACGGAGGTGGTGGAAACACTAGTTTGCCAAATATTGGAAAGTGCCGGCCCCAGTGATTTTGTTCAATTAAGAATAGAGGCTGAGGGTTTAAGCAGACCCTTGTTCGCAAGGCGATCACATTGTGATGTTTTCTGCGTTTTTCAGTTTTTAGAGAATTTGCAGGGACTTCTCCAGAGTAAGAGTGAGATTTTGTGCTTTGCACCGCTGAAAATCATGGAGCTAGTTGTCAGACCATGCTCCAGCGGTACTTAAAAGCCTTTGCGCCAGGTTCTGCACAGCCACATCATACAATCTAAGCCCAGTGGTTATTACATTTTGATCACAGACCCTTAAATCTCTGCCTGGCATCTAGTTTTATAGGTTTAATCGAACCGTGTAGCATAACAGTTGCCGATATACATGCAAAAGCTTTGCAAGTGCATAAAGAGTTAAAACTACCAACAGACACGCCAATAGGGTTTGGACAACTGAATCTATTTGCGGAATATTTTAATAAACCCATCAAGATACTCTATTTCCACAACGGCATCTGGCGATATTTTCTACGAACAGCTAAAACATCCCAAAACACTTGCACCACAACAACCATTTCTACGGTGTATTGAATCGATTTTTGGGGGCTAAATAGCTATGTCATCATTGTCACCACACTTCCAATAACAAACACAGTTGCCAATACCACTGTCGGTTGTGTCTGAGAGAAGAATGCCACAAAAATAAGGAAGAACCTACAAAATGTCCTCACACATTCAGAAGGCAGCTTTAGGGGCTGTCATGTGTTAGCCGTGCATTGATTGTCCAGCGTGCCCAACATTTCTCCCAGAGAGGCACAGCTGTACAGGGCTGCGTTGAAGCGTGTGCAAAGCTCCCATTGCCAATACGGCTGAACACCTGTGCTACATAACGGTCGGGAGACCACAGAATAAACCTCAGAGCTACATAATATATTACATGGAGGCCCACCAGGAAAATATAACTCACCAACCAAACTATATCTATGCCGGACATTTAACCGGGGATAGCTATTTGGAGTTTACAGAGGAAACCTGTGTGGCTGCCTTTGTGAGCACTTTTATAACAAGTAAATTCAAGGGTTACACCTTTCTAGCCCATAACTCCAAATCCTACGATGGTTGCTTTGTGTTGAGACAATTGGTTCAGGAAAATATTTACGTGAAACCTATCACCCAGGATACCAAGATTCTGGCAATCTTTGTGGTAGCTCTAGAGATACGCTTTATTGATTCCTTGAACTTTTTGCCCATGAAATTCTGCAAGCTTCCAAAAGCTTTTGGTTTTCCCGGTTCAAAGGGTTTCTTTCCCCATCTTTTTAACACTGCCGCTAACCAAGACTACATCAGCCCATTCCCACCCCTGGATCAATACGGGGTTCAATACATGATGGCCGGGGAAAAAGAGCAGTTTATAGCCTGGTACAAGGCGAATGAACGCAGCGTGTTTGACTTTCGCCAGGAGTTACAAGCCTACTGTCAAGAAGATGTCACCATTTTAAGACAGGCTTGTAATTTATTTAGGGCTAGCATCATTCAAATGTCGTTAAACACCTATAACTATCCTGGGAACCCCCTGGACTTCCCGGCGGTGTTTTTCCCTCGTCATGACTGCAGCTGTTCATAATAGCGGTTTCCAGAATATTCCCTGAAAAGCTCAAAAAGCAATGTGTTTTCCAGCCCACTGCTGAGCGGTATATATCCGGGTTGTCCGACCCACCCCTGGGCTGCTGTCATAGCTTTAGGCCAACCCTTTCAATCAAATTTTATATTAACATTATATAAAGTTTATATCAAATGTATTATTTTCATATCGAGACATTTTTATATATAAAATAATTGTGATATAAAAATGCCTGATAATAATTTGTTGAAAAATGTTATCAGAATTATATATGTTATCAAAAAAATCTGATATAAATGTTGTAAAATGATATCAAATCTATATACAATGATGATGTCAGTAAGGTCCGCCCCACATCCGCGTCATCGGTGCATCCCCAAGCCCTAACACTCACTGTCTAACTCCTCACAACTCACTTTGCCCTCACCTAAGCAACAGCGCACATGCACTCTCCCATATTAAAAACATTTTGATATACCCTTTATATCATTTTGATATAAACTTTATATCAAACCATATCAAAGTACACAAACACACTTTATAAAGCCGTTTATATAAAATGGATATCAAATCGATATAAAATTTGATATCGAAACATTTTGATATAAAAAATGAATTGATATCAAATTCCATATCAAAAAGAAATCCAACCTATATAAAAAGAGATGGGAATAAGAACAACCAGGGGGTGTTCCCACCTGTCAAAAATTTTAAATTGGAAAAAAGGGGCCCCAATAACTACTAGGAGGAGGCAGATTAGAAAAATATCTCTGGTTATTCTAAAATGTCAACCTGACCTTCCTAGACAAGGTTGTAAGAGTTTTAAACGGTCTGTCAATTGTAGGAAACATTGATACAACTCTCAGAGGACTCCTGACACTTGTTTGAACTCGTTTCAACCAACAACTTAAAATGTGCAATTTAAGAGATATAAGCAGGTGCTGGTCCACTGACAAAGTGTTTAATTCACATGGAGATTAAGAGTTGCAGTTTTCAAACACTAATGTAGGAACATATTTGCCCATGCATTGCCATGGGCCATACGGATAATATTGTGATTTCAGTTTGCTGAAACGGTCTATGGAATTTATTGAGACCAGTAAAGGGCAATGGAACATTTCTTGCAGGAATAATGACTACATCCAAAGATAAAACATGTTCACCAGTATGATCCTGAAAAACAAGAGGAGGATGTAGGGGACAGGTGGCGAACAGCGACTGGTCGACCACTAATTGGTGCATTTCACAGTACATTTTCACCACTCTAAAAGTGGAACTATTTGGCAGGGAAAAACGTTCATTTTCATCAACAAAGGTAGGCGTGGCAAAGGGATCAGGACGATTCCAATCAAGGGTGATGGTCCCAGTTATGAACTAAGTTCCTACAAAGGTAATTAATTAACCCATCTTTTATAACTGTAGACTGGACTCTAAGCACAAGACGGGGATTTGAACCTCTGTTGCTCTGCATTGTCTTACTTCCAAGACAAACGCATTGCCCCTGAGCTATCTTCCCAGCCTGGGTACAAAGCAAACTCTGTGGAGGGTAAGAATCTGCAGTTATGTGTTGCCATGTAAGGCAACAACTGTTGAAACACAGGGTTTTCTGTAGGAAGCCTCAGACACCTGCTTCTCCTCACACTCAGACTCCTCTGTAGAAGTCCTCTGGCTACCGGGGTATTATACGTTTTCTAACTATATCAGGACCATTCTAAATAGGAGTCAGACCTTACACAATCCATATGGAAAGCTGCAACATGCAGTACCTACTATGTCCTGGTGATACTGCTATTGTTTACTTGGAAACAAGCAAAGGGTGCATGCCTTGTGCCATTTAGCAACACAGAAGGCCACATAGTGCTGGGTGTCTTCTTCCTGCTCCAGTCTGGCACTGAGCTGGCACTTCATTAGAAGAGCTTCCAGCAAGATGTCACTAGGCTGCACAGGGCTCTGCATTATCCTAAGCATATCGTCTTGCACAGAAGCATAGGCAGGAAGGAAGAGCGTAGATGTACTCCAGCAGGGGAAGGACCATGGCTTGTTACAGAGTATTCTGTTCAGTGGTTTTGGGCAGGGTAGGTCAGGGTTAACCCCATACTCAAGAGTCATAGCCACTTCCAACAGGAAAACCTTAGTGTCTGCTGGAAGGAACCAAGATAAGACTCATGTACTGTGAAAGAGGACGTTGGGAGCATGGGCAAAGACCAGCCCAACAGACAGATTGGCCCATTTACCTCTCCCAGCTCTGAGTTCTTACATTTTATTGTTGGAGGAAGTCTCAAGGTGACCCATTTCCTTACATTCAGCTCAAGGTTAAAAGCACAGCGTCCATCTGCTCTGGCCTAAAGTGAAGTGTCAATCAACTTCTCCTGGTAGTTTGAATAATGTAAATGAGGCTGTGTTACTTTCACACATATGCCAATACCCTTCCTTCCAACAACAGCATTTCATTTGGAATACAGACATGACCAATACACACACTTCTCTCAGGTGCGAGAAACGCAGATCAAACGTAACTAACAATACGGTACACCGAGCAAGCCCACGGACACACCGTGTCAGCAAGACATCAACATTGCATGTATTGAAATGGCAGAAGCAATAAGATAGCTTCATCTGACCGTGGATTGACACGTGATTCCAATATACAGAAACTTTAGTCCACAAGGTAATATGCGTGGCATCGGTGCAGTGCACGTAGCCAAGGGGGGAGTTGCATCCGGCATATATGTTGTAATCAGCAGCTGCCCTATTTTTCCTAACAGGAGCCGCAATGCAAGTCATCCCCAGTGCATCCAACGAGAGAATATATTCATGTAAACACATGGGCACTGAAGCAAAGGAAAGGCTTAGAATCTAGATGTATAGGTGTCCTATCTTCTGTATGTGATATGGGCTGTATAGCGTAGAGTGACTGGCTCAGAATACGTAAACTGAGATTATTTAGGACATCATTGTTGACACATTTGCGGTACTTAAACAATTGTTTCTTATTAATATGTTGAGAATAACACAATATGAATGCATATATGCATTTGTTTTTATGATAATAAAGCTGGACTTTGCCGTGCACCCGTCTACTCGGTCATTGATTGTGGTTTGGACTGACTCCAATTCCTCTCGGTCTATTTGGGATTTTGAGACCACCTTAATACTGTGTTTCACATAATATGATATTTTATTTATATTGTGCCTATACACAAGTGTATCAAGGCACGATGAGGCGAGGGAGGGGAACAAGAGGGAACAAGACAGCGATCTTACTAGGGTATCAGGTAATATTATCCCCACCAATAATATCGCCATATATATGGTTGTGGGGTAATGCAATAGGCGATATTATTAGTCGGAATAATTTATGGGGTTATTGGGACCAGGGATTGCAGGGGTGTCCCATGCTCCATTAAAAACATTATGGGGGTTGCAGAGGTGTCCCCCGCAGGTTCCGTGGCTTAATATTCCTGCAATAATATGGTGATATTCTCGTATGGTGATATTTTTTGCGGGGATATTAACACATGGAACCCTTACTAGGCCCAGTGACATTGAGATTGCGCAATCGCAGGGGAGAGGGAAGGGGGGAAGTGCCAGGGGAAGGGGAGGAGGAGCAAGTACAGGACATGGGATCAAACATTGAAAACAAGAAGTGCGGCCAGCAAGTGGCGGTGCATGCATTCTACATTCTAACTTTTCTAAGGCATGGCTTGTAACCCACCTATATACACGGCCACTGACCTGTGCAATGCATTGGGAACACTATTTTATTATTCCCCTGTTTTGGTAAATGTTGGCTTTGATGAAGCACATTCTCTGTTTTGATTGGAAGTGAACATGGGCAAAACAGGTTTTCCTATAATCTTTATAGCTACGCTAACTCCATGCGTTGTGGGGGGACTCCGAAGGGGAAGGTCTGTCATGTCTGCATCAGCACCACAGATTTGTAAGGACACCACCAGAACATAGGGATTCTGCATGCCACATATACAGGACAATGCTGAGGACATCCGAATCATTATGCAAGGACTGTATGCCCAGGGAACATCTGTGCCAACCCACACCTTGTGCACTTAACCTGTTGTTCTGAAATCAGCTGCACAAATAGATATTGCAAGTGGTGTTAGCATAAGGGGCTTCCGAAGCAGTATGGGTTCTAATGGCTTAGCTACAATGGGCCTCATTAGGGGTTGGGCGGACCGGAAATAACAGTGGCGGTAAACCCGCCACCACTGTTAATTCCGGACCACCCGATCTCGAGTCCTGCAGGCGGGAGGTGGCGTTCTGACCTGACCTGGCGGGTTTAACACCGCCCACCTGCAGGCGGACGTGGAAACACCAGCACCGTCACGAGATGGTGCCGGTGTTTCCACTTCCCTATTGAGTCCTACTGGACTCAATGGGAATGGGTATTTACTGAATTCCGCCTCGGAAATTCCCGGGACACCAGGGTCGTAAAGCCCTGGTAATTCTGGGAGTCACGGTGGCGGAATGGTAATACGATTCCGGCAGTAACTGAGCCGGAAAAACTGGCTGGTTGCCGCCAGACTCGTAATGAGGCCCAATGTGTCCCTGACGCAGGCATTCTCTGAACGTTGCGTGTGGCAGAGAGAATACAGCGATCGCTGCTTTCATGCAGTGATCTATGGGAGCTTTCTTTTCTTGTGTTATCTACATACTGTGGTGGGTCAGAAGGATGAGACAGACTAGGGTTGATATGATATGATATGATATGGCATTTGTAACGCGCCTATACACAAGTGTTTCAAGGCACGACGAGGCAGGGAGGGGGGTAACAGGGGAGAAAAGACAACGATCCTACTAGGCCAGGTGTCATTCAGATCGCGCAAGTGCAGGGATAGGGGGAAGGGAGAACTGCAAAGGGAAGGGGAGGGGGAAGTGCAGTACAAGTAAGTAGAAAAAAAAAGGGCCATCTGGTGGCAAGTGCAGGGTAATTGCAGACAAGTGCTGGGAAGGGTGGGCTGTAGGGATACAGAGACAGTCCCGCAGTGCAGGGGTTGCCAGGGAGGCAGTGGAGGTGGAGAGTGGCTGGGCCCAGGACCGAGGTCGGTGAGAGTGGCCCAGTTGCAGATTCAGTGCAGTTTCAGTGAAGAATTAGCAGGGGAGAGGGAGAGAGAAATCAGAAGCAAAGAGGAAGATTTTGAGGTGCTTCCGGAACCGGAGATGGTTCTCCTCAAATTTCAGGGAGGCAGGAAGGCTGTTCCAGAGAGAGGCCCCTGCCGGGGAGAGAGATCTACCACCAGCTCGTTGCTTCGAGAAGCGGCTGACCCTGAGGTAGTTGGAGACGGATGAGCGAAGGGCTCGGGAAGGAAGATATTTAGGAAGAGAGAGTTGAAGGTATTTAGGCCCCAGAAGGCCTTGTGGACAATGCAGAGGGTTTTGAACTTTATCCTCACAGCCACTGGGAGCCAGTGTAGAGATTTCAGTCCTGGAGAGATACGGTCCCTGGGCTTGAGGCCAAGGACAAGTCTCGCAGTTCTGTTCTGGATGAGTTGCAGAGGGCAGAGAGTGGAGGTAGGCAGATTAAGATAGAGGCTGTTACAGTAGTCCAGCTTTGAGAGAACCAGGGCTCGGGAGACAGTGAGCTTCTGGAGGAAGGAGAGGAAGGGAAGAATACCTCTGAGGAGGTGCAGCTGGTAGTGTGACTTCTTAGAGACGTCAGATATATGAGGAGAGAAGGAGAGTGTGGAGTCGAAGATGACCCCGAGGTTTTTTGCCTTGCAGGTAGGAGCAGGAAAAGGGCCAAGAGAGGCTGGCCAGAGAGCTGCAGGGAAGGAGAGAGTGGGTGTGCCGATGAGTAGAATCTCAGTCTTACTGGCATTAAGGCAGAGGTCATTGGCGGCACACCATTCCTGGATAGCAGACAGTCAGTCAGAGATGAGGGAAGGAGAGGAGGAGGCCGAGGGTAGCCTGAAAATGAGCTGGGTATCGTCTGCATAGCACTGAAAGTTGGGGCAGAGAGCGGCGATGCGGTGGGCAAGGAGTGCCAGATACTGGTTGAACAGCCAGGGAGAGAGATTGGATCCCTGGGGGACACAACAGGTGGAGAAAAAGATGTCAGAGAGGAAGGACCCCAGTTGGACCTGGGAGGGACGATTGGAGAGGAAAGATGTCAGCCACGCCAGAGCCTGACCAGTGATACCCAGGTTATCACGGAGACGGTTGAGCAGGATGGCATGGTTGACATTTTCAAAGGCAGAAGAGAGATCGAGCAGAATGAGAACACACAGAGTGTTGGAGTCGAGGTTCAAGAGCAAGTCCTCACGGATGTTCAGGAGAGCAGTTTCTGTGCTTCTGGCAGCTCTGAAGCCAGATTGATGGTCATGAAGACTACCAACAGATTCAGCATGGAGGTTAAGCTGGGAGATGGCCAGTTACTCCAGGAGCTTGCCCAGGAAGGGAGTGATGGAGATTGGGCGATAGTTAGCTGGGCAGGAGGGGTCAGAAGAGGGTTTCTTAAGAAGGGGTGCACAAGGGAGTGCTTAAGGGGGGATGGGAAGACTCCAGAGGTGAAGGAGTGGTTGCAAAAGTCAGCCAGGGCAGGAGCCAGGGAGTCGATGTGGTCCTTGATAGTTTTGGAAGAACAGGGGTGAACCTTTTTAGACGAGACTTTCATAGATCGGACTTGTCTGGAAACCTCGTCAGCAGAAAAAAGGGGAAAGGCAGAGAAGGAGGGAGGAGGGGTGGCTGCAGAAGGGCAAGAGGAAGAGCTGGGAATAGAGGGGGGAGGTGATAGGAGGAGAGTGAGGACAGGATGTCCTGAGTTTTAGAGATGAAGTGAGAGGCCAGTGCAGTGCAGAGGGCCTGGGAGGGGACAGGAGAGGTAGAGTCTGCAGCAGGGTTGGCAAGCTCCTTGCAGATTTTAAAGAGTTTGGCCGAGTTGTTAGATGCCGCAGAGATGCAGGCTTGGATAAGGGCTCTCTTCTTGGTGAGAACGGAGAGACGGTATTGCCTTTGGAGCAGGCGGCAGGCCAGTTTGTCAGAGGATGAACATGAAGCACACCATTTCCTCTCTGCCACCCTGCACTTGCGTTTTAGGGTGACGAGATCCGAACCAGGGGTTACTATGGTATTAAATGTTGGGATAGAGACTGTTATCTGACAGAGCCAGGGCCTCAAAGATACTCTAATGATCTACAAGCTTTGGCTAAAATCCATTTAATTTTTTACAAATTGATTTTTAAAAGGACACGCAATACATGATTTGTAGAAATACAAGGCAATAATGATAAATATCATATATTATAGAAATATATGATATTTACAATTATTGTCTTGTATTTGTACAATTCATGTACTGTGTGTTCTTTTAAAAATCAATTAATGTAGTACATGATATTCATCATTATTGTCTTGTATTTGTACTTGGATTAAACATCCTTTTCAAAATATAAATGGCACGGCTGTCTCAGTTATTACATTGGATTTCACACATCTCTCTGGCGCCACCTAGTGGCTTGTTAAGTCTGACATGGATCAATCAAACCACTTTGGCTTTACCTGTTGGACACCGGCTGTCAACGAAAGAACACATTGATTTCATTATTTCACGCCTGGCCCATGCCACCATAGCAAGAACCAGCCCTCCACTACTTGACCAAAGTGCTGCCACTTAAGCAATTGACCAGGTGACTAATGTTGGTTTCTCATGATCTGATGATTTCATGTCAGCTTAAGTACGTTTGTTATGCGGGTAGATGTGGTCTTTGTCAAGTCCCTTGAGTCCTGGCCCTGACTGTATGGTGCTCAGGCAAGCTCTGTAGACGCGCCTCTTGCTCACAGCATAGGGACCACAGACTCGCCTGTGCTCTCTCTTATCAACCGTCCTCACTTCTCTTTCTTACCACATACGCCAAGTGGTAGAAGTGTACCAGAAAAGTAGTGGAACTGTGACCCCCGGTGGGGAACAGTGTAGACAGGAGCGGAGCAACGTGCAACGCATTTTTGAAGGGTGGCAGCCATGCTGGTTGACAGCCAATTTAGCTGTAATGGCTAGTGGATGGTAAAGTGGAGAAGTGTGCTTTAACTTCACAAAGAACAGTCCCAGAACAGAGAAAATGCTTTAAAAGAGTAGTGGAACCGTTAACAGTAAAAGAAATAAAAGTAGTGGAACTCCGCTCCCGACCGTTCACTCTCACTTCGACCACTGCATTCGACTCTTTAAAAAATGAATATCGTATATGCAATAAAATATGTTGGGACAGTCATGCATGTAGATTAATATTTACCTAAACCTTGATCTAAATCAATAACAATGTAAGTAAGCGTGCTTGGATCACAGTCACTAATCGCCTTGAAACATTAAAAATAAAAGGGCCTAGTTGTTGCCTGTGCTAAACGCAGAGCAATGGCCTCAAGCTTGAATCATGATGCGGCCATTTTAGAAAGTGTTAGCGGCCTCCGCTGCTGAGATTGATATTAGCTCTCAAACAGGCACTGTTACCGCTTCAAGGGCACGGTGGATCCGGTGTGTATTCCCTGGGCACAGTGCTTCCAACAAAATGGAATAAAGCGGGGGACCCCAAAGCGTGATTACATCAGGGCGAGGACTGAGAAAGAGTGGGCCGATATGAAGGCGATCCCAGCTCTTAGTAGTTTCCTCACGGGTCTGAGCGCAGTAGGCAACAGTGGCCTCGGGTCCATGCCAAAGGGCGCAGAGGCTGAGGAGAGACTGGGCTGGTTGTCTTCGTATTTTCATATCCAGTTAGTGTCCACTGTCCCTGCCTCTCAACCTTCCTGCTACGCACCCCCTGCCGCCCACGCAGATCTCCCGCCAGCAGGATCAAAGCGAGACAGCGTGTGTGTTTAATGCACATATTCATGGGGCTTGTGAACTCATCTCCAAGCATGCATTATCAATACTGATATTATAATTTTAAATATAGGTGCAGCTTGCCAATGCGACACTTTTCCATTAAAAGAAAATCAAGGCAATTCATTACTGTGTGTCTGAAGGACACTTGCATGTGCTTTCTTCACATTGCTATCGGGGATTAAATGCGTTGATAACTTCTGGGGCACACGTTACTGTTGGATGTACTGCAATTTCTACTCAAGCAAGTGCGCAGAGCTCTCATTGTGCCCCCCAACATGCAGTGTAGCACATTGAGCCCAGTTTCTTTTCAATCCGGATCGTATAGCGCCAACTTTATAATAGAAAACGTTAAAAAAAAAATGCCAGCTACCAGAATGCAGAGAATACACGCCCTACTGGATGGTCTACATCAGGAGTTGCCACCTTTGACCAACCATATTTTTTGGATTCCCTGCCCTAGCCAGCATAGTCAATGGTGGGGGATCATGGACATTGTAGTCCCAACCATCTGGAGAGCCGCAGGTTGCAGCCCCCTGGCGTAGCTGGGGTGACCTGGGCTAGACTGAGGGCTCTGCAAGCTCAGCCTTGGCATGGCAAACAAAATGAGCGGGCAATCGCGCGGGGATTGCCAGCCTGCATTCATGGCCGGGCTCTCATTTGAGTTATTGTACCGTCTGAGACCCATTTTGTGTTTGGATCTGTTCGTGCACTTCTAGTTGTGCTGTGCCTGCCTGGGACAGAATTATGACCGTAAAAGCAGGAGCAGTGTCCAGTCTGGCAAAAGAACTCCAAAGCTGGCTCGCAGGAGGAGCCATGACCATAAATATTGCAGAACTGAAAAGCGAACAAATGAAGTCCACCTATGTGCAAAAAAGCCTATCTGTATGTCGGCAGGCTGCCGACTGGAACACTGAAATGGGCCCCTTTGCGTCAGCATTGTATGTTTGCATAAAGTGTGCTGTCAGCAAAAAAGAAACTATATGCACGGGATTGGTGCAATACACGTGATCAAATGCACCAATATAAATTGCACACCACAATTGCTTCAGAGAAATACAGTGCTGTTCCCAAGGATTTAGAGACGCTGCCTGACGCTTGCCACAGGAGTATACAGGGATGACCAGCCCCCACAGCGGACGCTAGAGCGAGAGCCTGCATAGCAGGCCACCCTTCTGGCCACCCCCTTTGGGGGCACTCCCACTTGTCTCCTGCTTGCGAGGAAGGGGCATCCCCGGGCCCAGCCACATCCGGGGAGCATATAGAAGGGTGGGGGGATTGCGCAGCCCAGCCTCTGTTTGCAGCCCTCAAGGCCCTGCCTGAAGTCCCACCCACCCTCACTGTTCGGCGGGGGGCAGTTTCCTGGTGGCCGCACTCAAGCCAAATTCAGACAACGGGCACTGAGACCTTTAGGGACAGTTGAGACGCCTCGTCAATGAGATTCAGTGGTCCCGAAGAATAACTGTTTGACAGTTACAATCAGAGGTGTATGTGTGCTACTCTGCACACCGGAAGTGACAAGTGTCCCCAGGAACTTATGACAATGCCCAACTAAAGGGCTACCTTAGAAGTCCAAGGATGTGAATTTACTTAGGGCTGGAACTGCCCCCCCACCGTATTGCTGTATGAGTCCAATAAATGTGATCTTGTGTTTCCAAATATACACCAGTTGTCCTTATTATTCTTGGGTATATGTGTCTATTGCATGATGTCTTATGCCCCCAGAAAAGGGGTGGGCAAAGGGGGATGGCCCTGATATGCCTGAGATTTTGATGAAATCTCACTCCTGCGAGAGAAATTATTAGCATCAGGAAAATCTCTCCCGGAGCGTCAAATATCTGCGCCTACTGCGCAAATACTTCATGATGATAAAGTGGACATTGCTGCAGAATTTGAGGCTGGCCATCTTCTTGGGATGTGTACATGACCCAGAATGGTTACATTCAGAGATCCACTGTTAATAACAGCATATTGACAATGGCTGTGGTGATTTATATGGGCTCACCCTGGCTAACTCATAAGGCATTTCGATACCACATACTCAGATATGGAAATACTGTAAGCGATATTCAATCAACACTACAGCTAAGTCAATGCCTAGTCTGGGATGCTGAGGAAAACCCTTGTTGATGTATTTTTATGTCCAGTTCAGTACTCCGGATGACAACCCTTGTATAACACCCCCCTATTAGAATCCCCCTGACCCCACTGAGCCAAGAAGTAGGTTTGTTTTGCAAATTAAAAGGTTTATTTGAAAATTTAAACAATATATAAATATATCACACTTCTATAAATAAATTGATAATGGATATTACACTTGTGAATATGAGCAGTAATCAGCAAGAGGTAACTTATGAATAGGAACTGAAGAATAAGGTGGGAAAGAATGCTTTATATGGTTCAAGGAAACGCAATGATGAATGAAATGCAGTACAGAAAATAACTTGCTATGGCTTCAACAAACAACAATGTAATCACTTTTCCTTGACAATTCACTCCCACCCCCCCTGTGCAATGTAAGAAATGCAAGGAGAGAACACAGTGTTCAAGAATCCCAACAAATCACACTTTATAATGCAATACACAGTTCCAGTTCCCCCAGCAAGCTTAGACAAACAGGTATGAGTTTTAAACACAGGCGAATTACTTTGAAATGTGGTGGCAATGAAGTGAAAATGCTCAAATTGATTTTAATTCCCTGCAGGAGGTTCAGGGTGAGGGAGAGATACTTTATATTAGTTCAGGCTCACTTTAGCAATGCTCTATGCGTAACTACCAGGTTGCAAATGGATTTTAACAAAGGAAAGAATGGAGCTGCTTTTTTGACAAGTGGAGAAATTGAGGCAAATCGCAAATCGTGATAAATTTTGCAAGTGCGTGAATCGCGATTGCGGTAAAAGTAAAAGGAGTAGGACGTCGGTTCCAGGCTTTCAGTGGAAAGTTAAATCTCGTTCCTAGGACAAATGGTTCCAGAGATACGGACGATTTCATAAAGGTAGATTTTCTGATTTGAAGTAAAACTCAAAATGACAGGTGACAGTTTGCAGCGTTAGGATGACAGATGACAGCTCGCAGCTTTAGAATGACAGATGACAGGATTACTAGGAGGCAGTTCTACTTAGGTTAAAATAGTTTGGATTAGATTATTTTAACTAAGAGATTGGGTTCTGCACAGTTCTGGCGGATACTCACTCCTAATTTTGAAATGAATGGGCCTTGTCACGGATCTGGTCGACTGGACTGGACTTCGGTTCTCTCTGCTTGGCGGATCAATCAGGCACTGGTTCTGCTCACAGCGATCCGGATCTCTGGTTCTGCTCACAGCAGTCTCGGTCTGGTCTGCGGTTTCGGCACAAGTTCTTGGCAAAAGAATTCAGACAGCTCGCCCGGCTGTGGAATAGTTTGCAAATGATTTTAAGGATGCTGAGGCCTGCTGAGAAGAGTTCTCAGTTTGTGGGTTTAGGCCCTTGCTTTAAGTTCTGAAGTAAATTTCTGGTCTCTGAAGATTGATGGATGTGAAGTCTGGAGTCTCCCGGCAGAGCGTCTCGCAGAAAATGGAATTGAATGTCTCTACCTGTCCCAGCAGTCTCTTTTTATGTGTTTTGGAAGTGGGTGTGTGCGTGGCATAACTGAGCCTCCACCTCTCTACTTGTCATTGGCCCAATTCTCCCCTCTCCCATGATTGGGGGAATTGAGTTGTGAGTCAGAGTGATGAGGTCTGTTTATGGGTCAGAGGATCCTCCCCTGGTCAAAATGCCCACAAATCTATATTTGATTCAAATACATATTTCCCAGGTACACAAGTGGTTGACATTACATGTACATATGGCACCTTGCTTAAGGTAGTCTCTGTTCCGCCTCTGGCGTTTCTAGGAGCTTGCATTAAATAATGGCAACTTATTTTCGATTTTAGTGGGTTGTGCAATATGGGATTTTCATCAAAAATTATACAAAGGTACATTTCCCTTCCACATATATCCCAGTAACTTTCCATGTCTCTAGCTTAAACACATTGTCTACAATAGTCATAATTAGTGGGGTTTTGCCCCAGAACATGGTACAAATTGGAGTTTGGACTCAAATCGTGAGGGCATTTTTCAAACTAAGACTCTCAAAGTTGTACATTCCTGTCATTTGGTTACAATAAGTTATCACTATTTCTATAAAATACATATTTGTTGCAATTCAACTCCCCAAGTGTTTGGGTCCGCCTCCAGAAGTCTGGGTGGGTCAGTGATCACATGTCTCTCCTTGCTGGCAGAGGGCTGTTGACAGGAAACACTCAAAATTAACATACCCCATTCAACAGAAAGAGCCTTTTGTGTGGGCTCCAGCAGGCTGCCTGGAAGTCTCTCCTCAATCAATCAACAGGGTCATGTGATATCCTGCCTCCTGGTGTGGGAATCTCTGAGGTGTTAAGAGTTCTCAGCCTCTTGGCCTCTGGGAACAGCAGGTGGCTAAGATTTTCAATTAACCAACAAGCTTTGAAGTCCCTGCCCCTCTTGCAACTCCTAAATACAGTTTCCCTGTCAGAGTTTAGACCGCTAGCGCCACCTTGGGGAATTTGTCAGTACTGCATCCATTTTTGAGTTGTCTTGATTTACTGCATTTCAATAGAGTGGTCTTTTGCTTGATAGTATAGGACCCTTGCTTAACATTGTTTTGATGGCATCCTTACAGTAGAGTGGTGATGTGGTACCCCCCACAAGAAGGTTGTATCTTTGGAGTGGTATCGTGCCAACTGCGCAGTTCTCCTATTCTGGCGTGAATGTGGGCGGCGATAGCTCATCCCCACATCCACCCAGTCTATTGATTTAGTTTGTTCTGGGATAGAATAATGGGCGGCGAGGAGCTCATCCCCACATCTACCCAGTCTATTGATTCAACATGGGTCAAAACCCTTGACAATACACGCTATGGGAGTTTGAATTTAGATTGAATATAGGACTTGTATTCTAACGTGTATTTGATGTATTGAATTCTTATGCAGTTTCAAATCTATGGGGGTCATTACGAGTTTGGAGGTAGCCATGGTGCTATTACCACCATGGCTGACTCCAAACTCGGGTCTGGGTTCTCTGAATGGGTACTTCCCGGGTCATTCCTACCTTGGAGGACCCGGTAAGTCCCCATTCAGAGAACGAGAACCCATTCCCCATTCCCATTCGAGCCCCCATAGGGCTCGAATGGGAATGGTGAGGGAGATAATAACGGGCACACAAATAGCGGGCCCGTTATTAGCTCCATGGTCCCTTAGCGGCTCCCACTAAGGACAGCAGGTTACCAGCCGGCCTTAGTGGGACCCGCTAAGGGACCTCGGAATGCAGCGATAAGGAGTTAACGGCACCGTCATCCTTACCGGTGCCGTTAACCCCTTACCGGCGCACTCGTAATGAGGCCCAATGTATGCAGTATGTAATTTTGATGTGTGAAGGTTTGAATAAATTAAACAAAAAAAAGAAAAGTGTGCTGTCTAGGAGCCCCCTGCTGCTGGTTTGATCTGCAGCTGGGGGTGGGAGGTTGTAGAGGGGGTATACGTGTCCAACAGCAGCAGATAAGGTGATGCTGAGGGTAACACTCTTCCGCCCCCACCCAATATAAGCCCCGGCCAACACTCGGTCCCTTGCTCCACTCACCATGAGGCGCCGCCATGAGGCTCTGCAGACAACTGCTCTAGTCCACTCCCACTCTGGCCCAGCAGAAAGGTCCCTTCAAGGGCCTGATTTACAAAAATGTTTTAACATGGGATTGTCCCACTGAAAACCGTTTTTGTAAATCAGGCCCTTAAATACTTAGCAAATGTTTTGCTATTGACAGCGAATGTATTAGTGATGGTTCATTTGAATACCCATTGACCAACCATAGTTTTCTCAAGAGTCGAACGCGTTTCAAAGTTTGTGCGATGAGATGTGATATGAGTGACATTTTCTTACGAAAGCCCACAAAAATCTCCAGATAGCTGCCCAAATCTGTGCCTTCTTCCAAGACATGAGTCACACAAAAACATTTTCAAACAGCTTTGTTTATTTGTTTGCGTGCATATTTAATTGCCTAAAAAAACCTGCTCTTTTGTGATAATTCACAACATTTCTTCAAATCGTTTAAGTAGAAATGCCTGTCACGCACAGTATTTGTGTTTTTGGGTTGTGTTAAAATAGCACAAACCTAGCTAGGGCGCGTCAGGACACTGTACAATGGTGGTCGAAGATGACCACAAAGGTGTAATCTGTCCCCCAAAAGGGGCAGGATTGTGCTGTGGATCTGGGAGGTCCTTGGCAAAAGTGGGGGTTTTCTCTTGGGAGGAGAAGATGAGGGTGCTAGATGAGCAGGGTCTTGAGGTCCTTCCCGAACTGCTACAGCATTGGGTCACCCTAATTCTGACCGCGGGTGAGGTTCCAGTAGGCTGGTGCATAGAAAGGAAAGGCTTGTTTCCGTTTTTTTTCTTTGTGTGCCAGTTTTGTCTCAAGCCTTGGGATGGGCTGACACCTTGGGAGGAGAATTTTCTGGTCAAGCAGGCAGGCATGTAGACAGCAGTTGCCCTCTGTTTGATGCAGGGCACCTTCAACAGTATCCTGGCTGGGATAAGTCTGGAGTGCAGTTTGCTTAGGACAGGGGCAATGTGCTCCAGTTTGATGCAGTGGTCAGGTGTACCACACCTTCAACGCCCTGCGGTGGGAAGGGGGCTCAGTGTGAAGCCAAGATACCCGGGAGGAAGGCACTCCCTGCACTGAGGTGTAAGCTTACTAGGACACCCTGGTGGGAGGTAGGGTTTTTTCTTCTGGAGGAGTACTGGCTGATACCAGGAGGTCTGTGTTTTTGATTTTCGTTATGTGTTGCCAAAAGCTGTTGACAATGCGCCTGTGCGATTTGGTGATTGGGCCTAGTTGCAGAGTGCAATTATCCACCCTGGACTGGCCTCCTGTTCAGCTGGATTCTTCAGGTAGATGCCTGCCCCCCATGATTGGGTGGACGCAGGGCACCCTCTCAGGCTAGAGATACCTTTAATTGTTGAAAGTACAATGACAAAACTCAGATTCCATTTTGTATAGGGTTGCACTGCTGTGCTTTCTGGTGCTTGCATTTTTCCAATAAAAGGGGAAAAATAAAGCTACAGTCTCACTCTGTTGCTTTGCATATGTCGATAAAGTTGCAAGAGGGGTTCATTATGGTTTACACACTTTGAACGTCATCTCTGCAAAACAGTTTATTCTTAAAAGTCAAACAACACATAATGTTACCAGCTCGAGCCAGGAAGATGTGTGATCAAGTCCTTTAGGTGCAGACTGGTTTCAAACACTGGCTTCACCATCTAAGGAAAGGTTGTGATCCTGGGCAAATGTTTTTATTTCACTGTGCTTTAACTATCAAAATTAGAACTCCCCAGAAATGATTCACTTCACGCTTTAAAAAAATCCTCACTTGTGCTAATCCGCAGACAAGAATAGTAATACTGATAAATAACAACATTGGCATTGCCATGCATATATCTCGAGCAACAAAGGTTTTCTCTTGGCTTGTTCATGTCAACTTCTTGCATTATGATGTCCCAAGATCACTCCTTGTGGTGTCTTTCTATGATGTTAGGGGTAAGCAGACGTCTTTCACCGCACAGGGCCTCGCACATACTAGAACCAGGCTTCATGGGGAGAAAGGAGTTAACGAGGTGGGAGAGGGGCTGCGACAGCTGTGGCAGGGAAAGTGTGGAGTCTAGTTTCAGGCACTCGCAGCTTCCCGTGGGGGTGACTCGGCAGCTGACTCGGCCTCCAGACTGAATTTGGCTGGAGGCAGAGACAACAGGACACAGAATGATGGCGCACCCGCCTGGGGCCTGCCCTAAAGAGCCGCTTCAGTCTGCAAGAGCCAGGACCCTGGACTACCCTGCCCACTTCAGGCATCGCCGGGACATTTATCAGAATATCATAGACCCCTTTCACATTTTATTGTTCGCCCATTTATGTCATACTCACACACTTTGGATTTGATAATGTGGAAATGGAATCAAAACAATATTAAAGAGGAGCACCATTTGAATTTAAGCAGCTTGTATTCTTTTCCTCTCAAGTAGTTTTGAATCCTGGTGTCTCCACAGCTTTTTAAGATCAGCCTCCCTTTGTGGGGGCTCTGACGCATATAAAACTCCAATAAATAAGTTAAACAGTCAGTGACAATCTCCTTACATCCCTGAAGGATTTTAATGAGCCTTAGAAATCTTTGTCTATTTAATAAATCACCCAAGAAATTGCGTATTTTCTGTATTTGTACAATTAAAGTCTAAATGTAAAGGACGTTGCTTTATTTTCGTTAGTGTTCTAACCAAAGAAACCTCAATGCAAGTAAATAGAAATTTCTGATATATAATAGCACACGCTTTCACCTCATGACCAGATGGGTGGTATTATGGCGGTAAAACCGTACCTTCCAATGGAATTACTGTTACTGCAATTTGGTTTGGTGGAATTACCGCTGGATTACAATTGGCGGTGGTGGAGTTAATCCCTATTTTTTGAAAGTCCACTGGACTCTAGGGGGCATTTTTGGCTGTATTACCACCAGCGGAATTACTGCTGTGGTAATTCCGATTTTTGGTGGAAAGTGGAAGGATTTACTTCCAGCATAATGCTGGAGGTGAATCCCCCACTCCAGGGCCATATTCGTAGTATGGCGGTGTAGAAAAAGTGGCAGTAATTCCGTTACCGCCAATTTTTTCCTGTGCCAACACACTTGTAATGAACCTGTGTTTTCAATGCTTCAGGTATACTGAAGTGGGTTTAAAAATATTAATAGTGAAAACTACTTTCGTTATCTATAGCCAATAGACCGCCCTTTCAAAAATATAAAAGGGAACAGGTTTTTGTGTAGGTTTCAGCGGGTGGAAAATGGGAGATATTTGGCGTATGGGAGGGCAACCATCCCATTAAAAGCTACTGGAGGCTTTCATAAGGGTAGCAGCTCAAATCGGGTCCCATCGGCTACCCTGATACATGGAGATCAGGAAGCCTTTCACCTGACCACCACCTTAATGTGCATGCATGTGGTTATCTGTTTTGAATTAACATGATACCAACCATGGGCGTAATTATAGGGGGGACAAGGGGTTTTGCCCCCCCAACTTCTGTGGAATGCCTTTTTGTCCCCCCATCTTTTGGAGGGAGGGCAATGGGGCCGCAATAATAAATTATGTGATTGGACAGCGCAAGCCCCAGGCTGGGGTGCTCAGCAAGGCTTGCGCTGTCTCATTACACAATGTAGAGATGCCGGAGAGCCGCGCTGCAACACATTCAGGGCTAGGATGCCCTGCATGGCTCAGTCTCTCACCCTGGCTAGCCTGACTCAAAGTCAGCAGCCAGGGTTCTGAGCTGGGTGTTGCAGGACCTGGAACCTGTGCGGTCACGCTAGCAGCAGCACTTTTGGGGGCCAGTGGCACAGAGCATCGCTTTCTGGGTTTGTGTTCGTGCGACACACAGACAGGAACTAGGAAGCTCATTCAGTTTCCTGGTTTCTGTCTGGAGGGGTGTGAGTGCGAAGTTGTTAGGTTGGTGTATGAGACATGGGCAAGGCAGCATTTGAAAGCAGATCAGGGGTACTTTCTTTTTTTTAAAATAATTTTTTATTGTGTTTGTGTATGTTTTTTGGGGAGCTCTGTCCAAGCCCTCCGGGGCAAAATACATGCAAACTTCCTAATTAGCATATGGATTGCACCAACAGAAGTGACTTCACAGAAAAGGACATTGCAAGGCACATCATCAGTCTTTGATGCTTGGAGGCACCATGGAAGTGACTTTAGAATGAGTTGCCATAAATAAGCCAAGTGACAAATAACTTTGTGGTGCAAAATACCTAAATTGCACTATTGTTATATGTGGAGCAACTCCATAGTCATTAGGCGTTTCCATTATAATAGCATGATACATTTACATAAGCTTTGAAGTGAATCAGAATCACTTACAGAGCTGCAGATAAGACACAATGTGATTAAATAATTTGCTCAGGATCACACACTTGGTTAAATGGTGAAACTGGGATGTGGACAATTTAAGCGACTGTGAACATCTTTCTAGGCTTAGTTAATATAGATATTTATTGAGGTTTTGCTTTACATTTTATGTGCTTATTATTTATATAATACATATAAGATATAATTATTTATAGCAATGCTTTGGAAGCAAACCACATTACATAATAAACTATTTCATAGTAAACTAACCATACACTATATACATTGTCATAGAAATATATTGAGCAATGGGAGTATGGCTTTCGTTTCATTCTCCCTATTCTGCATGCAAAGTCACAATAGCATCATGCAGATTAATGTGAGCCTAACAAATCCTCTTTGGGTTTTAAAGCCATAGTCATTATTTCATAAAGCATGCAACATTATGCACCTTCTCACTTCTGATCACTGCCTCCCATTCACATTTCTAAAGGGACAAAAGTCTGTTCTAATAGTACCCCCTCCCTCCAGTCAGTTCCTAATGGCTCAACTTGTAATACTCTGTTGATACAGAGCAACGTGAGGACCCTCTGCTGCCCGGCGTTCCTTGGGACATTGTCCTGACAACAGGGCACGTTTGCCGTTGGGCACCCTCTTTGAGGTGCCGAATGGGAGAGGTGTCCCAAAGACAAATGTCCCGGTCTGGTTCTTAAAAGAGCTAAGGGGGCAGCTTGACCACCCCATTGCGACTCTCCCACTTCGTACTCCACTGCTTGGAGCCATTTCAACAAAAGAAAACATACCTTCATTTTAATCAGTCAGAATCTTGTAGATAAAATCTATCAGCACGCAGACATATACGGTGCTGTGAAGAACCCACGTTTGGCATTTAAAAATCTATACCAATTCTACTTGGTCACACACTGCTCTGCATTAAGCAATGGTTTCTGTCTTTGATTGAAAGGAAAAATCAGGCAAATTGCTGACATTCCAGTGAATCTGGTCCTTTCAGTCATGGCTTTATAGTTCAGCTAGGTCAATGCAACATAGCCCAAAATTTCAGGTATCAGGGGGTGATAAAGTCTGGTCTGCCCAATGGACGTTGCACCGCTGTTTCGATGTGTTATTGTAAATGTACATATAAATGTTGTGTGCAAACAGTGTATGTCAGTGGAGGTGCTGGGTGCATTTGTGTGTGAGTGAGAGTGTGTGCAAGCTTATGTGTGTTGACTTTTGTGTCTGAATTGAATGATAAATAATGCATTGTTTTTATGTTCTAGTGGAATTAAGTTTGTGAATGTTATGTTGTGTCACTGGGTGCATGGCAGGCCGGCTGAAGATGCGTGGGGGCCCAATTTAATTTTAAATATACGCCACCAGTCTTATGAAAGTTATAACA
Organism: Ambystoma mexicanum; assembly: GCF_040938575.1. Lineage (NCBI taxonomy): Eukaryota > Metazoa > Chordata > Amphibia > Caudata > Ambystomatidae > Ambystoma > Ambystoma mexicanum. Next base: position 689,320,699 of record NC_090937.1, on the reverse strand, counting down.
GAGCATCAGCAATGGACTCTTGTGGTGTAGTAGTGTAGTGTTATCCCTCAGGGATTTAGGTTGTTTGACCAACGTACAAAATGATGGGGGTATTAACCGTAGTCATTTTCGCTGCAAATACATTTTTACCTCGGTACAAAAAACCAAACCTGTGTCCCCTCAAACCACCAGTACACCCATAAACCCCCACTTACCTTTTCTCCATCCGCTGCCTCTCCTGTAACCTGCAGCGTCACATCCATCCCGGGTCGGATCTGATGCTGCCACCAATGCTGATGAAGCGGGGGACACCCCTACAACTGCTGAAGCCAAAAATACCGAACATGGGCTGAGGGGCCAAACCTGCAACCACTGCTCTTCAAGTTCAGTATCTTCAGCTTCGATCTAATGATAGTGACCGAATTCAGTCATATATACCATTTGACCAATCTTTTAAAACAACTTGGTCATAATCACTCAGAGCCACCATCTGCCCTCCCTTCACCCCACCCCTCTCCTTCAGTTGTCATGTGCCCCCCAAGATTTTCAGCAAAGTTACTCCACTGGTACCAACCTAATAGATAATTTTGCCAAAAGCAAGTCCACTCCCTCCAGAGAGGGTCATCTTTCCCATATTGATGTCATGTTATGTTTTGGTAATGGACTTTTAAAAGGGTGCTACTCACACAAGGGTAGCTTCTAAGCTATAGGGAGGGTACTGACCTGCTGCTGCTAGTCACTTACTGCAAGGACTTACATTAGGCTGGAAAAATCCATGTTTTCTATTGGTTTCTGAACAGCGGTTAGCTTTCAGTTGCTCATATGTGTTTTGGTGTGGAACTCCCGCGATGGAACAATCGAGTTCAGAACGAACGCCCGCTGGTTAGTCCTGTGGTTAGAAAGTGACCGCAATCACCTGAGAGCATTTCCTCTTATATAGTAAACCCTGGTGCCTTAGTCCAGCCTTGCAGACATTGTACTGCGCTGTATATAGCTCAGCGTTAGTAATTATCTGAACATTGCAGGAGCTGAAACACATCACCACCACTGTCTCAGAATGCCATCTGCAAGTGTGTAAAAGCCTGTGTTTTTTTATTTTTAGCAATAAAATAATGCAGGTTATTAGGTTTCTGGAACCGTGATCTGCTTTTCAGAACCCACTTTCCTAATGCTCCATGCCCAGAAACATGATGCAACCATGAAATATTCTGTGGCATTCTACTGACATTTCTAGCAGATAGCCTGCAGTGGCAACGGGGCAGATTCAAAATGTGCTGTGCATTCCTGAACCAAGCTGCAGGGACACACATTTCCAGCAGGCAGAGGTGGCTTTTGTTTTAAATGATTATAATTGTGTGCCCTGGCAGCCTGGTGGCAGTTACTAAACAAAATCCATATTTAGGTATGACGTGGTGGCTACTGGGGATTACCCAATTACACAGCCAAAAGGATGGATTGTCAGATAATTGCCAGCTGGAGATAACTCATTCATGACAGGACTGGGTGTTTATAAGCTGTCTGGCATGGCTCTGTGGGGGCAGACCCCTAATTACATCAACCCAAGCGGGCCCACTACATGAGGAACGAGTGCACATTTTATACGTAAAGCAAGTTTATTCTACAATCATCCGGGCAGCAGTTAGATGGTGCTGAGGAATAAAACGAACCCAAGTCACAACGAACCACATCCGTTGATGCATGTTATATATTTTTGCAACAGTTAAAACACTCCCAGATACTTTGTTACAATCTATCCCCCACCCGCCACATGTGATTGGACAAAGCCTCTTCAAGGAAATCCCATCTTTCCCCAATTCCTACACTCTCATTGGTAGCTGTTATCTTAATTACCATCTTCAGCTCATGTGTAGAACGCACCTCCTTTTAGAATTTGTCTGTGATAGGTCATGACATCATCAACCAGTTAAACATTTGTATGCAAACATATTTCATTACTAGTAATAACTGGCCTAAGCCCTTTTAACCGTAACTCCTAATTGCACATGGTTCGCATAAATACTTCCAATCGATGTGAAGAAGGCTGCGTAAACCAGTTCTTCTTTGAACTAGCAATAACTATCTCATCCCCCGGTTCCCCACCTCCATTGTAACATTCTAATCTAAATAGCTGCCATTTGATCGCACACGGCACATCTTAAGAATATAATTGAAACTTCTGGGTTTCAATTACTTTAGCCTTAAGCATTCACTCACCCCATGTTTTACTGTTGGCCAAAAACAAATAGCGAGAACCCTCTGTCAAGCAACCATGCATTCAGGAGATTAGCAGGCCGATTCATGGAATTAATGTGCGCTGAACTTTTCAGCGAAAGCGTGCGAATCGCAGTACCAGTGCGAAAATCGCAGCAAAACCCACGCACAGCGATTCATGGAAGTCCGTGCGCGTGGAAATCCATGGATGTGCGCTGAAATCCTGTTCGGCGCACGCTGGCGCACACGTCTTCAAACAGCGCACGCTAAGCGCACGACGAAAGCGCACATAGCGCAGCGCACACAACAAAAGTAGGCATAACACGGGGCGTGACACGCGGAATGGGGAACAACGCGTGAAAATGTGGGCATCACGGGGGAAGTACAGGAGGCAAGTGCGCGGAACGCCCACACGATCACCTACAACACGTATTCATGGAATCGAATAGGGCAAACCAGCGCATGGGCGAAGACGCACACAGGCCTAAACACGTCCGCCACAAGAAGGCAGGCGGTAGCGTCCCTGCGCATGAAAAAAATTTGGGCTAACAAAAAGCACATACATACAGCTATGATGAATGTCCCATACTGTGTCCCTCTAGGACAAATGACGTGCAAAGGGGTAAGCGACAAACACGGACACCCGCTGTGTGAAAAATAGCGTGTGCGTGTATTTCGGGGGTGCGTGGGAAGTTTCACGCGATTGGATCCGGGTACGTGTATTTCTGGGGTTCGCGTGAAGTTTCACACGCGAAAGGGCCTGTGCGAGTGGGGTACATGTATTTCTGGGGTACGCATGGAGTTTCACACGCGATAGGCCCTGTGCGAGTGGGGTACGTGTATTACTGGGGTTCGCGTGGAGTTTCATACACGATTGGCCCTGTGCGAGTGGGGTACGTGTATTCCTGGGGTTTGCGGGAAGTCTCACACGTGATTTCAGCAGGGTACATGTATTTCGGGGGTGCCGGGCAGTCCTACACGTGAATTGGCAATGTGGGTCCTCCCAGGTGTTCCCTCTACACCCTCCATGGCCCCTGCAGGCAGCCCACACCACAGGGGACTACCCCCACCCCCGGTCATGTCCCGCAGGCAGCCCATCCACCATGGGCATACCCCCCAGCCAAGCCACATGTCACCTTGCACTACTGATCACCAACGCATGACCCCCTTGCACCCCCACCCCCCAGCAGTGCAGGGCACCTGCCAGCAGGCCCCCACTCATGTCCCCCAGCCCCCCAGCCTTCAGCAGTGCAGGGCACATGCCAGCAGGCCCCCACACATGTCCCTCATCTCCCCCACCCCCCAACAGTGCAGGGCACCTGCCAGCAGGCCCCCACTCATGTCCTCCAGCTCCCCCACCCCCCCAGCATTGACAGGCACCTACCAGCAGGCCCCCACACATGTCCCCCAGCACCCCCACCAGGGCACCTGCCAGCAGGCCCCCACTCATGTCCCCCAGCCCCCCCACCCCCCAGCATTGACAGGCACCTGCCAGCAGGCCCCGACACGTCCCCCAGCACCCCCACCCCCCAGCAGTGCAGGGCCCCTGCCAGTAGGCCCCCAATCATGTCCCACTCATGTCCCCCAGCACCCCCACCCCCCAGCAGTGCAGGGCACCTGCCAGCAGGCCCCCACTCATGTCCCCCAACCCCCCCACCCACCCCCAGCATTGACAGGCACCTGCCAGCAGGCCCCCACAGATGTCCCCCAGCACCCCCACCCCCAGCAGTGCAGGGCACCTGCCAGAAGGTGCCCACTCATGTCCCCCAGCCCCTCCACCCCCAGCATTGACAGGCACCTGCCAGCAGGCCCCGACACATGTCCCCCAGCACCCCCGCCCTCCAGCAGTGCAGGGCACCTGCCAGCAGGCCCCCACTCATGTCCCCCAGCACCCCCACCCCCCAGCAGTGAGGGGCACCTGCCAGCAGGCCCCCACACATGTCCCCCAGCACCCCTACCCCTCAGCAGTGAGGGGCACCTGCCAGCAGGCCCCCACACATGTCCCACAGCACCCCCACCCCTCAGCAGTGCAGGACACCTGCCAGCAGGCCCTCACTCATGTCCCCCAGCACCCACACCCCCCAGCAGTGCAGGGCACCTGCCAGCAGGCACCCACACATGTTCCACAGCACACCCACTCCCCAGCAGTACAGGGCACCTGCCAGCAGGCCCCCACTCATGTCCCCTAGCCGCCCCACCCCCCAGCATTGACAGGCACCTGCCAGCAGGCCCCGACACATATACCCCAGCACCCCCACCCACCAGCAGTGCAGGACACCTGCCAGCAGGCCCCCACTCATGTCCCCCAGCACCTCCACCCCCAGCAGTGCAGGGCACCTGCCAGCAGGCCCCCACACATGTCCCCCAGCGCCCCCACCCCCCAGCAGTCAGGGGCACCTGCCAGCAGGCCCCGACACATGTCCTCCAGCCAACACGTCATCACAATCCAGATCCCTGGCTCTTATGACCACCCAAATCCCACCGCACGCCACCCCAGTCCAAACACCCAACCAAGCTTTACATCCACTCCAAATTGAAATCCCCATTACATGATAGATCACAAATAAGCAGTCTGCGCATGAGTACAAGTCTGTCAGACCCACACAATGGCAACACATGACTGAGAAAACCCACATTGTGACATGTATGAAACCAATGAGAGAAGACCACACATTGAAGTAAGAAACAAAAATGTATTCAAGTCCAAATGAAGGGAATGAAATCAAAGCACACAATAATGCCAATAATCAAAATGCAGCATGTCCCAAAATATGATAAAAAATAAAATGAGAATCCAAATTAATGCAAATGAAAATGTGTCCAAAGTCACCGTCCAACAAAGCAAATCCAAAGGGAAAGAAAAGCGTAATATCCATTACTCCATGGTGAAAAAAACCATATGGCTGTGGAATTGCTCATGTGTGTGAGTTGACATGTCATGTGTGTTGGGGATTGTGATGCCATGTCTGAAGTTTGACACTGCCACTCACTTGCAACTGGCATGTGTGTATCAGTCCATTGTACAGTGTCCTGATGCCTGTCTCCTATCTCTCCCTGTCTGCAGCGTCAACTCGGGGAGGGGATCCACTTACAACAACTGGCCTTCCTCTCCCTGCTGACGTGGCTATCCAGGACGGTGTTGAGCCTGTCCTGGGTTGGGTGGCGCTGCGTCAACGGGCCATGCGAGGTGACCTGCAGTCTTTTCATGGGGAGACTGCACGTCATCTCGAATGGCTTGTTGACCACGTCAGCCTACTGGGACAGGTCACCCAGGCCGGATTCCTCAGTTTTCTGAACCTTGCTTCAATCCCCTCCTCACCTGAATCCCCTATGCGCCAGTCGTCCTCCGTGCCATCGTCCCACGCATGTATCACCTGGGTACCCTGTGGAGCTGCCTCTGACCGTGCGGCCAGGCTGGTGGAGGACCCATCCCTGCCACAGTCGGGAGTCGAAGGCCGAAAAGGGCACATTCTGGATCCAGGCCTTATACAGGCCAAGCACAGTGTATTGCAAGAACCGCTCTTTTGTACAAAATGTTTTCCAGCATTTCTGGAGAGGCCTCAGGAAGGTTCCAAAGTGCATGTTCCTATTCCAAGGCTCCCAGCAGAGCAGCTCCGTGCATTTTGTAGAAGCGCCTTCCTGTAGAGCAGCACAATGCATTATGGGAAAGGTAGTGATGAAACGTGCACACTAGGAAGCAGGTCTTGCAGTAGAATAGTGCAATGCATTGTGGCATATGTGGTGTTTTTGTCTTGACCATATGAAATAACTCATGCGGTAGATGAAAGCTACTTGGGTTTCCAGTAGCAAACTGTCTGACCTTTTGCTGGGTACAGGAACAGGTCCCAGCACGCATGTGTATTTCACCTAGCATTCACTTTGCCTCATTCAGTACACAAATCCCCCCTGATTACATGTCTAATAATGATTAATAATGCACATGGCTAAGCGGGGAACATGATAGCTTAAGAGGAAACAATGGACTCTGCAGCCGTCCTGCTCCAAACTTCAAGTGCCTTTCAACTTAATTTATTGGAAGACTCTAGGTGATTGTGGGGACTTGAGGGGGCATGGCTGCATAAAAGCAGACTCATTCAGAAAAGATAGGAGTTGAGCCATTGAAGAGGGTAACAGTTGGCTTTCTTCTTCTGCCTTTCCACATAGACATATGGGCTTTTTCATGGAGGGATAAATACTGAACAACCAATGAAAACGGGGGCAACTGCTGCTGGGATCATGTAACCACACATAGTCCCTTCTCCCTTTCCATGGTGGCCATTAAAAATATTTAAAAAAAAGAAAACAAAGAAAATATCCGTCATGAAACCGGGTGAAGGGACTACATGTTTTCCCTTCTTCCTTTAATGGCGACTGGTGAAGAAAGGAAAGGAACGCCACGCGACTCAGTGGTCTGATTAGAGCGCAGCAGGTGAGTCTTTGTCGGCAGGTAACGACCCAGCGAGGGCCAATCAGATTGTTTGTAACAATCTGATTGTCCCTCGCAAGCTATTAATGCAATTTAGAGCAGATAGCCATACATGGTTACTTGTTATTGACTAATTCCTATTCTAGGTTCATGGTAAATGGCACCACATTTAAATAAGCATTGGCAATGCCAACAGTTTTGGCTGCTGTGTAGGCTTGAAGTAGGCATTTGCCAGGCACTACCATACAGCAATGGTAGCAGCTACAAGATGATCCATTTACATTCTTCAAATTGTTCCCTAACTTGTTTAGCTAATTTTACTGCCTTTTTAACCACATAAAGCTTGAGGGGACCAGCAGCACAACACCGCTCCCACCTCCCCCCTCTATATAACTATCTATATTTTTGGTGGTTAAAAAAGTGACCAAAAATTCAGCAAAACATGTTTTCAGCGATAATGCCATTCAGCAAAAACAGGTAATACCCTACAAAATGTTGCAAGTACCTGGGCTTATTATTGCAGTGCCTGGCAAATGCCTATCTAATACCTATACAGAATCCAAAACTATTGGCTTTCCCAATGCTCGTTTCTAACAGGACCTCAGTGTAAGGGCACACATACGGATTATAAATTAACCCAAGTGGCTAAAGGGACGTTTGGTTAAGACATTTATATTACACCAGTAATGCATTTAAAGCTCCAATTTAGCCATGAACTCCCAGAAGACTGCTTTGAAGTAGCCCATGCAGTCACTTCAGCTCAATGTTTGATATTACTGCTTGATAAAGGTAGCTCAAAGATATCACAGGAGAATGGCCCTCATTACAACCCGGCGTTAAGGGGTTAACGGCGCCGTAAAAGGTGGCGGCGCCGTTAAACCCTTAACACCTGATTACGAGGTCCCTTTGCGGGTTGGAGACTTTAACGCCTGCTTTTTGCGGGCGTTAAAAACCAACCCGCAAAGGGACCTTGGTGCCAGGTACGGTGCCGCAATTTGCGGCACCGTACTTAGCACCTTACCCATTCTCATTGAGCCCTATGGGGCAAAAATGGGAATGGGGAAGGGCCATGGCAGCATGGGGAATTACCGCCCCGCCAACCTCGGAATGGGGCGGTAATTCCCCATTCCGCCATGGCAGAGTCGGTAAGTTACCGGCATGAACCATGGTGCTATTAGCACCATGATCCAACCCCAGGGTCGTAATGAGGGCCAATGTGTTTTGGGCGGGGAGGGTCAGAAAATGAGAGGGAATGGTGATAGGGAGTAGCATGGCCATGGACAGTCAATGGGTGGACACATTATCAAACACCACTCAGTAGCTGTGTGTTTCTCCTCAAATCCCATCTTCTACCTAGTTGCTCTCCAATGCAATATTTCCGGCTTATAGGGGACCCATTAAAGCCACCCAATAGCCACCTCCAACCTTCAGCACATTCAGAGTGATTAGCAGTTTCCACTCAAGGAGTATTGATGAAGCATCAAGTCTACGGTGTCTGCCATTAGCCATTTCAACTGCCTCGAAGCTGCATGGAGAAAGACTCTTATGGTATGGCAATTATCTTTGAAAGCATCCTTGATACCCATGTGACATTGACAAGAACTGCCACCATAGGCAGTGGTCTCCTGACAGTTCTTGTCAAATTCCTTGAGTGGAATACGCTAATCACTGTGAATGTGCCCAAGGTGGGAGTTGCAGCAAGTCATCAACATGCTGCAGAATAGTACACATCCTGGATTTATAATGTAGCATGTGACCCCTGGCAATAGGTGGCAGCCACAGTCACTGGAAGGTTAAGCAATCCAATTACTTGGTGGTCAGATTTCTGTATGAAGGTTCCACACTTGTTGCAAAAGTACCTCCAGCACTACTGCACATATATTCTAAGTCCCCCATTTTACGCCCTGCCGCAAGCACTGGGAAGGTCTTTGAAGATATGCCCCCTAGCCCATAATTGAATGCATGGTTCAATGCATTGGAAAAGCCATCACTTTGCAAATAATCCTCTTTCACAAAACGAGCAGAATGACATCCATTTTTTGAAAAGCCTGCAAATCTAGAAAAAGTAATGAGAGCCGTGCTGCATTAGGAGTGTGTAAAGCTTCAGCCACATTATACCAACGTGTTCCAAAGACCTACGCTAGGGATTTGGCATGGACACAGGTTAACCTCTCTGGCAGGTTTTCCTTAGCATAGCTCAGTTGATAAAGCTATACTCATTGCGTTAGTAGAGCAACCTGCTATGTAAAGTAGGTCAGAGTGGGCAGGGAGACCGCCCATATTCCTGCTCATAGGGCAGTTAAATGGCCTGCATGTCCCTGACATGAGCGATGCCTCGCCCCTCATGCAGCAGTCCTAAAAGATTGTATGTTACACTGCTGTCTAGATTATATACAGTATATACTATGGGTCCGATCACTAGTTTGGTGGTAGCCCTTAAATGCGGCGTTAACACTATTACCGCCGCATTTGAGGGACCGCCCATTCTTGGGCTGCCAGCATTTACCTCCAGCTCTAAGTGCCGCATAAATGCCGATTTCTGGCACAATTACCGTGCGGTGATAGCCCCGGTGGCAATTACGCCAAAAATTCCTCATTGGGTCCAATGGAGAATTACAGGTGACACAAATACAGCTGGGCAGCATCCCACTCTGGATACCGTCCAACTCGTGATGAGGCTGTATATGTGGGGTTGCCCCTTTAGGAATATGTGTCATGACTTCCTCATGATTGAATGTCAATAAAAGGAGCCTACGCTGGCACGGGCCCCAGAACGGCGGCAGACTCCATGAAGGGCACTTCTGTTGTAGCTCATTATTGGGCCTTCTGGCCCGGCTACCCTGGCCTGCAGGCTGACACTGTGTGACCACTGTACTCCAGCCACCACTGATCTGGGCGCACTGCCCCCAGATCAGCATGTGCAACCTGGGAGCCCCCAAGGCACTGGCCTGCTGGCGACCACAGCCCAGTTGCTAGCCCGAGAGCCCCGGGCAACTGAAGTCTTGCCCTGTGAACACGACAATCAGGGTGATCCCTGCAGCTGTCCAAGTCCGTGTGTCTGATGTCTGACTGACTGTGTGCCCACGAGCCAGTCACATACATGGAAATGAAGAGGCAATGCACGATACAGTGTAGATTTATATCATATCGTTTATTTGACACACTGCCAACATTCCTGCTGCCAGTCGCCCTGGAACACTGAGACGCCTGCCCCTTTGCCAGGGTGAACCACTCATGGAAGAATTTGAACAAGTGCCCTTTTGTGACGGGGCCTTTTTGCAAAATGACTTTTGGTGGGTGAGACTGCTTGAGCGGTTGCACATTCTCACGGTGGAAAGCAATGGATTTGGCAGCAAGAAGCTTAATCCCAACTCACAAGGCGTATAATGACATCACCTACTTTGGCTGAAGTGGTGTGAAATGCTTCCACGCTTTCAGAATAGAACGACAGTAGTCCCGATTGTCGCACATCTTTCAAATGCGTTTTTCATTAAAGTTATTACATATTAAGCACAATTAATCCCGCCAATGCAAAGGTCATGTGCCTTGAGTTCATCTTTAAGCCTTTTTAAGATCCATTTCATTTCAGAGTCATGATGCACACATGAAACCCAAGGTAATTTCATAAAATGGTTTCCTCTGGACTTCTTGGTATTTTAGGATGAATACATTATGGGATATACAATGCTTGCATGTGTTGCAGATGCCTACTTCCAGCTAGACATGCAGAGTGGAAGTTAGACAAATGGATAACAACACTCGCAGCTGTGGCAAGGCAACCCAAGCAGCAAACCGAAAACGCAAGACACCAGCGAAGAACACATTAAACCAAATCAAAGCAAACCAATTGCTTTGAAGATAGTTCTATGATTGCTTTAAATATCCCTCTTCCAATTTGGATCAATAGCTGTCAGGTGGCCCAATGGCATGTGTGGCATCTTGAGTAAGTCCTGCCTCTTGTTTTTGCAAGCGTGTTGTTTTGTTTTATATTCATTATAAATATATGCCTACTGGTCCCAGCATGCAAAGTCAAAAGTTAGGACTGGCTCACATTCACTCTTCCTTGTTCCTACCTCTTATCCACACTCCTGATGCTTGGACGATGTTCAAAGAATGTTATCTTGCAACAAAAATATGCCAGGGGGAAGGACTCCCTTCCCCTGGCTTGCAGGCTTCATGCACTCTTTCCAAATCCAGGAGAATGGCTCCCTTCTCCTGGTGTAGCTTGAGTTTCCAATAAACCCAGGGGGAATGACTCCCTTCCCCTGGTATTGCTTGGCACAGTTCATAACAAGCAGAACCAGAGCTGTGTATTGCTACAGAGCAGGTCCAAATGCACTCTTCAGGGAAGAAAATCCCTCTGTTAAGGTAAGTAACTCCAATAGTTTTAGCGCCATATAGGCGAATTTCTGGTACTGGAGTACCTGGTTGCATTCAAACATTTAGTATTAAAAGGTAAATAGCAATACCTCATTAGTTAACAGACATGACATTTAGAAACTTCAGTAGAAAATGCACATATAAATCAGAGCCTGAATTATAGAGCTAACTCTTGAATTTTTAATTTGTCAAATCCAACGAGTTATTAGAAGTGATAGGATCAAAGTTACACAGTGTCCTCTATTAAACCATAGGGAGCACATTAGTTCATGTAGCATACAATGTACAGAACTTTTATGAAACATAGGAAATGCCTTACAACGACTGGCATTGTGTAAATCAGTCACAAGAATTAATACAGAAAAGTGTCCCTTCACACATTCAGAATCAATAATTTAAAACAGCATAAACTTCCAGTGGAAAAGTCTCCTTTTTTTTGGATGTTAGAAAAAGGGAGATGACCAACGCGTTTCGGTTCAAAGAACCATCTTCAGGGTATAAACTTTCACTGTTCCTATTTCACATCAATATTCATAACATGGACCCTGCAGGTTAATAGAGAAAAGGCACTAATCAGTCTAATGTCTGATTTCATAGAGTCTGTTAAAGTGATTGGGAGGATAGGAAACACTAACCTTGCTGATACAGAAGCGAGGCGTCCAGTCAAAAGCCAGCCAACTGGTGGAAAAGCCAGAGGACAGAGCCGAGATGGGACGCCTCCAATAGAGTATCTAAAATAAAGATCATAAAGGACCCACATAACAGAAACCCGCCTAGCGGGGACAGGCTACTGGCCAATACGGAATAGTGGAAAAAGAGATACTGCATGTAAAGTGACAGATAGCCATGTGCACGGCATGGACAGAGATGTAAATAAAGAGGATCCAGCGTGTCCAGGGAGCTGCAACAGAACCTCACGGACCAACACACGTCCATCTTTAAAATGGGCCGAATGACGAACCCGGAGTAATCTGGTGGAAAAGTAGCTGCATCAGCTAGGGATACTAGCAGGAATAAAAAGAAACAGGCGTGCTGTGAAAAACCTACCTCAGTGTGCGAGGATCTCCACGGAATCTGGCCGCTGCAACGCGCATCCAGACTGGAGTATGGCGTTATGAGTCGTCCTGGCAACCCCGCGCATGCGCGCGGTTCACCAGGACGACGTCCATCTTGAAGTGGGCAAAGGCAGAGCTGAGCAGCCACGGCAACGCGGTAAACACTACGAGGGATGAACACTCAAATGAGATAATCTCCCGAGTCAGACGAACTATGGGAGCACAGAAGGGGAGCATAAACGCAGCCTACATGGGACCATAGAGTGCTCACGAGGTGCAATCGAAGGTATGGCATGTACGTGAGCGTGCATGGGGGCACAACCACAGCTCAAAGGAACTGCGGGGTGCCCCCATGGCGCTAGAGGGTAATACGGACAGCCACAAAATGGCCACCGTGAGAGTAATGGAATGACAGGCCAGGTAAATAATGGAAAAAAGCAGGAAGATCCTGCAGGCCAACAAAGGGACACAGTCCAAAGGGGCAAGGGGGCCGGCACAAAAGGAGCAGTGCCAAAGAGACACAACCCGGGGCAAAAATTCATGTGTTTAGAAACGGCGTTGGAATGGCAAAAAGACTCTAGGGGCACTATATGGGGTAGGCGAATGGTAAGCAGACGCTCACCCTCTCTGCGATCTGAAGGGCTACAGTCACCGGACAAGAGAAAATTGTAGTGTTGAGTCAGGCAAACTAACGCATGGATTGATTAGAACATACACAAGATAAATAAAAACATTAGTGCCACTAATGTAGAATGAACATGAAAATTAGCAAAGCAATGTACATACTAGATGTGGATGCATTGGACAAAATAATTTCAACAAGAACATATGTAAAACATATATGGATCATAAGTAAAATATATATGAATCAACTGGGCTCGAGTCTCTTGGAGTTACACAAAGCACATAAGATTGTGCCGTGGAGGCTGAGCGAATCCAAAAGTTAAATCAATAGGATTTCCCGTTGCAACAATTTCCGCTGGACATCCCCACCCCTGCTTCCCATTGTCACTTGCTCCAAGATGACACATTTCAGTTGTGCAATGGGGTGACGTGCTTCTTGAAAATGTAGAGAGACTGGGGACCTTAGACGTTTGGTACGGATGTTGGATTTATGTTCTGACCACCTTGTTTTCACTTTTCTGGTGGTCATACCCACGTAGTATAAGCCGCAAGGGCATCTCAATGCATAAATTACATTTTGGGCGTCACATGTGCAGGAATGTCTAAGTGAGATAGGTTTGCCAGAGTGAGGGTGTGGTATACTGTTGCCTTTTATAATATTACTGCAGTGCTGGCAGTTGTAGCAGGGAATGGTACCCTTAAACAAATTTTGAGTGCCGGTAGATGAAACTTCCGCTTTGACCAGACTTTTGCACAATGACTTACTATTCCTGTAGGCGAAGGTTGGAGGTTCTTGAAAAAGTTGCTGCAACTGAGGGTCCATTCCTAGTATTGGCCAATTCTTCTTTATAATCCTCTTGATTTTCATGCTCTGCAGAGAGTAGGTGATGACGTAAACTAACGGCTCTCCTGGTTTGGGGGGCTTCGGAGTCAGCAGTGTCTCTCTGTCAGTGCCTCTTACTTTGTCCGCCACATCTGTTATCCTTGTCTGATTGTAGCCTCTAGACCTGAATTTGGACTCGAGTAGTAATGATTGGTGTTCATATTCGATGTTCTCCGAAATTATCCTTCTGTAGCGTAGGAAATGACTGAACGGCACACTGTCGACAGTTCTCTTAGGGTGGAAGCTGGTAGCGAGCAACAGACTGTTTCTGTCAGTCTTTTTTGTGAAAATCCTGGTCTCTAGAGAGGTGTTGGCTACGTATATTTCAACATCCAAGAAGTGGATAGAGGTGTCGCTTGTCTCAGTATTGAATTTGATCCGGGGATGCATTGAATTCATCATTTCATAGAAGTTGTGTAATTCATCTTCTGGTCCGGACCAGATTCCAAAAATATCATCGATATATCTGACGTAGAGGGGAAGATGTCTCATCTATCTGGGCGAAGTAAGAATGTTTTCATGTTCGAGGTAGTTCATAAAGGCATTGGCATTGCAGGGTGCCATAGCCGCACCCATGCTTGTACCGGATGTTTAGAGAAAAAAATCGATCTTGAAATTTGAAAAAATTATTCATCAGTACCAACTTGAGTAAAGTTAGTATAAAAAGTCTGTCGACCCTTGCATTGGTCAGATTGCAACAGTAGCCGTTCAATTGCTTCTAGGCCTGCTTCATGTACGATGTTTGTGTAAAGAGATGTGACGTCCATAGTAAACATCACATCTCTCCCTTTGACAAACTGTACATTTTTTAATTTGTGCAGGAAGTGCATAGTATCCTTGACGTATGTTGTGGTTTCCTGGACTAAAGGTTGTAGAATCTTGTCCAGGTATTGGGCCAATGGTTCCTGGAGGCTATCTGTAGCCGCTATGATAGGGCGTCCCGGAGGGTTAGCTAGTCTCTTGTGTATTTTGCGTAGTATATACATGACAGCCATAATAGGGTGTTTATTTTCGAGGAAGAGTTGTGTTTCGTCTGAGATGACATCATTGGCTTCTGCTTCATCAAGTACTCCCTTAATCAGTGATCGTACTGCTTCAGTTGGATTCTGGGGTACTTCCATGTATGTCTCAGGGTCATTCAGTTGGAGTTCGATTTCATCAATGTAATCTTGTTTGTTCAATAGTACAAGTGCACCTCCCTTGTCTGCTGGTTTGAAAATCACATCTTGATTGTCAAGCAAATTCTTTAATGTCTGGCATTCTCTCACCGTAAAATTGCCTTCTGTGTTGGTGTTAAACTGGATTCTCTTAAATTCTTGTAGTACAGTTTTCTCGAAGGTAGATAGAATGTGGTTCTGTACCGGTGGATTGAAGGAACTCTTAGGATTGAGTTCAAGGAATCTATGTGGTTCGTTGGTGGTAGACGCCTCCTCCAATGAGTCAAAGAACACCTTCAATTTTAACTTACGCATCAATTTGAAAAAAACAATTTTTTCACAAAGGAGAGTGCTGTTGTTGTTATGGACAAATGATAGGCCTTTTTTCAAAACACGTAGTTCCATTTTCGATAACTGATACCATGAAATGTTAACAATCAGTGTTTCTTCGTTGTTTTCTTCCGCTGAGGATTTTTTCTTGTTTCCTCTTCGGACTGGCCTTTTTCTAAAAAAGGCATGGGGGTGGTTGTTGGTTCCTCTGCCACAGGCCCGGGTATTATGTCTCCACTCCGGTCTGGGACAACTTCAAGTTCTGCACTCGAAACGTCAGATGAGGTATTCTCTGCTGGAGGTTGACCTGGTTTCCGTGGTTTGTTGAAATTAGGTTTGTTCTGAGAATGGCCGTAATATGCCTGCCAACTGTAGACAATGTCGAACTTATAGTCTTGAGTGTCGCGTCTGAATTTGCGAATGTTCTTGTCCTCGAGTTCTTGTTTGAAGTTTGCCAATTTCTGGTTTGTCTCTTCTAAGATCTGCTCGAGTTGGTCCACCGTGTAACCTTTACTGAGTGAAGTTTTGAGTCCTTCTATATCCTCGTTCAGATTTTGTAGTGAGTGTGCTAATTCCTCAATAGTGAGGAGAATAAGGTCAAGTGAGCACTTATTAAGAATTTGATGCCAGCGTTTGACAAAGGTCGGGTTCTCTTTGCAGAGTGTTGGCTCATAGGCCCCTTGGTATCCTCTTGGCTGTGTAGTATTGGGACAAGGTTGATGCATGAAGTTTAAGATTAATCTCCCTTTGTATCTTCCATTCAAGTTGTCGTATAAGGGCCTCTGGTTTATAACAAGGCCAGCGGGAATGACTCCCTTCCCCTAGTGCCTTTAGCACAGCTCATAGTTCGGGTCCAGGAGAATGACTCCCTTCTCCTGGTCTTGTTTGGCACAGTTCACAGCAAGGCCAGCGGGAATGACTGCATGCTCCTTGTGTCTTTAAACAATATTTCAAGAGCTTTGCATCCATCTCCAGGAGAATGACGCCCTTCGCCTGGTTTCCCAAAAGTTCTTTCTCACAACCCTCAGCTTGATCAACACTCTGCCTCTCTATTTTGTTCTTAGCAAAGTCCAAAATCCTTCTCTGCTAATCACTGGGCTAAATGTTGCCACTGCGATGAGGAAGTTCTCTTGGCTTGCTCAGTTCACTTTAGTTGGGATCCGAGGCCCTTCACTGGAGGGGTCAGTGAACTTATTACGGTCACTGCGATGAGAAAGCTGTCCTCGGCTGCTTAGGTTATGCTTGTTAGGGTCGCCAACCCTTCTATGGTGGTCAGTGGGCTTATGGTCGCCACTGCGATGAGGAAGTTCTCCTTGGATGCTTGGCTATCAGTGTTAGGGTCCCTCAACCTTTTTGGGTTCCACCTTCATGTTCCCTCTGGGTGTCTTGTACCTACTGTTACCTTCAAAAGGATTTTGGCATGCCACGAGGACTTCCTGGGACTAGGGTTCTTCCCTTCGCCGCACTGGTCTGCTCTCTTCTGTTTCCACATCACAATGGTGGCTCCACGCTTCGGTCTGCAACTCTGATCTTTATTCCTGCTTTCCGTTCGGGTCTGCATCAGCTGCACCTGTGGAGAACTTCATCCTTGCCTCACCGGCGTCCTCCGCTATTCTCTGTTCTGCCCAGAGCGCTTGAAACTCCCATGGTTTTCCCTGCATATTGCCTCTACCGGCTAGGTTTGACAGTTTGATTAGTCTGGTGCCCACACTTACACAATGTTGCCAGTCCCACAGTCTGCATGCCTCCTCAGAGCCACCTTGTACCAGTATTAGCACAGTCAATGACCTGCATGTCTCCTTTACTCTTCTTCATCCTAGTACCTTTGGGTTTAGCTTTATCCCCAGTATTACAGAAGCACATAGATTTACTTTCCGCAAAGTGGTTCTGAACAGTGGGTAAGGCTAGGGAATGTTGGGGAAGGAAAATATCCTACGGGCTTCCCCTCAGGCGATTGTCCTTGTCCCCAGAGGGGGAGTCCCTGGTCATGAAGTCCTTCCACATTAAACCACTGCTAGGGGGACTATTGGGTAGCGGCCGCACCTCCATAACCTCATGGAAAAGGGCTCCATCTTGGGGAGAAGTGACGACATCTTGTGAATCATAACAACAGTCATTCATCCCCAACACAATACCATTTTGTGAAGGAATGCTGCTAGTAGTGAAACCTAAAGGAACACAACACGAATTATGGATGGTTTACCAAGAAGAAAGATGTTTTTCTGACAATAAGAACCTTGAGTGGCAAATGCCAATGGACAGGTGGGATATGGAGGAGGAAGGGTGGAGACTAGAGTAAAGGTGGGTGAAGTAGGATGTCGGAAGGCAAAGATGGGAGGAAGCAGAAGGAAAGAGGCAGGCATGGGATGAAGGTGAAGAATTTACATCCCAGAGTAAGGAAGTCTCCAGAAAAAGTTTGAAAACAAATCCATTGGCAAGGCAAAAGCAGACTATAAGAAGACTACAGGAGCAGGACATGATTTCCGTTGAAAAGCGATTCACTGTTCACCAAGTGTTAAAAAACCGTTCATATTAAAAAGATAAAGACACACATCAGTGTTAACTAGTGCAAAAGAGAAAAAGTTTATGCTTTGTTAACATTCAGAAAGAACAGAATAGCCTCATGAAACTAGTCACAGAGGCAAATTCGTAGACAGCTAGGCAAGCAAACTCTTTCGAAGCTACACGTAGAACCAGTGTTTGCTTTTTGGTAACATGCTGGGGTCAGGCACATAGTTCCTATGAGAATAACTTAACTACACGTTACAGAATGCCAAGGGTGTTCACTGAGAAGCAAGGACTGTCTGCTTGGTGCCCACTTTGCAGCTTTGATTTTCACTTGTCACGTATTTCCTCCCTACAAAATTAGGTGGTTCTGGGTTGTGTCAAAATAAGATGTACCTACACATTTAAAGCACTGTAATAATGACTAAATTCCACAGTAACATCAATACTTTTGTCATGGGCCAAGGGGGCACTAAACCTTTATCAGAATGTCTAGATGCATTAAGCAAACACAGACATCTAGCCGGGAGATGCAGGCACTAGTAAGTATGGATGATGAGAATTTATTTTATGTATTGTTTCTGTTTTTCACTAAACGGTGGATATATGTTTTACACACTAACAAGTCATTCTCAGGGAAAGAGTTAGGGAGAAATTCTCCAGGTACATTACACTTTTGCTAAGGAAGTGGTGGTATCATTAAGGTTGCAAGCCGTATATCAGGTTAAATGAACTTTGAAGATTTTTCGAAATGTAAGATAGTTGTAGTTAGACAGGTTTCATAAGTAAATTGGCTCAAGGCACACCTGGTTAAGATATTTGTAGTACACCAGTAGCTAATTTACAGCTGCAGTGTAGCCCTTATTTCTCTGAAGCCTGCTTAAGTGTCAGCCCCATAAAGCACATAGTTTGATAGAGTAAATCAAGGCAATCACAGGTCGTGCTGTGGCCGGGGACTGAGGGGTAGTGGATGAGAATGGCCATACACAATAGCATAGATATAGTCGGTCAGCGGAAGGGTAAAAAGCTAAACAACAACCATAAGATGCGGGTCCCCTCACATCCACTCTCCCTCTTATTTGTACTCCTATGCCACTAAAAGAACCCATGGCATGAAGACACACAGGTGCACTTGTAATCAGTCAAGTCAACACTATTGGATATGATGACTTGAGTTTGCTTTATACTTATGGTTGACTGCATTTTCTGGTTTATTAATTGAGCCTGGTTGTCACGTGGATGATTTGACTAAGGCTCTGTTTGTCGAGTGCTCAACCATTCTCTCTAACTAACAGTTTTCCTCTGTAGGTCTCACTGCACATCGGTCTGCAAGGAACAGGTATGGGTTTGGGTGGTCGTGGGATAGTGTGCGAAGTAGATGTGAAACCTTAAGTGTTGAAATGCAAGCCCGATGTAGCCAAGTGCTAAGTGCTGATACGGTTACATGTGATTTGTGGTGGTGACACTTTGCTATGTGTTTTATCCGAAGGGAGTACCCCGTGCTATATTACAGGACAGCACTGGAGCACTGCGTTAACCGCTAGCATGAGAGTGTGCGTGACAGAGCTAATTATGTCAGCTTTGGTTTTGGTCTCTAGAATTCATGTGGTATTAGTACACATAAAGCTGCTGCATAAATGGTGGTCTATGTGTTTGTGTAACATAAAGACCAAGGAGTTGGAGGGGTAAGTCTGTTAGTTGTGGGGAGTAAAGAGGATTTAGGATTAGAAAAGGCTCTCCTATTAGAGTTGGGTTCTAGACTGCACTGTTTGGGTCCCAGTTTGCTGTTGGTCTAGGAGTGGAGGGGCCTGTTGTGCTGTCCAGAGGAGTTCTTACTGTTTCAGGATCCATTTTATGGCAGTTGTGAGGTTCTGTTAGGAGTTTGTTGGCTTATGGCAAGAGCAGAGAAGACTGACTGAAAGAAGTATGATCTCCCCGGTTTTCTTGGTTGGCTTGTTATGTACATGTGTGTGTAACCTGTGATGTCATGGCTGGGGTTTGGTGTTCATGTGGGTATTTGATCGAGTAGGTCTTTTGGGTCCAGCTCCATGGTGATGGCTTATTTATAATATGTCAGAGCACTTTGCTATTTGAAGGTTTTGCGTCCCTGTTCATTCGTCTTTGGGTTTGAGTTGGGATGTTGCTTAATAGCACGGTTTACCATCATAGGTCTGTTTTGTAGGGTAGAGTGCTAGTGTGTGAGTTATGGTCTTTTGAAAAGGAGAACTCTGAAGGATTTTGCGATGATTAGGTGTCCTTCCTCTCTACCAAAATACTTCAGAATTGATTTCCGAAGATTGGTCATCAGAAATGAAAAGGAATACCCTCTGTGCTGCTTTTGCTTGAAACTTGGCCCGATACTAAGGCTGCGTACTGGATCGATGCACTCTGATGATCTTGTAGTGACCAGGAGCCAACGGAGCATTCAGAGGGCTGAACAGATGTGTTCCCATTTTTGTACTCTAACTGGGATTCTCGGAAGAGCCCAAAATGCTGCAGCTAGCCTCCTTCTTACATGCATTGTTTGTAGTGAAGCCTGGATATTACCAGTGCGAATAACCCCTTGGTTTTGTGGGAAGATCAGCTATGGCATGATGGGTGGCATAGTTTGCAGTTGGAAGAAACAGAGGGCCTCATTATAAGTTTGCGAGTCTGGTAACAACAGTACCGGTAAGTTTGCCGGAGTTACGAGTTCTGCTTGCGGGTGCCTTCTCGCTCGCCAGGACTGGCCTGGCGGGCGTACCGGCACCCGTGAGCAGGGCATTTCAGATGCACCGGCACCATTCCAAATGGTGCCGGTGCCTCCGAACTCCCCATTCTCATTGTGCCCTCTGGGGCTTAAATGGGAATGGGGAGCATTTTTTTCCGGCACTCGCGAAAGGGCAATTACCGGGTCCGGCGGGCCGTAAGGACTCAGTAATTGCCCATTCATGCGTGCCGGAAAAAATCACGACTTTGGCGGCAGCCTGCTGGTCTTACCAGCAAGGCTATCACCAAACTTGTAATGAGGCCCAGATTATTACAAGGCCTTTCACCTGGATATCAAGTTTGAGTGTGCCGTTCTTGGTAAGTACAAGGTTTGTGAACATTTCCATTGCCTTGGGGCAGGTTCCCATTTCTTCACATGGGTGGTTTTTGTGGTGCTGCAAACGATAAATTCTGCATTTTGTCGTTTACATTTGAGTCTATATGTAATCATCTATCAGTGGTCCTGAGTCAGTTGTCAAGTTGCGGTTTTATAAGCGGTTGAATTATACATGGTTTGAAGATGGCAATCATCTGCGCATTTGATGCTCATAAGGTCTGATCCATTGAGGAATTCCAGTTGGTTGTTCATGTGAAGCTGAAGGGAAGTGGTGACAGGCCTGATCCTTGGGGTACTCCACAGGTGATCTTGTGTGGAGGGACATGAAAGGTCAGGTTTGAGGTTTCTGTCCCGACTGTGAGCAATGCAGTCAACCAGCATAGTACAGTGCCTCTACTCAGATGTCCAAACGTCTTTCGAGCAAAATGTCATGACTGATGAGTGAAATGCTCTGTGAGATCCAGGAGTGTGCACTCTGCATGCTTGCATCAACACTGATTTCGATAGTTCACAAATTAAAGTGGTTAGATTCTGTTCCCCCCATTCGCCTGAATCCATGTTTTGTTTGGTCCAATAGAGTGTTGGTTTGAATGTGATTCTGGAATTGTTGATATATTGATGTCTCAAGGATTCTGTAGTGAAACGTGTGTTGGGTTTAGTGGATTAGCTCAAAGGGTGCTAGGTATTTGCTTTTTTTTTTTAGTAGGGGACCAATGGAAGCAATTTTGAAACGCTCCCCGAATAACACTTGGATCTATAGATGTGTTGAGGAGGGATCATAATATAAAGTTGAAACTGGGCAGAAAGCATATGGTGTCCGTACCAAGACTTTGCTCAGTGCGATTTTCAAATCTCTGTTTGGTGTTTTAGCAGCTTTCTTGCTTAGCTGGTTTTGAATCATTTGAATGTTTTCACTGAATTGTGCAGAATGGAGTTTTGTTGGGGTGAGGGTCATGATGTGAACGGTTTTCAAATTCTTTGATAATTCTTTTAATTTCATTTTGACTGTGTTGTGTATACTATGTGGTTGCGTAGTGAGTTTTCTTTGTTTTTGCTATTTAAGCTCTGTATATTCAGAGTTGCCAGTTCTAGGTCATTTTGTCCGCTGGTCGGTTCATTCAATGATAGGATATGATATGGCATTTATAACGTGCCTATACACAAGTGTTTCAAGGCGCGATGAAGCAAGGGAGAGGGGAACAGAGGGAGTTCAGAGACAATGATCTTACTAGGCCAGGTGACATTGAGATCGTCTAAGTGCAGGGCAGGGGGGGAAGGGGAAAAGAGAAAGGAGAGGGCAGTGCAATACAAAGGATAAACAGGAAAATAAATAAAAACGATAAATAAGCAGTGCGGCCAGTCGGTGGCAAGTGCAAGGGTAAGAGCAGACATCAGGTGTGAAGTACTGATAGGGGGCTGTAGGGATACAGAAACAGCCACTGAGTGCAAGGGTTGCCAGGGGGGCAGTGCAGGTGTGCAACTGGTGGGGAGGGGAGCTGGGCCAGAGAACAGAGGGTAGCCAGGTAACCAGTGTAGTTTCAGTTTCGGCCAGGAGTTCAGCAGGGTTCAAGTCTCCTGTTGAGCTTGGTAATGAACCACTTAGTGACTTGCTTCTTTGGTGAGTATTTGTAAGACTTATTTGGAGCCAGTATGTCATGTGTTTGTGATGTTATTGCCTGAGGTTTGTAAAAGTGTTCATCTGGTGTTCCTATTTTGTTGGGCTGGAGGTTTGTAATTTCTCGAGTTTTGCGTTAAACTTGATATGCTTCCTGGTAGCGGTGAAGTTTGGGTGGAAATGTAATGTAATGGTGAGATGCTTACCCAAGGGTACCTCTAATGGGGATGCCAAGGTGGCAACATATCCTTCACAGAAAATTCGTGTTGGGCCAGTGTCTCCAACCTATCGATCACGAGCGGACTGGTAGCTTGACTGAGGCTTCTCAGTTGCTTGCTCACCGGACGGTGTAAAATCAAACATTCTGTAAAGCCAAGAAGTGCTCTGTCCAATCACAGCACGCCCCATGTCTATGGCAGACAGTACAAATGCTGTGACTGGCCACACCATGTTATCTGCTGAAACTAGGCTTCCTTTGAACATGGTGTGTTCCATTGTGGTTTGCACAGATGTCTGTGTAATAATGTCCGGCTGTTGGACAAAAGAAGGCAACATCATGAGCACCAGAGTCACTGTGTCCTGTTGGTCCTGGTGTAGAAGGGGGAGATTAGACAATCCACAGTGAGGTGCAGGCTTGGTTTTGGACTGTGTGGCTCTGAATCAAAGAATCGGGGCTGGACGCATTCTTCTACAGTGCAGCACAAGATGCTCAAGTCCCGAGCCAAAAGGGGGGCAGTCACAAAGGTAAGTTCCAGGCCACCGTGCACTTAGAATTATGGGCACACTTTGGGAAGAATGCTCTCATTTACCCTGCTGGCCCATTGTACAAGTCAGGAGAGGGGGTTTGGCAGTATCTCCAGATTAGAGCAGCACAGAACCAGAGCATCTGCTGCTCTGCAGTGCAAAGGAGTGGGTGGCAATACAAAGCTCAACACAAGTGTTTCAAAGTAGATTATATATTGTCACAGAAGGCCTTAAGAATTCCCAGAGTCTCCAACAGAGTTCCAGGGTTTTCATCTTGTGCATAGTATTCACTGGTATGATGTTCAGACCGTCAGTGTTTTCAGTGTTATGATTAGTAGCTGTGCATTTTAACTCATCAGACTGGAGAAGTGGTGGGGAAATATGTCAATGGGCAGCGCTCTCTCATCTCCCGTGGGCTTTCGCTCCCTAGCCAAGGCATCCCCATATCCCAGGTTTCTCCACTAGCGATCGGTAACACCTTCTACCTGGAACTAGCAGGTAAGGAGGGTCTAAACGCAACAGCCCGGTCTATCTGGCCCCTTCTAGGGATTTTCCAGAGAGGCCCTAGCCTAACACTCCCGGGATTGGCAATGTGGCTTCATGTGAAAAGCGCCAGTCTCCTCCTCGGCCTCTCCCTTTCACTCCTCTCCCTGACCTTACTAGCTCCTTCCTTTTGTTTCTCCCACTGTCTCCTCTTCCTTCCTTTCCTTCCAGTCTTCCTTGACCCTCTCTCTCCTGCCTCCTCCCTCTCTCATTACCTGGTATTACACCACTTTCTCCACCTCTTACTACACCCAATTTCCCTTCTCTCACTACACCTCTCTTCTCACCTCTCACTGCACCTCTTTATTACCGTTTACTATACCACTCTTCTAAATGCTCCCTACACCACTCTTCTCCATCTACACCATGTCACATTCCCTCCATCTATCATTTACCACTAGCTTCACCACCCTCCTGCTTCACTCTGCCCTCAACACTACTCCCATTACAGTCTTTCACACTTTCCGCCCCCTCCCACTATACACACACTCTTTCACTTTCACTCTAATTCACTCTAAATATATCCCTCTCCCTCTCTATCTTTCTTTATCTCTCACTCTCCTTTTACACATCCCGCCCTCTTCACACTACACACATAACTGGTACCACTCTCTCACAAATACCTCACCTGCACTCTGCCCAAACTCTGCCATCCTTCCGCTCCTTCATCTATCCCCGCCTGGTTTCTCAGTCCACCTTCATACCTCCTGACCTCAACCCTGCAACCCACACTCTGCCTCTCATTCTACTTCCATTAATGCTGTGAGCCTGCTGGCTTTGCATCCCTCTTCACCCTCCCCCCTTCAATTGATTGCAGCACTCTCCTAACTCAAGGAAACAATATGAGTATGTCTTTTCCTTAAGGGCTGGATTACACAGGTGAGAGGCATTAAAAGCACATTCTAAGACCCTCCCCTCCTTTACAGCACAGTTTTGGAAACCACGTCTGATAGCGTGGTAGCAGCCAGGAGCTCAGGCTGCGCGTTCTCCCTGTGGCTTTCCTCAGGTGCTGTTTTTCCCAATTTAGTTTATGGAAGTTTTCGGTGTCTCCCCTGCAGTCTCTCACTTCCAGCGCATTTCTTGCTAGCCCAGAATTCGTCGCAGATCTGTGTGGGCTTGGCAACTGAAATGCTAGAACTGCAGCAAGCAAATGTACTTATAGGTACTGTGTGATAAAGAGTGGTACCCTTGATGGCATTCATGGCAAATGGGGGGTCATGGACTGCCCACCCTGACCTTATCACAAGTTGCTAAGTGTAGTGCCTTCTGCCTCTTTATCATAATCATATCTCTAATCATATTTGTGATGTCATCTTTGATGTCATGGGTGTTATTCTTAGCAGTGCACGGTGATGGCGCGAGTTATGGTTGCTTAGCTTACCATAACTGGCGGTTTCAGGTTTTTTTTCGGTTTTACTTGTAACCAGAACATTCCTTTAACAACATTTTATCCGTGAATTTCATAGGTTTTTATTAGTGCAACTTAACCATAACACCCCCTTAAAGTTTTTTCATTGAATATATATATACCCACCCATTATGATATGATATATGATAGGTTATTTATAATGCACTTAATACCTAGAGGTGTCTAAGCGCGGACTCAGGGATCAAACCTGTGTTGCTCCATGTCGTCTTGCTTCCAAGGAGAGCACGCTGCCCCTGAGCTACCCTCCCGAAACATTGTGAGGCAGTGAATTTGTAGTGATTCGCATAGTAAAAAAGCAACACCACCCCTCTAGTCAGTCATCAAACTGCCCTAAGTAAGGTATACCCACTAGGCAATACAAGCAAGGCAGCATGTGTTGTGGAATCTGAGCGCCAAGTCTCAGTAAGGACCAAAATAGCCAAGTTGTTCTCAGAGATAAAATCTGCTATTTCAGTTGCATGTTGCACTAGAGAGCTAGAGCTTAGCAGTTTTTATTTTTTATTAAACGTTCTCTGCATTTGTGTATATAGCATAATTATTAACTATAGGTGAAATGAGATTTTGTTTACCTTGTAATTCTGATGTTAAGGGTAGGCAATCTTCAAATGCTAATTTAGTATTAGGAAGGTCCTGAAGGTTTAATAGAATATGTGAAAGGGAGAAATCAGATTCGGCTTCTGTAGCACTGCACAATCTCAATGACACAAAACCAAGTAAGATTGTTTGTCTCTTGGCATCCCTCTGTCTTCCCTCCCTTGTCTTGTAGCGACTAGAAACACTTGTGTACAGGAGCATTATAAATGACATATCACATCATATTTTATTCATGGAGTCAAGGAACTAAGATCATTATTTAAAATTTCATAGGTGGAAATATGTTTGCCAGGATCAATGGGATTAGTCTGAAATGCTAGTGTACTAGTATGCAGTTTATTAGACATGATGAGTTGGACAGAGAATTTAGAAGTAAATTTGTCAAGTCAAAGAAAATAAAGTACCTTTATCAGTTACCGAGGCAGAGCGCAGCAATCTGGCACACCCCAAGCACAACCTGTACCTATGCCAATCAATACCTTCCCTCTTGGCCAGCCAGTCTTCTGAACAAGCTAGGAATCTATTTCACAAACCCAGGCCTTAGCCTACACAGCCCAAACGTGTGTCATCCAATCTCCTATTATATTTCCCACGTGTGCATGTTTATATTTTTCCACTTTGCATGAAGCTCTCCACTTTAAATCTCATTGCGCTAAGTTGCACAATGTGCTCCCATATTATGTTCACACAATCTTCATTATGCTGCTGCATGTATGCAAATCTAAAATGCATCACACTAGACAAAATAACACTAAAAGTAACCTCTAACAACCCCTAATTAACTCTTCTAGATACATGCAAAACTACAATATCGCATTTATTCTTGTCCCATTATAACATTAATATGGTGCGTGCAAAGTGAACTTCTCCTTTCTATTTAGATACAATCCTGCTAACCCAACATCACAAATGGTAGGATGTAAAAGTCTTCACTTGTCAACTAGAGGATATTTAAAATGCCTTAAAAGCAGGAGATCCTAAATCCCTGGAAGCTCCAGACCTGTCTAACGGGGTATCCAGTGTTTCATTCCCTCCCCACCTATCACCACCTGATGCCGGAAGAAGGGTATGAGCTGATCCTATATTATCTGACAAAAAAGGAAAATTCATCCACATTAGGACCATAGGCAGACATTAATAGGATTGCCTGACTCACCAGATCTATGAGTGCTTCCTGATTTGTTTTTACCGTATGCATCTTTGCCGAATTAATTTTGTCTGATTTTACAACTTTTATTACCTCAAAAACTGGTGGCAGAGCGGCCCGCACCACCAGAGGACTCTAACCCCACCCCCCTCTATATAACATGCCCAAATGTACCGTCTAGTGTTTTGAGGTAAAAAAAGTTGTATTTTGCAAAATACTGTAATACCAACCCAACAAGTGGCCTATAACTATATCCCCCATGGCCATAAGCGTCCCTAAGTACTCTCATCTCTATGGTTGGGAACTTGTTCACAGAAAAGGATCATGAACACATTGTTTTACCCATTGCAGGGCTGTAAAATGTTTTTCTTTTTTACAGGTTGGGCAATTTTTGAGAGGCACCATCATTCAGGTGAATGTATTGTAAGAGTTCTACATCATTTAATTTTTTTAAAGATATGAGAGGATTTTAGTGCTTTAATCGGGTTGTTGATTCCTTCGATGTTCTAGAAGATAGTCAAAAGAAAGGGGTGTATATGACATTAGAATGGCAAGGGGTTCTCTTTTTGTGCTGCCAGCCCCAAAAGGACAAAGGAGATGTGTCTCAGCTTCTCGCACCCTCCCTTTGGGTGTCTTTGGTCTGTCTTTTGGTTCGTGCTTGGCAAGCCAATCTGGGATTCATTAAGTAGATGCCAAAAGAGTCTTTTCATGGCTCCTGAGTTGGCGGCCCTTCTTCTTGTCTTCTCGCTGTTTTGGACTTCGTGGAATTTTGAGCCGTAAGAAACGTATTTTACCAATGGGATCCTGTACACCCCAAACCTCTATGCAGCCAGCATTATGGGGTACTTTAAGCTTGGATCCATTAAAAGTCCAGGAAGCTCAAGGATCACAATATCTTGGTAACAGCAATCAGTACACATGAATGGGGTTTAACGGCAAAAGCTTGCTCCGACACACTTGTAGCATTATAATCTGTGAAGGCACGAACTTACCAGTGAAACCAATGTCTAATGTTCACCCCACTCTCCTCTCCCTACCTTTATCCTCCAATCTCGGAATTGGTTCATTTTTTAAATAATCGTGATTCCTATAGCAATAGTGCCTTCAAGGTCTGGCTTCACTGTCCACACATTGCCCACTCACGTCTCCCACAGCAACCTATATTATGACACTCCAAACTCAAACCAAAGGCTAAGGAAATAATCACTACTCAAGTAGCTATCTGTCGATCAGCAATTGTCTTAGGGAAGGAGGAAGGTTCCATGTACATTAAGGGGTTACATCTGAAGTGAGGCGCTGCTAATCACAGCCAACCCACAGTTATGGAAGCAAACCGTGCAATATGTGAGCTGTTGCAATAGTAAAAACCTGTGGGTGCATTGTTCCATGATACCAGAGCAGGAGCAAGAGAGAATGCTCTATTGTCAGCAGTTTGCCGTATTATTCCTGCATTTTATCAAACATATCACTCCTTTTCAATATGAAGACTCCGGGTGGCAGTGCCCAACCTGTCATCCATTCTCACACTACACGCAGTTCTTTGCTTCCCTCTCAGGGCTTAAGACCCTGGTCCGCTGCTGCCACCATCAGGCCTCCGCCAGCACTATCTCAGCTTACATGGGGGGTCCACGCTACTCCCCCACGATAAACAAGAACAAAGGGAGACACTACTGGCCAAGGCTCCAACGGCAGTGCTCCGTAGCCTTGATGTTCCTGGACTGCACCGGATGGTCTCCTGGCTTCCACAGTCCCACAGCAATAGTCACAGATGCTGCAAGTCTTCGGAGAGCAGACGGGTGGTTTTTTTTATCCTGCAAGGAGTTCTGGAGGGAGAATTTAGGGGGTTAATAAGGGACAATTTATTAGGAACCATCCCTCATTCAGTGGACCTTGCAGATATAGGTGTTCTTCCCTTTGCAGTTTAACAGTGCCCCCCAAAGAATGAGCTTTTATAGTTCATTTTGAATTTTTAACTAAATAGTTAAGACACATTTCAACAAACTTTCTTTTACTTGCACCAAAATGCTAAGTGTTGCTAGTCCTAACACAATCTTCATTGAATTTTCAATTAACATAACAAAAGAAATTGCGTGATAAAGGCACTTTTTTGTAGTAACCTTGGGCATAAGCATGTGGCTTGTGTGTGATGTGACAAAAAAAGTGCTAAAAAAGCTATAATTTGTGAATGTCCAACAGGCAGAGTGATAACATTGAAGGATCACCAGGTAAGTTGCAATTAGGACTTCTTTATTGCCTCCTTCAGCTGTGCGTAATACACAACTAGACAAGGCATAATATAGATATGATATGATATGTTATTTATAACGCACCTAATACCCAGAGGTTTATAAGCGCGGACGCGGGGATCGAACCTGTGTTGCTCCGTGTCGTCTTGCTTCCAAGGCGAGCAGGTTGCCACTGAGCTATCCTCCTGAGACATGATGCAGCTGGAGTGTGGGTAAACCAGGACCGCCACCCAGGTTTGTCTTGATACTCTCTTGGTCACTCAATAACTGTCTCCCTCAGAATGCATACACTCAACTTCCACCAGCATTCCACACAACAGTCACCATGGAACACTCATGTGCATGACATCACACGTCTAGTAACCACAACACACCTCCCCTCCCCTTGATATTCATAACAAAAGGGAATTGGAAGAATGAATGCTGAACAAGCAACATCACTTGCGAAAACGGAATGCATCGTGTAAGACATAGATAAGGTACAGTATGACTAGCATAAGCCATTTGCTAAATAATTGCACATGGGATAAATGTCCTTGTGAAAAAACCTACTAACAAAGGAAAAAAGAAGTTATTATATGGCATGAATGAGATGTTTTACAATTGTTGCACAAGAACACTATACATAGTACCCTAGATAAGTGACAGTTTGGAAATTATTAGTATTATTAATTCTAACAGCCACACACACGCATATTATTATTATTATTATTTATTATACCTCTAGAAATAATAGAAAATGCAGTGATGTAGATGTCACAGTCCAGTAGTGGACAACATAACAGACTCCATGCACTAACTAGAGAGCCTAACTCCTTCCAAAAGCACAATAACAAAACTTTAAACTTTGTAACAAATGCTCTTCCATTACCCCACAAGGCATACACCACCGATACTATAGATGACAAATCTAAAGACAAGGTATAGAACGGTTTTCCACTCCAAATCTAACATAGTCGCCCAACCAATCACCCAACAGACGCAACCATTGTTCCACAACCTCTTATTTCAGCCAACAACATACTTCTATGGCAGATACCAATCCCTGCCCAATATAACCAACTATGGATAACCTACTGGATCTCCCAGGCCACTCTGGCACCAGAAAACAGACATACACCCTGTACATCACACTGCCTCTAATAACTATTAGCACAGCCAGTTACTACCCTCTTCCTTATCCAAACCAAACACAGAACCTGAAGGCCACCGTCCTTCTATTACAGTTGCATGGAACATGCATTGGCTAGAGTACGGAATCTCTCGGAAATCACTGAATTCCAGAGACATGGAGAACCCACAGAAAGTGCTCTCCAACTGTCACCTGTGCCAAGCGAACAGCCAGGCCTAGCCTACAACTCATTTTTGCTAATGCAAATATTACACCATAAAAACGAACTACATCATATGTTAGTCAAAATAACACGGCCATGTTACCTCACCATAAGAAGCCAAACATATTAAGATGCCATGCAGGCATAGCTCATGGCCAAGCAAGGTAGTTAAAGCCGTGCAGGCAACTCCTTGACAACACACACAAGCTTTTGATAGAAACACAAACATGCCACGCAGGCACTGCTCACAGCTAAACAAGGTATTTATAGCCACACAGGCAACTACTTGACACACAAAGTTTCAACAGAAATACGAAAGTGCCACGCAGGCACAGCTAAAACCAATTTAAAGACACTGAGCATAAAGATATGCTGCCTTAAAACAACTGTCTACTTGTTAGTTATCCTATGTTCACTGCCACTCAGATTTAATCACATAATCTCAATCATGGCAAACATACCGGATTCAACAAAAAACACCTCCAAAATGAGTCACTATCACCAATGATAGGATTATAAGAGTGAAAGGCTATGGACTTCACATGACCTAACAATTCACAAATGATAACACAGCCTGTGGTCAAACATACGTACAGAATCAAAAGGCTGTCAGATGACATCACACCCTGAAGGCGAACACTTGTTAATTAATAGGACATTTGTCTAGGGTAAATATGTATGCAGTAAAATATTGCACAGGGCCTTGTCGAGCTCTCCTGGGACCAGAGGAAGAGCATTTTATCAGAGATCCCCAATCTAGCCTCACAATGTAAACAAAGCCCCAAATAATCGCCACAGTGAAACTCTAGGCAATTGTCCCTCTTGATCAGGACAGAAACATAGTTTGTCTTCACAAGAGCAAGGTTTTGCAAGTTTATAGGCTGGAAGTTCATCCTCATTGTAGTTCTCCTTAACTTCCTGCTGATCTTCACTAGCACACGATGGAAACGTTCGTTTTTCCACCACAGGAGCACACATGTCAGTAGGGCGATCTTTACAGCCTACATACAGGAAACCTCGGACCCAGCAAACACTTCCTTAATTCTCTTCTCACCTGCGTCACTCTCTTGGTAACGGTCATGTGACAGCCATTGCACTTCACTGAGTGGCTGCCGGGATTCCGAACTCTGGATTGGCCCCTCGTACTGTGACACCATCATTAGCTCCGAGGAAGTAGCAGAAGACAAAGCTGCTGCCTGGCTTGCACGACAAAGCTCACCTCACTGAAGCCCACAATTGTTCTCATCCCACACAGCAAGACACAGCTGCTTCCAAGGATACCAAATTAGCAGGCCACTGCCAATCACGTTCTCCCTGACAGCTCACCCTTGCTCGGCAATGCAGCAACCAACACCACTGCTTTCTGGGACATTTACTTCGCCTGACTTGGCCCAGGCCCCCAGGCAACTCTGACACTGTTGCACCTGGGCTGCAGGCTGAGCTCATGAAAGACCCCGTTCTTTACACCAGTAATGTGGTCTCATGAGCGCTGTGGGGCTAACCAGAGGGGCTATGGGTGGAGGTGACTTCGGGGGGTGGTTTACCACTCTGCACCCCCCGTCAGCAGTTGCAGCAGAGGAGGGCCCGTTTCCACTTGTCACCAATGTTAAGATTGAAAGAGAGGCTGGGCAATCGGGTCTTCTTTCTTTCTTGCCTCCTTCAGTGGTGTGTAATACACAACTAGACAAGGAGTAATGTAGGTATGATGCAGGTAGAGTGTAGGTAAACCGGGACCGCCACCAAGGCTTGTCTTGATACTCTCTTGGTCACTCAATAACTTTCTCCCTTAGAATGCATACACTCAACTTCAAACCAGCATTCCACACGACGTGTCACCATGGAACACTCAAATGCATGACATCACACTTCTAGTAACCACAACACAGATCTTACTGAAATAAAATAAACTGTTTAAAAAGAAAGGGGAGGTGGGGGGTTGTGTGATTTATTTTCATGTCTTGTAAGATTAGATTGAAAACTGGAGCTTTGTAAGTCTATGAGGCCAGATGCAACCATTGCAGTGTGAATCACTTAAACATTCAGACCTACTAAGAAGACTTTTTAAATGCAGTTGTCAGCCTAATAGTCTATTCTCTACTCGTCATCTTTCCTCATGTACCTGAAGCCCACAAGAGTGCTGACTGTTACAGGGAGTATTAAGCATAGGTATAGTTAGGATATATAGACAAAAAATCAAGTTTTGCAAGCACACTGCACAATGACACTAATTAAGCAGACCTTCCAGTATTTTGCGGCATGAAATTGCAAATTTTGCGGCACAAACCTTTATTTATTGCGGCATTTTTGCGGGACATTTTGTATTAACTGGAGGGTGTAAGATTGCCACATTGCAGGAAATAGGCAGAGTGCAAGGCTACAAGAGAGCCAGGGTATCATTAGTATGTATCTTTTGTATTGATTTAATAGGAAGAGTGCCAGATGTCTCTGGCTTGGCAGAACAGTGTTCGATTTGGCTACATTTCTGGTTTAATGTTCATGCCTATTTAATAGTATTTCAAAAAAGGTAGCAGGCGCTCCTCTCCAGAAAGAACATGGCATGATAACCTGTTCTGAGATGAGAGTTTGCAGCACATGCTTTTTGTTCACTGTACCTTTCACAGATGGGAAATGTCCATTTGCATATCAATCTTTGTCCCGCCCACATGAGCAATCCAGCACCGAAACGCTATGGCAATTCCTCTCTGAACAAGAGTACCAAAGGCAACCCCATACACGTGTCATCATGGCATGTTCTTTCTGTAGAGGAGCGCCTGCTACCTTCTTTGAACTATTTAATATTATTAACTAAATTGATCATTATCAATTGTAATGCTGAAAATATTCCCCTTCTATGTTCTCCAATCCCCCAAACACCCACACACCTCTCTCACCAACACACATCTCACCAACTCTCCATCACAACTTACATACCTTAACCTCTCACTCTGTCATACAAATACTCACGTGCTATGTCACACTGTCAAGTCACAATTTGCACTGCCCAGCCCCTGACACACTCCAAATCATACTCCCAACTCAAATCTTACACTCTACAATTCCTCCCACAATATACAGTCTTTCATTCTTTTGTGCTGCTTCTGCATCTTGCATCCTTTCTCCCATTCTATCACACTCTTCCCTCATCCTTTTTCCCAATCTGCAGCTCACTGCCTCTTTCTGGCCAACCGCTTCCTCTCTGGCTCACTGACCACACGCTCCCTCTACTTTCTGTACCTCTGCTCGCTCTCAGATTTCTGGCCCACCGCATCACTGCTTCCTCTGCTCTCTTGTGCAGCGCTTCCTCCTCTGACCCACTGCTCTCCCTTTGCTTTCTTGCCTATCACTTCACATCTCACCCATCACTCTCCTTCTTTCATAGTGTAACCATTTTTTATTTTTTTTAAATGTAGATAGATTTTGACCCAGTTCCTCAAATAATGGGGCATTTAAAAAAAGAAAACAGGATATGCTATTTTTAGACAACCCAGTTTTGGAAATGAGCAGGTCACCTTATTCTCAAAGATGACCGGCACATTTCCACAGGCTTGAGCTGTAGCGCAAATTGTGCGCTGGCCAGCTGCCTTGAATGGTGTTCTGGGTTGTTTGACCGAAGTGTAATTATTTGCGGCAGAATTGACCGCAGTCAATTTCGCTGCGAATTGATTTGCACTTCAGCCAAACAACCCAAAATGTACCTTTCACCACCACCCCACCCCCTCCCCTACTTAACTGCTTGGTCGCTGCCACTTGACCTGCAACCCTGCGGTGCCTGATCCGTCCCTCTAACGCAGGTCTGATCAGACTCCGCAGGGTCCCTTTTTCGTTATTTTCTTTTTTTTTGTCCCCGGCTCCAATTTTGAGGAAAAAGGGGAAAACACTTCTGCAACCACCCTAGACCAAAAATACTGAACATGGGGAGCGGGTGACACTCCCGCAACATATGTTCAGTATTTATAAAAATTGATCGAATAGTACTGGACGAAATAGGTCAAATTGTAACATTCAATAGATTTTTGTCATCAAAATGGGCAGTACTTTGAATAGAATCGCTCTCCCGACAGTGTTCTGCAAGCTCCTAGCGCCTTTCACAGGGACAGGCCCTCCAAGTGCCTGCCGCTGTAAAATGCGACCCAAAAAATGCATTTTTATCCTGTTTGAGGAACAGATATGCAAGCGGCACAGCAGCGGTTCATACCTTAAAAGAAATGCATGACAGGGTCAGGAAAGACCCTGTCATGCAGTGGCATCCCCACATCCCGTGCGCATAGGGTTGCCTACAATTTCTGCACATTTAAAAGTGCATCTTGCTTGGAATTGAGGGATGCGCTTTTAAATTGACAGAAACGCCACTTTATTTGATCACGGAGGTGAAAAAGGCCATCTGAATGGGCGCGCATATAAAATGTGCCCATTCATGTGCCCCTTGTGGATTGGGCTGCACTTTTTTGGTGCGCAAGTGATGAGATGTGTTAGCGCATTTCATTACTTGTGTAAAAAAAAGTTGAGAACCTGTCACCCTGAGTATTATTTTTTTTTAAACAGTCATTTTTGCAGATTACTTTTTTTTTTAAAGATGCAATTTTTGCACAAAAAAACGCCTGTTTTTGCGCAAAACGGCCGTTTTCGCGGCATTTTGCGGGATCGCAAAATCGCAATAAGCTGGATGGTCTGATTAAGACCAAAATGGTATAGTGATTTTTAATGAAAGCTAAAGTAGCCTGACACGTGTTTCGGGCACTTGCCCTTCCACTGAGGCTGAAGTTTGATTCAGTTGAGAACCAGAATATGGTAAGGGATTAATTAATGATTTTGCACGGGCTCCGCTGTCACTTGCAGTTGCAACAAAATATAAGGTAGCGTTTCCGCGTTACAGCACCGGAGACGCTGTAACGTTGTTGCAACTGCAAGTGACAGCGGAGCCCGTGAGAAATCGTTAATTAATCACTTACCATATTCTGGTTCTCAACTGAATCAAACTTCAGCCTCAGTGGAAGGGCAAGTGCCCGAAACACGTGTCAGCCTACTTTAGCTTTCATTAAAAATCACTATACCATTTTGGACTTAATTAGTGTCATTGCGCAGTGTGCTTGCAAAACTTGATTTTTTGTCTACGTACCTGGCGGAAGATTTGGCAAATCCCACCCCCTGCATCCACCTGCAGCATCTTTCACCACACCCAAATTAACAGGTCCTTGCACCGAACCTCGTCTCTTCCCCTCTTGCCAACCTAGCTTCTATAGTTAGGATATGTCCTAGCTATCCACGTGGTCTCACATGGTCCCACATACTGTTTTCTGGAAAAAACACTACAGTCAAAGGTCTACCTGACAGATGCAAGCAGTAAACTTTGCTGCATAACAGTGAGTACCAGTAGCTTCATAACATTTTAAACAATAACATTTTGTATTATCCAACTAAATGGTACTCATTTTAATACTGCGAAAAGACAAAAGAAAGAGAACATACCTTTAAGGAAGGTGCACAAATATATCTGAAGATCTAATATGTGTGCACCCACTTTAATGGCCCACGGCAATGTTTTCTCTTCTGCAGGCCAAAGGTAAGTGCTCAATATAACATTTCTAATGCTTCCTAAACACCTAATATTGCCACTTAATGCACACTCTTCTTAAAATATGCTGAAACAGAACTCTCAAATCCTACTCTATAGGTAGTACTGCATGACATTTTTCATGCCTGTACATATATAAAAATACAGGACTAAATGTACCATTATGTAATATGATGAAGGTCTAAAAGCAGAGAGTCTGATTTAATGCTTTAGACCTGAGATAGCACAACTTACTGTATCTGCTAAATTCTCTATGGGTTGTACTACTTTTATACTTAAACACTTAAAACATATTCCTGCTCGATAGTCACCTGCATATAGTAAGTGTTTGTCAAATGCAAGCCATTTGTACCATGCATACTTTTAATAACCTTTTCAAATCTGTAAATAAAGTTGTTAAATGCCCTTTAAAATGATTCACAGTTGAATCCTCACGCTTGAGTCTGAGCTGGTCATATTCTGCTATTACTGGATTTTATTTCTGTTTGTTTTTAGCCACAGGGTCCTTCTGCAAATGCTCACAGTGCTTTCCTTAATTGCATAGTGCTCTCTGTGCGAAAGAGCTCTTAGCATGGATGTTCAGCGCGTTTAAGGCCTTGAATGTTGTAGATTAATCATCTAATATACTGTGGTCACAAAAAGGAATTATGTCCCAACAAGATGGGGGTGTATAATCCTGTACTCAGACTCCATTTGTATCAATGGAAGGCACGGGAACAGGTGAGGTGATTTTATTTAATCTAATGGGGGAAACCGAGCTGCAGAGCAAGCGCTAGGGCTGATGGGGCTTTGAGACTTCATTTCCATCCTGTAATGATGCTGTCTCCTGTGAGATTATGGCTTTCATACCCTGCCAGGAGGGCGGATATGGCCTTTAATGGCCCACCAGGGTGAGCAAGGCAGGCCCAAGCGAAGCGAGGGCCTCAGCTCGAACTGTATGCCGTTAAAGGCCATGTCTGCCCTCGGTGCAGGACATGAAAGCCATTCGCACCCCGGTGCGCATCCGAGCTCCTGATGAAAAATGAAACGCCCCAAAAACATGTTGCCCGCCACCATATGGAAAAGGGACTAGGTCCCTTTTATATGTCTACAGCGGTCAGGCGGGAGGAGCTATGGGGCCGGAGTGCAATGCTCCAGTCCCGCAGGTAAGTGGCAGGGGGTATTGGGGGATTTTGGGTGCGGGGAGGCAACAGGGAGCATTGAAAGAAAAAAAATTCCACCCGCGGACTGCGGGCGGGGTTTGTGTATTCTCACCTGCTATTCCAGCCACCTGATTGGCTGAGAGCCCTTCCCTGGGTGTGACTGTTTACCTTTATCTGCACATTGAGAGCAGTAGAACTCAAAAACAGAAGAAGCTGTCTCCGGAACACTCTTCCCTGCCTGCATGTATGGTGAAGGTTGGGCCTTGGAAAAAGAGGGCAGGATTTGTCCATAGGCCATGGTTTATCTACACTGTTGGTCCCCACAAAAGTTAATACAGGACATTCGCCCAGTTAGGTTTTGCAATAAAGTCATCATATATTTTGCAAAGGCAGATAATTAAAATAGGTGCGACATGGGGAGATAGGTCGCTGGCAATAATGTTGCCGCACAGGGTTTCTAATGTATATTGCTCCAAGCCCTTTCATTCGTGAGTTCTACTGCAAAATCTATAATTGCGATCGACTTCGATACGTCAGATTTGTGCACGAAAAGGGCCCTTTCAAGTTTTACTGGTGAAAGAAACTCTTCTAGACCGGCCCTTAATAATATTTGATCAAAGCTTGTATTTTATGGATCGTATTCAAACTGTAATGTCTTGCAAGTGAGTGATGGGTTGAACCGACAATGTGTCCCTTTACACTTTGATTGTACTTTAAAGCTCACTAACTCCCAACACAAGACACATTTCTGCATTAGGCCCTGCTCGAAGTAGCCTTATGGGCTTTTCCCAGAAGTGTCTCATGCATTTCAACCTTTTATTGGGTGCACCATTGTCCCGCATAGGCTGCTCCCATATACAAGGATCTGCC